>NC_042292.1:7225759-7894509 GCF_901000725.2 Takifugu rubripes | reverse complement strand
CAAGCACAGTATTTGGGATTTGATCCAACGCTAGCAGGTGCTTGTATTCTTGCTCCAGGTGTAAAACACACCTGCTTTGCTCTGATTTCCTGTCATTCCAACATTTTGTCGAGGTGGATTTTAAATCAATCGCAAATCATGAAACAATGATTTGAACTGATTAGCAATCATTGAGGAAACCAAGGTTGGGCTAAATGGTGCTATTAGTCACTAAAATTGATCCCAGATCTGCTTCCTTAATACTCTTCCCATCAGATTCAGGAGGGTTTGTCTCCCAACCACCTGAAGAAGGCCAAGCTGATGTTCTTTTACACCCGCTACCCGTCCTCCAACATGCTCAAAATGTTCTTCTCCGATGTCAAGGTAAGACCTTTCTGCGTATTAGGTGATGCACCTGGCTGATGTATATTGCAATGGGCCTGCGGAGGATACAGTCGCTCCGCAGTTATCAAAAACAAATCCTACCGAGTCACTACCGGAAAGCTTCCGCTTCCAATTCAGTGAAATGTAGGAGAAATGGAGCACATGCACAGAGTGTATAGGCCAGCTTCTGATCCCCATCTGGTCACATTTCATGTGATCAAACTATTGCAGGAATTTGGTATTATTGTGTGCATGTAAACACACTTAATGAATGGGTGGCTGTCCATGCCCACTCTCCCTCTCACACACCCGTCCACACACACCCACCAACCTCCATCTCCCTTTCACGCAAAACACACACACACACGCACTCACATACACACACACACGCAAACTGCTTCTTTCTCTTCTCTCAGCCTGTCGGGGCTTTATTTTTATTTTAAATGCAGGAGCTTAAATCAGCAGGTAGGAGGAAAATGAAACCAGAACAATACGGCGTGGATGGTGCGTGCGCATGTGTCGGGAGTAGATGACAGAGGGAGCGAGGGGAGGGGAAGACAAACAAGTGACAACAGAACAACAGATTTGAAACAAAGACACTGATTGTTTTGTGCTTTACAGGCTGTTTGCAAAGGAGCATACGGCTCCTCTGCGGATTCAGGACGCTGTATCCAAATGAGCAGTGCACACACACACACACACACACACCCACACACACCCACACACACACACACACACACCCACACACACGCACACACACACACACCAGCTGCCCTTTCTGGTCTGTGGTGACCACTTCCTCGTACCAGCGCCACATCCTCATCACCGACTGCAGGCAAATGCATGTTGCCATGCCGACCTGCTCCCAGCATGGGCTGGACTGATCCAGTTCTCAAGGTGGTAAAAATGGAGGTCGTGACCCCAGTAATTTACTATCAACAAAAAGATTAAGTCTATCCTGAAGAATACATATTTTAAATCGATACAAATAATGAAGAAAGTTTCAGTAAAATATTCATCAGCCAGGAGAAAAGATTTTTTCTGGAGCTCTTTTTTCCTGTTGCTTAAGGAAAATGATTAAAAAACCTCTTCAGCAGGTTTGTTCACTAGCATTTTGGCTAATGACTGTGCTCATTTCGGACTAATAGACTGAGAGTGTGCACGCGGCAGAGACTGACATTACCTTTTAGCTGAATCTGTGGCTTTATCTTGGTGAATTAGGTTTAGGAGACAAGGCATGTGGAGAGTTTGGAACCTGACTTTCCAAGACAGATGGACAGATACACATGTCCGTCTGTAATGGAGGCCAGAAAAATAGGTTTAATTTGAAGTCAACAGCGTTTTCTGATAAAGAAAAGCATAACTCGTACAATGGAAATTCTGTCCAAATCAGCGCTGATTGTGGCTAATTTAGGTTAACAGCGCACTAACTCTAAATGGAGAT
This sequence comes from Takifugu rubripes, assembly GCF_901000725.2. NCBI lineage: Eukaryota > Metazoa > Chordata > Actinopteri > Tetraodontiformes > Tetraodontidae > Takifugu > Takifugu rubripes. Next base: position 7,892,702 of record NC_042292.1, on the reverse strand, counting down.
TTTAATGTTAGCTTTACAGTGATCACGAACTGAAAAGCTAATTCAATCAATTAAGTCCAGTAAGCTCTGCTATCACCAGTAAAACAAGCAGTTAAATCAACAACTGATCCCCAACTAAAATGACACCACCTAGTGGTCAGCAGTCCCAACTTAGCTACTCCTCAGTGGCTCCGAAGTTTTGAACCTACTTTCCAATCTTAACACAGAATACACGAATACACATTTGTTGCTTTAGTATTTCCAGAAAGAGGGGAAATTATTATTGGAAAATATCAGCCATTGTAACGCCATCCCTCAGTGTTGTGGACAGTGTTGCTGGGGCCACCAAGCAAGGCGACACCTCTGGAAATGTGACAGCATCCTCCAAGAACAAAACTCCTCATTATCTGCGTCTCATGCTAACAGTTGTTTACACAAATTTTCGTGAATATTGCACGGTAATCCCACCTAATCCAGCATATTCAAGCAACTGCTGATATTATGGGGCTTAATGAATCGTGGGTAATCCTGTTTGTGATGAGTGCTGATGCTGTCTGTCTCTGGATGTGTGCGTCTCACTGTCCCGCCGCATTCATTACCGTCATCATTACCATATTTCCGAAATCCGGGTCAGCGCCCGCCCCCACAATAAGTAGCATGTGTTAGGAGGATCAGGGATATTCACTGTAAGGGAATTAGGTCCCTAATTGGGCTTGAATGGACTCTGTCTACAAGAAAACTGGTTCTTAAGAATGGGCCTCTTACCCGTGTGGGAAGTGGGTTGAGCTGATGACTGTTTTAGATGCACACACACACACACACACACACACACACACACACACACACACACACACACACACACACACACACACACACAGCGCTCTTGCCTTCTGACCAGACACTCATCCGTTAGCGTGTTGCTCAGCGGCCCCTGCGCTCTCGTCTTGAGAGAGTCAGTGGGAGTAATTAAGACCTCGTTAAGACTGGAGCAGTGAGAATTAATTAGACGGTCCCCAGCTCAGGGAGTTCCTTCTGACGTGCACTCGCTCGCTGCCAGCTGATGTTTTTTTTTTCCTGCGCGGAAATATTTATCAGGGAAAGCCTGAAGATTCCGCCTAATCGCCGCCGCGATCGTCTCAGCGGGAATCAATTAGCTTTCAAGCTGCCTCTGACCCTCCTCGTCAATTACAGCTACACTGCCAATTTCGCCACGGCGGGAAGAAGCAGCGGTGCCTCCACCCTGCCTAGAAATCCAGAACAACTCCAAGCTAACCTGTAGTCATGCACACGGGCTAAACTTTCTAACCCCTGAAAGCCTGGAAACGGCTCAAAAACTCCGCCTAAGCAACTTTCCTGCCGCGTTTTCTGTCGAGTGAGGCAGAAACGGGACGTCTATCCTTCCTGGACCCACAGGAAACTTTCACTCATTCAACTGGTAGATTTGTGTCAATGGTGCACATTTACAATGTGCAAACTGCAACGATTGCGGCTGGAGTGGGCAGACTCTTCAAGGATGTGGCTGCCCTTCCGACATGGCCTGGGGGCGCTGACAACACCCGGGAAAAAGGGAGAGGGGGGGGGGGGGGGCACACTGTCTGATGCCTCTTTGGTTCTAAACACAAAATGGCATTCCTCGAGCTCAGCATTCCCCCCACCCCCACGTCATTCTCTTTTACTCTTTTGTCTCATGTTTTTTCGCGTGTGTGCTGATTCTGATGAGCTGGACAGGACAGTGTCGAGCGCTGCGGGAGGAGCGCGCACACGGCTATGACGCCAGTGCTGAAATGCCCCCCTTGAAAATGAGCCGATCAAGTCGACGTGAACATGGGATCGTAGGCGGCGGAATTGGACAGATTTGTTCTGAAAGTTTCAGACTTTTCAAGAGTTTTTGACGTTGTAAATCTGCATGTCCCGATGGCCGCCTAGTGGCCATCGCTGGTATGACACCAGATGGGAGCTGCCTCGTAACTTAGCCCTCGTTCACCAGTTTACACCAAGCAGGTCTTTCCTGGCAAAGACATGAGTAACACATATAAAAACCTCAAATCAGCACATGCTGAAATAAGACAGCGCCTGTTAATAAGACATTAAAAAGCGTTACGTTGTTGCACCGTCGAAGGTTCGGAGAAAACAACCATCAAAAGTTGAAATCTTCCCACGTCCACTTGGTGTCATCTGCATGTTCTCGTTGTGTCCTAATTATTAGGGTTCCATTTTGATAATGTGTGCTTTAATTGCCAGGTTGTCGTGTTTTGTGGGTCATTTATCCCCCTCCCCCACACAAACACACACACACACACTTTCCCTGCTGTCACTGTGCTTTGAGTCCCACTCCCCTTCCTTCTGCTGCAGTCTCAACCACCCTCCCTCCTAATTATGCTCCATTATGTCACCCCCTCTGACAGCCGCTGACAAAAGCTTTCGCTCTCCACTGTCCTCCACTCTCTCTCTCCCTCTCTCTCTCCCTCCCTCTATCATTCCTCGTTCGTGAGAGACAATGTCTTGTAACAATGGCGAGCTTAATCTCCGTATCAAAGCCGTTTTTCCTCTTCGCTGAACACACACACTTTCACTGAGCTGTCCGCCGTGGGCTTTTTTTTTAAAGCAGAGAGGGAAATTGAAAGTAGCAGATATGAAGTTGCCAGCTCTCCTAAACTAAACCATCACGTCTGAAATTTAGCTTAAAATGTTTCCCGGGCTGTCTTCGCCATCCTCGGCCCACAGGGGCAGCTCTGACGTTTGAACACAGTTGTTTTATGTCGGCTTGGCTCCCTACGAAAGGACTCGATGGCATTAACAATAAGATAATATTTGGGTCACTCTTGTTTGATTTAAAAGGTTTCTGGGGGGCGATTTTCCCGTCTTTTCAATGAGGACCCTGAAGGTGTAGGCAGCATTTTAGCAGCTAATGAGGTGGATAAATGAAAAATTAATTAGTTTGTGCATGTGTGTGTGCTTGTGTGTGTTACTTCAGGTTTATTGGAATGCATTCAGTCACCCATGTGGAGTGTTTTATATCCATATTCCCCTGAAAACAGACATTCACATTCATTAGAAAAGTTTGTTTGCCCGACTGATGTTGGCACGGACAGAATCAGAGGCGCCTCTCACGTCCTCACTCTAGCTGTTAAGCTAGTTTAATTTTAATATTGACGCTCAACAATGTTAACAATGCTGCCTAACCAACAAAGATTTTTCCCAAAATCAGGTGCAACATGAGGACAATATTTGCATTTTCCAGACTTTACAAGAGATAGATAGATCCACAGATGTCACGTAAACTTGATCATTTCTTCTAACTTAACTCAGACCCTTCAGACTCAGCATTAAAATCTTAACATGGATGCTATTGCTAATCCTATACTGGTCTATACTGGACATCACGTAGTCCGGCAACAGCAGCAGCATGGCAGAAAGTACGGACAGACGTAATCCGGATGTACACAAGTCCTTTCTGCGTACTTATAATACACAATAATTCCTACAATGTGCAACGGCCACACCTGTGCTTCACGGCAGGACCAGGTGGACCAGGTGGCTCACGTGCACAGCATAGCTTTAGCGATCTGCTAATGTAAGGTGTAGCCACAAAAGGGTGCTCATCAAATGTTGAACTTTTCTCTACTGCAGTTCAACCGCTGCATCACCTCCCAGCTTATCAAGTGGTTCAGCAACTTCCGAGAGTTCTACTACATCCAGATGGAGAAGTTCGCCCGGCAGGCCATCAACGAGGGCGTGACGTCCGCGGAGGAGCTGGCAGTGGGTCGCGATGCCGAGCTCTTCAGGGCGCTAAACATGCACTACAACAAGGCCAACGACTTCGAGGTAAGATGAGCCGGGCACAAACACACACACACACACACACACACACACACACACCGCACACACACCGCACACACACCACACACACACCTCACACATACACACACACGCCTCTTCTGCTCGACCAACTCAGCTGTTCCAAACCCAACAGTCACCTCACGATTCTGCTGAGGTGTGTATGTCTCAGTAAAAGTGTGTGTGTTCGATGAGGCGAAACAGGACGCTGCTCCCTTCGTGGGCGTCCTTGTCAAAGCGATTTGCAGAAGTCACATTCCCTCCCTCTCTTTTCCGCTCTCCCAATATTGGTCTACGGGGATCAGAAACATTTAGATGTCCATTAGCATACACCTCGATTATCTTGCTGTGTGTGTGTGTGTGTGTGTGAGACAAGGACATGTTTTGCATGTTTTGCGTGACGAGAGTAAGGTAGTCATTCGCAGGTGTGCGTCTAAAGAGGTTGCGCTGGCACATGCAAATCACACAATTTGCGTGTGCGCTTTATTTGGCTCTGAGCTGGAGTCAATTGGGGGGTCAAGAGTGGAACTGTGCTGACAACTACACATGTTTGGTTTGAACTCCATCAGTGTCGGTTCTTTGTTTTTATGTTTATGTTTGTGGAAGTTTCTGTTCATCTAAAAATGAAAATTGTCTCAAAGACACATGTAACCAGAAAGTCAGATTAGTCAAAAAACAACTTTTTCTAAAGCCGAGGTTTAAATATAATGTTGCATTTACATATGTTTATGTAAATATGCAGCTAAGCTTTGAAAATAATTTGAAAACGTGACTCATGGAAGCGTTTTATGCAGATAAACTGAGCCAGTAGGTTTATGGAGTAAGAAAAGTGCAATAAAAGATGGAGGCCGAATTTTAAACCATGTAACGTTAAACATTTGCATGTCAATAACATTGTTGTACATTTTTAAAAGGAGGAGAAGATGATGGACAGATTTATATGCAAAATAATGAAATGTAGTAATTTGATAAAAGTTGCATTTTGATCAACATTACGTCTCAAATTTCATATTCTGCACGTCGATGCTGATTAACTAGAACAGGCTAAAATCTAATGCTAGCGCCGACTGAACCGACATGTTGGAACATGTAGAAACAGTCGGTAGCGACAGCTAAATTTAACTGTTTCTCAGAACCTTTAAGTCAAGAAAAGTCAGCTCGCTCCCGACGTGCTGCACCAATCAGAGCCCAGATGGTGCTCTGATGTTGTCAGAAGCTGCAGCAAACAAGAGTGTGTGTGTGTGTGTGTTTCACGCAACCCAGCAATGGTGTGTTTGCAAAGGTGGCTGTAAATTCTGCTCCCTCCACCCTGAGGGAACATTAGCGGCGAGGGACCCTCCCTCTCTCTCCTCCTCTGTCAAACTCGGAGGCGTGAAACTGGAACCACGGCCGATTCAGCAAGTCTCCTGACACACACACACACACACACACACACACACACACACACACACACACACACACATCTTCTGCTTTTGCCAAATTTAGCCCCGGAGTTCCACCTTGGCTTGTCCCCCATCACTTCCCCTCCTCCTCTGCTCTCCTTCGAGTCCTATGTCACCTTCTCTCCTTCTCCTCTATTGTCCTTCCCTCCTCTCACCTGTCTTCTTCCTCGCCTTTCTCCGTCTTTGCAGGTAAAAATCAACATTTTTTTGAATCAGGATTTCCCTGGAGTTGCACTCTTAAACCCGGCTTTGTTTCGTCTGTCACATTTGAGACGGAGGTTGTTGCTGCAGAAAGGTGAAGTTATTTGTCTTGTGTGCCGCGGAACTTGGCATAAACAGGCAGCAGTAATTATAGCAGCATCATTAATTACTTCCTCCTCCTCTTCAGCCATGTTCTTTTAACTCCTCTTTCTTGTTTACCTCTCTGTCTTCATCCTGACTCCTTTACCCACCCCCCAAAAATGAAAACTATTCTGCCCTAATTGCAACTCTGCCCACTAACTAATGAGGAAGGCAAAGGAAAGAAGGAGAGGAGGAGATGAGCAGCCATCTTCAAAACAAACAAACCCACAGATTTTCCCTGCCAGGACACTCAGGGAAAGGTGTCAGCTTCCACCTTCTGCCAAGAGGAAGAGAAACATTTCCTCTTTTTCTGCTTTCTCTGTATTGGGAACAGATTGATGAGCGGTGGCGTGCCAGCAGCAGCGGCCGCGCCGCTCACAAGCGAGCGTTTCAAACTTTTCACAGTTTGAGGAATCCCCAGAATAACTCTGTCCCTCTGGGGATTACAGGCCCTCTATGGCACTGCTGTGGCCAGAAATACTGACCTGTCTGACAAGAAAACCTACTGGGATCTGTAGTTTATTAACACAAACTAAATGTTGCCGTTAACTTTAGTCATATTAATATTAAAATAAGGCTTCAGATTCTAAAGATGAAGAAAAATGGAGAAAACAACTGTAACAAATGAAAATCAAAATATGTCTGGTTGGTTGTTTTTGGGAACCTGGAATTCATGTCCAGTCAAGACAACCGGGGGGGGGCAATAAGCTTGTTTTCAGCGGACACACACACACACACACACACACACACACGCGCACACACACACACACTCACTCACTCACTCACTTGGGGGCCCACAGACTCACATTTCAGGGCTCTCTGGTTTCTCCATCAAAGACTGAGCTTTTTGTTTCTTTCTCCCACATTTGCGACACTTTGCCCTCTTTTGTGTCTCCGTTTTCATCCTTTCACTCATCTTCTGCTTCATCTTCATCACAGTCTGCTGGAGGTGGGAAGGATGGAGGGATCTTGAGAATCGATTGTCAGATTGCTATTTCCTGAAGCTCCACTTCAGTTATGTCTCCCTTTTAGTCCTTCGGTATTTTTAACTCAATTTTTCCTTGTCCCAACCTTTTCTAACCTTCCCAGAAGGGGCTCGTCTGTCCTGCTTCCTTTCTATGTCCTCCATCTTTTTTCTTTTTTTTAACGCTGACCTCTAAGAAACAGTGGCCCCCATGAGCCCCCTGTTAACATCTTTTACCTTTACTCTCCAAACCACCAAAGAGTAGCCTTTTGTTTGGTTCAGATTGTGTGTATCTGGACCATTCCTCCAGTTATCCCAGTAAAACCAGCACAGGAAGTCAGGACTGATAGCAATGATGAACAAAAACCAGTCGAAATCATTACCAGTGGAATCATAGCACAATAATTAGAGGTAAAAATAGAGAATTAGCGACACTAAAAGTTTTTACTTTTATCTAAACACACTTCAGAATGCACACACACACACACTCTTAGTCGAAGTGAACACACACCGCTGTGTCATTAAGCCAGTCGGAGCCACTTAAGCAACCGCAAACCGTGTCGCCGCCTAACAAGGAGCGGTATGCAACACACAATGCCACCTGCCAGTCTCCCTCACTATAATTATAGCTATCTTCTCCCAGTGTGCGGTGTGTGTGTGTGTGTGTGTGCCTGTGTGTGTGTGTGTGTCCCAGCTGTCTTCTGAGCTTTAACAATAGGTCTGGTAACAAAGACGTGGCCTTCAGTCTCCGTCATGTGATTCCGGCGGTCCGCAGCCCCTCGGTCAGATGACCCGGGCTATTGTCCTCTCCGGGTGACACACACTTGCACACGAGTGGACACGGAACACTGAAGAAGCGCTACAACATGCACAGACACACACAGATGCGAAGATAGCCAGGAGAATGGTAATCAGAGGACGCAGGCCTTTCCTCTCAGTCTCACTGACACTCGACCCATCAACACACACACGCACACACACACTTCTGTCCGTAAACATAACAGGTCAGTTCTGGAGTGTCCTCCCACAGCTCCGCCGTCATGTTACCGTCTGACCTCAGGTCAGGATTGAGGACTAATCAAATCCTGACAGTCCTGGAAAGGTTTAAAGAGTTTTGAAATGTTCTAGCCAGACATTCAAGGCCATTTAGGGCTCGGATCAGTGTTTTTCCTGCATTATTTCAGACAGTTAGAGAGTTTTATGCCTTTTTCTCCGGGAGAAAGTTGTTGAGATTCCTAAAAAAAACTAACTAATTTTTAAATCCAGCAATGTGATAGAGATAACGACATGATGTTCTTTTAAAAGAAGTGTCTTTATGTGTGTGTCAGAGAGAGAGAGAGAGAGAGAGAGAGAGAGAGAGAGAGAGAGAGAGAGAGAAAGAGAGAGAGAGGGAGAGAGAGAGAGAGGGAGAGAGAGAGGGAGAGAGAGAGAGGGAGAGATTGAATTCAGGGCAAATGAGGAGGAAAAAGGAAGCAGATGCTTCTGTGTTGGCACAAAAATGATGTGTTCATTCTCTCTCTCTCTCTCTCTCTCTCTCTCTCTCTCTCTCTCTCTCTCTCTCTCTCTCTCTCTCTCCTCTCTCTCTCTCTCTCTCTCTCTCTCTCTCCTCTCTCTCTCTCTTCTCTCTCTACTACTCCTCTCTCTCTCTCTCTCTCTCTCTCTCTCTCTCTCTCTCTCTCTCTCTCTCTCTCTCTCTCTCTCTCTCTCTCTCTCTCTCTCTCTCTCTCTCTCTCTCTCTCACACACACACACACACAGACACACACACACACACACACATTAAAGCAGCACTACATTGAATTGGTTGCAGTCCTGTGATCACCTGACACGAACAAAGCAACACCTTGCAAACGCACCACCGATCCTTAGAAAAGGTGCTGGGGAGTTAAACGCTGATCACATGAGCCACATCAACAAATAATGCAGAACATATTGATGCACGTGCATAAACACACTGTTACACTCTGTATGTCCGCAGCGTTAAGAAAAACAGCAAACGCACTATGTTTGCACACCTTGAGAGTCAGACATATGGTGTTTGCACAGTGATGTCTTGAGAACCTGGTGTGTGTGTGTACATGTGTGTGTGCCTGCATGTGTGTACAGAGGGCAGGTGTATGAAGGTGAAGTCAGCTGAGGACACCCAATCTAGAAGATAAGAGTATTTTCCTGTAGACCTTAATAACCTTAAATTCTGTTTGATTCTTGCATTTCTCTAAAAAAAACAAACCCTGCCTTCACCTTTTTGCACCCTAATAACTGTCTATGTACATTTGCTGAACCAGTTGTTTTACTGTGGGATTGTCCATATTTTTTAAAGTTATTATTGATTGTGAATCATTTGTTCAAATATTCAAATGTTTCCATTTAAACATTTTCATGGTCGTAAACTTCCACTCATTATTAAACATTCTCCATGCAAATGAGAAAGTGACACCGAAACGCAAACAGTGAAAGCTAAAGCTAGAGTTGAACGCATTTGCACATGCAAACCCACCGTGACTGGCATGAAAAGCGTGCGGACCAACGACATCTCCGTGAAAAACATGAAACTTCTGTTGACGTTCGTGGAACGAAGGAGAAGGGAGGGCCCAAGGTGTTAGCTCATCCAGCTAACGGTGCCAAGTCTGCCTACTGGTCCACCACCTCACCCTCCTGGCACCAGGCCCCATATCAACACCCAGGCCAGGAATCTCTCTCTCTCTCTCTCACACACAAACACACACACACACACACACACACACACACACACACACACACACACACACACACACCCAGGAAACAGGCCCATCTGCATTGATGGCTTAATTTAGGTCTCTTTATTGGGCTGATTCACAAGGACCAGACTGATCTGAGCATCTGGGCCCACGTGTGCATCTGCACGTGTTTGTCCAGTCAGTCTTCCGTCCTTCCATCCTGCTCCCTCTGGCTATTGTGTCCTTTTCTCTCGTCTGTTGTCGGCTCTTCCTAAGACGCGATGAAAACGCATGCCGGCTGGCTGAATGAGTCGAGGTCACCCAAATGTTTGTTCATGTTCTGATTCATTAGGAAACAAATGATGATGAGATGCAGATGTATTTGAGACTGATTTAAATCAGATTTTGACTCTGATTTTAGTTTTATCCAAACCTGTCACAGCTAACACGATGGAGAGATGTTCACTGGCATTAGATTCCCACAATACTGTTTTGATTTCTTATCATTTACATTCACATCCAGATAATTGAAACCTGGATTCAATTTTTGCTATAATCTGAAATCCAAACAATTAGTTCAACAAAAAACAGAAGAACTTTACTGCTCAATTTTATGCTAAATCTACTGCATCTCCCATCATAGTTCAAATGTTGACATGTTTGCGTGCACATGCATGCTTCCGCAAGTACATGTGTGGGCGTATGTGTGTGTGGAGGGGTCTAAATCACGACAAAGACAGAGGACCTCACTGAAATAACAGCAGTCTGGGGGGGCTCGCTGAAGAGAGAGAGAGGCTACGTGAGGAAACAGAGTACATCAGAGTCCAGGGAATCATTTGGTGTGTGTGAATGTAATTCATTCATTCTGGTGGCAGCTAACCTTGGTATGTCCTGCCATGCATAACAGGGGTTATACCCAAACAGCACTCCGCTGTCCTGTGTGTGTGTGTGTGTGTGTGTGTGTGCGGGTGTGTGTGTGTGTGTGTGTGTGTGTGTGTGTGTGTGTGCGTGTATGAGAGAGAGAGAAAGAGAGAGAGAGAGATGGAGAGCAGAGTTGGTCTGCTGTCAAACATCGACACACTGCTAAATCTACAAACAGCTTTCCAATTACACACACACACACACACACACACTGAGAAAAGGAACTCAAACACACACCTGGGAGCTGTTGAGAAAGCAGAAGTAGATTTGTGGGAAGTTCAGCGCTTAATAAGAACTTTCATACAGGAAGAGTCATACATACACACCTGAAACACACACACACACACACACACACACTACAAAACCGCGACAAAGAAGGTTTATATTTTCACATGTTTGATGATGGAACTGTGACATTTACAAATGTAACTTTACGCTAAAAGGTTTTCCTTGAAGCTCTATTTTATTTTGGAGAACCACAAGTTGGACACAACACAAGGCGACTAAAATCTTCAACACAAACTTAATCTTCAAATTGTCATTGAAGATTAAGTCTAACTGACTGAATCTGTCTTTTCCCATCAAGAAATCGTGTCTGATTTAGAATTCTCGTAGATTTACATTTTTCTGGGATGTTAATTTGTTCCTCATCATTTGTGGTTTGTGTTTTCTTCGTGGTCCTTCTCCACAGGTACCGGATCGGTTCCTGGAGGTGGCCCAGGTGACTCTCCGAGAGTTCTTTAACGCCATCGTGGCTGGAAAGGATGCAGACCCATCATGGAAGAAGGCCATCTACAAAGTTATTTGCAAGCTGGACAGTGAAGTCCCTGAGATCTTCAAGTCTCCCAATTGTCTGCAAGAACTCCTCCACGACTGACTGGTGCGATGAGGAGGGAAGGCTCCGAGAGTGTCGGGAGGAACCAGTAACCATGCAGTTTGACCACGTGTTGAGATTCTGGTTTTCAGTCCACGATGAGACATCAGAAATAAAATGCAAAACTGGGGGGAAAAAAAACTGAACCTGTTTGCACTCACAGAAAAGCTCCTCTGGACTGAGAAACTCTGCCGGCTCCTCCTCATCTGGCTCCTCCGGGCTGAAGGTGAGGAGGAGCATGGCCGCACCTCTGGAAGGAGCTGTCAGAAAATGATGATATATGAAAATCTTTTTACCGTGGATGTTTTTAATTTGCAGAGACTGTTTTTAAAAAAAAAAAAAAAAAAATCAAACTGATGTTTCAGTTTTTTTCTCCAGAAACCTACAGTCGCACACGTGCGCACCCACGTACCCAGATACACACCTCCTTCATAGGAAAAGCACAGTAGCATTCCCAAACCTCACCTGAACCATGGGAAAGTGGGTGTTTAGCTGTTTTCTTTTTCTTGTACTGAGATGTACTCAGTGTGTTTGACTGTGTTGACCCCCCCCCCCATGAGACCCCTGTGCTGCCCGGCTCGGTCAATCACACAGCCAGAGTTTACAAAAGAACAGACAATTCAGCATCAATCTAACCAGTTATAAAATAATGCCTCCAGCTGTTCCTGTCTGTTTCTGCATCTGCTGGTCTGTAATTCTGCGTGTAGCCCTGATGCTAACAGCTGATCCACAGGTGAAACCGATTCTTCTGTTCATAACCTCTACTGGTAGGCTACGGTACAAGGATAAGCCCCACCCCCGGCATTTTACATTGGGTCAAAAATTAGAATTAAATTTAAATGATTGATCCCCAGAACGAAACACGAGGCTCCACCAGCGTGCTCAGTGGCTCCATTGTTGCATAATGGTAGGTAGTAGCAATGTACTATCATTGTTGTTGCTGTTGATGCAGTCACTCTTTGCTTTTTTGGGATTGGTTCACCATTCCAGTGATATAAAGTAAAAACACAGGTGACTCTACCCAACAACTTGCCAGATAATTTAGGTAAACTGGCAAAACAAAATTTGCACAGCTTTAAACAGTGTCCATTAAAATCCCAAATATTTTTGGTTTGTTGTTGCTCCTGGTGGCCAACAGGGGGCGGATGCACTGGCAGGATCATGTTTTTCAGATTTTAACAGCAGTAGAAGACCTTTGAGACAGAAAGGCTGAATATTTGTAGCTTGTATAGATGTAATAATTTCACTGATCATTCTGATAATGTTATTTATAATTGAATAAATATTGATATTAATGTTATTCCAATGATTATTAGTGCTCGCTACAGATTTGACCAGGTTTACTAATTGTTTATCCATCAAGCTACAACATGAAATAAATTATTCTTTAAAAAAACAAAAGTGTGTGATTTCACTTGTGAGGCCTCGCATGTGTCAGCTCTAAAACATCGTCCAGGTGCTGCTAGTGGCACCAGAATAGTGATCGTAGGTGAGCCACTAGAAAACCTCTCCTCTCCTCTCCTCTCCTCTCCCTCTCCTCTCCTCTCCCTCTCCTCGCCTCTCCCTCTCCTCTCCTCTCCCCTCCCCTCTCCTCTCCCCTCCCCTCCTCTCCTCTCCTCTCCTCTCCTCTCCTCTCCTCTCCTCTCCTCTCCTCTCTCTACACAGCCCCCCATCAGCAGGAGGGTCCCCCTCCATGAGCCTGGTCCTGCTCAAGGTTTCTTCCTGTTAAAGGGGAGTTTTTCCTTGCCACTGTTGCTTGTCTGGGGTCAGGCCCTGGGATTCTGGAAAGCACCTTGAAACAATTTTGATTGTATAAGATTGATTTGATTTGATTCGAGTTAAAAAAAATAAGGGTTCCCCTTCCTCTGCATGTCGGTGCTTCTCTGTGGCAGACAGGACATTTACATGCAGTTTAAATTAGCTATGCTCAAAATTGGACTTCGACGATGTCACTTTTGAGTTTGGTCTTTGTCCCAGTTTCCACGCAACGGATAAAATCAAATTACTGACGGTAACCCAGGTAATACACTGGATGCGTCTGCGTTGCAGAACGGTTTTGATCCGCTCCAGCCTCCGCCAAAACACTCCGGCTGCATCCTCAGTGCACAGCATGGTGCAATGAAAACATATCCACGTATGATCGTGCAGTATTACCACTATGTAGAGTATGAAACGAACCACAAAAGACCATTTATTTTGTTCCCTCCAAGAGTAGGAGGGACAGCCCCTGTTTTTCCTTTGGATTTTGGGAACGCGACCATGGCTGAACCCATCCTTTTCACTCGAATGTGGAATTGCTGATTCTTCGTGTGATTAGATTTTTTTTTTTCAAACAAATTTATTTTGAAAGTCCTTTCTGTGCAGTTAAAACTGATCTGTCATAAAAGAGGGATTCAGTTTTTGAAATTTTGCCTGAGGTTGTATTTTTGTTTTAATGATTTATATGAAAACAAGACGTGGATGTTTCATATAAGCCAGTAACTACTGCCTGTGTGTGTCTCACTGAGCTTGCTTGAAAAACTTGTGCGCCAACATCATTCATTTCCATGGATCGACTTCTGGTCCTGATGCAGCCTGTGGGCAGGCTGAAGGGTCCACACATGGGGCACAAGTCACTGATTATCTGAGAAGCTCTCCCTCAGGTTGCTTACAGAGGTTATTGACATGACATTGTCAAACCAGGAACTCTGCATTGTGCCACACAGTTAAATGGAAATGAGAAAATGGGATTGTGACTGAGATGAGCCATCGTAAATACGGTTGCTGTTATTCATCAAAAACTCCACAATGTGTAGGATTGGAACTGGCCACCGGCAGACGTTTAAAGGAATCCTGGTGCCCAGTCGACGAGATAAGTGGATTTCTGCAATCAGATGCAAGGATTGTCCCCTACACAAGACTATGTAGTGAAAGAACAAATTTCAAAAGTCACTAAGGTAAATATCATGTGCACTTTATTGCTTGTGCAATTTTCCCATCATGATGCCCTTATTTTGCGTATGTGCATGGCCTCTAGACACATGAACTGTTGAGTGGATGTGCATAGGCCTTGGCAGTTTAACTCTGCTATGGGATGGATAATCGTCCCCGTTGTGAAGGGACCGATCAACTAGGGTGCCGATACCTGTGACGTCCCGAAGGGGAATGTTTCTTGTAGAACTTCCTGGCCAACCCGGTAGGTGGGTGCTGGAGTGCAACGTTGATTGGCTGAGGCTGCATAATGGTTGACAGATCAAGTCTGGAGCAAGTCTGACCGGAGGTTTGGTGCACTGGCAATGGAGGGCTTGAGAGGCAACCTTCTGATAGAGACCAGGAGCAACTTACAGAGGAGCCGCTGAATCTGACAAGGGGACAGCACCAGAATCCCCTCAATCCTGATTGTATTGACACGTCTGGAGACAGGAGCCAAAGGCAGCACACAAAAATGTGTGTGCAACATTTGTGTGGCTGAAGAAAAACTTTCTTACAGAATAAACAGTTTCAAGAAGGATCGTGTCTTGCTGCAACAGGTAAAACCAAAATGGGAAATAATTCACAAAATATTTCCCCCAAGAAAGTAATGATCCACAGAGTAAACGAATCTGGGATCAAGAAATTGGGCACACAAAAACAGAAAAGAAGCAAGTGCAGATGTTAGAGAGAAAATGAGGTGGTTGTCTGGGGCAAAGGTCAGACAAGAAAATCAGGAAAAGGCAGGGTCGAGTTCAGGGTTGAGTTCTTTATCCGCACGGTTCTGATCATTCTTGGCCAGACTAGGTCACTACCGGTTGCTGTTTCCAGGTCAACAAAATGCAGTGCAATGTGCAGATTAGCAAAGGCCGGCTCACCGTCGACATGCTCCCGGTCCACTCTCAACCAAGCTATCGGGGGGGGGGGGGGGGGGGGGTAGCCCACCTACATTCGGCGCGTTTTATGTAATTGAATGACTGCACGAACTTGGTTTCCTTGTTTCCATGTAAAGGCACTTATTGAGTATATTGTGTTCCTTATCTACTGAATCACTTATGAAGGCTGAAAGCCTCACAAATACCCTCATTGGGTCTTAGCCTGTAACTCTGGCCACTTTTGACAGGTTTGTACTGATTTACATTTGAACAATCAACTACTGGAACAACCAATGTTCTCTTGATGTTTTAGAGCGGAGCCGGCTGGGCCATTTGGAGGGCCGGCTTGGTCCGGCAGAGGTTGGTTTCAAAAGATCTGGGTTGTGAAAAAGCCAGTTTTTGGAAATTTGTGCTTCTCATGCTTTAATTATTTATATTGTATTTCATACTATAAATATTTTTTGGATTTTATTAATTTGGAAATACCTAAATTTGCCACTTTAACCAGCCGTGCCCTCCTGACCCCCCCGATTCTGTACAGAGGACATGTGATACCTCACACTTGTTGCTGATTAATACAAAAGAGTAGCACTATGTGATTATTGTCAGCACAAAAGCCTCAAAAAGCTGCTGACGCTCAGATTAGCCGCTACAAAGACACAGGGATGCACACATGCACCCACACGTGCACACACACACACACACAAAGCCTTGTAGGCCTCGTTGACCATCTCCGGCCTCAGTCTCAGTCATCTTTCTCTGAAATTAAAGTTTGGGTTAGGACACACACACACACACACACACACGCACACACACACACACACACACACACACACAAACAAATGAAAGTACCTAAATACAAGGTTCCTAAATAAGTATTTTGTATAAATATGTATTTTTGATGCTAGTATTCAACATTCTTTTCAGCTCTTTTACTTCACCTCATGTCAGTTTGAGAGTAATGTGAGATTTGACAGGTCGAAAGTTTATCATTAACTACAGAAATGTGTTGTTTAAAAGAGAGAAAAAGGTCAAATATGTCTTTTTAATGCATCTCTCAAGACCAAAATAAATATGCATCCTTAGGCGAGCTGCATTTCCATTTTGCTGAGTAAATTTGCAGCGAGTTGACTTTTTGTGGGTGATATCAGGAAATGAGAATTATTATTTCTGTTTTAACACAAACAAAGTGCATTCATTCACACCACCTGTCCCTCTGTAGGGGATGCTAAAATAAATGAAAAGATAGATGAGTCAGTAAAAGAGTATAACAGTGCACGTGAGAGAGTCTGATAGTGTGTGTGTGGGTATATTAATGTGTGTAAGGGTATAGTTGTGCATGTGTGAGTGATGTTATGTGTGAAACGAAGAATGATTTTGTGCTCAAATGGCCTCCTATACTCTTTGTTCATGTCTCTCTCTCTCTCTCTCTCTTTCTCACACACACACACACACACGCACAAACACACACACACACCCTGTCTGCTTATGAAAGCACATCTGAGCTGTTCAACAATAAAACAGCTGTGTTTGTGTTGGACTACTGATGGTTTAATTCACCCTGTCGTACACACAGACGCACACTCAACTGTCCGCAGAGATGGCTTGATCCTGATGCATCCTGGGTAATGGCTGCTGCTGCCATGGAGAAGGGAGCGAGTTTATAATGGCGCCGATCTCTCCTCAGCATATTCTTAATGCCTTTAACCGTCTTCCCTGCAAACTGCTGCGTGTGTTCAGACGATCCTCAATCATCTTCATACACAAGCACAATAAAGAATAAAGAACGTCGCTTGTGACGCTGTGGCTTTGTTGATCAAAATAGAGCTTTTCAGCATAAATAGAGCTTTCCAGAAGGATGTTGAGCCTCCACATGCTGGTCTGCTTCGTGGCGTTTGGGCTCTGCCCAGAAATTGACCAGCAGAAAAATTGCGTATGTGATTTCAGGATGGAAACGAACGAACCCAGACGAGGGATTATGTGACCTCAGCCTGACCCGAAAACTTGATTGCGGCTCATTTCAAACACTTGCTCAGATGAAGGAGCGATTGAATCAGAGCCGCTCTGGCTTGGACCATCCCTGTCAGCTCTGTGTGCAGACTTTAATCAGCCGGCGCTGCAGGTTTATTTCCAGCAGTTCTTTAAGATGGCCCCCCAGTGAACACAGCTAATTGCTGTTTGGAAAAGCTTTCCTGAATGAGATTCCACTTAACCCTCGCAGCAGGCTCGGCGTCCCGGCATCAGACGATTCCGCCGCCGAAATAAAACGACGGAAATGTTCTCCTCTCGAATTTGCCGCTAAATTTATTTGTTTTCATTTTACGACTGATGTTTGAAGATCTCATCTCCTCCGCCACGTCCACTTTCTTCCTGCTCCCTCCATCGTTCCTTCCATTAACGAGCTGCTCTCTAATCAAACACCATCTGTCCCTCCATCGCCGACCTGTCAGGAGCAGCTGCCGCGGACGGCGTCCTCCATGTCCTGGCACCTGCCGCCAGCCCGACGCTGCTCCGCCGGAGCGGGTCGGGGGGTTGCATGTTTGCGACCCAGTGCATGATAATAGAGCAGGGAAGAATTGATGAAGGAGAAAGGAAACATAAAAACTTCAGTGGCCTCATGTTGAACCCGAGCGGTACCAACAGGAAGTAATGAAATTATACTGGGAAAAAAAAAGGGATTAACCAGCTAGCGCAAGAAAATAAACAGAGATAAAAACAAAGAGACGCCGCTCCGTGATCTAAACAGTGATCAGGGGAAGAATCAGCCGCCTGCTCAGGAAAAGGATTTTGTGCTAATGGAAGGGAAGTAATGGCTCCCAAAGCTTCCACATAAGATTACAGTTTCGCTCAGCAGCCCTGAATAATCACCGCCAGCACGCTGGTGTAAGAACACGATCAAGAATCAGAGTCACATTTACGCGACGCGCACCACAAATGCAATCGCTCTGCGCTCGTTGCGCCGCTGCGAACCTGCCAAGACATTTTCAAGTGTTATATCCTGAGGAACTTCCCCAACCAATCTCGGACAGATTGGCCAGATGTTCCAACGCAGCGTTGCGCTGGCATGCGGTCCGACACTGGCTGGCAGTGCCGACGCGGCCTCCCTTTACACTTATGAGCATTTTATACCAGCCTGAATTGCCAATACCACACTTTTTTTTAACACATTAAACGCAAACGGGCATAAAAAGAACATAGGAGGTGGGGAAATCATACAGAGAACACCATGTGACCTGAGATGGTTCAGGGGGAGACCAGCATTTGACCACGAGCTGCGGTTTGGCACTATAAATCAAGCCATAAAAGCATTGCTAATAGGTGACTAACCACCATGCTAGCAACAATCTTCCCTAATTGCACACCGGCAATGCTAAAATAATCACTGAAAAACAAGGATTTCAAAAGGTCACTTTAAAGTTTAAGAAGGGGGCTGCTTATGTTCGTTTTAGGCGCGATGGTTTTTGCATTCACTGAATCGTGGACTTAATTTTAACACGAACAGCACTGAATTTGAATAATTTGACTGAAATATGCTGTTTTCATGTGGAAGAGGAGACCCCTGTGTCTAAAGTCCACAGGAGGAGGCAAATATGGGTGGCAAAACCTGTATTGTGTGCATGGACATGGTCCACCTGAGCAGGTGCTCTTGCTTAAAGCTCATTAGCAGGAACACTTTTGAAAGTGCTGTAAAAAAAAAAAATCGCAACATAATTTCTATGTGACTTGTGTGAATTTTACTCATTTACATTTAAAACACTATTTTTGGAAGTGAAATAAGAGAAAATTAATTTTTTAAAAACAAAATTTAAAAAAAATAAAAATAAATGAATGGAAAATACAGAATTTACAAAAAAAATTATCTTGGGGAAATTTGGGAGGGAAAACATTAATTTTATAGGGCCCTAATCAATCTGTCCCGGTAAATAAATTCAGATTATTCTTCTTGAACTGTGACTGAACACTTTTCACTAAAATATGCCAAAAGTTTACTGAAATAATATTCCAACAGCCGTACTCCTCCACAGAGACGGTTAAACGCACTAGCGCAGGTTGCGGGGGTCACATTAGCAAACGCTGCTCCAATCAAAGCTTTTAAACCCGCGTTTCCCCCCCAACAGCACTCAGATGCCCTGAGGTGCAGCATCCAGGCACCCCGCCTGGGTCAAACTCGTCCGAGGGGGGAATCAATGCTGCATCACGCTGCGCGGCCACGGGGGGCGTCCTCATTTGCCCAGAGACGTGCTTACTGCAGGGGGGCGTCAGCCACGTGTCTGGTGTCCAATAAGGTTGTTAAGGCCGTCAATAAGAGCCTTTCAAGAATGCCAGGGGTCCTATCAACACACACACACACACACACACACACACACACACACACACACACACACACACACACAGAACTTTCTCTTCTAACTTGGTCTTAGCCAGAGAAGAATCGAACGCCAGCGTTTCAGTGGAATCCCAAACCTCTCCTGACACTCTCCTGTCTTTACCGGTTGCTCTGCAAATGTTCTTTTTTGTGCTTACACACAGTATCTTCGTTAAAGCTCTGAGTGTCTGCATGTTTGCTTCAGTACCGGTGCCTGCTGACCTAGCATCAACAGGCACTCCGACGTGTTGTCGTCTGCGCGGGGCCTGTTTTGCTGTTTCTGGAGAAGGCTGTGAAAATGGGGCCTTTGAAAGAGAATCATCAGCTACGTGTCTTCACCTCTTCTTTCTGCCGCACCAAGACTGACTGTGCAACAGCCAGGATTGTGATGCAACGCTGGGCTAATTCTAATTAGCGAGCTGGAGCTACATTATGTTTTAATGATGAGTAACACATTGTATTGTTTTTTTATGGCCAAAAGGTAATATATTAATGTAATGTGTAGGTTTTGCAATGCACTGATCAGAAGAAAAAAATGATTTGATCTGATTTAATTCCTTTCAGTCAGCATTGGACAATCTTGTCCTAATCAGCGCTGCCCGGTCAGAAGATCATCAGAACATCTTGCTATCCAACGCTAACACTTAGCTTAAATCTCAAGGCACAGAAATACATGGTGACATCTAGATTGCAACCTTTCCACAAAGACAAAAGTCTGTTTCCTTATTCCAGGGTATTTAGTAATCAATCACTTGTTAGCAAATTAGCAATTTAGCTCATGATCCCCTGTTTCCTTTGTGTATAAACACGTCTAAAATGAGCAGAATTGGTAGTTCGTACGGCTGTACATGTGGTAAATGTTCGGGGGTTTTGTGAAGACCCCACAGTGATTGATTGATTAATCAGGACCTGGGAAGACACCACTTCAGGATAACACACACACACACACACACACACACACACAGACACACACACACACACACACACACACACAGCCTAAACCACAGGCTCACCGACTTCTCTAGAGTTCAGCTGCAGGTCAGCTGGCTGTACGAGCCGACGCAATGTGGAAAACACACACACAGACACACACAGACACACACACGTGCGTGGACAGCTGTCAGTTGGTGGCTAAGCAGGTTCTGAGGTGCAACAATGGGGCCGAAGGAGAAGACCAGAGAGTTTTAATGGGGTTAAAACAAGGTTAAACGCTCAGGTTGGCGCGTGCAGCAGGAACTCAGAGCCAGACGCTCCAAGAATCTCACGCGTGGTCATCGCGCACGTCCTCCCGCTGCAGTATGACGGGACCCCGAGGAATCGGTCGTCGCACAGTTGGAAGTGAAAGGTTTGGAGTTTAATGACGGCAAGTCCTTCATCCGTCTCCTTTCACCAAAAAATGATGCAGGAACAAAGAAATTTCCCTAATTTGGGCTTTGATGACTTTCTAAACTAAAATGAAATTCCAAGTGTGGTTTGATAGCTAATCACAAAAATCAGATCATGTTTTAATAAATGACATTTTTGCTGTTAGATTTGGCCGTGTCAAGGCTTTGTTTGTTTAAAACCACTGGGATGTCCTGTTGGACATGTCCTGCCTGAGCCGCAGCTGCATGTGACGCTCTGCTGCCCCCTGCCTGTTCCTGCACATCCAGACGAGCAGGAAACCTGAAGCTCTGAGTAGGGACACGGGCAGAATAATGGAATGGGAATATTACGATCATGTGACGAGCTTGAGGGATCTTAAAATATTAGAATTAAACGGGAGCAACAGAAATGCTTTCTACTATATATAGCTGCATGATTTGACTCAAAAATAAAAGGAAAAATAGATTCTCCGCACTGTATTTTCATTTTCTTCTTCAGCACTGCTCATTCTGTATATGTAACAAATAAAAAAAACATTTATGGTTCAACTTTCAAAAATAAAAAAAGCCCCAGCAAGTTCTGGCAATGCCAGGATGCATTTTGAAATGTCAGTTTTAAAAAATAAAATGCAGTAGCAGGAAACCTTTGAGTATATATCAGCAAAATTAGACTAAATGAAACGGAAAACGAATTCATCCAAACTGCGTTTTCATTGTTTTCTTTACATTTCTGTACTAAATTTTACTACACAAATAAAAGACAACACAGAGGACATTTCAGTTTGAATTGGTGATCCCAGGTGGTGCAGGAGAGTGGCGCCACTGGCCGCTCGTCCTCTGGGCTGGTGGGGCACACCTGGACACACCTGGACACACCTGCTCCTCCACACACACACCTGGACACACCTGCTCCTCCACACACACACCTGGACACACCTGCTCCTCCACACACACACCTGGGCACACCTGCTCCTCCACACACACACCTGGGCACACCTGCTCCTCCACACACCTGGACACACCTGCTCCTCCACACACACACCTGGACACACCTGCTCCTCCACACACACACCTGGACACACCTGCTCCTCCACACACACACCTGGGCACACCTGCTCCTCCACACACACACCTGGGCACACCTGCTCCTCCACACACCTGGACACACCTGCTCCTCCTCCACACACCTGGGCACACCTGCTCCTCCACACACCTGGGCACACCTGCTCCTCCACACACCTGGGCACACCTGCTCCTTCACACACCTGGACACACCTGGACACACCTGCTCCTCCAGACACCTGGACACACCTGGACACACCTGCTCCTCCACACACACCTGGACACACCTGCTCCTCCTCCACACACCTGGGCACACCTGCTCCTTCACACACCTAGACACACCTGCTCCTCCACACACACCTGGACACACCTGCTCCTCCTCCACACACCTGGGCACACCTGCTCCTTCACACACCTGGGCACACCTGCTCCTCCACACACACCTGGACACACCTGCTCCTCCTCCACACACCTGGGCACACCTGCTCCTTCACACACCTGGACACACCTGCTCCTCCACACACACCTGGACACACCTGCTCCTCCACACACCTGGACACACCTGCTCCTCCACACACCTGGACACACCTGCTCCTCCACACACACACCTGGACACACCTGCTCCTCCACACACCTGGACACACCTGCTCCTCCACACACACACCTGGACACACCTGCTCCTTCACACACCTGGGCACACCTGCTCCTCCACACACCTGGACACACCTGCTCCTCCACACACCTGGACACACCTGCTCCTCCACACACACACCTGGACACACCTGCTCCTTCACACACCTGGGCACACCTGCTCCTCCACACACCTGGACACACCTGCTCCTCCACACACACACCTGGACACACCTGCTCCTTCACACACCTGGGCACACCTGCTCCTCCACACACCTGGACACACCTGCTCCTCCACACACCTGGACACACCTGCTCCTCCAGAACCTTCACCCCACCCTCATCAGAACAAGCGTCCCATGTGGAGTCCATAAAAGGTCTGAGTCGGCGGCCCTGAGCAGATTATACAGAGCTTGGCAGCACTCTGCCCACACACACCAGGGTCAACACAGTTACCCTCGTTAACCCACACGTTAAAGATAAAAGAATTAGAATTATGGCTCATTCCTCACTGATCAGTCACCATTGGAATAATAAGGTTAGACACAAACATGGCAGAGTAATAGTTTAGCTATTAAACAGTTTCAGCACCATCAGGCACTTGATTAGATATTTATGGGTCCAATAATGCTGCTTCAGCCCAAAGGAAAAGGCATTTCTGCTAATGCATTTTAATTTCAACATTTGAGGTTTTGGTCCAGAGATTCTGGGGCTTTATCTTTCATTTTTATTGAGTAATGAAGTCTCAGAATGAGCAGAAATAAGAAGAAAGTTTGGCTGAGTTATTATTCATTTTACTTATAGTCAAATAATGCAGCTAAAATTCTGTAAAAATGTAAAAGCCTCCATTTTAATTTGAAGTTTACTGCAGACTTGCTTTTATGGCGAGATCAGAGCGGAAGAGATTGAACCGCTCTGAAATGAGCCGTTTGTTGCCACCGAGACTCAAACACAGGTTTTCGATGCGTCCCAGCAGCCTGCTTGTTGCTGCTTTAGGTGCTTCTACACAGCGCAGAGCCTCGTTTCTGATCCTCAGGGACCCTGATCCAAACAAAAACTATAAAAAAAGGTTTTAATTGTTATCTGTTGACAGACTTTAGTCCAAATGTCACCTTGGTGGTCACGCATCAACACGCAGATTTAATCCAGGGTCACGTCAGGAGACGCTGCCGCTCAGGTGTAAAGATGGTGACAGTGGGAGGGTGGGAAAGTCATTCAGAGGTCACGTTTAGGGGACAACTTTAACGGACGAGAGGAGCTGTGAACTCCAGGCGGAGGGGCTACGGGGTTGGTGTCATGTGATGGCCTGTGGCCCCGCCCTCAAGTCATTACAACAGCTTCTCCTTCAGAATGAAAGTTTATGTTCATGTTCCATTTCATATCTTTTCTTATCATTTTCTTTAATTCAAAGGGACAATCTGGACACCCTAATCCATCAGGCTGAATAATCAGGGAGATTTAGGACGGGGACGGGACTCAGGGGGGATAGAGAGAGGAGAGAGGAGGGGCTCGAAAGAAGTCTCTGATTAATAAAGGCAAGGAATCAAACAAGGTTGTAATATTCACAAATGTGCCCCTCCCCCCCCCCCCTCCACCACAAAACAGTATTAGAAAAATGAAAAGTAAATCTTTAGATTAGAAAGATTGGAAAGATTAAATTACGGTGCTGCACAGGGGCCGAGTGGCCGAGTGGGAGCTAAATCTTGTTGGGGGGGGACTGATGAAAAATGAAACCAGGAATATCTGCGGGTGGATGGATGGAGTTGCAGTTAAGGCTTCGGGCTGACGGATGCAGAGGAAGAAGACCGAGGACGTTAGCAACAAGCTTGCATCCGGCAGGACAACGATTTTAATATCTACAGTCATTTGTTGGCTATAACAGGTGTTTATTCCAGGAAATCTTTCTTTAAAATATGGTGATCAGACTATAAGATGCATTTTATGAGATGATTATAATCTGTGGGCTGGAAAAGCTTCTTAACTCCAGAAAACATTATTTAACAGACTTTCTGTGAGGTAAAAGTACTTTTGCAATCAAGAAAAAAAGCAGACTGAGACGTCTGTGGGGAAACAGCAATTTCAGCCAAACAATCAGTCGACTCTTTGATTTATTAGACAGAATTTCAGTGTGATATTTTCTCAATTTTAGATTCAGTACAAATGACACACACACACACACGCACCATCGCCATCGACCATCTCTCGTTTTCAGAACTGTGCTGCCCTCCAGTGGTAGGAAATGGCGGTGCAGGCTCGAGCCTGCTGTCGGACACGAACACGAACAGAAAACAAACTGTGTTGAACTCGTTATGGGATTAAGATTGTAAGTATCACTTTCCGGTTGTTATTTGAAGATTCAGATTTTTATGGTCTGGAAAAGCAAGAGTTCAACTTTTACTTCATGCTGTTCGAAGGATTGTTGCAGTTCCGATCACGTCCACCAGGGGTCCTCACAGACCGATTATTATCCCAGAATGCTTCTCTTCATCAATAACAGTTTCAGGCGTCATCAGTTGTGTTTAAATTGAACATATAAGTGTGCAGTTGCTGCCCCTGAGGGGATGGAACATTTAAACCTCCGGGGGGGTCAGTGATCTGCCACCATCCACCTCTGCAGCCGCCAGCGCCTCCACCTCCTTTTCTGGTTCCTGTCACACCAGCCTGCTGATCGGGCCTCTTCTCTCTGGAGGATGCAGAATTTGGGACTCGGGCGCCTCTAAGCTCCTCCCATGTGGGTGGAGCTCGAGCCTCAGCCTGAATTCTAAATCCTCCTCAATCAGAATCGGCTGATTGGCAGACGAGCGCTGACAGCTTGAACCCGACAGCATCCGCGGGTCTAAATGGTTTCTGTCCCGTTGGGGCCGCAGCGCTGACCCGCACGCAAGTATTACATAACCGAGGCGTCCCGAGGCCACGCTCGGCTGCATCGCTGTGGGATCAACGAGACTTTAGCTAAACCTCCTCTATTGGTGCTTTCACACGGATCTGAGTCAGCAACAGGCCGCCACCGCAGCGATCCCCCCCCCCCGCAGGGCGTGAAAATGTAAACCCGGATTAATGGGTCATTAGGAACCTCACGTCTTTTAATGCTATTAAACGAACGCTTCGATTATTCTCATTAACACAAACGCTAATACGGGACACGCATCTGAGGGAGAAGCTGGAATTCCAGTTAGGTTTGGTCGACTCAACCAATATTCCCGAAACGTCTGGGAACAAAACGACCATCAAAGGATTCTGCCTCCGGGAGGTCGGGGTGAGTCTGGCCTCAATCGAGGCCTGAGCAGACGACCGTCGTCACCTCAGCAGATTTTGAACACAAAAACTGAAACTTTCATGCTAAAATAACCATCTAAGGATCAAAAAAAAAAATCGAGGACGTGCTCTGTGAATAAATTTGTCGCTGTAACAGAGATGAAGCCTCCTGGAAATGTGGTGCTGGAGGGGCTGAATAACGAGCCTTGGCATTATCATTCATTAATTCACACGGTGATTTTCTGGGTAAAACATTTGTGCTCTCACACGTCAACGTATGCGAACATGCTCAGTTCCCACTGCACGAGCGCTCCGAAACAGTGAAACTAAACCGATTCTGCCGTCACCAGATCTGCTCTGACCTCAATAAAAGCGCGGCTGATTCACGGCGCTGAGCTCAGCCGGTTAGCGTGTTGATATGATAACGCTGGTGCTGCGCTGTTCACCGCCATCCTCGCCAGCGCGGCCCACATTCCTTAATTAACGCCTGATGGGGATCAAACATACATCACGTGTGAGGAGAGGAGTGTCTGTGGAAAGAAGCGAGTGGGGTGGGGCGGCCTCTGGGCCGCACTGAAAGCAACGGGTCATAAATCTTGTAGCTCTTCTGGGACGTTGAGTTCAGACACCATTATCAGTCTGGAAAGCCGAGAGGTCGGAAATTTTAGCAGCTTGATGGATTTTCTCTGCAGTTTGGACCGGAAAACCAAACCTCTGACAACATAAACCCGCGGCTCTCTGACCGCTCCTGCTAGCATATGTCACATTAGCCTCGGCTGAAGGTTTAAATCACATGTGTGAGCGTCAACTGAAGGCATCAAAAGAACAGCGTTTTAGCTAATGCTGCTAAATGGGCCTCACTGGATTCACACCTAAACAAACACTGGGCTAATGAACCAAATTTAAATTTAAATCTGGAGCAAAATTCTGATGAAATGCCGAGACAGAACGGTTGAAATCATGCTAAAGATGCTATCTGACGGTGCGAAATCAGAGATGACGGCTGTGAGGCTCCAGAGCCGCTTAAACTTGACTTTTTAAAGAAAAGGTCTTCTTTCCCCACCCACTGTGGCCCAACAAACACACACACACACACACACACACACACACACACCCTCTTTAGCTTTGCTTTGTCTCGTACGAAAAAGCTGGTCAGTGACAGCAGAAACGTGAGGGAAATGCAGAGTTCAGTGTGTGTGTGTGTGTGTGTGTGTGTGTGTGTGTGTGTGAGTGTGTTATGGCCTGATTGTGTAACATGATTAGACTACAGAGATCTGACAAAGAACTCTTTTTCTCCTCATCCCGGTCGACCACGTGAGCCTATTCAGGCCTCTGCTACAGACCAGATCACTGCTGCTGTGGCTGAAGCGTCAGCGTTCCCAGACTGAGCCTAAACTGAAACTCAATAAAAGGAGACAGGAGCACTTTTGCTAATTTCCCCGTGGGGCGCGTGTGATGTGAGTGCACCTCCTCTGTCCATCAATTATTAAACTTTAATAAGCAGAGCTGGAGAACAGCAGCAGACACCTCCGCCGCAACATTTCCCAAACAGCTCATTTAGCTGAGGAACATTCAGAAATGCAGGAGAAGCCGCAGCAGATTGAGTGTTGAGCACCGCGCCCTCACTGCAGCCTCTTTCACTGCAGCGTTGAAACCCGACGGGCAGGACGGAGACACATTTTACCGCTTCATCGATCTCAAACGACCTGAAAGATGGAGGCCTTTCCTGCAGCGCCGCCGTGCTGAACTCTAAATCTTCGCTTTGACTCGAGTCTCGTAAATGTTGCAGACCAACAGGTCGGCGGCCACGCCACAAGGGAAATGTCGAGCTAACCAAGTAGCGCGTCTGCTAGCATCGTTGGCCGCCGTGGGCAGCTCCTCGTCCACACGCGGTCACACAGAGGAGACGACACAGAGGCAGCAGGAACAGGGAAAATGTTGTCAAGTTTCAAGAAACTTAATAGAATGCAGGACGTTGTCACACACACACACACACACACACACACACACACACACACACACACACACACACACACACACACACACACACACAAAGAATTCCTTGTGTGAAAGCCAGAAACCCATGAACGTTAGCATCGATGAAAGAAGGAAGTTCCCCCCTCTGGGTTGAGATTTTAGAGCTATCTTCGATGCTCCGTCTGCTAGCATCCGTCATCTGAACGGCAGTGAAATCTTGCTAGCAGCTGGTCGCGCCACAGTGCCGCAGCACTGCCCCCCGGCCTGTCTGCATCCACAAGCCCCCCGCCCCCCCCAGCAGACACGCCCAGACAAACAACGCTCTGCAGTGGAACGCAAGACGAGGGAGAGCGAAGCCACAATGACGGCGACACGCAGACCATGAAAACGAGTCAATATTTGAGCTGCAAATTCGGTCTCAACAATTAACGAACGAACCCAATATCGGGTTTGTTGTCATTTAGCTAACACCGGGGGGCTTTTAGGTAAATAGAGGCCATCAATCCAGGACTTCCAGACTGCTGAGCTCCACCACTGACAGATCTGGACTTATTGCTCTTCCAGTAATTCATCGCAGGAGCCTTCCAGGACCTCCTGTCTGCGCTCGCTCAGCTCTTCTGCCATAATGAAGCAGAGTTCCCTCAGAGCGCCGCTTTCAAGTGGATTTAATGAGCCGGTCGGGCTCCTTTTAAGCGTCAATCTGGTGTTTAGCTACCGCAGCAAACTTCTCCACCCAAAGGGCTCAAAAAAAAAAAATCAGGCCATCTTTAAATATATTTGACTAACCCACTTTTAAATATTAGTTTATTAATATTAGTGCTTTTGAAAACCAGGAAGAATTTTGGGGAACTCCTCTGACAGCCGGGACGCTCTCAACCTGCAGCCTAACAGACTCACTTCAAAGACGCCAGATCAGATCCGGCTGCTGGGGCACCGTCACCATCCGCACTGCTAAAGCCTCCTACAGGGACGCTGACTTATGAAGAGGACTTTGCTCATCTTCGTGCTTCTGGAGATTAGAAACATCAGAGGTGAACATCAGAGGGACAGAATAGACAGAGGAATCATCCAAAATCAACCTCTCAGCCTTGAACTTCCAACTCAGGGAGTACGTTTAAGCTTTAAGGTTATTCCACTTTTCATTTATTTTGAAGACTTAAAACTCCGCCGACTACAGAAGCAGCAGCTCAGACATTAGCATTGCTAAACTCATCTGCATCTAATCCCTGCTGAACGTGAGCTCTAAATACGGAAAATCTAGAAATAAAACGGAGCTCCTGCAACAAAACTGGGTTCTGAAAAGCCTCCAAGTTGGGGGCAACAATGCCGTGGAGACATCCGAGGCAGACCCTTGGATCATTTATGCTAGTTTATCAGCATGATGGATCAAACCTGAGGACTGGGAGAAACTGAGAAAAACGATATAGCAACTTCAAAGATCTCTGGGCAGAACGTTCCTGAACTATGTGGGAATTACACCCGTCTCCAACCTCCCAATGTCAATCCCATCATCATCAGATGAGGATGAAGATGTCATCGCGGGAATGGTGGGTTCCTCCCCGGGAACCGCAGGACTTCCACCAGGATATCTGGGAAGGTCTGCATGAATTCACGACAGATGCTGATGAAAGGAGAGGAAGATGAAGACCAGAGTGCTGGCTTGCTCTCCGGTTCCTGGCTTTGTTCTAGTCTGTCTGCCTCAGCGCCACAAGGGGATTAATTAATCTCCAACGAGCTCCTCTAAATCCAGCACACCGCCAGGCGCCCCTGTTCTGACAGAAATACTTAAAAGTTGCTGCAACTGTGCTTACAAACCTCATCAAGCTCTGGGTTTAGCTCAGCTAATCTGGTAACTCCAGTAGGTGGCGGTAACCATTCACTCGTTCATTGTAAACGTGTGCGGTCCCCCCATTTGTGTCAAACAAGTGAAACTATTTCGTAGTTGCACGCTGGCAGCGCACCGAGACAAGGATGCGAGACAGGATTCTCAGAAGCCAAAAACATTAGCATCTCATTTCAGCCTCACGATTCTCCTCGTTTCTACGACCTCTCCTCCCATCTCTCTGTTGACAATGAAGGAAAAGGGTAGCACGTTTCCCATTAGCGACCATTAGTGCTACAAATGCTCCGTGACGCTAAGCGTGTGGGCTCCACTTCCTGTTTGAGGTGAAATGATCCGACTGGAAAAAGCAGCAGAACAAAAGAGCCGAATCAGATCCACCTCCTCTCCCCCTCCCCCTCCTCTTTTTATCCATAATACTGCTCCATCTTCCTCACTGCCCCTCCCCCCGTTCCAGTATACCATCAAATTCATCCATACTCTCCCCCAGCACATATCGCTCCTCGTTTTCACGCCTCGCCACCTCTGCCTCTTTTTCCATGTCCTCATCCCGATTGTGCCGGTTCTCCTCCTCCCAGCGGCCCAGTTTTCCCAGCCTCCTTTTCCATCCCATCCTCTTCATCCTTTCTCATGTTCACATTATCTCCCCATCCTCTGCACCCTTTATTTATAATTTATAATAATTATGATGAAGAGGGAGGGAGAAGGATGAAGATCCATCTGCTCCAGAAGCAACTCACCCAGAAACATTGTTGACTCTCAGATTGTGTCGACCACAGTTGCTGCTTTCACTTTTCAACCTTCTGCCTCCCAACAGATCCGGCTAGTTGCGTTTTTTTGTCCATTCAAATGTTTGAAGTGGCACCAGCACAACCAGTCCAAGGGAGTCATTGGGGTTGTTAAGAACCTCAAGGTCAGAGCTGGAAAGCCTGGAGAGCTGAACCTGGTTCCTGAGGCCCCACAAAAGGAACTATTTCTGTGACTTGTTCTGCATCAATCATCAAAAAGGCAACGTTGTCCACGACGTTGACATGTTGACAGAAAGCTACATGCTAATAGTCGGACTGCAGTCTCTTTCGATACCAGCGCAGCATCTATTTTCTAGCCTGGAAATTCATGATTAACTGGAACAGTTTTCCCCGTTTCCCCACCACGTGTGGTCGATCCTTTCCCAGTAAATCCATAAGAAGCAGCGGATTTCAGAGTGGTGTTATTCGAAGCAGCTTCAAAGGGTCTTGACTGAAAGCGCCGCACATCAAACTGCTTTTTTCCAGATCCTTAAAACAACCTGCGATCGACAATCGGCGGCCACAGCAGCTGAGACTCGCCAACATGTGACACTTGTCAGTCATGGTTCTGGAAATAAAGTCAGAGGAACCAGTTTGGTCCATGTGAGCTCCTAAATGGATCAGGCTGATCATCTGTACGTCGCCATCAGAGCCCAAAGACCTGACCCAACACAGAAACCACATGACAAAGGGTCATCCTGGTGTCCAAGGATGTCACCATGGCAATCCACTGCTGGAGTCCTAGAGGTCGCCTCACTTTACTAATGGACTGAAATTCTGATGGATGTGACCTTCTGGGAGGTCACCTGAGCCCGTATTTCACCTCTGCTGAGGGGTGGACCTCTAGTTCTGATGCCGAGCCCGTGACCCATCCGGTGCCAGCCTCCATCCTGGACTATCTTTGCAGCCTGACACGGCAGCAGCTCGAGACGAGGACACGGGTGGCGTTCAGTGATGGACCTGCTTTCACCTGTGTTACACCTGATGTCAACTGCAATAAATGAGACCCGGACGTGCGGTCCTCTCCGCTCTGTGGGCGCCTGGTTTTTAAATCCGATTGTAATTCCACGTCGACCTCTCAGGCAGCAGCGTGGGCACAGGCGGCTTTGCTTTGCATTAGTCTGTAAAACTCCCAGCAGGGCCACAATTCCCAGCTCTGAACAGCTGGACCTCAGGCTGGGAATTTGTCAAAGGCAGCTTTTTACCTCTGAACTGCTGCTGCGCGCTCGTCCACAGGCTCATCAATGCACGAGCAACTTCCGGACGTCTCCAAAGTGCAACCTGATGAAGACACGTTGTCGGGCTGAGAGCCAGAACTCAAAGTGCCTCCTGTTCCCGAATCCCTTGGTAGACACAGGCAGGAACAGATGGCAGCTATGACACAGAACCTGTTTATTTTAAGTCGGTCCCAGATCCTGACAAACGCTCCCACAAGGAAACCCCAAAATCCAGTGGCTTCAATTCAACATCTTTCAAAATTGGAAGCAATTTAAGTTGGTGTATTGAAGGAAACAGATGTGGGAAAACAGCTTAGAACGTAGGTTCTGAGTGATGGTTTCAATATAGTGCGGTTCTTCTGGAATATCATATCAGCGCTGGGATGTTTTACAGGGATGAATGAAGATCTCGACACGACAGGCTCCAGCTCACCGCAGAAGACCGGAAAAGCTGCAAGACACACTGGAAGGAATAGAGGGAGCCAGCGAGTAGTGGTGGTGTGAGGTGTGACATAACATCGAGATGCAAGGCTCTGTCTGCTGGGACTCCCATCATGCCTTTCGGTTCCCCATAAACATGTAGCTAACAGCCTGGTGTGGCAGGCTACAGGCTATAAATAACCCCCCCCTCCCCACACTGCACACAGGACTCATGCATAAATGTATGCAGCGGCACACGCACAGGTAGTCATGCACGCTAACACAGTCGCCCCCCCGCCCGTCCATCCCGCCTAGATCTCATCTTGGCACTGCTGCTTTTGTTGGGGAACAGATGGCGGATATTCAAATTCCCAAACAGGCTGAACAGTCAGCAAGAGAAAATCCTTCCTCTTTTACTCACATATGCTTTTGCCACCTCTGACGACCTGTAATGTGGTTCCAAGAGAGAAAGAGAAAACTTGCCCCCCCCCCCCACCCCCCACTTCCCGCCTTTGTTGCCAATGTTATGGCGTCAGCATTAGAATCCATGATAACCAAAGAGTGCACCAGAATAATACAGCAGCTGCCCTCTTTCCACTGTCTCTCCTCCTATTCTCCACCATAACACCTTTGTTTCTGGGGCAAGATGATTGCTAACAGACTCATTGTTGAGCGGATTTGTTGCAATTAATTCAAGGCTGCAGAAACAATAAAGGCAACCATTAAACGCCGTATTTGTGGACCAAAAATCAGGTGTGAGTGGTGAAATGCAGGCTCTCTCTCAACGGTACGGATGCTAACGAAGAAAATGTTCATTTGGATCACAGGGGTGTGTTCTGACCCTGGGGAACAGGAGAAAAATTAGAAATAATAAAAAAAACAGTAAAGCCGGACTATCACATGTAAACAAACATTTAAGCTAACGGAGGCTTTGTTAGCAGAACAGCCGTCTTGGAGAAAACGCAAACAGCACGATTTTGTTTGGTTGGCTGCACGTGCTCATTAACATGACACACAGCACCAATTCTCTGAGCACGTGGGCTCAGGTGCCTGATCTGTATGACTTTCATTAAACCTGGTGCTGCAGGGATGTTTTGAGCTTCCGTGCTCTTACAGAGAGGTATCACAACATTTGTGTCATGCAGGCCAAATAAATGACGGTTGTGGTTAACCTGGAGCTGCACGCCCACCCTTGATCCCCCCCTCCCGCGTGCCCTCCAATTCTCAGGTTATACTGTCAAATTAATTTTCCCTCATGAACCATTCATGTGGCCATATTTCATGGTTAAGGCAAGAAAAATCATCAAATTTTAATGACGCACTTGTAGAGTTATGCACTGAAACAGAAAGATTTTTAAACGTCATGGAATTTGTGACAGTGACACCTCTACTATACAAACACAAGGGGCGTGGCCTCAGTCTGGTGTGGGTGTGGCTTCGTTTTTCCTATGGTTTATTCTCATTCTTCTGTCCTCAGGTCATTTCAGCAACATGACGATAATTAATCTTTCTGTGGCCCCCTCCTCTGAGTGTATGTGCACGGTCCCTGGATGCTCGTTTCATGTGTGTGTGTGGGGGGGGGGGGGCTGCCTGGCCCATTAATCTACAGCTGAAATTTGCTCTATTCATAAAAACACATTCATCTTGGCCGTGGTAAACACGTGCGCGGTGGCACACTCACAAGACGCGCCAGTGCCAGAATTAACGGCAGAAGAAGAAGAAAATGTCATTAGCGCTGTTTGTCAACGTGGGCTTATTTACACCCACACAGGCACCAGAAAAACAACAATCAACTCAAATCTGCTTGTTTACAGTCATGCATGTGCATAAATGCACAATTATCTTTACATTGTTTTGGTATCACATCTTCTTAGAACTGCTTTCTCATGGATCGACAGAACCAGATAAAGATGAAGACAAGCCAGAACGTTTATTAACGGCGATATCTCAACTGCTCTCGTCTGTGTCCGTCCTGTGGTTAATCCGTCTTCCCCTTAGAGCACCGTTAAACGCTGGTAAATGTCTTCCTTCCCTGCCTGCCCTATCGCTCCATCAACTTCAGCATGAATCCCTGTATCCTATTACAGGTCGTTTCTGATCCGTTATCGTCTCGGGTTGATATCAAGAGATGACACTCAAATCTCATTTGATCCAGGCTCCACGGCCTCCAACAGACACTGAATCTTGTTTCCTTGGCCTCTGGTGGCCGATAACCTAGTTTTAGAGGCGGCTACGAGGAAAGAGGAGGCCTTGCCAAACTTAACCTGTAGATTCAGTTCGATTGAAAAAATACAGAGGGTAAAGTATTAGCATGCTAATGTCAGCTATTTACTGTAGTAACATAAAGCTAACAGATGTAAAAGACACTTCAGAAGGTTGATGTTAACTTTGAGTTGCATTTAGACTTGCTCGAACAGTGGATGTTGGCCCCTCAGCCAGATTTAAAAAGGCTGCTTTAATGTCATTTCACCCACGTTGCCTGAAGATAACTGGATTTGTTCTTTCCAGGAAATACTCTGAGGATTCTGGGAAAGGCAACAATCTCAGTTACACACAGAAACTGCTGTGGTTGGCTCTCTCCTGTTCTTGCTGTGGTGGAAACATGGATTCATTTAGAAAACAAGTTACCTGGACAGGATTTTGTTTCCCACCTGTGAGTTAGTGAATGTCGACAGGAATTGTTGAATGTTTGATTTCATACACGGCTTTTTCCCCTGCATGCTGCCGAGGACGTGGAGCAGAAATTTCCCATCCAAAGCGCACCGGCAGTGGACCGTTGTTGCTGCTGCGCATATTAATGGCTGAGGGGAACCCTGACACCCAGAAATAAGCTGAAAGGTGCAGGAGATGGTTGTCATGGTGACCGATCACTGTCAATGCCTAAAGCACAAGGACTTAATTAAATCAAAATTGATGCTAAAACGTCTTATACATCTTTTAAAAGGTTTTTATCCAAGTTTAGATTTGCCTGACTTATTTCACTGGATCTGTTGAAGTTTTGCCCCCTCTAGTCTTGCCCCTTCTACCCCGCACATGTATTGGAGACAGCTCCCCTTTTGTTGTAGCAACCTGTAGTAGCCTTTAGCTACTGCAGAGCCAACAAAACTGCATGTTGGCAACCAAACCGACAATTTAATTTGTCACTGGCAGAACTTGTCAGCTTTGACAGTTGACGTCATGATTCCGACTACACACACACACACACACACACACAAATATTCTAAGATTGTTTTATTATCAAACCCCAAACTTGTTTGTATCAAATTTGCTTTGGGTTTCTCTGTGTTGTCCTGAAAGTAGTCAGAGCATTTCAGGCTCTTTTCTTCTCTGAGGACACACAACACAGAGACACACCAAACACGCACATAGATCAGCTCCAACGAGCTGTAATTGCCCGTTCCTATAGCAGATGCTAACCCAGCTCAGGACGCTTTAGCCCTCCGGCAGCACAAATGTTTTCTTTTTCAGATGTGCAGAATTACCGATTACAGCTCAGCAGGCAAAAACCCATTTTTCTTGTCAACATTCATGTCCTGAAAAACAAGGAAAACTTTCATTTCTCCCATTAACAAATAAAACTCAAGGCTTTGTGGTTTTAACAACACCTGCGACCACAAGATCAGAAATTATTTGAACGCGAGGTTTCATTAGGTTACAGTTGCAAATAAACAGTAAAACTTCCTTGGCAAAATTTGACCCAAGTGTAAAAATCGAGGATGATTGCAGATTAGCAGAGGCATCGCCACGGTCAACAGACAAAGATTTACGACTATTAAACTGCCCCCTGGTGGTGGTCAGAAAATCATCAATCTCCTGACCATATGATTAAGATTTTAACAATTTTTCCATTTTCAGCAACAATCAGTATGTTTACATGACACTTGAAAAAGAACTGAAGTGCATGTAAACATGTTAATGTGACTGAGACACCCAGATGTGCAATTTTCTCTGGCATGTCTACACCTTAATCACAGTTAAACTAGACAAGACATGTGGTCATGCTCCACAGCCCTTCACTGAGGTATGACCCTGAAACAAAAAATTCTGAGCGGGCATCTTATCTCCACAATAAATAACACCTACAAGATGAACAAAACTGTACCATTATCCATCCTTTGCTGCCTGAGACCTGTTGTTTATTATGTGATCAGGTCAAACGAGAAAGCGGACTGGATTCACTCACCAAAACAAGGCTTATCGTTAACTACTGTTGAGGAGAAAATTCCATTGCTTGAGACCATCTTTCAACAAGACACCAGTCTAATTTTGAACATAGCGCAATTAAATTGTACATGTATACATACTGAATGTGGCTAAAATTTAGCTGCCACAATTGAACTGCAGTTGGTATCCCTGCTTTATTCATCCGAGCTCAGGTATGCATCGAGCTGCACTTGCCTGGCAAACACCTTTTGCCACAGGGCTGCTTTGTGCCAAGACCACTGTGGATGTGGTAGGAGGAGGGAGAACTTGGTTTTGCCCTCAGGAGAGCTAAGAGAGCCATCCGCTCCCAAAACACATGTGTAGTCATGTGAAGGAAAACACGGGGACAAGAGGCTTCGTCTCCACACTTGCACAAGTTTTCTGCCTCATTGAGTCCCTTTAGAAAAGGCGGGCTCCCTATAGCTCCAAAAACAATGAGCTCTATAATCATAAAAGTGTTTTTATCATCCTATTTCTGTTGCCGGTGTCCATTCATGGTTCAGATAACCTGGCAATATTGCCCCTGAACACCCCAAGGCCTTCACCGGAGGAGCAAAGGATACCCCAACCAGATCCTGAACTCAACAGCATGCATTGTAGGAGATGTGTGTCCTTATGGAGGAAGATTTATCAGTCGGTAACAAGGACAGATGCAGAAAATGGAGTCTGAAATAGAATGTTTAGATTCTTGAAGTTGTTGATCAAACAGATTAGGTAAGCTATGCTCTCGGAGGGCAAATTTACTCAATAACTGGAACTTCTTCTGGTTTTCATTGATAGAGCTAACTATGTCAGTAATCAATAAATAATTTGGAAAAAATAATCTTAAAACAAGAGGATATAAGCTTGTTTTAAAATGACCAAACAGCTTCCTGTGATGAGATATCCTGACGTCAATTTCCCCAAATATAGTTATACTTCTAATTTGGGATGAGAAACAGCCAGAGATAATTGATCAGTATGAAGACCCCATGTTCTTGTTGAGTTATTTTCCCAACACGAGATAAAAATCTTTCTCTCCGCCTTTCCGGCTTACACGGCATCTGCCACCATGCACTGACCCCTCTGAACAATGCCTGTCCTCCGTAGACGAAGGGGATGTGAGCTGAGCTAAAGATGAGCTGTCAGCAGGCAAGCGTCCACTCTACGGAGGTCGGAGGTCAGATGTGACCCTGAACCTGACCCTGAGGTCCGCCGGGGAAACAAGCGTTCAGTCACAAGTCTGTGCGAGGACTCTGAAAGCACCTTAGACTAAAATACTAATTGTAATTCCAGAAAACAACGGAGGAAAACAGCACGTGGTTGGACTGAGGATTTAACCAACTGGACCATCTGCACTGCCGTGAATCAGAACTGGACAGGAATCAACAGAATGTCTGAGTAAAAGCTGCTCCACACTTTAATTCAGATTGAGTGAAAATTATTTGCCAATACTCTATTGTTGCTGTGCTTTATTTTCAGTATTAGGTTTTATACGTGAAGCCCAAACGACCATTTCTGCGATTGACCGTCAAACGTTATAAATACAGGTCTCAACTTACATTCTCTGGGTGAGTTCCCGCCTCTCGATGTTGCTTTTAAAAATGACGTTATCCAAACACCAGGTGACCGCGCTGAACCCGCGCAGGTTATGAGTGACACCTGTGCATTGCTACTAATTAAATTAATTTAGAACTCCTGAAACCTTTGAAAATAAAGAAACAGTTCTGAAAGAGCATCATTAAACCAATAAAACCAAATGATTCATGCCGATTCATTTTCCAGAGGCACGCATTATTAAATTATATCGCATTTTTTCTTGACTGGTGCACTTTTGTCTCGCTCGGGACTAAACCATTTGGTGTGGCGTAAGGGGGTGTATAAATTCACATAAATTATTCCAGGAATATTTACCTTATTAATTATGTGTGTTGCTAAAGTTCACTCAGTAAATATTGCAACAACTTATATCTGAAAGTTTGGATGAGATAAGTACTACACGATCGTCCTTTCATTTGAGACGTTCACTCGTGATATTTGTGGTTTCCGCAGAAGCTGGCGAGCTAGCATCGTAAACTTTGGCAGACCAAAAAAACTCACGAAGTTTCTATTGCAAGCCATACATGTGTCACCGTGTCTCAAAGTAAAAAAAAAATAAAAATATATATATATAATTATTAAGGGCAAGAATAATAATACAGCCGCGTTATTTAATTTATGGCGAGATAATGACGTTTAATCGTCCTTTGCTTGACAGTTGTGATGAATCAAAGTCAGTGATGTTATTAAAATCCTGACATTTTAAAAGAAATACGTTTCAAAACTCTAAAGTGTTTCAGTAATGTAATAACTGTATTTCCATAATCCAATACAATCTGATCACTCAACAGTCAAAAAGTTTTTTCCTCACTTTTTGTCATGTTCCACCATCAAGAAATGAGCACAGGAAACATTTGTGGGACCTGACTTGAGCGCATTTTTATTGAACGTTCATAACTGTTAAAAACATGTATAAAATTGGTCCTGTTTCAGAAACAAGGCACGCATAGTCATGTCAATGTTCAGTGTTTACCCCATTATTAGCATTATCATTTATTAACAGCATCATCAGCACGTTCCATCTCAGTATAGATCTAATAGAATCAAGCATTCCCTAATATAAAAACATGATCCAATTTTTCCCACACAGGTTAATTTTAATTCCGAGCAGCAAGACAATATTCATGCAAAGACTGGAGTGTAGGAGAAGACATGAGCTGACTGGGCTGATGGTTTTAATAGTAGGTCTCTCGTTCCACCCAACCTGGAGAAAAGAGCAACAGTGAAGATAGTATAAAGCTTTATTTAAAGGCACATAAAGAAGAGACTTGGATGGGTCAGAATGGCCGATAGAAAAAGAAGAGTGGAGAAAAACAAGGGAAGATAATAAAGGCGCCGATGGTGCACTCACCTCCTGGGCTGCGT
The DNA here is from genome assembly GCF_901000725.2 of Takifugu rubripes. Lineage (NCBI taxonomy): Eukaryota > Metazoa > Chordata > Actinopteri > Tetraodontiformes > Tetraodontidae > Takifugu > Takifugu rubripes. The sequence continues at coordinate 7,853,759 of NC_042292.1, read as the reverse complement.
CTGAGGATCAGCTTACGGATTTCATCATAGATGAAGATGAGCAGGGAGTAAGGGAATGCACAGAACCACCAGTTGGGCCTGGAAAACACACAAAAGCTGGGAATGAAAAACTGATTCAGCACCCCAGGTGTAAGCGAGGAACATGTGGTCAGTGGAGCCACAGAGTTGAGAGGACACAGCAGTGGGGTTTAAGGGGAAGGTTTGGAGAGTTTCACTCACTTGAGAGGGTACATTCTGAGGGCAACATCCATGCCAGGGCAATAGGAGAGGAAGGCAGCCAGAGCGGTCTCCTCAAACAGTCCAAAGATCAGGATCTTGTTCCTGAAAGACACGTTGAAAGAGTTCAGATTTAAGAAACTCAAAAAGACAAAAAAACGTCCTGGTTAGTCATTTCATTTTCATTTTGTACTCACTTCATGCCTTGTTGGAATACAGAGTTCCTCCTGGTCTTACAGACGATCAAATCGGCCCACTGGACAATGACAATGCTGGCAAAGAATGCTGTGTGGCAGGTGAATTCCACAATCTTCCTCTGCTCATAGGTCTAGGCGGCAGAACAAAGTGGAAACAATTCAGTTAACAAGCTGAAGTTCTGAAAGGTTCCATACTGTCCCTCCAGACACTGACCCACTGCTGTCCGTAGCTGTCCTCCAGGTCGTTGATGTATTTGTTGTCCCAGGACACTCGGATTCCCAGCAGGGTGGATGGGAGGAAGCCATTTTCAGCCAGGATTACAAAGTAAGTGAAGAAGCCAGCAAGCGCCTGGATCATACCTGTGGAAGGAGAGTTGGACCATGTTACAGTGTCATAGTCAGCCTTTGTGAATTTGTTGGTTGAAATAGGATTAATGAGAGCCAAATTCTTGCATCCTGCTGCTGTGGAGTATTTATGGTTCCAGGATAAGCGAGAGGGAGCGCTACTTATCAGGGCCGCTCTATTTCTGGTTTATGCCACTTGTCTCGTTATCTGTGACTGTCTGGATGCACGGCTGGCCGTCCGAAGAGCTCCGCTGTTGCCCCACGGGTCGGCTTTTTTAAGCGACTGCTCACCGATCTGTCCGTAAGCAATGCTGATGAGCCGCTCGTTCACCAGCTTGTCTGTTTTGGGGTTTCGGGGCTGTCTCTTCATGATGTCGCTCTCAGCTGCCTCGTAAGCCAGGGAGATGGCAGGGACCTGCAGGAAGGATGTGTGAATCATCAAAAGACAGGGAAATGTGCCTGATAGGTAGGCTTAGGTGAAACTTTAACCAATTTTTGGAAAACAGCTGTAAAACAACATCGCACCGTTAAAAAGCAGGTCAAACTTTAGGGTGTTAATGGAAATGTCTTCATCCTATTTGCTATAAAAAACCATCTTGTGGACAATTCCAATACCAGTAAAAGATAAAAAGCTAAAGAGCAACCTGTGTCATAATTATTTATTAGCAGGCAGAAGCTACGGTGGCTATTGCTTGTTTCCATTTTAGCTGGATCTTTACCATGTCGGTTCCCAGGTCGATACAAAGGATGGTGACGGTTCCCAGGGGCAGGGGAATGCTGGCACAGATGAAGAGGAGGAAGGGGGTGATCTCTGGGATGTTACTGGTGAGGGTGTAAGCGATGGACTTCTTCAGGTTGTCAAAGATCAGACGGCCTGATGAGAGTAAGTTACTCCTTTAGCATGTTCTTCCCTGCGGTGAATAAAAATGGTTGCTTTTAAAGGACACACTTACCTTCTTCCACTCCTGTAACAATGGAGGCAAAGTTGTCGTCCAGCAGGATCATGTCAGCGGCCTGCTTGGAGACGTCTGAGCCAGCGATACCCATGGCAACACCGATGTCGGCCTTCTTTAGAGCAGGAGAGTCGTTCACGCCGTCACCTGTCACGGCCACAATGGCGCCCTTAAAAGAGCAGCATTCATGTTTTAGGGTGGAAATTATGGTCTGAGATGATGAAAAGTGCATTACAGTAAATAAAAGTCATATTTTAGATATTAAACACATTGGTCAAATGTACCGGGTTTCATTCTGCTGTATTCTTTAGCAGAAAAGCATAACTTTTTATTCATCTTTCACCTTCTTATACATTCATTTCTGATACTTCCTGACTTTCAGCTGTACTTGGACCCCAGATGGCATCTCTGGTCACTTCTGAATGTGAAAGCTGACCTCCAAACTGGCATCACTGAATAAATCTTAGCAAAGACATATGGTTCTCCTTACTTATGATGAGGAGTGACGGTGAGCTTGTTAATATTCATTTGCAAGTTAAGTTTATGTCCAAACAGACGTCATGCTTGATTATTTTGCAACTCTAAAGTCATTAAAGCAGAGCGCTCAACATTAGCATTTGCAGTCGCGAATTTAAAATAGTCACGCCTGAATTAGCATGATAAGATGCTGAAGTAAACACAGCAGAGGCTCCTGAGAGCCTGGAGGCTGGGGTACCTGTCTCTGGCAGCCCTCCACGATGATCAACTTCTGTTGCGGGGATGTTCTGGCAAACACAATCTCCGTGTGGTACTTCAGGATATCGTCAAGCTGCTCTGGAGACAGATCTTTCAGGTCTCCGCCATGGACAACACAGGCCTTGGCATCTCTGGAGGAAATACAAAAACCACATCTAATGTTTGAAGGGGCAAAATCTCAATGAAATCTCGGGAACAGGAAGTGACCCTGGGATAACCTGTAAAATGTCTTTGTTTGCTCAGTACCTTGGGTTGACTTCATTGATTGGAATGTTCAGGCGTGCGGCGATGTCCTCAACAGTCTCGTTGCCCTCAGAGATGATACCCACACCCTTAGCAATGGCCTTAGCTGTGATTGGGTGATCACCAGTTACCATGATGACCTAGGAGATGTAAACATTTGAGCTGATGTCAATAAAAGTTCTCAGTCATCCAGGTCGAAAAGAGCTGTCAGTTTATACATTAAAAAAAATCTACCTTTATTCCAGCGCTCCTACATTTGCCAACAGCATCGGGCACAGCGGCACGAGGGGGGTCAATCATGGACATGAGGCCAACGAAGCACAGGTTCTCGGTGGGGAAGTTCACCTCATCAGTGTCAAAAGCAAAGCCTTCTGGGAACTGGTCATCAAGCATGTTGAAATGGCAAAAACCTGAAGGAAAAAATGTGGTAAACAAGGTTTTAGTTTGAGAAGAACCCTCAAAGTGACGTCCCGACATGTGCCTTCAGCTGTCAGTCCATACCCAGCACTCGCTCCCCCAGGCCTCCCAGCTCCAGGTAGGCATTTTGGAAAGCATCTTTCATCTCATCGTCCAGAGGCTGCTCTTTGCCCTGCATCATGATGGTGGAGCACCGGTCCAGGATCCTCTCTGGGGCTCCTTTCATCACCAGCAGGTGTTTGGACTCTCCCTCTGTGCTGTTCTTGTGAATGGAAAGCTGAACGTACAATCAAAAAAAGGAGAATTAAGTCAAAGTCATTTTCTTTTACTGTCAGACTGCTTTTCCTCTACCTGGTACTTGTTGGTGGAGTTGAAGGGGATCTCGGCTATTTTGGAGTTCTTCTCTCTCATTTCCTGGACTGAGCCGCAGCACAGCTCGATACACTTCAGCAGAGCGGACTCCGAGGCATCACCAGCCACGTCTCTCTGGGAAACAAACAGAAGCCCAATCAGGCTCCCTCTTGCTGAATATCTCTTCCTGACTGGAAATAAACTTGAAGCAAATTTCCTTCTTTAGATCTTTCCATCGCCACCTTTGTCCTCTTCTAACAGCTGTCCCAGTCAGGGAGGAATAACGAGCAGTAGGCGAGAATAACAGGTAATTAAGGAGCCGTGATGCCAGCCAGACACTTTCAGGGGATTAACACAGGCAGGCACACACGTGCACTTTAACATGTTATTAAAAAGGGGCGGAAAAGTGGCATCAAAAAGAAAAACTGTAAACCAACAGTTATAGTGTGTTCACTGGTTTGTTTTTGGAAATATGTGTGAGGGAGAAAGAAGCAAGGCTGCAACACTGGCAACATCTCATATTTATGTTGCTTCAACAATTTAGTCACGCCACATTTAATCAACAACACGGAAAATTTACTAGTCATTTGTTCTTTTCATTGCTTATTTAACGTGACACTTTAACCCTGAATTAGGGTTGATTTGATCAGCAAAATGTTCTGCTCATAATTTTCAACATGAAAGCAGGAGATATTTTCCTCTTGAATGACTTGAATTTGTGCGACACCTGTGGATGTGGGTTGCAAAAAGCTTGTACAGCTAGGACAGCTGCAGAGGCTGTTCACCAGCTGGTTAGCAGGCAACAGCTTATTTTAGCTCCATCTGCCATCCATCAGAATCTGAGTCACAAGGACCAACAGATCTAGCATGAACCAAGCAGCAGCTAATTTCATTAGTGTAGCATTTCTCTTCAGTTTTGCTCCTTTGTGTCAGCATTGTAAGGTCTTTTGTGTGGTAACGCAAGTTGCACATTATGAAAGATGACACCGTGTCCTGACAATGCTGCCACGGTTGTGAACAAACACTCATCTTTCATGACCACACTCAAGCAGGTGTTGGCGGTACTGGGAATGAAGTGAAGCTAAAAGAATGAAAGTGAACAACATAGCAAAGACAAAATAGAGAATGAGTCAGCACAACTGATTCCCGCCCACATAATGAGCATGCGAGCTAACGAACAGGCTTTGTGCTGCTATCAAAAAAGGGATAAAAGATGCAGAGTCCAGTTTCCACATAAAAGGTGGCATGTTGGGTTTAGCTGGGATACTGTTTGTTTTCACATACTTTCAGAATGGGAAGATTGCCCTGCTCTGCTAGGAAGACGGCTCGGTTGCAGAGGCCGGCGATCCTGGCCAGGGCGGCCCAGGTGGCGGAAGTCTTGTCAAAAGAGGTTCCGCTCTGGTTCTCTGTGGTGTCGGCTTCGTGGATCTGGTTGTCGAACCACATGTGGGCCACGGTCATCCTGTTCTGGGTCAGGGTGCCGGTCTTGTCTGAGCAGATGGTGGAGGTGGAGCCCAAGGTCTCCACAGCTTCCAGGTTCTTCACCAAACAGTTCTTCTTGGCCATACGCTTCGCAGTCAGGGTCAGACACACCTAGAGACAGAAACCTGATGTAGCACTCATTCGTTTTTCTTGCAAATAAAAAAAGAGCAGGACTCACAGTGACGGTAGCCAAGAGACCTTCTGGCACATTAGCAACAATGATACCGATGAGGAAGATGACGGCCTCCAGCCAGGTGTAACCGAGGATGAGGGAGAGGATGAAGAAAGACACCCCCAGGAAGACGGCCACACCGGTGATGATGTGGATAAAGTGCTCAATTTCAATGGAGATTGGAGTACGCCCAACCTCGAGTCCAGAGGCCAGCGTGGCGATACGGCCCATGACGGTACGGTCTCCAGTGCTGATCACGACACCACGAGCAGTTCCTGCAGCAAAGGAAGTCAGACTCTTGGTAGACAGAGAAAACAACCTCCACATCTGGAAGCAGCTCTGATCAACCCATCCTCATACCTTCAACGCAGTTGGTGGAAAAGAAAGCGATGTTCCTGGTCTCCAGAGGGTTCTCGTTGGAGAAGTCAGGGGTGCGAGTCTGGGGCTCTGATTCACCAGTCAGGGAGGAGTTGTCCACCTTAGAAAGGAAAAATAGAAAATAACAGGCACCATGATGACGGCTACATTGAGAGGTGATCACACCCTAGTCTGAGACAGCTTCCACAGCTGCTCTGGTGGCCGGATTTGGTCAGGTGCTTTGGTTCAAAATGGGACAGAAGCTGGGAGAGGCAGGTGAGACAGCAAATTTTACAGTACCAGGGAATGCTGTGCTGTCAGAAATTCCCAGAGGTCCAAACATTTAACACAAACATTTAGAACCTGAGCACAGCAGGGGGCCGAATCTGTAATCTGCTTTCCCGGAGTTCACTTACAGCTTTAGATAAAAAGAAAATGTTTTTGTTGAGGAGACCCACCTTGCACCCGTGGGCAGAGATGATTCTCAGATCTGCAGGGATCCTGTCACCACCCTTCACCTCCACCAGATCTCCAACCACCACATCCTCAGCATTGATGTGCTTCTTCTCACCGTCGCGGACAACCAGGGCTTGCTACGAGAGTGGACGCAGTTCTTGTTTAAAAGCAGGGAAGATCAACTCACTCATACTCAGAAACTGAACCTGCAAGGAGCACCTGAGGGACCAGGTTCTTGAAGGAGTCCATGATCTTGGAGCTCTTGGCCTCTTGATAGTAAGAGAAGCAGCCGGTGATGATGACGACGGCGGAGAGCACAACACCCAGGTACAACTGTGAGCAGAGAAAATGGTGACAATTCCGGATAGAGAGAACATGTCTATCCATCCATCTTGCCATTCCAGATAGGCCTCACATTATCATTAGCTGGCTCATCCTCCATTGCAGCCTGGATTCCATAAGCCAGGAAACAAAGGATGGCACCAGTCCACAGAAGCATGGAGAAACCGCCAAACATCTGAAGGAAAACAAACATTTACTCTCTAAGGGTTGATCTGGCGAACAACCAGAGGAAATCCTGAGCCGACATTACCTGTTTGCAGAACTTGACCCACTCTGGTGTGGTGGGAGGAGGTGTGAGAGCATTGGGTCCATCGCGGGCCAGGATCTCAGCTGCTTTTGCACTGGTCAGTCCCTAATGCGAGGACAGAAATGCTTTTACCGCGCAGATGCCGACCGCCCCTATGATCTCAGCACCATACCTTCAAAGCCAGGGGGGGTTGTGAATAGCGCTGGTTGCTTAGCAACACAGCGCTATTGGGAATGAAAAACATTTACGCTTCCAGGTAGGAGGAAAAAACAGACTGAAGATAAAAGAAGCAGGTGAATGAAATGATGCTAATGTGAGCATGAGAAATCAGGGCAGAGGGGCTCCAGCAGCTGATAATTTATTCATGAGCACTGCTCATGCACACATTCACTGAGAGCTCCGGGACCCCAGTTAAGAGGCACTGATTAACTATTCTCCTTGATCTTTCCTGCATGACCACAAGCACATTTGCATAAGAAGAGCGACTGAGTTGAGGGTTATGGAGCGCTTCAAAAGTCGGGGACAAGGTTTTATGGAAAGCCTGAAGCCACATCTACCTCAAACCCAAACAGGCTAGCTTAGCACGACGTGAGAGCTCTGTCAGCATTATTACATCCTGGATGGAAGCGTACAGTATGAGCTATCAAAGGATCCACGCTTCCACATCTCACAAGAAACCAAGCGTGTGTTTCTGACCACATCAACCTGCCCCTCCCCCTTTCAGCCCCAATTCCCCTTCATCGATGTTTAATGAAGCCCCAGGAGGCGCGATCATACCATCATTTATATAATCTGCCGCATGCTCTCGCTCCATCATCAAAATAAACGTTAACGAAAGCGCTGCGTTCCGCCACTTACGTTGTTGAGGTCGGTTCCGTATTTGCGGTTGAGCTCGTCGAGGGTCAGCTTGTGATCATCCTGAAGAAACACACGGAGGAAAAGTGTAACAGTCCAGAGTGTGTGTGTGTTTGTGTGTGTTCACTCTGGCATTTATCTCACGGTGTGTGCTGACCTTTGCTAAAATAACTACCTGATGGAAAAAAGCAAGTTCTATTCAGTGAAAAAAGGGAATAAGTTACAAAAGAAATGAGGCAGTGGGGACAGAATGAGGACAGCATTGAACAGCAGAGCTGAATTCACTGGCTGTTCATTCAGAACACACCCGAGTAAAAAAAAGATAGAATTATACTTTGTGAAAGTAATATTCTGACCATTATTCAGAAGAGAATTAGGGGACAGATTAATTGTCAAAGAAGTGGGACACAAACAAAGGAAGACCCCCTAAAGAGGGTGCAAAGTGCTCACCATGTCCACTTCCTTCTTCAGCTCATCCATGTCTTTATCCTTCTTCTTCCCCTTCCCCTTCCCCTTCTTCTTACCGCCCTGCTCTGATGTGGCAGCCAGCTCATACTGCTCACGTCCGTCCTGGATATATGAAATAGAAACAGATTAAACATCAAAAAAGGATTCAGAGCTGCAGAAAGAGGGTCTGAACATGCTGTACAGCCTTAACTCAGCCACTGACGCTGGAACTTTACATTTTCCATGTTTCCATATTTGATATTTGATGAGCAGCTCTCAAACTTTGAAAGTAAAACTTTGGAAACAAGGCTACTTTATCTTCACCTGACTGACTTCAAAGGAGAGCTTGCATGAGAACCGATGAGGTGCATCTGATCCGGCAAGTGTCAAATGTGTCAAAGTGCCAGAAGACATTGTGTCGTCATGCATTTTTTTTAAATATTTGGGTCAGAACGTTTTAGGGACCCTTTCAAAGGAGGAGGTTGGCGTGCGTGAAAACAAGGTAACACAAACTTTAGTGTTCCGTCTCTTTACCGACTTGTTTGTCTTTGAGGAACATCAGAGCTGCAAACAGTGGGGAGGTTTTCATTTTTCTAGGTCAGTTGTACGACAGTTTTATTTTTGCATGGTGGGATGGATTAGGCCGCGGGGGGAAATCAGAGCCCACTGGTTTTCACACCCACAATTTTGGAACAGACTGGACGTGTAAGCCGTCAGCGGCAGCTCTCCATCTCATCCCCAAGCTCAACAATTCATCACGCAAGAGCCTTTAGCCTCTAAATGTGGGGAGTCTTGTTGGGTTTTAGCAACTCTTTCAGCTCCAGCTCAGGATCTCAGAGCGGAAGCCAAACAATTGTTTCTTTTCTCTCCCATCACGCCATCAGCTCTTCAGCGGGGTGACAGTCGTCCTCTTCAGCTCGTCTCCTTATCATTGGCCGCTGCTGACAAAGCAAAAAGATCACGCCTGCTGAGACGACCACGAGCCAGAAGATGTGCGAGACACAGAAAGCACCAGATATGGAGGCAAAGATGAGCAAGAGGAGCTTTTAGCAACCCCCACCAAGACCATTTAGATTTGAGACTGGAGTGTTGGACTCGAATACAGATTTAAAAAATAAAAAATGCAACGCTCCATTGAGGTTGTTCCACTTCATCCTTTATGGCGAATGAAATGTGAAATTCAGAGTGAGCTGCTCCACAATTATGTGTCAGCAGTAGATGATGCTAGTATCCATCAGCTGAAAGACAATGGACAAGAGTCTGATGTTACCACACACATGCAAAAAAAAAAAAAAAAAAACAGTGTTGCTTTTGTTCTAGGTGAGGGAAATCCTCTGGCTTCTAACTAGAGCTCAAACACCAGAAGATAACATCGATTAGAAGTTAAGCAGCATTAATAATTCGGGACTCTACAAGGGTCAGAGATGTTAGCCTGTTTGCCGACAGACCAAATGGCTATCAGTGAGTGAACGCAGCCATTTTGGCAAATATTTGGCAGACACTCATGAAGGCACGACGTTCCTTCATGAGCTCCTCACTCCAGCACAGCCAGATATGGACATCGTGCTCATGGTCCAAGACGTGGAAGCAAGCTTGTTTTTCTACAGGACTGGCCTTTTCAAGTTTCCCAGGGAGTCACCAGAGCAGAGTGTGTGATCCCAGCACATGTTGTTATCGTTGCTGAGCCCCCCGGCCAGCTAAGCTGGGAAAACACTGAACCTGGTTCTGGATGTCCACGGACAGATCCTGACCTCAGGACCCACAAGGACCCCTAGGGGCCATCTGGACGGAGGAAAATAATTCGCAAATGAAGGTTTTGAGCCAAAAGCTGAAAGTGGGTGATTGTTCTGACAGATGGGACAGAATGAACGTGTGCTTGAGAGCTAGTTCAGAAGCAACAGGTAAATCGCCAGCGACTGAGGGAACGGAGAGATGGAAATGTTAAATCATTCAGGACACATTGTCCCCGATAGCCTCCGCCCCAGTCTAACCTTTAAACTTAAACTGACATTTCCTGTTCTAGACAGCTGCTCCCATGAAAACCAGCTGTTTATTAGATGGCAAATCTGCTCTGTCACCGCTTTAACAAAAACATGACAGCTTTAACATAATAGCAGTATGGATCTGCATCTCCAGGGTACCATTTATGATGGCTCTGGTCCTCTCATCTTTGTGACCTTCTCCCTGGCCTTATCCCCTCTGCCCCTCCTCCTTTACCCAGCCAGCCATCACCAGGAGGGTCCCTCCATATGAGCCTGGTCCTGTTCAGGGTTTCCATTTCCTTAAACCACCAACGCCAACAGAAGGTGCAGGAGTCTGACCGTGTGACTGGTGATGCTATGGCCATATGGACCACTTTAGCTGACTGTAAGGCCGATTAATGCGTCATCATCTCCAGATTTTGTGGAGATTTGCAGGAATTTTGTGGCCCAGAACAATGCGTTTGTGAAAGTTTGATCATTTGCTGCAGTCTGTTTGCGAAACAGCTCAGTTTGGGTGCAGCTTATACTGCAGGATTACAGGATGAAGCAATGATGTCACTGGTAGATGGAGGGGGGTTTAATGATGACATCTTTAGGAACTTTTGATGAAAAACAAGGGTGGTATTTTTCTCCAGCTTCTGAGACATCCACCATTGAGCGAGTGGTGCCATGATCCATGAGTGCGAACAGAAGGCAAAGTTCTTCCTGGCTTCCCCACAAGCTGCTCATTCAACTGTTCCAAATGAGCACACCAACCATGGGTCCTTGCCAGGTTGCTACCAGCAACTATTACCACCCCTATGAAGATATGTGAATGGACAGAATCAAGGGCTCTAGCCCTTCCCCCTCTCTTTCATCTCATTTTCCCATGTCCTCACTGTTCTCTACCTCTTTTACTTCCCTCCAACTGTCCCCATTTACACTGAAAAGAAAGCGCGTTGATTTAAGATGCCGTTCACGTCCGGCAAACCTTTCTGCTTTCTTCAGGCTGAATGAGGAAATCAATGAATGAATCAACCTTTCACTGTTGGAAACTTTGTGGGTGCTTCTGCAGCACCGGGGTGATGCAGAACGGAACCACTCCGAGCTCAACGTCAGGATGGAAAAGAGTCCAGTTGTTATAAATCTGCAGAAACCACCAGCATCAGGCTGAGTCCAGGAACAGTTGCCTGGGAGCACATCCTTCAGATGCATTTCACCAATTAAAAAGCTTCTGTACTGGAAGAGGTCAGCCATCTTCAATGACACTGCTCTCCCCTCGTCCATCACCCACACTCTCTGGACAGTTAGTGGCCGGGAAAGCAGCTTGTACTCCGGCTCTTAAAATGCCATTACTGGAGGTAACAAGATTATAACTCTCATCACTATTATTTGCGTTTAATAAGCCAATTTTCTCCGCTTTGTTTCAAGGGAATTAGCAACCAACAGAGTTAAATTAGCATGCCATACACCAGAAATGAGCTAGCCTTGACGATCAAAACTAATAATTCCCTGTAAAACCAAAAAGGGTTATTACCTCCCTGTAAATCCACCTGTCCTCATTCTCCCCAGCACACAGTGGCACACGTGTGTTCTGACATTGTGCATTTGTCTTTTGAGGCCACGAATCAGTTGGCGTGGTGCGCTTGGGATGGCCAGATTAAGTGAAAATGAAAATGGAAGGTAATGTATTGCCTTACGTAACCCTTCAACACAAAAGCACCGATGATGCACCTAAAGTGTATCAGAGAAATTACTGCTGCAATCTGGGGAGAGTGTAAAATAGCAAAACAAAACCTTTGTAAGCAGGGATGAAGCTATTTTACAGCTCACTTTCCATCGGCGAGCAACACCTTTTAAGCCACGCCTCCATTACTGTGACTGGACAGCACAGCTACAAGTTGCAGCACTTATTTTGTGAATAAAATGAATCACATGATCACACCTGCAGTCACACCTGCCATTCTCACGCGTGCCTTTCCCTCGACGTGCAGCTTTTCCTATTTCCTTCGTGCGGGTGGGGGGGGGGGGGGGGGGGGGGGGGGGGGGTTGTTATTTTTGATGCAAACGTTCCACTTCTGCTGAGCAACAGGCTTGCAGTGAAAGTTCAGAGAGCTGCCACAGAAAACAAATCACACGGCTGCAAGCTGCTTGGCCAAACAGACACAAAGACGGATGCAGAGATGGCGTGAGAGAGCAGGAGAGAGCGGGGATGCGTGGTGGCGTGTGACAAAAGCCCCAGCTAATACACGCTGACTGCTGAGCGGAAAGAATGTTAAATCCTGGGAGGGAGGGGACGCGGACGGGGGGGGGAAGGTTTAAACAGGCAGGACAGGGGAGAAACAGCCTGGAAGAATGGATGTACAGATGCAGCCGTGGAGCCCCTCAGGGTCGGCTTTCTGGGTCCGATCTGACGCCGCTAACAAAACTTAAAATACCTAATTATTAATCACTTCATCCCCATCAGAGCAGAATACGGTGACAAACCTTTAGAATGTCACTTCCAGAACATTTACGTGAATGAAGCAACGTCTACAAGGTGACAGAAATGGACCCAGTGCAGAGATCAATACATCTCATTAAAACTCAAGCAGCAGCGTAACAGGTGGACAGAAGTGGAACACTGAGGACAACATGCTGCAGGGTGTTGACGCTGCGCGAGACACCACCGATGTCCGTTTCATTGTAAAGATTCTCTTGAGATTAACAAATACAGAACCACTTGGTCAAGCGCTCCGTTGTAGTGGGGTTAAGAAATGGTCTTTCTATTTCAGATCATGAATTTCCTTAACGAGCTGGCGTTTAATCTGTGAAACATAACATGGCGGCCTGCTTTTTGTGCTGTGGTTTCAAACACTGATTGTATCAGCGGTGCTGTGCGAGGAGATCTAAATATGTGGAAGATTTGAGAAACTTCTGCCAGTGGATCATTCAGAAAGACCTGAAAAGGTTGCGATATGATGAAATATTCAAATTCACCTCCTTCCTCCCCACCCCCACCCTTGCTGACCTCCTGCAGGCTCAACAGCTGCCTGCTCGATACCTGGAGGATTTCTCCCTCCGTTACGGAGCAAGCTTCCCATCCCCAACGTACTGCGTTAACCAGCCAAGATGCTCCGAGGTGGCAATGCGGCAGGCAACTGGTACCTTCTGGTCCCACCCCCACCATCCCAACCAGCCTCGGCTCTCAAAGGAACCAATGGCAACCTCCCAAAAAAAAAAGAAAAACGGTGAAATACCATCACACTCTTCCTCGTCTCCCCGTCTGCCCTACAACAAAACAATTTCTTGCGCCCCTCTTGAGAGCGTGAAAGTGGAGTGATGCATGATGGGGGGGGGGGGGGCAGGGCACTGGCTCTCGTCACGCATGGGAGGAGAGAAAAAAAACGGTTTTCCACAGAAACCAGCAACCTGTCTCAATCTGCCTCTCTCGGCTCCCTTCCTTCTCTCCGCTCATCTTCTCCCTCTCCATCCACCTCTCCATCCCTCGCCAGCTGAATCTATAATGACCGTGCTGCGCAGCCTGGCAGGGTGTGGCGGCGCCTCGTCTCTTCATCGGGGACGGCTCCGCTTCAGCCCAGGCAAAAACACACAAGTTTGCAGATGTTTTAGGTCATTCTGCTGCTTTTACACCATGGTTTGATAGTTTGGGGATAAAATGTAAATCACTTTAATGAGGGAAAGGCATTTTTCCCTTGTATTTTAATGTCACTAATTACGTGACAGTTTGGTCCCATCAAAATTTAAAAGGGCTCCAAAACATGCATCAAAACTGAGACCTTTAATTAATCTAAAGAATTTGGTTTCTTTCTCTACAGACTGTTAATCAAAATAAGCCATTCGAGGACATCAATTTCACTGTTTTTATGTTTTTTCTGACCAGATGATAAAAGTCTAATTTTGCATCCAACAGAAATCGTTTACAGACAAATTGGATGATTTCACACAATCGGGACACGACAAAATATCTACCAATATTTAGTCCCTGCAGCGCTTCATTTAAAACCATTTAAAAACAGAATCTAACACACACATACACACACGTGAACATATCTTGAGCAAGACTTAATTGATCACAGATGTTTTACACATCCCAAACTCCTCCAAAACCCGGGAGAAACACCCCCGTTTCCCCAAAGCAGTGCACCAAGGCTGGACCAAACATTGCAGCCAGGCAGGGTAATGCCAAGCATTGTTGTTTTGGGCACTTTTTTGGGTCTGAAACCAGCCGAAGGGGGGGGGAAAGCCCCCCAGCTCGGTTCCCACAGCTGCCGCCTCGCTGCTAACACGTTAGCTCCCCAAACTTTGACAGGAAACCTCCCGTTATGTAACTGGAGTTCTTTGAAGGAGCTCACTGCGACCCTTGATGAACCTTAAAAGGTGAGTTCATGCAGGTGGGACAGGAGCTGTCGCGCGGCGGGTCTTTCTGTTTATTTTTGAAAGACGGAAATGATGAAAGTGCTAAAGAGGGAGCTTTTAAGAGTGAAATAAAGAAATCTGTCTTTCACTAGCCTCTTGTGAGTCTGGCAGCTCCGACATCGATCAAACCACTTGTTTGAGGGGTTTCGTTTGTTTATTTGTTTGTTTTTTAAAGAAATCACCCGGCAAACGTTACAAAACAGACAGAATCCTCCGATAAATGCTGATTAAAATGTATACTTACTCCTCTTCCCATGATTCCTGCGACTTTCTGCCCAGTTCAAGTGAGTCAATGACAAAGAAAATCCACTTTAAATTATGTACAGTTGGACCGAAATAAAAATAAAACTGGATGGGACTGCTTTTTTTTTCTTTTTAGTGTTTTTCTGTTTTACTTCGTCCTGCACGTTTCACACCCCAACAACACGCATCCGAGCTCGCGAGCCGCGGCCGCGGAGCCTCCGCTTCTTATAGACCGCGTTCCTGCCATTGTGACGTCGACGCCGATTACCATGGATACCACATGATATGGGCGTGGTTTCCGCCAATATTGGGCGTTCCTCTTTTCCTCCCTCTTCTTCTTCTCATTCGTTTCACGCTGCAGATTTGGTTCATTGAATCATAGAGGAGCACGTTGAAGAAAACACAATGACAATAAATAAGCACGTTTATCTAAATTTTTTTCAAAAGAATACTTTGCAGTGGTGGAAATCAGCAGCTTTGTTTAAAAATGTCTGGACAGTTCACAATTCTTACTTTATTTCAATTTTCTTTGGGTAAAATTCTAAAATAATAACTGCAAAACATTGCTCCAATCCACCTCCTCCACCTGTAACAACACTCATTTTTTAAATGCTTGTGATTCATCTGCACCTGTTTCCCCTGCTGTTCTGACAAAACTCTTTCATCTACTTGTTTCTAAATTCAGATGAAAGCATCTATGAGGCAAAACATGAAGCCATTAAATTCCACAGCCTGTTCTTGCTTCCCCTGAAAGTGTTTCTGCTGCCACTTACAGCCTCCTCTAATGTTCAGCACTTCAGTCTTCATGGGATGTTGTCTTCCAAGGCGAGCTACAATGTACCTCTGCAGGAGCCCCCATCGCGGCTATTTGCATCTGCTCCAGGAGCTTTTAAGCCCTTTTATCCCACAACACAAGCAAGAGATTTAGGCTTTCATCCCTGGATCTGAGCCTGAAAACACACTCGCTACTTGTGAATTTCAGCCACGGAACCTTTACTGGATTCATATTCGGTTCATATTTTATCCAAAGGGCGGGAAAAAGAGAATCCTTCAAGTTCAAGGTGCAGCTTGAGCCATGACTGTTATCCTGAAGAGCACTCTGCACAAAGGGGCAAGATAACCCTGACGAGGGATCAGACAGAAATTTCGCGGTAGAACACATCACTGACGCGCCCCCCCCCCCCCCCCCCCCCCCCCCCCCGTGCACAGGCAAAAACCTGCCCTTTTTCATGAAAATAGAATTAAAAATGTGAAGTAAAACCGATAAAAATCAGGTTGCAGGCATGTGCAGATGTCCACGCTCATGTTCGCCATGAGCTGTGTTTTTGTTTTGATGATTGGGCTCACTTCCGTGCAATCAGTGTAGCTCACATGTCGATCTAAAAATAGCCAAGATTTTATTTAGATGTTGGACACACAGAGAGAGAGAAAGAGAGAGAGAGCACTCTCAATGAGTTGCCATAGCAACAGGCACATTGAGGGGCCCTGCTTGCGAATGGAGGATGGAGGCATGTTAATAGTGCTGTCTGCTTTTTGTTCCCTCTGCAACTTTACCGCTATGTGCCCCCCACCCCCCGCCCCCATTCCCAGCATCTTTCTCTTCCCAGTTTCTCCACATCTCTCCATCCTTTGTCTGCAGAGCCTTGCTGGCTCTGAAAGACCTTTGCTGCAGGAGGAAGGAGCGGAGAAGCTGGAGAGGAAAAGAAACAAACGATTGAGATGATGAGTGCAAACATCAGGCACCATTTAGGCTAGCGATAACCTACCATTTAGGGAAGGGAACAGAGGGTGATTGTACAAGTGTGTGAAGCAGAAGCAACTCAAGTTGGACACACACACACACACATACACACGCACAGGTATAAGGGGGGACCATGGCGTTCATAATGAGCAAGGTAAACACAGAAGCAGCAGCATGAGAGTTTATTTTAACCAAGGACCTCTTTGCATTTGAGACCAACAGGGCAATTCAGCGCAAACATCTGTGTCAAACTGGCCCTCGAGATAATGGCCACACACACACACACACACACACACACACACACACACACACACACACTCGCTCATAGCTTCAAGGTGGAATTTTTGTGATATTAGTGAACTGAAAAGGTAAAGACACAGCAGCCATGTCATACAGTGATACGGACATGTTTTATTGTGAAAGACAAACACATTAAGAAATGTTTAATTTATCCATGCTTTGGTTTATTTTTTTTCTGGGCCTTACTAACATATCCGGAATACATGTAACATGGCATTAAATAGTGACCAAACTTGGCTCTCTGCGATTGTCGTGTGGACTCAGTAGTACGTTTCTTGTTCCACCCAACCTGAAAATCAAAGAAGACAGTGTGAATTTCTTTTGTGGTCGCTGACCATCAAGCCTCATGTCTTATCAAACAAGGATAAAGATAAGATATTTGTGGATTCACAGGGAAATTCAGTCCAGTACACAATGTGTAAGCCAGGTGTTTACATAGGTAGTAAAACAGATGATGATACAGAAACAGCAAAAATATCGCTAGTTCTCAAACCAAAATCGTATTTTGTTAATGTTCCCAATGCTTGAACAAGCAAATAGATAAACAACGTGAACCGTACCGATCTGAACGCAGCTATAATGCTCAAGAGCAACGGTTAACACAGTGCTAGAGGTGAGGGATTCATTTGCTTGAAACTAGCAAAAGGCAGATTCTGAAATATTATTCACTGTGGATGGACAATATGATGTTCACTGATCTGTGCCGTGAGGGCTCAGCTGCAGCAGACCCACACACACCCACCCTTACACATAAAACACACACAGATTCATCTATGCCAGGGCAGTATACCGGTGGGTGGAACAATGCATCAGCAAGGCATGGCAAGGTTAGGGGTTCAAGGCGTTGCCATCTGCCGCAGTTCACTGGTCTGCATTTATGGCAGGGGCAACACAAACAAAAATCAGCTCAGCTACACACCACTGCTTCTGTTCTCCGGACTCCATTTCATTCTGAGCAGAGATACTGCTAGCTTTACATGTCAGGAGGGTGAAAAGAGGCCAAGGCTGGCTGGCTAGGTTTTTGAAACATTTGATGAAACTATCAATTTTCAATAGATTTTGAGAACATATTTAGGACTTCTTCTCTCTCTTATTTCTATAGCAGCCTAGAAAAGAATAATATATTTTTTTTAAAATAAAACTCTTAAGTAATGATCAAAAATGAGCTTGTGGAAATGTCTTTAGCTCTGACAAGCTAAAGGGGTTGAGTCTTCATATCTTGTAATCACTGTTCCCACCACTAGAGGCTACAAAATCTTAATGGTTGTTCATAGAGTTCCAGTTGTTTCGCAACATGGAAATCAACAACTTTTGGTTTCAGTTTGGTTTGAGTGAGCTTGAAGGAAAAATCGGGCTGATCACGTTAATTCAAACCTCCACCAGAGGGCTACTACTAGAAACCAATTGAAAAAAACCCGACTATTTAAAATTCAAAAGCGTCCTCCGGTGCTGCTGTCAGGCTGCATCTCGAGGACACTGAGCAGATAAAGTGATGTTTAATCCACAAGCCAAAAAAAGCAGACTCGGCAATCTTACCGCCTGGGTTGCGTCTGAGGATATATCTTCTGCCTTCATCATACAGGAAGATGAGGAGGGAGTAGGGGAACGCACAGAACCACCAAGTTGGCCTAGAAATGGGATGAACAAAAAGATTTATCACAAAGCGGGATGTGCCAAAAATGTCAGGAAGTTGGGGAAAACACTGGAATTCCAGACAAGACAAAGGAGCTACTTATTCTACTTATTGTGTTTGCTGAGGATAACCAGATGTCCTCCATAACATGTTCTATTTTTAAGACCTAAAACGGTGTTCAGGTGGAATTATAAAATCTGTTTTGGAATTTTATTTTACTGTAACAACAAACGTTTTTAGATCATATTTGCTCATATTTGTTCATAAAGGAGTCACACCCCCAACGCTCCCATTTAAAGGGCACTACATCCAATCATTTCCCATAAACACTACCGCCAATCTCTGGCTTTGTTGAATAGGTCTTTGATTTTCTTTTAACTAAATAAGGTTTTCTGAGAATCTAGCTAATTAGTTAAAAGGAGGAACAAATAACAAAAAGGATGGCAGAAGGTACCAACTGTCGAGAAAGATGAGTTGGTGGCCAGGAGGGCAGTTACTCACTTGAGAGGGTACATTCTTAGGGCAACATCCATGCCCGGGCAGTAAGAGAGGAAGGCAGCCAGAGCGGTCTCCTCAAACAGACCAAAGATAAGGATTCGGTTCCTGAGGAAGAAGGAACGGACCAAAGTTACTACAATTTTCCTCCCATGTGAATATTAATTCCAAAGCACACATGTACGCACTTCATTCCCTGCTGAAGGATGGAGTTCCTCCTGGTCTTGCAGATGATGAGATCGGCCCACTGCACGACCACAATGCTGGCAAAGAAGGCGGTGTGGCAGGTGAACTCCACGATCTTCCTCTGCTGGTACGTCTGTTATAAGATTTTGGAAAGAGGATGAGAGGAGGACATTTTTCATGGGCCTCCTTTGTTTTGTTTTGTATTTTCTGTCTCTACCACGATCCTCTCCATTTAAAAGAGCAGCAGCACTGACCCATTGTTGTCCATAGCTGTCTTCAAGATCATTAACGTATTTGTCATCCCACATCATTCTTATTCCCAACAGATCATAAGGGAGGAAGCCATTTTCAGCCAGGATCACAAAGTATGTGAAGAATCCAGCAGTGGCCTGCATCATGCCTAAAAACCAACAACATTCATTCAATTTGAGGTTGAGTTGAACATCAACCTGCATTTTAACCACTCCCATAAAGCAAAATCTCACCGATCTGTCCGTAAGCAATGCTGATGAGCCGCTCGTTCACCAGCTTGTCTGTTTTGGGGTTTCGGGGCTGTCTCTTCATGATGTCACTCTCAGCAGCTTCGTAAGCCAGGGAGATGGCAGGGACCTGCAGATGAACAGGAAAGATCCATGATCCAATCCTAGTGTGGTTTCTTCTATTTCAGAGATGTAAATTTGTGAAGATTTCCTGTCATTAAAAAAAAGGGCTCACCATGTCGGTTCCCAGGTCGATACAGAGGATGGTGACGGTTCCCAGGGGCAGGGGAATGTTGGCACAGATGAAGAGGAGGAAGGGTGAGATCTCGGGGATGTTACTGGTCAGGGTGTAAGCGATGGACTTCTTCAGGTTGTCAAAGATCAGACGGCCTGATGAGAGTAAGTTACTCCTTTAGCATGTTCTTCCCTGCGGTGAATAAAAATGGTTGCTTTTAAAGGACACACTTACCTTCTTCCACTCCTGTAACAATGGAGGCAAAGTTGTCGTCCAGCAGGATCATGTCAGCGGCCTGCTTGGAGACGTCTGAGCCAGCGATACCCATGGCAACACCGATGTCGGCCTTCTTTAGAGCAGGAGAGTCGTTCACGCCGTCACCTGTCACGGCCACAATGGCGCCCTGGGTTGGCAGACAAAGAAAAGTCAGGATGTCGCTAAAAAAAGAAGGCAATCTCAAGCCCAGCTGGAGACTCACCTGTCTCTGGCAGCCTTCCACAATGATCAGCTTCTGCTGTGGGGAGGTTCTGGCAAAGACAATTTCAGTGTGATGGCTCAGCAACTCGTCCAGCTGTTCGGCGGTCATGTCTTTTAGCTCACCGCCGTGCACGACGCAGGCCTTGGCATCCCTGGACAATAAATCCACACAGCAGCAGCATTAGGACAGTCAAACCACGAGATCTGATGGTTTAAGCTAATAACAGGAAAGGATAATCTAACAATAGGATGCAAACATAAATAACGTGGTATTGTCAGCAAACTAGATTTATTAAAGATGCCATGGTTCATTTGATCAGTCAGATAGTGCAGGTCTGTGATGTTTTTTCAAAGTTTTCTGCCGAGTAAAGTGTGCTGTCAGCAACTCGGAGACTGGCAAAGATTTATTGGTTGGTCATAAACAAGAAAGACTTTTTGGCTGAGCACAATCTGGAGCACTGATTTAATTTAGCTCCATTTGGACGAGCAGAAAGAAATGTTATGTTAGAGTCTGCTAATGTTAAGGTATCTTCCTAAAACTCAGATCTTTTTACAGTACTGACCTTGGGTTGACCTCTGAGATGGGTACATTCAGGCGTGCAGCTATGTCTTCAACAGTTTCATTGCCTTCAGAGATGATACCCACACCCTTAGCAATAGCTTTAGCTGTGATGGGATGGTCACCCGTAACCATGATGACCTACAAGTATTGAACATGCAGGAATGTTAGCCAATGACAATTGAATGAAAGATTTTAATGCTATGCAGAGTTGAGCTTCTCTTTCTCGCGCTAACCTTGATTCCAGCGCTCCTGCATTTTCCAACAGCATCGGGCACAGCAGCACGAGGGGGGTCAATCATGGACATGAGGCCAACGAAGCACAACTTCTCGGTGGGGAAGTTCACCTCATCAGTGTCAAAGGAAAAGCCCTCTGGGAACTGGTCATCAGGCAGGTTGAAATGGCAAAAACCTGATGGAACCATAAAGACATTAGTAATCCTGTATTTTTTCTTCAGTAGAGTGCTGTAAAAAATGGAGCAATGTTTTACCCAAGACTCTTTCTCCAAGACCTCCGAGTTCCACGTAAGCATTCTGGAAAGCATCCTTCATCTCATCGTCCAGAGGCTGCTCTTTGCCCTGCATCATGATGGTGGAGCACCTGTCCAGGATCCTCTCTGGGGCTCCTTTCATCACCAGCAGGTGTTTTGTCTCACCAGGAGTTGAGTTCTTGTGGATGGAAAGCTATTGGGAGGAAATGATTTTGGTCATGACCTATTTCATCCGCTGGGGGTATTTGAAGCAGCAGGTGACTCCTCGTTTTATATATGGCATTTCGGTACTGACCTGGTACTTGTTGGTGGAGTTGAATGGGATCTCAGCTACTTTGTTGTATTTCTCTCTCAGCTCCTTGACTGAGCCGCAGCACAGCTCGATACATTTCAGCAGAGCTGCTTCCGAGGCATCACCGGCAACATCTCTCTGTTGATTTCAGCATTGCCAGTAATCAGGGGGTGTTAAGAAAAACACAGCTCATTTAATACTCATATGGGGCCTCTTGTTGAAACAAGATCAATCCACGTGTTCATACAGTCAGTTTAATCCAAGCCGGTGTGATTGTTTTCCTCAAACACCAGTAAATTATTCAAACTCACTGTAGGCGGTTAGAATAGACGAACTCAAGCAAAACCTTTTGTAATGAGAGGAGGGTATCGCATTTTCACCTTCAAAATGGGAAGATTGCCCTGCTCTGCTAGGAAGACGGCTCGGTTGCAGAGGCCGGCGATCCTGGCCAGGGCGGTCCAGGAGGCGGAGGTCTTGTCAAAAGAGGTTCCGCTCTGGTTCTCTGTGGTGTCGGCTTCGTGGATCTGGTTGTCGAACCACATGTGGGCCACGGTCATCCTGTTCTGGGTCAGGGTGCCGGTCTTGTCTGAGCAGATGGTGGAGGTGGAGCCCAAGGTCTCCACAGCTTCCAGGTTCTTCACCAAACAGTTCTTCTTGGCCATACGCTTCGCAGTCAGGGTCAGACACACCTAGAGACAGAAACCTGGTCTTGAAACAGTATCCCATGTGAAGTAAAGCCAAAAAAAACACAATCGGTGACCAAGACTCACAGTGACTGTAGCTAAGAGACCTTCAGGCACGTTAGCAACAATGATACCGATGAGGAAGATGACGGCCTCCAGCCACCCATACCCAAGAATGAGGGAAAGGATGAAGAAGGTAACACCCAGAAAGACGGCCACACCGGTGATGATGTGGATAAAGTGCTCGATTTCAATGGCGATGGGAGTTTTGCCACCTTCTAGGCTGGAGGCAAGTGTGGCGATACGGCCCATGACGGTACGGTCTCCGGTGTTGATGACGATTCCTCTTGCAGTGCCTGGTGGTTGTTTTGAGTGGTAAGAGCGGGGAAACTCTTGCTTTTCTTTAGCTATAGCTTCCTGAATTCATTTATTTCCACACTAGCTAATATTTGTAAGCTTTTTACCTTCAACGCAGTTGGTGGAGAAGAAAGCGATGTTCCTGGTTTCCAGAGGGTTGTCATTGGAGAAGTCTGGAGTACGAGTCTGTGGCTCAGATTCACCAGTGAGAGAGGAGTTGTCCACCTGGAAGAAAAAAATAAGGCAAGATTTAAATGAGTTATAACCAAGACCTTCACCAACTAACACCCCCAAAACAATGAATAAACAATGGTTATTTAATACGTTTATTTATGATTTTCTGGTAAGCTATTTCTTTGTTGACAACAAAGTTACGCCACCTTGCAGCCATGAGCTGAGACGATTCTCAGGTCAGCAGGGATCCTGTCTCCACCTTTCACCTCCACCAAATCTCCGACGACCACTTCTTCAGCGTTAATGCTCTTCTTCTCGCCTTCGCGGATGACCAGGGCTTGCTGGGTTAAGCGCAGACATTGTTCTATCATTCTCAGTATCAATGAAGTCGATGATTAACAGCCAGTCAGCAGCATAGTCGGGCTGATGACGTCGCACTGCTGTTAACTTTGCACAACATGCTCCATTTTTTTGTTCTTTACATTTGACATGATATTCTCCTAAAACCTGTGATGTTTAGCCACTGGTAATGCAATGTTTTGACACGAAAGCGGTGATCTACCTTCAGCAGTCTAACTTTAATTACAATGTAAACTGAAACTAAATTTGTCTACACTAACTAAATTTGAAACATTTATGGAATCAGCGCTACTGTAGCTTTGTGCCCTGCAACTGTAGATCTTTGATGACTCTCATGGCATTTACATCCTTTTCAGATTCAGCCACCAGGTGGCATTTTTGTGTCCGAACTAAAAAGAACATGGTTTGTTCCTGAGGTGAAACCCCTGCTGTGGTGAAATCTGTGGCACAGGTACCTGGGGGACCAGGTTCTTGAAGGACTCCATGATCTTTGAGCTCTTGGCCTCTTGGTAGTAGGAGAAGCAACCAGTGATGATGACGACAGCAGAGAGAACAACGCCCAGGTACAACTACAACAACAGAAACAGACCTGTTACTTGGCCCCTACTGTGCAACCCTGACAGAGATGCTTACAATCCACCAGAAACCACCAAAAGGGTCTCACGTTATCATTGGCTGGTTCGGATTCATAGGCAGCCTGGATACCGTAAGCGAGGAAGCAGAGGACTGCGCCGATCCACAGCAGCATGGAGAAACCGCCAAACAGCTGAGCACAAGAAATAAACAGTGTTCCAGCTTCAAGACCAGTTCAACGGGTCGCAACGTTAATGAGCAAAATGAAAATTACAGCTAGGATTTGCTGAGCTTGTGAGCGAGTCTTACCTGTCTGCAGAACTTAATCCATTCGGGGGTTGTGGGAGGAGGAGTGAGGGCGTTTGGGCCATCTCGGGCAAGGATTTCTTTGGCTCTGGAGTTTGAAAGACCCTGAACAGAGACACAATAATTACAATTGACAGGAAACAGAACCTTAGAGTTATGAACATCTTGCGTGATGTCAGTATAAACAAAGGAAGTCCTTTTGTTCCTTCAATGGTGGACACACAACATAGGTCATATAGGAGCAAGTTTCCCGTAGTCCTGTTTTTTTTTTTTCCACAAGTACTGTTACCAGATTCTTGAAACCACATCTGCAGGAAACAAGGTAGTGACTGTTTCTTTTCATGTGGATGGTTTCAGAAAGAGGTGAACCTCATGAGACAGGACTGTACCTGGATGGCTGAGCTTCAGCCAGGTTGATTTTTATTTCCTCTGACATAAAAGCACTAGATTTCTGCCTGGCCCAAATTAGCCCATGGACCTGTTGTTTGTGAAACGATCACCCCAGCTAGGTAAATTCAGTCAGGTGATCTGGGCCAAATTCTAGACCACAATTTCCCCAGGCCGATGACTTTCTTTTAGACAGGAGCTTTCCCCCAAAATAAATAATGTTTTCTCTCTCAAGTGGGAAATTTGGGAATGAAGACAACAATTACTATTGAGTATTGACTTGAGTTCTAAAGGGCAGTCAACAGAGTTCACATGTTTCCAGAGAATACTCACGTCTCGTCATGGCAGGCTAATAATAGCCAGCATGATGCTAACTGACTCAGTTATCCATTTAATGCTACTAGTTCATTTTTATACTGCATCTGTTCCTTAAAACTGACTGACTGCTGTCGTTTGAGTCATCTTGGTGCCATTTTTGCACTTGGTTTCAGTTCTTTTTTCCTCTCCTGTTTGTGTTGTGTTGATACTGTTCACCCTGTCTCTATTGCAGTTGTCCAGCTCATTGACCTTTCAGTGACAGCAGCAAACTGATCTGGAATGACTGATCCAAACTAATGAAACATACAAAGATGAGCCTCCCAATGGACATGTGGCCAGCGTGGCCAAAGGACTGGTTAGATAATAATAATTTATCCGTCCACGACCTTTTACTAAAATAGTTTAGCTCTCTGTATCGTCTGGCTGCTCTTAATCCTCCATCTAGGATACTTTTCCATATTAATTAATTATTTTCTTGCTTTTCCAGCATAATATCATTCACAAAGACAAATCCTGCTCAGCCAGACACTAATTGCATGAGAATTACTAGATAATTAATAATCAAATTACACAACAGTTGCCTCTGATGACGGTGGCTGATAATAGCAACCAGTAAAACAACCACAGGGTGTTGCTCAGAGACATGCACCAGTACAAACACACTCACCCTGGTCAGATCTGTTCCATATTTTCTGTGAAGTTCTTCCAGAGTTAACTTGTGGTCATCCTGTGAAAAAAGAAGAGAGAGGGGGACTGTTAAAGCGGCAGATGTTATCTCCTACAAAGGTTGAGAAATTAATGAGATCAATTGAATTGAACGCCTCAGAGCAGGTGTTGGGACCCAGAGTAGAATGATGGAGGCATGCCGCCAGACTCATCTGGAAGCAGCTAGCACGTGGGTCAGCAGCCATGCATTTGGGACCGAAAAACACTGGATCCAGCCTCCAAATATTTGGTTTGCTGTGAGCAAACAGTCTGTTGGGGCCTGAATCAGTGTCGCCCTACTGATACACTCACGTTGGAAGCCTAAAGTGTCGCTCCGGTGCTGGAGACTATCAACAGTAGTGCTCATTTATTCAGACGGGCGCCATCAAAATGTTCCATAATATCCCTGATTTCACTGAGTGTGTATCTAAAATAGCCACGTGGCTGCGCTGCCTCAAAAAACAACGACAGCAAGTGAATGAGCAGATATTCCTAGACTGTAATTTGGATGACCTGAAATACTATTCTGACTCCCACCATTCTTGTTTTTAGCATGCTGTGAAACTACAAAGCCCAGGAAAGTTAAACAAATATGCCCACGCTGGTGTCGAGTCGTCGGTACTCTGAGACCTCAGATTTTCCACTTCTGTGAGTGACGTGCGTCTAACTTTCCCCCTCATTTCCAGAAAATGCATAAACCCAAAACCGAGAAAAACACAAGGTTGACTGTGTTTGCAAAAATGTGAAATCAATGATTACTGAAAATAAACATCTGCTAACAGCAGGACAAATTAGCCTCGTGAGGCTTCCAAACACAAACCTCTCCCACCAGAGAGGGGTGCCATAGATACTCCAGTTGCAACCCATTTGAGACTAGATGTTCCCTGACATAGTGTGTTTAGAGTAAATAGGTCTAAATTTGGGAGTTAATGGTCAAATGTCAAGATTAAGTGCTGCTTGTATTTAAGGTGTGGAGCTTAACGGTTGAGCCTTCATCCTGTCACTCATCTAACCTCATCTTATCTTCACTACTTTATCACTTTCAGGGGTCACAGGGAGGGTGCACAATGGGCGAAGGCAGGGTCCACCCCTGAATGAGCTGCCAGTTCACCACAAGGCCCGACACGACCACCTTCCATGTTTTGCCCTGGGGCTCGAACTGAGAACCCTTCACTTCTCAGCCCACTTCCAAACAGACTGAGCTGCCACCAGCCCTCATCTGGTCACATCAGGGAGTAAAACACCTTGGCAGTGGAGAAACCCCTCACTTTTTCACTAACAAGCGTTACTTTTGCTCTCAAGGACACACAATGTGATTCTGGGGGCCACATGGAGGGTCGCTCTGAGCCCATGCAGCTCAGGCCATGCCAGCACTCTTCATTAATCTGACCTGCATGCTTTTGATGGTGGGGGAAACCGGAGCCCCCAAAGCAAACCCACAAAGACACGGGGAGAACATTCTAACTCAACACAGAAAGGTCTCGTATCTGGGGATCGAATCACAATCTTCTTCCTTTGAAGCCATCGTGCGAGCCACGCTGTGCTGCTATCTAATGTAGCACCGGTAGATATTTCAGTTGATATTTCTGTTGATAGGATCAAATGTAGCTAAACACCTTCCCCCAATGGAACCAGATGGACATCAGTTCAGTATATAAATGCTCAGAAATCCTTAAATTGCCATATCCTGGGTTGGTTTGGCAATTTTATGATTGGCGTGTGAGCGTTCAATCATCTTTCACTTTTATTCACCAACAGCCTTATTAAAACCCTCTATGGTGCAATCAGGTGTCTTAACCTATCGTTGCTTTTATAGATGTCAGAGAAAATGTGCCCCCCCCCCCCCCCCACACTGACTCTACGTTTAGTGCTTCCTGCTGGACTTTGTCACATTTTGATTGAAATCACCGATGGCTTTAAGTTTCTATGGGAACGGATTCATTGTCTTTGGCTGGACTTTGGTGCCTCCGTTAATACGACGATGGTGTGAGTTTGATGGCCATAATCATTAACACGCTATCATTTTTCTAACTGTTGGTTAGCTCGAGAACATTTATTTGCACAAACTTGAGGTCATTTTTTCCAGAGACTGAACATCCTTTCAGGCTTTTGAAGACACATCAAAGAAAAGTAACGATGCGATAAGTTACTGTACAGTCAAGCGACAATGTGGCGAAGTCCTTCAGCCCTTGCAGGACTTTGAGACGTTGTTAAGACAATAATCATTAATGTGTCACCTAAATGGGAATTTTATTGTCTAATAACCAGCAGGACTCTGTAACCTGTGTGGCACAAAGTGAAATTAAAGACATAAAACTAATGAGGATCAATGGTACACCTGTTAATATTAACGTTACTGTAGTAACTAGTAAGATAATTTCCATATTTGACAGGTTCAAATTTCCATTTTGAATGCAAATGTTGTAGCGTTTCTGTTTCTTTTACAGTGACAGTTTATATAGCATGACTGAGGCACATTTGGATGGAATTTAAAGAAAGTCCATTAAAATTCAGTCTTTAAATGAAAGAATTGATACCCTTCTTCGAATATCATATAGATTAAATGTACTTTCACTTGTTAAATTACAAAGAGCTGAGTTCAAGCCTTTGGGGAAACCTTTGCTAGCTCATTAAAGGCAGGCTGCTCCTCAGAGATGAGCCTGCTGACCTTTTGAAGGACGCCACCTTGGCGGAACACAAAGGAACTTTGTCTTTTAAAGTCATCTCAAGGGCACATCACAGACATGCGCGTAAACTTCCTGTTACATTCACGCGTGAAACCCGATATAGATACCACCGTAGCGCATTAAATAAATGCTCTGCGGGCTGAAATTTCACAATCTGACCGATTTCAGTGCAGAAACATTGCAGCTGTTCTGTACAGGATATGTTGTCTGATGCTCCAGTTGTGCAACTTCGGAGCTCTTCAACGCATCACGAGCTGACGTACTAAACATGTGAGGCCCAGAGAGGAAGTTGGTGGACAGTTAATGTCTGTTTATGGGAGGTGACTAAAACACCAGGTCTGAGTTTAGAGAAAGTGAAGGCAAACATGGGGATATAAGCGGGATCTGGACTTAAGCAGTGCCGTAATAACACGTCCGAGTGGCTGAGAGCTGCGTAAGCAGCAATCATTGAAATGTGAAAGTAGACAGACTCATGTGACCAAAGAAGAGCGTTGTCTCAGCCGTGACCGCATCAGGACACACCACCGAGCCTTCTCATGTTGATGAGGTGCCCGTCTACTCACCAGGTCAACTTCTTTCTTCAGATCGTCCATATCCTTCTGCCCCTTGCCTTTTTTGGCCTTCTTTGCTTCGCCATCTGAAGTTGCCGCCAGCTTGTACTCCTCTTTTCCTCTCTGGGAGCAGAACAAACAGAAGAAAAAGTGAGCTTCCGAGGGAGCACATGTGGCAGCGTCGCTCCAAACTTCCCCCCTCTGGTGCATGGGGCCAAACAGAAGATTCCATTTCAAACATTCTCAACATTGTTAGCGGGACGAGGAGCCAGCTCCGGCTTTTAAAAAGCTAAAAACACAGAAGGTACAACCATAAAAGCCACAACTAGCAACCTTTAGCAAAATCTTGTGACTAAAAGTTGGTGGGAGTTAGAAATCCACTCTAGCTTTGGCCTTAACCTAAAAACTCTCAGAAATGAAGCCAAACCATGTGACAAAGTTGCTGTGTACTTACTCCCAGCCCCATGGTTGCAGCGTAGGTCTGAGAACACTCAATCCAATTGTCTTTTTTAAATTACAGCTTTCCTACCCCGCCTCTCTCTCTCTCTCTCTCTCTCTCTCTCTCTCTCTCTCTTGCTCGCTCGCTCGCTCGCTCGCCTGCTCTCCTCAGCCCAGTTGTTCACACTCCCCCGAACAGAGAAGACAAGTTGCTGGGCATTAACATACCTTTATAGCCACCTGCTCAGATAGGTGGAGTCATGGGGTAGGGGTGGTGGGGGGGAAGGGGTTTCAACTAGATAGGGGAGAATTAGCAGCCCAAAAGGTGAAGGGTGGGGGCTTTAGGGAGATACTGGTTTGGGGAGGAGTGTTCAGGAAGGGGAGGGCTTTAAGCTGACTCAACTTGTCTTTTTTTTTACTTGCTGCCTCCTCCCTCCTGTCTTTCACTTATTCACTCTCTTGACCTCTGTTAGCTGCAGGTCAAACTGTAACAGAGGTATCGGACTATTGAATGGTACAACAGTGTCCAACTGAGGAGTCTATCCCAGCATAAACACTTCACTGAATGCAACAGAATGTATCAGCTGAGCACTACTCCTGACCATTTTAGCTTTTAGCAAAGCAGTCACCAATCATTCACGTAGCATGTAGCACTAACCATGTTGCAAGAAAGAACTTTAGCCTGAGCCGGCACTTTCAGTCTAACACTTCCCAAATAAAGTAAAAGTACATCAGAAGTGTCCGCTACACGTCCTTTAGCCTAGGCGGCCAAGTGTGTGTTAAGTCTGTGCGCAGAGTTTATAGTACAAACAAAGATGAGCAGAGAAAAGGTGAGATAGTAAAACAGAGAGATGTGCTGGGGGGGCTGAATGCAGGAAAGGTGAAAGTCCAGTTCTACCAGTGACTGATGGCCTGGGGCTGAATGACAGCCTGAATAACAGAGCAGCGAGGAAAAGAAGGAGGAGGCAGAACTGAGCCGTTGAAAAATAAATGCGGTCGAAAAAATTCTCATAATAACCACATTTAGCTGCAACACTTCCTTTAATACGAAGATAGTTTACTGTAACATATATAGCAAACTTATTTTACATTTGCAAGTCAGAGGAAAAAAGGTCTTTGGTAAATGCTAACCGCCTTAGTTAGCTTATACTCTCCATAAAAGTGACATAAAAGTGTGTTAAAACTGTGTCTACTGTTAATAACAGTTCAGCAAAGATAACGAGATGGAATCTGTCACTTTGATTCTTTGTCCAAGATCAAACTTCACCGTTAAATATACAGATAACAAAGAAGCGAATTATGTTACTTCCTTTTAACCGACCTGTGAAATGTTAAAGAACATAACATGATCCCAAAAAGAATCCAGTCAGAGCAGCCAAATCATGCTTGGTTTGGGGGCAGAGATTTGGTTGCTAACTTGGCAAACGGCTGGAAGAAATACCTGCGACTCTAATAGGGGGCTAAAGGCTAAACATTTGCCCGACCTCTAGTCATTGTTGCTGCGGTTAAGGCTCATAAAGATTCACTCGCAGCATTTGTGATGAATGATTGAACCACCTAAAGTGTCCTTGAAGGGATTTCACAACCCGGACACATTCAATGGGGCAGGAAGGACCGACCGACGCTCTGGACCCAACATGATCACAACCCCAGTGACCCTGATGTCTTCTGGTGACAAACTAGTGCTCTTCCTAAATACTGAGGTGGGGGTGTTTGTATTTAATTTCCTACTGTTTATAGTCACCAGAGTATGAAAGGAGGATCATAAAAACCAGGGTAGTTAATGTAAAATACACCAGTTTTCAGAAGTAAATTCTTTATATTATTATTATTATATAATAACTGTCACCATGAATTAGTACAGAAATAAAAAGTACAGAAATAAAACAGGAAATATGGAGAAACTACCTAGAAAACTTGACAATAGTCTGACAAATATTTTGTTGATCTATGAATTAAAAATTTAAAAACCACATTCTTGACAACAGATTAGTAGATTCTAGCTCCGTTAATACAACAGAAGAAGAAGAAGAAAGGGCAGCAGTGAAGGACACACGTGGACTATGACGGCATTACCCACAATGCTTTTAGTGCAGCGGAACCTGGTTGATGATAATCTCTGACTACACAGCGCCTGCCCACTTCCTGTTTCTCTTCTCCACGCCTTCTGCTCAAACACACTCAACAACTTGCGTTTCAACGTGTGGGGTTGAGACGCATCTTTGCGAATTTGCCCCCCAAGCTGAACCAATAACCCCACAGAGATTCTTGGTTCCACCATAACTAAAGGCATAAAGCATTTCATGTTTAACCCCAAACACGGCAACATGCGTGGGAGCTTAAGAGGTAAAACACGGCCTTTGGAGCGACCCAGCGGGGGGCAAACCCAGTCTTATTATTAGGACAAACACAGTGAGTTCATCTAACCAAGTAAAGTTTTTCTGGGGCAGTTTATTTGAGAATCATTTTTATTACAAAATGCCATACGAATACCAAAATAGTGTCTTATATGTTTCAGATAGTGGCATATGTACACCAGCCTACCTGTGCTAAAGCATCAAAATTGATTATTAAACTCTAAATTCCGGCTAAAATCACATGACTGATTACTGTGAAATATACGTAAACCCTGAACACAAATGCATTATCTACACGTTTGACTTGTGCCCAACATTTAGGGGGGAGAAAATGTTCCATTTCCATCACACTAACGTACTCATACATTTGATGCGGGGCGGGGAAAAAGGCCATGTTGTGTAACTCCAGCCCTGTCGGGCAGACAAAGATGTGTGTGTTCTTCAGCAGCCGTCACAAGACCAGAACCAGCCAACCTGTGACCACTTTCCAACCGCCATGGAAACGACATATCGACAGGCGTCCCGGAGGAATCCACAAACCATGCTGAGGACACTATCTTGGTGATTATATCATGTCATCTTCATCTCAAATCGTTGCCACCTCTCCTTGATCTGCTCTCTGCCTGACCCCGACTAGACTGGAAAACTGGAGAAAGGTCTCTGGAGAACCCCTGGGGGGGGGGGGGGGGGGGGGGGGGGAGGGGTCACAACCTTAAAAAAAACACTAGGGGGACAGGTTTTGCACCAAAACAGAACAAACCACATTCTAGCAAATCCCCAAGAAGATGCTTAGGGGAGGGTTGGGGGGTTAGTGATATAAATATGAAGTTTCTGACTGAACTGAGTCAGTTAGCCTGTTAGCACTGAGCTAACATATCATAAAAAATGACTCCAGCGGAGACTGATCTTTTAAACTGAGGACACATAACAAACCATTTCTTTTACCCGGGTTTGGCACAGGTTTGCATTAGGAGGGGGGAGTTAATGTGACTAGTAAGCCCAAAAATCTATTCACTTCTGAGAGGGATTGGTATCAGAGCCAACCTGGACGTCTTCTCCTGGGGTTTATTGCCAGGAAATGAATGTGCTACCGACCAACTGGGATGTTTGTCTCCCCTTTAACCTGCTGCCCTTCACACCACTGAAAGTTTTGGTCCTAGCTTTATTAATGCTAACAAGAGAGACAGTAGGTCAATTAGTTACATATAATTGCAGCAATTCCACAAGGACACCGCTCAACTTTTGGCTCTCGAGACATTTGAAGTCAATGTATGACGCAGTAAAAAGGTTGAAAGGTAATCTGTGGTGGATTACAGATGGAGCAGAGATGAGAAACATGCTAATCATGGAGTCATTGACTGGTCGTACTGGTAATCTTCAAGGAGCAACTGCCCAACACGCGCCGATTTAATGGCCAGAGGTTCATTTCTGTGTTAATCCACCTGTGGTTATTTTGCTTTCCGAGCCTTCAAACAGATGAAAAACGACCATGGCTCATTGTCGAAGCCTTGACTCCTAAAAAACAACAATTTTCACACATTTGCTCCAAATTCCCAGCCTGGGTGTCTGTTCACCCCCACCTGAATCCAGCGCCTGTGCTTTCTGTCAGTCTCACTGCCAATCTAATTTTGTTCCGGGGAGAACAGAGACTACTTTGATATAATGTAATATCGCTGGACAAACATGGCCTTAGGAGATTGCAGACAGGAAGAAATTATATGGCGCCATGCATAGCAGATGCACTGCTGGCCATATCTGTGCCATGGCCTCTGTCTTTGCAGAAAATATGTGAAACAAATAAAAAAGTGACAACACAAAAGGTAAACAGCAGCTCTGTTGCTAAATCTGGAGATAAGGAGGGAAACACAGAGTATCTGGACTCTTGTACAAGACTGGTTCATGTCAACCTGGAACCCAATGGAAACTTCTGATTCCGTCACTGGCTTCAGCTCAGTTCTCCACCTTTGTCGTAGCTGTATTTATATTATATGCTCGTTCTTTTTTGACTGGAAGCGACTGGTTTCTGGGGCCTTTCAAGCAGCCACTAACAGAGACGCTTCAGCACTGTTGGACTTCAAGAACTGTAGATCTTGACGCCGACATTAGGGGACGCAGTTCCAACCAAATTAAACTGACTTTCGAAGTTGGTTAGTTGATCCCAAAGTTTAAATCGGTAATGTTTAACTGCAGCTAGCTCCATGGTTGTGCAAACATTACTTATTCAGCACTGTTTATGACTGTAACTTTAACAAATTTCTTCATATTCGACTAATCTTGTACTCAGACAGACGTTTTCAGGTCACAAGATGACAATGTTCCTGCTCAGAATTTGAGCCTGGAAAAGATTTAGCTTTCCTCTTCAGCTAAAGGAAGAAAATAACCTTTTTTATTAACTATTTATGAGTTCTGAAATGGAACTACCACAGTGTGACAAACAGTTAGATCAGACTGTATTCACAAACAGCTCAGACTGAAGGCAGGCAAAGGAAAAGGGAGATACAAAAGCAACGGTGCTGCTATTTTTAGCTCCCAACAGTTGCCAAAGACTCATCAGTGCTCCATTAAAAAGAGCTGGGCTAGATTAATCGAATCATTCCTAATATCTGATAAACTATTAGTGGTGATGGATGTGGCAGCTGTCAGGGCCACAAACCTAACTCGTCTGTGCAGGAAAGGCAAAAAAAAAGATTCCTCACTGTCGGTCAGATCACATTCTAAAGAGAAAATATTAGATTTGGATTCAAATGTGTAATCTGAGAAAAGTCTGTTCACACCAAAGTCACACCCACTCAGACCGGAAGCATCGTTTAATCGGAGCTCACGGCTGCCACCAGAGGGACAAAAGCAGGTTGAAACTACCATCGTCAACTTCTAAAAATCCCCAAATAAACCAAAAACAAACATTTCTCTATGGACAGATGTTCATCAGAATCCAGTGAAAACGAATGAACGAGGGGAAAGAAAAGAGTCAGTGTAGGCCCTGGCAGCCTGGCCGATCCCAAACCCTGGCAACGGCAACAAAGAGCAACAGTGTTGCCTCGCGCTGACACGCAGGCGGACACGCCAAGTTTTCTAACGCACACAGAAGCGACCTCTCCACGTGATGTCACAGCCACCCTAGTAACCTGAAGGAGCCAGTGTCTCGCGTTCACAGCCTGCTAGCAGCCAAGAAAGTAAAACTGGCGGCAGTTTTCATGGCAAAACCGCCAAAGTTAGCGCTGGTGCAGGTGCTTGGCTGATCCTGGCTGCCCTCTGGTGATGACTCCCAGTAGAGGATCAAGTCCTACCATCATCTAAGAACTCAAAATTGTTGCCTCTTTCATCCCTTGATGTAACTGTGGAAGATGCGTTGCTGGTTTTGTATGTTGCCACGAACAGCTGAATAAAATCATTTTTTTTGAGCCGTTTATAGACAACAATCAATGTTGCTCATCTGGTTCGGTGTCACGCTGGGTCCAAACCACCAAGCGGTTGATTTGAGCAGTTGTTTTAAAATGAGTGTTTAAACCACCAAATTGTTCCGGGGTCATGAACTACCAATAAGGGCAAAAGGCGTTGTCTCGTGCTGAGTAAACTCTGTTATCAGAAAATAACATTCTCTCCTAAAATGCGGCGCTTTACGCAAAAGTTATTCATTACGACATCCCACAGTTCCCACCTCTGGAAACATCTGCTGGAAGGTGTAATTGTGCTCAACCAGTGTAATGCTAGCCGATGCCCAAAGCGATAAATACATGGAACCAAAATAGTCGGCGTAATGCCGCATAAGTGCTCCATAATGTGTTATCAGAGATTTTATAAAAAGCGCGCACGACTCGACTCCAGACAGAGATTTATGGACACCACATTCAACAAGTGCCCGGTAATTCCCAAGACAAATTGCCAGCCTTGTTCAACAGCGAAGAGGTGTTTTGGCGAGCAGGACCGCTGCACTGTTTTGTTCTGTCTGTTACTTCCTGAACTCAGTGTGACCAAAGTTTGACAAAAAAAACTTCGGACGGCGGACTGAAAAAGTAATTTTCTCCCTCACATCACTGAAGTAGCTAACTGGGTTAAAGGTCACTGCAAAGCTGTTCAACAATGCCTGGGCGGGAGGGGGGGGGGGGGGGAGGGGACCAGGGACAGACTTTGTTTGTTTTTGCCGAGAAAGGTGACTTTAGCGTCAAACAACCTCATCTGTTTGCTCCAGTCTGAATGACATGTTATTTTCTGTCATGGGTGTAATTACAAGTCAGAACTGGACTTTTCCAATCTTCTACTTTCAGTATTCTGCTCTTCATCGGAACCTGTGTGGAGCTTTGCTGAGGCAGGAGGTTAGCGGGCTTTAAAATCAGAATTCTGACTAATTGCAGAAGTTTGACGAGAGGGAAAATGACAACTTGACAAGATCTTTTTCTGAGTGAGAGTCAGAGTTCTGAACGGGAAAAGCTGAAATCTGTCCATCAGCACCAAAGAAAGTTGATGGTTATGTAACACAGTTATGCTTTTTTGGAGCAGAACTAAAGTGGACTTCCTCACTCTTTCATTCATGCGCTGATGGAGGCGAGCGAGGGGTTAAACCAGCGGGGGAGGAGACAGAGCAGCAGCGGGGGAGGAGCCTCCTCACGTGACAGCGGTGGCATGTCTGCTTGTCCTTGGGAAGGACACTGGCATCTCACAAGTGATTTCTTTGTCTCTCTATCTGTACCCCCCCCCCCCCCTCCCCCCAACGCCGCTTCTTATCTGTTTCACTTTTAATTCTTCCACTTCCCAAAACTTTTTTTTTTTTCAATGTGGATTAAAAACTTTCCGGGTCTCACCAGACCCGAGTGTGCGTGGTGTTACGCAACGACAGCTCACATGAATGACACACGTTATGACAACAATCCTTTCATACCCCCCCAACCCACCCGGTAGCATTGCTCCTATTACACTGTATACCACCACTACATTCCCTGTCACACACACACACACACACACACACACACACACACACACACACACTTATATATCCTGTTCTATCTGTGTAGGGACTTTCCTAGACGTAATACATGAACCAAATGCCTCCCCTAACCCTATCAAGCCCAACTACCCTCCGAGCTCTGACCCTGATGATAATCTAAATACCCCAATGATAATCTAAATACCCCAATGGTAATCTATAAACCAAATTCTCACCTCAATAGTGAAATCATGTCTTAAACCTCAAACTGGCCTTAAATTTGTGGGGCCAGCAAAATGGCACCACTTTGCAAACATGCACCAATGTTGCAAGGAGATTGAGTACTTTGGTGCTAAAAATGTACTAAATATGAGGACACACGCACACGCACACACACACACACACAAAGAATTCCTTTGCTGACTCCTCCCTCTGAGACGCTCATGAATTTCCCTCATGGAAAACTACCAGTTTGCAGGCACACACACACACACACACACACACACAAACACACACACACACACACACACACAAACACACACACACACACAAATAAAGAAGGTGAGTTATTGACACAGCAGGACAACATGAATAGAACATACATTGTTTTTAAGGTGGTTTCTAAACAAGCATAACTCTTCGTCCTCACACACACACACACACACACACACACACAAACACGCCGTCACACACACAGATGTCAGCTCCAATATTTACATTCCCAGCAGCCTTGAGAGGACACAGTTTGACACAGTGGCTGTTCCTCCACGTGTAACAGAGAGGACAGGGCAACACCACCTCCCACTGGACTAATCCTCCACTCACCCACGGCCCTCCAGCGCTCTTCACCCTTTTTACTTTGAATTTTCTTATTATTTTGATTGTTTGAAGCTCAATTTAGTGAAAATGAGACTCAAATCCCCCTCAGACTGTTCATTTATGATGCAACAACAGGTGATTGACCAGCTAAGGAGCATTGCTACGTGCTAAACTCCAGTTTTAGGAGCATCAGAATTAGGATTTGGCTTCAGTAATTCTTCAGAATAAATCATCATTATTTTTTTTTTTTTTTTATATTTGTATTTGCAGATGGAATGTTTAGTCAAAAACATTCAAGCAGCCATTCAGGTCTCCATTCATTCCACTTTAAGCAGTCTGACACTCTTTATAGTTGAATATTCTTCTCAGAGGCAGAACTCGATGCCCTATTAATGCACAATGTTTAAACTGGGATGCGACGCCAACAAATCTCAAGCAGTAATGAGTTTTCCTCAGCTTTATTGCTTCAAGGCAACATCCAGATGTGTATACTGACAGCCAGATGTGCTGCTTTAAGCTTAACTGTGAGCCATATAGAGGATTAGAGGGAACGTACAAAATATATATGCCTGACAGTGTCCCTGCTATGAGACTCAGATGATGTAATAACACACACAAGGCGCCGACATGGTTTTATTCCAGATGTGTTGGGGACCGTTTCAGGGGGTGACTGATGTTTTGAGAAGAACTGAAAAA
Source organism: Takifugu rubripes (assembly GCF_901000725.2). NCBI lineage: Eukaryota > Metazoa > Chordata > Actinopteri > Tetraodontiformes > Tetraodontidae > Takifugu > Takifugu rubripes. The sequence goes on along the minus strand of NC_042292.1, from coordinate 7,816,101 downwards.
CAGAGTCTGAGAAAGACTGAGTGGAGAACAATGTGTTTTGGAAGCCATGATAACCCAGAGCAAACCCAAACTGGTCTGTCACTCATCTTCCTGCTGAAGTGCCTCCGCTATGAGAGGAGAGCTTCTGCTGGAAGGTTCCATCTGCTCTCGCTGTGATTTCAGACAGTTACATTCATCTCCAGGTCAGGTTGACCCCCGAGACGTGGGACATTTATCCCAGACTGTTCGCCTCTGAGCACAGGTACAATAAGTTTGCGCCAGTTATTAGATTTAAATATCAGAGACCTTTCACCTGTCTGCAGCCTCGCCGTGATAAAACCACTTCCTGGTTCCACCAGAAGTACCGTTCACACCAGAGGAACGGGCAACTTTGACTACATTTACTCCAGCTGCAGGACTAGGATTGATAACTTTGTTTAAATCCACCACACCAGCAGCTAGCAGGTGATGCTAATGGTTTACACACAAAGCTACGATCAGACACAGTTTTAGAGTGTGCTGCAGAAGGCACAACGGCCCCACGGTGCCTTTAGTCCAAAGATCAGTGCTTCTTATATCTAATAGATATAGAACAGTTCAAGTCAGAGGATTAAGTCTCCCGCTGAAGATAACTTCACAGTTCACACAGTTCCTGGTCCAACACTTGAGGGAGCGTCTCCCTTTCTCCAGCTCCTACATCACATTCATTTTTCTCCATCCATTCTGATTTTCTGTTGATATCCCCCCGTCTCCACTGTCCATGGATGAGGCGCTTGTGCCGAGGCAGTCCTCAGGGAGCCATTTTAACAAGGGAAAAGTGGACGATTCCTCACACTCAGAGAAGGGTAATGGATTTGCCCCTGGTGGCACCAATTTAACAGCAGATGCACCCTTGAAGAATCAAGACCTTTGCTTCATTTATTGGCTCTGTTGGATCGTATCGGACCCCCCAGGAATGAAAAAGACGAGCCTGCATTTGGATCAGAACGTAATTTTCAGTTGTGATGCTTTACGGGTGGTGGTGGTGGTGGTGGGGGGGGTGTTAGGGTGGCCGTGATGGAGGTTTTCACCACTCGCACCAGCAGCACGCCTGGTCAACAGTTTCTGCTCTCTGTGTCCTTTCAACTCGTTCTCTCCCTTCATCACATGACCTGAACATGTGACCTGCACCCGCTATTTGCGCCGTATTAACAGTAAAATCAGATATCTGGATTTTAACCCCGTGAGTTGGTTTCCATGGCAACAAGCCAGGCCACTGTCCCCCAAGACAGATGGTGCAGCAGTATATCGGCACTTCAACTGTGATAAAGATGCTTCCAAAATTGGTACAAAATGGACAGAAAAGGCCCGATAACGAGGTCACGATGTCGCCTCGCCCTAAGACGATGTTCTGATTTATAGTTTATCTCAATTTAAAATGTTAATCAATCACATCTGAAGCCTTGTAAACATATGGTTTTTGGGACCACTTATATTTTAAACTGTTCCTGCAGTTTAAGTCTGTAAAATATGACCATTAATCAGGGAAATGTAAAAAATATTCTCATTTGGCTTTGAGTCCTTTTATTCCCATCTTATAAGACAGTATTTGCTGAGGACATACAGATCTATTTGCATGTTGGTGAAGGACAGTTGACCTGTTATTTCAGTTAACTGATTACCGGCTAAAACACGGAAATGATCAGTTCAGTGTGGTTAATAAGCGCTAGCATATCAAATGTCTTTGATCATCTCCGTTTCGCTTTAACGGAGCTAATAAGATGACAGCAGTGATCCGATACGACGTTGAAGACACTGAAATATTCCAGTGAGGCGAGATTGTTGTGATTTTCTTATCTCAGTTTAAGCATGATCAGGCTTTCTAACTTTTCCTTGCTGGTTGCCCCTTTAGATTGGAGCCATTTTAAGATGCTAATCTATGTAGCATCATAGCTGGAGTCTCAGCACTCAAAGGAAAAAGGTGTTTTTAATCACTTTTATGGTCTTCTGTCACGTTTGTGTAGCTGAGGTTTCTGAGAACTCTTTAAATTTGTGTTTTTGGACAATTGCCCCTGTGAACGCAGCTTTTCCTGAGCTGAATAATGCTGCCAGAGTCACGTGTCTACTGACGTGTTTATTTAAGCTCCTCTGGGAATAAAAAAACATGAATATATTTGTGGATTACAGTCTGTTGCCGGTCAGCTGTTTCAGAAAAGCCTCATTTTTGGAAAAGTCGATTCAATCTGATCAGGAGCGGATTTGCAGGATGTGATCACGAACCAAAGACGTGCGTATTTGACCACATACGACCACATTTTTCCAGCTGAATAATTGACGCTCAGTCATTTGTCACTGGCGGATGATAAATGACATTTTGTATTGATTTTCCCTCCTCCCCGCTGTCTCACCAGGTCTCCTTCCATCTGTTTGTCTGCCCGTCAGACTTTCACAGTCTCCAAAACGAGTCGATCACACACACGCACACACACACACACACACACACACACACACACACACACACACACACACACACACACACACACACACACACACACACACACACCCGCAGCATGTCATATGGTGTAGGCATTTGACATTTCACTGCGTGTAATCTCGGAGTCCGAGTTAAATTCACTCATGCAAACACACTCAGGAGTCAGTGAATGAGAGATTTTTTTTCCGAGCTGTTTGCTGGATCACGTGTTCGTTTATGTAACCTAACGCTTCATTCAGCTCGCTGGTTTCTGCCCAGAACCAACACCAGTTTAATGTAGGACACACGTGCCTCATCTGCAGCATTCCTCCCTATTCACCGTGTCTTTTTTCACCTATGATACGAAGACGTGCAGATCTGGTGTCAAAAACATTGCAGGATTTTCTCAGCATCTTAATTTTAACAATGAACGACCTGATTTTTTTTTGTCTCCCAGAGCTAATTGAGCTAATTGCTAATATTAGCATGCGTGAGGCCATGATAATGCCAGTAATTACAGCAGAATCTGAAATAAAAGTAGAATTTTGGGGGTAAAAGCTGAAAAAGGAAAGAAAGAAGCTGAACAGCAGAAATAAAACAGAACACACAACATAACAGGTAAGTGGTGAAGGTGACTGTTGTGTTGCTTTTAAGCTAGATTTTACCTCTGTAAGCATTTTCATGGCTCAATGTCAAATATTCCTATTTTCCATAATTGCTGTTTTGTTTTTTTTAAAATCTTATTTAGTGTAATTGTTGTTTTCCATCGCATTTCTGTCGGCGGGTTTAAATCTTCGTGGACGGCGTGAGACCACCCACCTCAGTCGTGGAATCCTGTGGGAAAAATCTCTCAAATTTTCCTTCAAACCACAAACAGCTTTACAGTGGTGGTTACAAAAAACATCAGACAAAGTCTTGAGAAGAAAAGACCAACCAAAGATGAACCCAGGGCAGAGCAAAGAAAATAAACCCCTTAAACAAAGACGCTAACAATTAATTTCTTCATTCGCTGTCGTTGCTAACGGCTAACTGAAGAACGAGCGGCAGTAAAGGGACACGAGGTTTCAGTTTTCTTTTTTCACAGACACGATGAGCGAAGTAAAGAGGGAGAACATGGATTTCCCAGTGGAGACACTGCAGATTATTCTGTCTCTTTCCTCCTGAATAGATGGTTTGATGGTATCAGCACGACTGTGTGTGTTCAAGTGTTTCCCTGCGATAACGACACCAAAGTGCATAACTGCTGGATTCAGAAGAGCAAAGAAACATCTTTCAATTTCTGATAAAAAAATGTCAGCAAGGGATCATCTACACCAGAACCTCCCCAACTTTTGTGCACATGTGACTGATTTTCACCGTCTGGGTTCACATGGAGGACAGATTTCGTTGCACGGGCCTGAATGCCTGTGCATTTGTTGCCATGGTAACATCAGGTCTCCCATCCTGATAAAAGCCTTAAATAGCCCTGGGCCGTATTTCTCCGTCTGCCATTTCTAAAGTGAAAATTAGTTTGTTTTTGCAAAGAAACTAAAGGTTTGAAAAGTTCTTCTTCTTTTCAACAACTGGGTTTTTTCAGGTTGGACGTAGCATCAGAAACTGGTGGAGCTCTTGTTTCAGTGATGCGCACCACCAGGGGGTCAGTCTTGTAGAATGCTGAGCTGAATGCGGAGGATTTTTGGCACCTCGGAATTGTTAACTGGCATTTATTCACTTGGGGAAGTTCGGACATGAACTACTAACTCTTCAGCTAGCCCTCTTATCCCGCAGGATGCTGAACAGCGCCCTCTAGTGAACAACCTTCAGATAAGATATGAGGAAAAGTTGGAAGGCAATTTCATGTCTTCATTCTGTCATTCACACACACACACACACACACACACACACACACACACACACACACACATTTGTTATATGTTACTTGACACTCGTTAGTCAGTAGTTAATTAAGTCTAACTAAGCTCAAGGGCTTCACCATGAGCAGCTGTGTGAGCAGCAGGCTGATTAGAGGAGGGTGGGGGTTGAGGGCCCTGCCCCCCCTACCCCCCCCCCCCCCCCATCTTACATGTGCCCCGAAATCAGACAACACTCGTCCCTCGAGTGGTGGGCATGATTTATGCCATTGGACTTTTGTCTACAAAGGAGATGACTGTAGCCAGATTATGGGTGGAGCTAAACCACCTCCTCCCAATAGTTGGCGACTTGTTTCACTTTGTTGTTGAGCCTTTAAGTCACATCACAACAATCCACAAAGAAATAAGCCAGCAAGGTAGCAGCCAAAGCTAAATCTATGGCACCAATGGACTAGCTGTCAGGACATGGTGGTATTTGGACTCCCTGGGCCAGTTCTAGTCGCTCTATGGCGTCCTGAGATTACCACAGTGATTCGGTTTCCTTGTGTGCATTTAAACGCACTCCTCCAATAAAAAAATGGAGGTCATTTGCAATATCCATGCTAGCTAAAGACAGGAAGTGAGCGTGTGAAGGAAACCCATGAGCTGCATTAAAGGGTCATTGTGTGCAGCAGATGGTTGCCAGTGGCAACCCAGCGGCGTGATGGTATTTACAGCTCCGTTCACATCTGCCACAGTGTTAACATGTGTGTATCAGATCCTTGGTGATGCACAGCTGCATTTGCCGCTTGAGCTTACGCGATTCCGCTGGAGCGCAAATGTCAGATCCCTGTAATTCGCTCTCGTCACTGAATTAGCCGACCTCACTTCAGGAGGCGTTGCGTTACTCACGCAACCCACCAGAAACATCACTGCTTGTCGGTGGACTTTTATAACAACATGCTTGTTGGCATACAGTCAATTCACATTTTTGTTGATTCTTTTTCAATTCCAGGTTTTCTGAGTGGAGCTTCTAAATGCTCTAATGGGAGAAATGAAGAACTGGAGTTTCTGAAGTCCTGTGGGCCGACCGGGACCCTTCTGTGGTGCATGTGCTGGTGTCACTATTCTGGTCAACTAATTAAACTTCTACAAAACCATGGCACCATGTTCGAATGGTGTTGCGTAATGCACTGGGGCATCAGTAAGGTCCACAGACAGCACCAGCCCAATATGGCACAGGTTCTACACTAAAGTGGAACTGGACTGGAAACCCATCCGCAAGAAACAGAGCTCATGTGTGCCTGAGCCACCCTCAGGGAACCATCATTTTCCACAACCAATTCCAAACGAATGCAGTATTTATCCGATGCAACACGTGACTTTTATTATTAAAGCAAACACAGTGTGGAGGTGAGCTAAAGGTCAGAGTGTAGCATCTTTACACAGTGCAACACCAAATACTGGTACCAGTTTACACCTAACACAGAATGGTGAGGGCTTGAGGTACACAGGGGTATCTGACACACACCCAATAATACCCAATAGTATAGGACATAAATAAGAGCTCAAGCCTGATGACAATTACATTATATCTTTTTAAAATTTGTCTGGTTGACTTTAGTCTAAAGTGCTTACTAAACACAATGAAGGTGCCAGAACACCTTCTGAGCACTGCCAAGGTCCTTTTGAGCAAGGTACCAAATCCATAATAGCTCATAAAGGGCTCGGCGATGAATTGTAGACTCATCCAGGGGTGGACCCTGCCTTCGCCCGATGAGTACCCTCCCCGTGACCTCGAAAGCGATAAAGCTGTCAAGAAGCTGAGAAGATTTTTACCCTTTAAGTATAAAAACAAATTTTCTTGGGAGAATCAAGCGTTATAATTATAATCATTTTAAAAACGCCCCCCCCCCCCCCCCAAATCCCTTGTTGTTTCTCCCAGCATGCATCACAGGGACATGTGAGCATGGCATAAATATCAGCAGTCAGCTGAAGTGCAGTGTTCAACATCCATCCACCGACATGACTTCATGAACCAGATCTTATTCACTGTTTCCTGAGATGGTGAGATACTTAAAAATGACTCTCTCTCTCTATCTAGTGGCCATAACTATCCATGACAGTCCATGTGCACAAACGTGGGTATCAGAATTTTGCTTTCCATATAAAAAAATAGACGCATGTGATTTTTTACAGTGTGTGATAATGTCTAGTTTGTTTCTGTAGGAGACTGGAGAACAGGTAAACTTAATAAAGGAAGGCCATAACTGGAGCCAATCACGTTAGCATGATAGCTAACACAAATGAATCCCAAAAACATTTCATTTGGATTTGTTTGAACAAGGTCATGAACATTTGTTTTTATTGGACGAAGAGCAAAAGTAAGGATGTTGAACGGTGCCGAGACACGTTGCCCTTAACTCGTAGTGTACTAGCGCAACAGCTGACAGCTCAGGAGAGAAGGTCAGGGGGGCCGGAAGCTACTGTGGCGAGTCCTCTAAATGACTCAGTTTGAGATTACAGATTATTTTTATCATTTCACATCATCCACAAACAACTCTTGAATTGTACCGTTGTTTCAAACCCATGAGTGACACATGTGACCTGAGCTGAAGGTCGAGTATCTACGACAACGGTCCACGATGAGCTTCAGTGGCGCGGGGATCACTGATAGCAGCTATCGCCCGAGACGTCAGGACTGGGAGACATGATGGATTCACCGTTTCAGACACATGGTTGTACTTTTATCGGTTATTCCTTCATCACGAGAGCGTGCTGTCCTGCTGTAGGAGGTCACAGTTACCAGCTCATATCTACGGAAACAGCAGCATTATGACCTCTCAGGAGCAGCGATGGTGTAAAAGAAGCAAAAAAGAGCAACTGTCTTTCTTGGAAGAGACTAAATTTGTCATTTTAAACTATAAAATTGTGCTTTATGAAGACTTGTGAGGGGGCAATTTGAGATTAACGTAACAATTCATCAAAGACGATCTGAGGATGACAGGAATAAATTCAGAATGTGATGTCAGATTGGGGTTTGGAATTGTGACATTTTGGGGTAACCTCCCCCTTATTAGCGGCCCTGAGTCACAGGGTTCCAGCAGCTGGGGTGTCCTGACCTTCCTGAGCTTCACCTCCTGCTAATCTGAGCCATCACAGACCCTGGACTTGGCTCTATCTTTATCTGCTGAACTTTATCTATCTCGCTGTCGTCCTAACTGCTGCTGTTATTTTTAGGCAACGGCTCACGGCAGCGGCAGCTGCTGAGGCATTTCACCCCCACCCCGCGTTTCAGCTCTGTGGGACAATGACAGAACCAGAGCTGACATACAAACCAAGCAAACTGCTTCTCTGTCACCTCCAACCAAAGGACCGATGCGTAACCAGGAGGTGGAATCACATTTGTGACTCCGTCTATGTGACGGCGAGGAAGAAGAAACCAGACACACCAGAGAGTCGCTCCAGACCCCAACACTGATTAACTGTAAATTAGTCGCACCTAAAATGAGACGAATGTTTTGAAGACACCCGGAAAAGTGGTAAGGTTGTCTTTTGTGTGTTACTCGATCAGGTTACAATTTCTGAGGCAATCTTCTAATAGGATTTAATGAATCAGTTGTGCATATGGGCTGCAAATTGTGACAAAAAACCCAAACTCATGGCTTTTAGAATGAAAAAATACATTTTTTGAGTATTTCTAACTGATGCACCAATGCGGAAGGTAATAATATCGTGTCAGAAAGGACAAATCCGAGAAACTACAGGCAGTGCACATGTGCGCTATCATTGCGCTGTGCCGTCTGTGGGTGCTTTTCTTGGACCTTTTTATAAATATACCTTTCAGTTGGTTTTAACACCAGCTGTCAGGTCAGTTAACACAAACAGTTGAGCATTAACATTTCTCAAATTGTCTTAATGTCTTAATACATCTAATGTACAAGTTATAGAATTTCTGGGGACTAGTTGGTCAAATATAAAAAAAAAAAAACTTCTGTTTGCAGCTTTTATTTTCCACTGGAGAGGTTTCGGGTCTACAAATATTAATAGATTCGTTCCATATTTATTGGTGAGAAAGTTATACAATCCACTCTGATTGCAGTTTGAAAATATCAATTGCAATTAATTGTTAATTGTAATACTTCCTCTTGTAAACTACAGATCATAATTCTGGATCAATCGCTCCCTCTGTGTTGTTTAGATCAGCTATTTCCAGTTAGTGTGATTTCTGTGTCTCCGTCCTTCAGCTGTTTCATCAAAAATAACTGAGACGACCCCCCCCCCAACAAAGACCAGCCAGTGACGCCATCATGGATATTTATGGAGGAGCCCCTCGAGTTTTGGGCTACCCGCGGCCTGTGATAGCACAGTTGGGTTCAGACGCCACCCTGAGGTGCCTCATCGATGGAGATCCTCGTCCTGATGTGATCTGGGAGCGTAAAAATGTCCAGATTGAGTCAGGAGGACACTATACACTTTCTGAGGAGGGAAAATCTTATTTACTGACCATTACAGAAGTGACCATGCAGGACGCCGGCCAGTATATCTGCAAGGCCAAAAATAGCATTGGTGAAACTTATGCAGCAGCATCCCTTAAAGTTGAAGAAGGAGCCCTGGGACAGGAGGGAGGACGAGGTCAACCAGAGGTCAATGAGGAAACGCGACTGATTAAAGAATGTGCAGAACTCAGAGGACCTGTGAATGGGCACAGCACCATGCAGAATGGTGGACACGGGAAGGAGAATGGACCGAAAGGAGAACACAAGCGAGACGACAATGATACATCATCTAAAGAGAAACCGCGCTTCCTCATCAAGCCGCTCTCACTGCGGGTGGATCGAGGAGAAGATGCCTACTTCTCCTGCAAACTCTGGGAAACCCCCCTACCAGAGGTGACGTGGGAGAAAGATGGAAAAAGGCTCAATGACATCTTTGAGAGCTCCCACTTCAGCGTCAGTGAACAGGAGGGTGGCTGGTTCCAGCTGAGGATCTACAGGACTCGCATGCCCGACAAAGGCGTCTACACCTGTCGGGCTACCAACTGCTGCGGCGAGGCTTTGGCAGGAGCAGTCCTGCTTGTGGAACCAGTGCCAGAGAGGGGGGAGAGTAAAATGTCCTCCAATGGTCAAAGTAATAGTCCCTCATCTCCAAAACACAGGAGGTTCGGGTTGTCCAAGGTGACTCAGGAACCATCTGTTGATGTTTCTAAAGCTAAAAGGTTTGCAGTGGCAGAAGGGAAACATGCTAAGTTTCGCTGTTTTGTGACCGGAAAACCCAAACCGGAGATCATTTGGAAGAAGGATGGTGTTCCTCTGGAACCTGGCAGACGCCATCTGATATTTGAAGACAGGGAAGGATACTACACCCTGAAGGTTCTCTACTGTAAAGTGCAGGATACGGGACTGTATGTGTGTGCGGCATCAAACGCTCTAGGAAACACACTCAGCGCCGTACACTTGTCCGTCAAAGGTAGGGAAAATCTTCCAGGACACACCATCATAAATGTTAGAGTAATCCCACAAACTCCAACTGTTTTTCTGTGGTTTCTTCTTAATACTCTCCTCAAACTCCTCACAAACAAAGAGATGAAACTGATGAATGGATAAATTGTTGTGTCACTCAGTTACACCAGAAAATCATTTGACCTGCACTTGCACAGACTAATTGCTCCTCTGCATTGTTGGAATGTTTGGCAAAGTTCTGAACAGTATATCTTTCAAAAGTAAGTTAAGGCTGGTCATCCAATCAAAATCACAATGTCAGATTGCTTTAAGTTGCTCCATTAAAAGCCATTTTGCATTATTTGCCATATTATATGCACTTGGGAGACAGAGACATCTAGTAGACTATATACACTCTACTATCCTGTACTGGACTATACTAATACACACAGAGATATGATGAAGCTGTTTCTGTGGTTCATAAATCTGATTATCTATCTGATTAGTAAGAAATGCTGTTTTGGAATTATTAAAGATAAAAAGTTCAAGCTTTGAACTTTTTTTTTCACCTCTTAACTTTTGACACATATTACATGTCTGTGACTTTAAATGTATCTCCTGCTGTGGGACATCAGGTATTTTGAAGGGTATATTTCTCAGTCATGTGTTCCAAGAAAAAAATGCAATAAAATCTTGAAAAAGATACAATAAACATAATTATATATTGTATACCATAACTTCCCTTCTTTTCAATCTCTTCAGGCTCAGCTGTGAGGTTCAGACGTCCCTTAAAGGACGTTGAGGTGAGAGAGAGAGATGTTGCCGTGCTGGAGTGTGAGGTACCTGAGGAGTCGGTCCAGGCTGCCTGGTACCTGGAGGACCAGAGATTGATGCCCAGCAGTAAATATGGGATGGAGCAAAAAGGAACCAGGAGAAGATTGACCATTCGTGACGTTGCTGCCGACGATGATGGGGTTTATTTCTGCGAGATGCCAGATGGAGCCAAGAGCATCGCAGAGCTGACTGTCAAAGGTAGGACAAGTTATACACTTACACAGGTTAGGAGTGCAAGAAAGACCAAGTTTTGGCTTGAATTTAACTCAACTTTCATCAGTGCTCATAGTTTGTTCATGTCCCTCAAGTTCATCAATTCTATCTTACAGGGACTATTGTTCGTAAACTTCCGCGGAAGCTGGAGGTCATGGAGGGTGAGAACGGAGTCTTCTGTGTGGAGGTGGACAATGATGACATGGAGGTCCACTGGTTCAAGGATGGTCTGAAGCTAAAAGAGACGCACCAGGTGATCCTGAAATCATTTGGAAAAACTCACATTCTGGTCTTTATCAACGTGGCACATCATGACTCGGGTGTAGTGACATTTGTAGCAGGAAAATCCAAGACCTCATCACGTCTCAAAGTCAGAGGTGCGCTCAGAAAGTTGATCAAGTCATCCTCACCTTGTTTCTAGAGTTAATACACTTTTTCCATGGTCTTTTTAGCCTCGAGACACTGTCCTCCAATCTGCCCAGTTGAAGCCACAATGGACATGGACCGCCCCAATAGCGCCCTGCTCACGTGGGTCCCTGCTCCAAATAGTCAAACCTCCACCCGATCCATCTTTGTTGTGGAAAGGCAGGAAGCGGGTTCTCAAGAATGGCTCAAGTGCTTCACGTCAGAGACTGCCACATCAACTGAGATCACCGGCGACAGCGTGCAGTGCGAAGGCAACTACCGTTTCAGAGTCTGTTGCATCAATAAATATGGAAGAAGCGGCCATGTTGAGTTTCCCAAAGTTGTCCATTTGGGTGAGGATATTTATGGGATGTATGTTGAGGGTGCAGCACAACCTGCCAGGGACATTTGATTGTTGTCTTTGTTGCAGTATTCACTTGTATTTCCAATTTTTCCATTTAGTACCCGGGCCAAAGATCCAATGTCGCCTCAAAGGCTGTGAGGTTTCCGAAGGGGAAGATGCTCCCTTCTTCATCGAACTGTCGACAACCATGGCTGGAACCTGGTTTCTGAACAGCGCTCAACTGCAGCATGGTGGGCGGCTTTCAATACAGCATTGCCAAACAAAACACTCTTTGGTGATCCATCAAACTTGTATTAGCGAGGATAAAGCAGAGATCACGTTCATCGCCAATGGAGTTCGTGATTCTGCTCTGCTCCAGGTTACACGTAGGTGGAAAGTTCCAGTTTCTACATTCAACACAAAAATATTTGGGGATTACAATAATTGGTTTCAATTATTTGCAGCTTCCGTGATAAAGTTCAGTCCTCTGTCAGACGCCGACAGCAATAAGCGTGTAGGAACTGGCGACACAATTGTCCTCTACTGTGAAGTCTCCCACCCCTTTGCTCAAGTCTCCTGGTTTAAAGATGGCAAAGAGATCCTGAAGACTGATGGCATGATCATCCAGTCAGAGGGGAATATGAGGAGGATAGTGATCCATTCAGCTGATGAATCTCATTCTGGAGTTTATACGTGTGAGACATCAGGAGATGTTATCAAATTCAATGTGGAAGTTGCAGGTAAAAGACCATCAATTTACCCTAAACTATCAATTTTCCATGACTTTATCCTAAGTATTATTTTGTTGTTCTCATTTTATGGCTGTATGTAGCGTCGCACTAAAGTGGTATGACTCCGTCTTCCTGTGTTTTCAGGACCGCCTGTGGAGTTCTGCCCCGTTCCAGAAGAGGAACTGCACAAGCACAGCATGGAACTGGACCCAGTCGTGTTGCTTTGTCATGTCTCTTCAGAAGACGCTGAAGTCACCTGGTAAGACACTGTTGCCATATCATGGAATCATTGTGACCATGAAGTTACCGTAGAAATCTCTTATAGGATACGCATTAACTGTGTTTAAATTGTGTCTGATATTTGGTGTAAAAAGTTAGTTTTTCTCAATTCCTACTGTGTGTGGCAACAGGTATAAGGATGGTTGTGAGATCCATCCCAGTGAGAACATCACTCTACAAGCAGAAGGAACCATGAGGAGACTCATCATACGCTCTGCTGATGCCTCAGATGCTGGGATCTACACCTGCCAGGCAGGAAACAACAGCATTGAGTTCAGCGTCAACATAAGACGTACGGCATTCTGACCTGATGAGAGTGGGCATTCTACACCACATTAAACATCATTATGTTGCTTCTCCAAACACAGAACCTCCTGTGATGATTGTGGAACCCAAGGATGATGTTGTGATGGAGAGCTACATCTCAGAGGACATCCATCTACATTGTGAGCTGTCGCGTTCGAGCGGGAAGGTGCGGTGGTTCAAGGATGGCCAGGTGGTGGAGGAAAGCCACAAACTCCAGCTGATATCTGAGGGTCCTTACAGGAGGCTGAGCATTCTAAAGGGCACAGCAAATGATGGAGGAGAGTATGTCTGCGAAACTGATGGAGATTCTGTCTTTTTCCAGCTTACAGTTAAGGGTAAGATCAAAAGTTAATTACTGTTCCTAATAAAATGTGACAAATGTGTCTTTAACTGTCCTCTTCCTTTTTAGATCCACCAGTCAGAATTATTTCTCCAAGTGAGTCGGAGTTGGAACTGACACATTTGGCTTCCGAGAGGCTAGAGCTCAGCTGTGAGATCTCCAAGGGGGAGGCTCCCGTCCAGTGGTTCAGAGATGGTCTGGAAGTAAAGGAGGGTCCGAATTTAAAACTCGAAGTCAATGGAACCCAGCGTCGACTGATTATACCGATAGCAACAGTGGATGACATGGGAGAGTATGTGTGTGACACTAAAGATGATTCAGTGGCCTTCCTTGTTACAGTCACAGGTAAGAATGCTCAAAAAGTCTGACAGTTTGATGGCACAACTCATGTTTTTCATTTTAGCCTATCTTTATTTTGAACTGTAGAGCCACCAGTGAAGCTTTCTCGTCCACAAAACATGCCTGAGAAACTAGAGGGTTATGCAGGTGAACCGATCATCCTGGAGACCACGATGTCCCGGCCAAACTCTGAAGTCAAGTGGAGACTAAATGGAAGAGAACTTGTGGAGAGCAGCAAAGTTACCATGATAGTGGATGGGTTAATCCATCGCCTGACCATCCATTCCCCAACTCCTGAAGATTCTGGAAAATACACCTGTGATGTCATTGATGACAAGATTGATTTCCAAATCAAAGTTTCAGGTAAAATCTCTGGACTTTTTTTGTTTTTCCTGAGGTGTTTATGATTAACCCAATGTCCTTTTTTTTGTCAGAGCCCCCAGTAAAAATTTTGAGGAGGTCGGGCATCAAGACGGAGCTCAAATTCCTAGTATCCGATGACATTGTGCTGGAATGTGAGCTCTCCAGAGCTAATGTTGGTGCAAAGTGGTACAAAGACAACTGCCCTGTTGAGGGAGATGAAAGGTACTGTGAAGAGGAAGAAGGGGCCTTCCGTTCACTGGTCATACTCAACGCAGGACTAGAAGATTCGGGGAAATACTTCTTGGATGTTGGAGATGACAACATCTGCTATGATGTTTTGGTGGAAGGTAGATTCCTTTAACGGCATCAATTGAAACATTTAAACACATTAACTTCAATAAAACTTCTGTGTCCTCTGGGCATCAGAGCCTCCAGTGAAAATCGTGGGCAACTCAAACGATCTTGAATACCAGGAAATGATGGCTGGAGATGACCTCATCTTAGCCTGTGAGGTGTCCCGTGTCAATGCTCCTGTACAGTGGTACTGCAATGAAAGGCTGCTCACCGTTGACTCCAGAACTTGCATCGAGAGCTATGGCACACTGAGGAAAATCATCGTCTCTAATATGCAGTCTTCAGATTCAGGGAAATACATGTGCGATGCCGTCGATGACAAGATGATCTGCCTCGTTAGAATTCAAGGTTAATCGTGACATGATGTCTCTCAGATTTTCCACACAGCTGTACTGACCTCAGTTCATTTTTCCCATTCCAGAGCCTCCAGTTACATTTCTGAACAAGGAAGATGACATCGTTGTGACGGGCTATGAAGCAGAGAGTGTTACCTTGACGAGCTATGTGTCCAAAGAAAGCGCGATTGTGCGCTGGTTGAAAGACTGGACACCCATTGAAGGGGATCGTTTTCAAGCACGGATGGAGGGCCGTAAGCGTACCTTCACCATCGAGCCCTTAAAGCGCTCTGATGCTGGCGAGTACACGTGCGATATCAACACAGACCAGATCCACTTCAGCTTGCTTGTCAAAGGTTAAAACATTTTTCTTTGTTAATGTTTGATGTTGTTGTTAACTCCTCTGTTTGGATGGAAAATTACCGCTTGAGTTTGTGTTGCAGAAATGAGAATCAAGTTTGTGAGACCACTTCAAGACATGGTAGCTCATGCTAACGGTATGGTGACCCTTCGCTGCGATTTGTGCAAGCCAAAAGCAGATGTTCAGTGGTTGAGAAACGGCGTTGAGGTGGTGCCCAGCAGGAGGTACTCCATTCGTGCGGACGGAGCAGAGCGAAGCTTGACCATTCATCGTTTGACCAGAGAGGACGCTGGAGAGTACAGCTGCGAGTCTAAAGATGACCGGACTGTGGCGAGACTGAGAGTAGAGTGTAAGTGTGGCCAGGTAAATCACCTAGTTTCAGAGGGTGATGCAGCAGGATACTAATCAATTTTTCATATCTGTTAAGTGCCGCGAGTGGTGGAATTCCTCACAGAGCTCCACAACACAACTGTGCTGGAGGGAGAAGACGCGACGTTCAAGTGTGTCGTTTCCCCTGATGATGTTCAGTTGGTCTGGCTCATGGACAATGAACCCATCTCTCTGGGAGATCGTTTCCAAACAACCCAGAATGGCCTTTGTCACACCTTGGTTATCAAGAAGTGCCAGATGTTGGACTGCTCGAAGATTACAGCAGAAGCAGAGGGGCAAATAAGCAAAGCCACTCTGAAAGTTCAGGGTAAGAAAGTCGTTACAATCGCCTTGGCTCTAATTTCATGGTCTGAAATTTTTTTTCGTCCCTGGCTAGAATTTGAAAGGAATTTATCAGTTACACTCAAGTTATGTGTTCTCTCTGTTTACAGAGGCACAGGTAATGTTCATGAAGAAAGCAGAAGCTGTCATGGCAGAAGAGTTTGGTGAAGCAACTTTAGAGGCAGAGATCAGCATTGAGACAGGCGAGGTCCAGTGGATGAGGCAAGGGGTGGTGATCCAACCCGGACCTCGGCACACACTTGCCCAGAACGGTTGCAAGAGGAGCCTGACCATCCACAACCTGACTATATCAGATCGGGGAACCTATCGCTGCGAGACTCTCCATGACCGGACACAGGTCAAGCTCAATGTTGAACGTGAGTACAGGAGTAAAAAAACATTTAAACCATTTTTGTGGGGGACAAAGGGCCCAAAATGGAAATATTTTGCAGAACACCCATGTGTGCACGCACAGAAGCTTGGTTGCTGACATCAGAAGAATCTGTATCTGTCACGCTGCCGTGTGGCTCATCGGTCACTTATGTGTTCTAAGAATCTGAAGTACACTGGGTGTGTTTCGCAATATGTTACTATCTAAAACAGGCCAGGAATAGAAAGGTTCGACCTGCATGTCTGAAACACTGCCATTCTGTTGATACCATGGAATTCTGACCCTCATGCTAACATGAAGCTCCTGTAAGGAGACTATATCTGAATTCCCCGTTGTTGCCCTTGAATCTCCTGCAACAAGCAGCACAGTCGCATTTTATTTAAATGATTCTTTTAAAAAAAAAATCTCGTCTGTTCCAGCCCGTAAAATCTGCATCCGTAAAGCCCTGACTGACCAAGAAACCTTTGAACGAGAGACGGCGTCCTTTGAAGTGGAACTCTCACACACAGACGTGGAGGGAATTTGGCAGAAAAATGGCATCAGGGTGAAACCTAACAATCAGTGGCGGGTGAGCACCAATGGGCTGGTCCACAGTTTGACACTGTCCAACCTCACCCTTGAGGACACGGGCACTATTGCCTTCTCAGCTGAAGGAGTAAGAACCTCTGCCCGGCTTACTGTCAAAGGTAAATCCTGTTCTTTGTAGACGGGTGGGGATGGTGCTTACACTCAGATCTGGACTCACGTTGAAGTGTTTGGATTTCTGAACTCTTCCAGAGACTCCAGTGTCTATCCTGAAAACGCTGTCTGATGTCCGGGTTGAAGAAGACTTTCCAGCCACTCTTGAGTGCGAATTCTCTAGACAAATCATCGAAGTCAGGTGGTTTAAGGTAAACGCCACAAATGCTCCACACTAGCAAGGGTCCTTTGGGCTAAGGGGACAGTTCAACTTTGAGAAATTCTTGCATTTGTTTCTTTGAGTCAGAATGGAAAGGAGCTGAAGGCAGGAAAGAACTGCCGGATCTACTCCATGGGCCGGAAGAGGTTCTGTCAGATCATGCAATGCTCTCGAGCCGACTCTGGCACTTACACATGTGACACGGGGGAGCTTAACACTTCCTGTTTGCTGGAGGTTTATGGTAAGTCAACACTACCACAGTTCTGAGATGCCTCACCTCCACCTTCAGGCTGGTTTTTCTTACTCAAATCACAGAACACAAGTTGGAGATAGTACATGATCTGGAGGACCTTTACATTCAAGAGGACCAGAATGCTGTTTTCATGTGTGAGGTCTCTCTGGAGGAGGTTGCTGGGGAGTGGTACAAGGATGGCCATAAGATCCGACCCTCCAGCACCATCAAGATCCGCACTGAAGGTCAGAGGATAAGTCAGGTCGAATTCCCCATATATCATAACGCAAAGTCCCCATGACACAATCTGACCATTCTAAAAGTATCACAATTTTAAAAAGAACAGAAAATGGATTAAAGAAAGACTCTTTCAGGGACCAAACATTTTCTCCTGATGTGTAACGTCAAAGCTGAGGATGCTGGGGAAATCCGCTTCGCAGCTCGGGATGTTGAATCAATAGCGTACCTAGAGGTAGAAGGTAGGTCTGCTCGGATGTGTCAAAATAAAAAAAACGGGATCCAATCCAGTTTAACAGCAACGCTCCCCGTTTCAGAGCTGCCCGTTTCTATCGTAAAGCCCCTACGCGATAGAACGGCCCTGGAGAAACATCGGGTCATTCTCGAATGCACAGTTTCTTCTGCTCGCTGTTCCGCCACCTGGTACAAGGATGGGAAGGAGGTGGTTCCCTCAGGCCGGGTGGAGATTCTCGATGATGGCTGCTCGCTGAAGCTGGTGATCCAGGAGGTGGTTGTCGAGGACGAGGGCACCTATAGTGTCGAGGTCGGGGAGCACACGTGCACGGCTAAACTGATGGTGGAAGGTAAGCCATTGGAGACACCTTTCTGCCTCGGGTTGTGGAGTTTGGTCATATCATTACATCACCAAACTGTTCTTATATTTAGATTGTTGTTGACAATAGTCCACCCCCTCATGTGACCCTGGTTGAAGCTTTCCGTTTCTTCCTTTTGACGCCATTCTTGGCGTTTCTGCAGCTCAAGCCCTGGTTGTTGTCAAACACCTAGAAGATTTGGAGGTTACGGCACCTGAACCAGCATCTTTCCAGTGCCAAGTGTCTGTCGCTATCAACAAGCCTCCCGTTTGGAGCCTCAATGGAGACAACCTTCAGCCGGGCCCCTCGGTGCACGTGGAAAACCACGGCACGACCTACAAACTCAATCTAAGAAATACCAGCACAGACATGAGCGGTGTGGTGAAGTTCACCATGGGCAAGGCCAGGAGCAGTGCCACGCTCACCGTGAAGTAGCGCAAGAAAAAATACGAGCCAAGTTTTTTTGTTTTTTTTTTACATTGTCCTAAATTCAACTGAAATTACATTTTGAATTAAAATACAAACCCTACCTTTTTGGGTTTTTTTACTAGGTATTTATATTTTCTTGTATTCTGATTATAACTTAAACTGCCACAATTAAACATGAACAAAAGCGGCTTTGTGTGAATTTTCATCCTCTTTTACATTCAGAGATATAACGCGATAACTTTTGGGCTCAGCGGAGAATCAACAATACGCGTCGGAAGAAGGAGCAAAGACAAAAGCCGAACTTTGGAAGACAAGCAGTGGGAAAAATTGCAATTTCAGATGTCCTGAGGAATGTCGAGTCAACCTTCTGTCTGGGGCTATTGCATGACAAACGTCCCATCAGACCACACCGGATAGTTTCCATGCTGATGTGGTGGCTGGCAATGCTGGGGGGGGGGGGCTGAAAGATTTCCTGGCATTTGATTTTTGACTGTGCGCCTGCTGGTGGAGCAGGAAGCACATGCTACAATGGGCACTGTGATGGATAGAGCAGGACAGTGCAGGTGGACCCTTGCTTCCGTCCAGGATTTCCTTCCTTTAGTAAAGAAAAAGAGGGATGGACTCTCTCTAAAACCTAAGGTCAGCTGCACCAGTCTGGGTTATTTTGATCTATAATAAAAGGTGGTTCCATCAGAATTCTCAGCAGCAGAGTAAATATGTCCCTTATTTGAGCCATTATGGATCACATTCAGACCAAACGTTTGACGGCTTTCTAACTTCTCTGGGTGTTGCCTGTTCCCCCGTATGCCAGTGTCACCAAAGCAGGTAGTCGGGGAACAAACCAGCCTGTAAAACTGCAGAGAACGAGCTTCATCAACAAATACGGACTGTGGAGACACACTAGAAGTCTGAGGCCAAATGAATTGACCGATTTCTCATGTGTTTTGAAACGACACCTTTAAACCAAGTTTTTACATAAATGCAGACATAATTTTAATAAAAACAATGGTTCCATTTTCTCTAACTGGCTTCTCTTTAGCTGTTTAAAGCAGCCGATGGCCTGTTGAGACACCAAATTCTCTACGAGATGCCTCACACAGACCAGAAGACGGTGTCACTGTTTTATATTCAGGCTAAACCTCAGGGTCCACAGGTGACCACACTATTTCCATGCACGAATGATTAAATATACCATAAGATCAAGCTGTCTGTAATAAATATTCAGGATACAAGTCGATGCAGAAATGAGCTGGATCGTGCACGTGATGAGTACTTGTACTAAGATACAGCAATGCCTGCACATGACGAAATCCAGGATGGAAAACCAGTATCTAACTCATTTAGAATTCATACAAGAGTGATCCCAGTTCTCAATATTTGAAAGATAGGTTTACTATATATTTTATTTTCAACAATTAATAGTTTCTCAACATTTAAGTATTGTTCTAAGAGGGCAGTGGAAAAGATGTTTGTATTTTACTAATCCAGAGATGCATTTTTCCACACAATATTCTATCACATGTGAACCGTAGGTGTGGCTTCAGTGCTGGAAAGAAAAAAGGAAAAAAAAGGAACCAGAGAGACGGCGAAGTAAAAAGAGCAGTTTTCAGAGACTGAACATTCATAAAAATG
This sequence comes from Takifugu rubripes, assembly GCF_901000725.2. Lineage (NCBI taxonomy): Eukaryota > Metazoa > Chordata > Actinopteri > Tetraodontiformes > Tetraodontidae > Takifugu > Takifugu rubripes. Next base: position 7,796,074 of record NC_042292.1, on the reverse strand, counting down.
TTTAAAAATAAAGAAAATCACCTCTACAACCGCTAACTCAATCCAGATTGTATTTGTCGCTTTTGCCTCATTGATTACGGAACCCGTGTGAATATTTATTCAAACCACATCTGAAGTGAGACTAAAGTAACAATCAATAAAAGTCCACACTGGACCACAGATTCAATTTAGAACAGAAAAACTGATTTTATTCATGTTCTTGGGAAGATGAAATACGCAAGAATGTTTAACTTGGGGGGGGGGGGGGTAGAGGGGGTGCGTTGTTACATACAAGTCATATAATTTGGTATGATGAAAACAACAAAAACAGGTTACACCTATTCAATCATGAGTACAGCCACATGAATATTCCATATATTAATGAACATTTGTTTGCTTTATTAACTGTGCAAAACAAAATATACATATCTACTGAACGTGGAGATGTACAGTATCAGTGAACGGGACCCTAGAGTGACACACGTGAATGCAGTCAGCATTCCTGTCAACACTGTTTGCCAGAGCAAATGAACAGCACTAAAACCCCAGTGGAGACAAATCACGACTCGACTCAAACAGACCAATTATGTGCCGTCAACAGTAACATACCATTTCTTCAGCCATTTGCTGGCGTTTCTCGTCCAGATCTCTAGGCCTACTGCAAGAAACAGAAAGAAGGGACTACGAATACTCTACCAGAGGCCCCGTCCTGGGCAAAACAGACAAATCAGTACTATTAGGAGAGAGATTTGATTGACAGTCACTTTTTAAACATAGAAAAATAAAGTCATAGCTCTCAAGATGGTGGATTTAATAATCACCCCGCCCTTGTCGAGCTCAAGGCTCTGCGTCAAATGCGCCGATTCATTTATAAACGTCACCATTGTCAACGCACGTGGGGAACAACAGTTGAATGGGCTGCTGCAGGCCACGCCCTCGCCCCAGGCCACGCCCCCGCCCCGCCCACTCTGGTCCAAGAGATTGATTTGCTAACTGTTCCACCAACCCTGGATTTCACCGTTCCTGAACACCACATAGCTGCACTGGGATACGATGTGAGAGGCACGACCTTCCGACTCAATCCGGGTTTCTGATGTAATACTCATCTTTCATAGATGACATCGTTTTAAGGCTTCGCGTCATCGTGTACCGTCGAAATGAAACCTTTTCAGAACCAAACATGCAAGGAACCAAACTTTTTTTTTTTACACCATTCTGTCGACCTTTGTTGCACAACGGCCGTACGCCAAAGATGGAAGCTGCTCCTTGTCCGACTGGGTTTTCCAAAAAAATACTTCCCAGGCCATGACCAGAAAGTTATAAAAATCAATTTTTGTGGGTCTAATTTGCATCATTTATAAATGAGAGTCCAAATTATTTCTTTTAATTGTTGGGCAAATGTGCTCAAATTGAAGGAGCTGAAGAACAACTTTGCTGTCCTATTATTTGTTATTAGTTAATCTAACGACTGATTATTTGACATTACAACCTGTTAGGGTTTAAACATGCATAACATTGTCACCATTCAGAAATATCCAATCACAGCATCCCACAGTATTAATTTGTTTTACACCGTTTATTTAAAATCCAGGCACATTTGGTGCCAGGATCGCTATGCTTCCCGCTTCTAAATATTCCATTTTACCTGATTCCAGACTCGATTCCTGCCTCGCTTGCATGATCAAACTGTGTCCGTTACTGGCTCTGTGGCTGCAGGCGTCTGCTGCTGTAGGTTCTCTGGCACCTTTAAAATGTCCTCAAAAAAAGAAAATAAGAAAAAACGCTGATCCACATCAGCTGGTTCATGGCAGGCTGGTGGGGAGGAAAGGCAAATTTCAAGCAGTTCTCTCTTTGACCAGTAGATGGCAGTGATGGCGCATTAAAATCGCTGGAGGCTCCCAGACAGGATCCGGGTAAGGTGAAGGTTCTGGCAACCACGGAGCAGTTTTCTCAGGTGGGAGCCGGTGAGTGCAACTTTACTGTGAATGTGTTTTTTTTTTTGTTCGGAGCTGAGATGACAAGCTGAGCGCCGTTAGCTTGTGGTCCCTTGTTGCTTCAGGACTGTATAGATGTTGTCCACTTTGCTCAGCCTCTCAAAGAAGGGAATGAGGTCCAGCAGCTCAGTGTCGGACATGTCATCGAACCACGAGGCCACGGGCACCTATTGACAAACGGGCCTCATCAGCAGCTGTTTTTCTAAATTGTAAAAGCTAATTTACGGGCAGAAAAAGAGCATTTTTATTTCTGGTCTCCAGTATAAACTTGGTGTTCATAGGTCAAAGGTCAAGCTCACAGTGGCATCAACTCCCTCACACACTTACTGCATTGTCGGGGTGAAAGACGTAGGAGGCGGGGGAGTTGTCTACGATGATGACCTTCGTGAGGTCGCGACCCAAGCGGCTCAGGTCTTTGACATAATTACCCCGGTGAAAGACGCAGGACTCGCGGAAGAGGCGGCAACGGAAAGCCCCCCACTTATCCAGGAGGTCAGATACGGGGTCTGCGTACTGAGGTCACAGACATGTTGGTTAATTCACGGCACATTAGGGGTGGGGGGGGTTGGGTGGGCTGAGTCTCTCACCTTGGCTAAACTGGCTGTGAAGAGGACACACTCAAACAGTTCTCCCATCCTCTTCAAGAACTCGTCCACGTGGGGCCGCTTCAGCACGTACACCTACAGGACACACTTCTGGTTCATCACGTTCACTCTGTAAAGACGCTCTATAGATTTCCCAACATTCCGCTGCCGCATTAACGCTGGAATGTTTCTGCTCTTCCTTCATTTTTTCCAGTTTCCCGTGGCGCCTGTGGCTGCGGGCAGCGTTCCTGAACCAAGTCGTCCAGAATAGGCTACGCTTGTCTGAACAAACCTATCCTGGATTACTTGAATCAGGCCCAGACCCATGGTGTCGCGGTCATCCTCCGAAATGCCTCAAAAACACCAGACCCGAGAGGGAAGAGACTCGTAGAGTGGAGACGTGAACATTACCTGGTGCACCGTTCCATCTATTTCCACTGGAATGATGAAATCTGCGTTGTTCACTGGCTGTTAGGAAGGCGAGAAGTGTTGTCATCGCAGAGACACAGCTGTGCTGGAACAGTTACCATTCCAATACATGACACAAGTCTCTAACCTTAAAGGAGCTGTGGACCAGAGTCTCATCCAGATCAATGACCACACAGATCTTCCCAGAGTCTTTTGACTTTGCTGGAGGCAGTAGTGGCTTCACCTGGACCTTGGAGACGGTTCCGTTCTCCTCGACCAGCAGGGGGGCATTGTTGTTGACCGGCTGGGGGTCGGGCTGGTCCCGACACAGGCAGCAGAAGAAGCTGGAGAAGAAGCCCCTGCTGCGGGGCTTCTTGGTGGAGACGGCGGGCGAAGAACCTGCAGGAGAAGAAGACAACAACCTGGATGAGGAAATGTTGCGGAGACATCAGGGAACCTACGCCAAGACGCAGCAACGACATGTTCCACTCAGATGAATGCGCTGAAACCTTCCTCATATTTGTGTCATGACCACAGATCCTAGCGGGGGCGTGCACCGCGGCGCCGCACACGACCAGACAGGATCTGTCGCGAAGATGACGCCGCCATTTCAGACCTTGAATACACTGCCAAGACAGTAAACTTTTATTTTGAAATGGTGCAGAAGTAATGACCTTTGGGCGCTTTTGGGTTACATTTGGTTGTGCTGGGCTGGACTTTGTCTCAGCCTCTTCGTGCACCGACTGCGCTCCCTCTGTGTCCAGACGTGACTGTTTTACCAACACACAGGCCTCTGTTGTGCATCTCTCACGCCCCTTTCATTCCCCGTCTCTCATGCCCTCCTACTGCATTTGTGGATTCAAACCTCAACTGACCCTGTGGTGGCCCCCGCCGAGCTCCGGCCAAAACAGGAAGAGGAAACAGACGGGTATCAGCGGAGGAAGTTGCATACCACCAGGTTTTAGCAAAGTGAGAGACTTCGGAAGTGGATTTAAAGTTTTCGCAGAGGAGAACGGTGGATCTCACGTCCACATGCAAACTTTTATTTACCAACAAGACACAGTGGCTCCACCTAGTGGTTGTCTTACTGTCAGCTAAAGAGGAGTTTTGTTTGTTTGAACAACATGTAACAACAGACATGTAAACACCCTCGATAGCGTCCCGATGCTATTATGACACTCAAAACCGCCTGGTCATCAAGGCGACTGCTCCATTATTCAATTATACCTGTTAGACTTCATCTTAATTTCACTCCCTCCGACTTAGACTCCCTCCCTTCGTAAATTACATTTTGAAAAGAGGAGTCGAAGCCACTAAAAAAGCGGCACTAAAATAATAAAAATGGCAGTTTTTTCATGTTCTCAAGTCTGTCATTTTGAAGGATCTTAAGTTGTGGTTTGCGCTGTGTAACAACCCACCAACAGCTGTTTGTAAAACAAAGATAAAACAGCCGTCAGATGTTAACCTCAAAATTTAACGTTCGCAGGCTTGGGGGGGCGGTGCAGCAGCCCCCAGACGAAGCAAACGTGTGCTGCCATGTTGACAGGTTCCAAAAGGTCATAATGGATACGAATTGGGATAAAATCCTGCTCAAAACGGAGGAGGAAGCACTTAGGAATGACACGAGTGTGGGACGAAAACGATACATTCCATTACGTTATCGCCTTTCACGCCTGCGTTGTCTAAATGACGTGTGAGCTCCCATTTTTGATTCACTCTGCAGCTGGTGGCCGACTGCCAGAGATGTTTGAAGTTTGAAAAGGTCGCTATTGCTTTGCTAGCATTCTGTCTGGTGTTGATATGAGCTTTGCAGCCTCTCGTTTGACAGCCACCAGCTCTGGTCCAGGAAGAACGTGCCTGGCAGGCTGACGCGTGCTAAAATGCTAAGGCTCCTCAAATGTCAATGTCCTCAGGTCACGGGTCACGACGCGTAACCACGAGGCCATTTCAGGATAAAAACGACACGACCGAGTCAGAGATGACGTGCTCCTCCTCCAGAAAAAAACCTCTGGAAGGTCCTCAAAATGTCAGGCAACAAAGGTCCTTCTGAAGCCTGAGAAAAGCAACAGACCTCATTCATGCACCTAAACAGGAATGTGTGTGTCTCTGGACTCATGTCTTTGATACGTTTTCCCACATCGCAGGAAAAAAGCGCAACGAAATGGACCAAGAATGGAGGCAGAACCTTTACCAGTTGATATCTGTCGTTTCAAAGGGGGAAAAAAGATGGAAAGAGTCTCCTGCCTGACTGACAGGCTTGTGCGCGAGCATGCCGCCACACAGTTTGAGGTCGGGTTACACAAGCCATGAATGCCATAATTAGTGGTGAATGATGAACTGGCAAAAATCATGTTGCCTTTTATAGACGTCTGGAAAAGCAGCAACAGTACGCGCTCTCCTGCCTGTTTTTTAACCTTTGACCCCGGTGTTGCCAAAAAATCTTGCCTCACAACGCAATCACGTGAGGCAGCGAACCAAGGCTAACGCAATCAGCTGAGACAATCCCGAGTTTTCATTTTGTCAACATGCTTGACGACAACTGTGGGGTCATCGCAACAGTTTTGATCGGAATTGGGTGGAAAAGATCGGGATCGCCGATGCTACAGCAACACGCAGTGTCGGCAGGATGGGGATTCGGTGTGGTGGGAAGGAGAAATGCGCACGTGCCAAACAAGGTTCGGCACCTGAGAGTTAAGCAGCACAATTTGAGTCCATGTAGGCAGACACAAAGCCAACCGAAGTACTTTTGTCTGATATTTGATTCTTTCGACACCTTTGTTCATTTCAGAAAAGAGGCTTACTTAAACGGAACTAAATGATATGGCTATAAGATACTTATTTATGATAAAATGGCAGGTTTTTCTACTTTTGATCCCCATAACAACTAGAGCCGCAGGCAGCGTTGGGCACGCCCTCGTGCAATTAAAATACCTGCATTTTTAGTGACAACTTCAATGGTCTTGGATTCTTCAACAGTTCTGACTCATGCAAAAAGTTTAACAACTTTTTCCAAGTGCTCAAAGCGGGTAGTTTCCTGTCACCACTAGGTGGTGCTATAACTACAACTCAATAGTGTTGCATATACAGTGGGACCTCTACTGACGAACGTCTCTACATGCGGAATTTTCAGGTTACGAAACGTCTCAACGGGAAAATATTTCCTCGTTACGAAAGAAAGAAAATACACTACCGCTGCTACTCGCAGCTCGTGGAGTTTAGCGAACGCAAACATCCTAGTAGCTGCTCTGCCATTGGCTATCGCCTAGCATCTTCCTGTCATCCCATTGGCTAGGAGGGACGTCAATATTTACAGGTGTGTGTGTCCCAGCGTCGTCTCCGTTTAACTTTTATTCGCTATGGACCCCAGGAAAGTGATGGATAAGAGTGAAAAAGAAGAAAAGAAGAAGAAGAGAGCCTTTTTGTCCATACGAACAAAGCAAGAAATAATAGAAAAGCATGAAAAAGGGATGCGTTTGGTTGATCTGGCCAAAGAATATGGCCGTAACCAGGATTTATTGTTGTAGTTCGAATGTTTGTCCATTAGATGGCGGTGTTACCACTAGTGTTAACGTTCATTGCTGGTAATGACGGCTAATGTAAGATTAGCCTGTAATAAAGTTCATTTTGTTCCTGGAGAAGCCTTGCACTGAATTCCTACATTTATTGTGTGGTAATCTAATTGTAACATGTATTTGTTACATGTTTTGATGCATTTTTATGATTTAAAAAAAAAAATTATGTCTGAATTTTTGGGGGCTTGGAACGGATTAGGGCATTTACATGGAAAACGCGTCTCTACTTACGTAATTCTCAGGTTACAAAACAACTTTTGGTTTTCAGGTTACAAAACAAGAACATTTCTTAAAAAAAAAAAGATGTGTTCTTTTCCTGCATTGCTAAAGTATCAGGACAGGACTCAGTATCGGCAAATACTCCTTATAAAATGACAGAAAAAAAAAAAAACGCGGTTTCAGTGCAGAGTGCCATGGAAACACCAGCTAAGTGACCCCTCTGGTTAATATGTGAACCAAAGCATGGGGGCGCTATTACGTAACCGCTACTACACGGTTACCACCGCTGACCCGCTCATCATTGGACAGCCTGAGGCGCGCAGGGCCGTGCCACCACCGAGGTCCTCGCCTCACGTCCACGGGAGTGAGCAACAAGAGAGAAAAAAGGTTTGACGACAGCGTTTTCTCAGGGGTGATGACAGTCAGGCCAGCGGATTATTCAGTAACCTGCATTTCGATACTGCAGCGACAGAAAAAACGCAACTGATAACAAGATAACAGAGCCTCACTGGGCAGGTAAACAATTCAAGAGGATGTATAATAACGCATGAAAAATAAACAGAACTAGGGTTTTTTGGTTGGTTTTTGGTTATTATAATGTTTCAACGCTCGTAATAACAACACACTCCCGCCTGGACGGCTTTCTGACGTCACTTCCGCCACTTTCATCACAGGCCAAAGGGCCGCGACCATAATAATCTTTGCAGAACCGTCAAACCGTGACACTTCAAAGTTATTAAAGTTACCCGGCGTGCAAAGTAAACCATTCTGGCGTCTGTGTCGCCGCAACTAAGCAGGCCAAAGCGAAGTTTCTCAGTTGTAACGCTCAGAGTTGGCGAAAGTTTTTTTTTTTGAGTGGGACAAAAATAAAAGGACTCACCCCGATCTGGTGCCGCTTTACTCGCCTCCTCATCCCGGCTGACCTGGGTGATCACTGAGGACGGGTTGTCCATCACATCCACGTCTTCTCCGCTGTTCTAACTTCAAGCTTTAAAGTTACGGATAGTTCGGCGACTCGGAGCTGCATTAAAACCGAAGTTTACGCTCACGGTGGAAAAAAACGCAGCGAAGCCAAAGCGCCGCGGAAAACAGCGCAACAGGTCGCCTAGAGCGAGGCCATTTCAGCCCGGCCGCCGTCGAGCGCTCGCGAAGCCGCCAAAAAAGTTGACGCGTCAAAGTTGAACAACATTTGTTAAGGATATGGCAACTTTGATTTCAATATGGTGCTCGGCTGCGCTCGCGATTTCAAGATACAAACATGGAGGTTTCAAGGCTTCCCATTTCACTTAAAGTGGCGCAGAGAGGGACTGGACGTGGACAGTTACGCCCTCCCCTGACGTCTAAAACTTTGACGACGGTCCCTAAAAGTATCTCACGGCAAACTTCGTCCAAAACTTAGCTAACGCCAACAGGCTAGACCGAGCAGAGGTTTTACAGGCACAAATGACAGGTAGAAAGGTGCATTGCGAAAAACTACATCTCAGTTGGCACGAAAGCGGTTGATTTAACGTGACAAGTGAGCGAAGGCGATGCATCGCTGCAATCACCGCAGCTAAAGCTAACTTTGAGCTGTTAGGATCTCAAGTTGCACGTTTCGATAGATTTGTTGGGATCTTTACTCAGCAGATAATCGACTTCAACTGGATTACCGATGAATGATGCGTTACTTTAACAGTTTGTTTGTAAACAGTTGCTCAACAGAGCATGTTTTCAGATCCAACTGCGAAGAAACGCCCAGTTTGGGCCCCCTTGAAACTGACTCCTCAAGGAACCGTCGCACAAGCGAAGTCTGCGTTTCCCTCCGCCCCCCAACATATATTTGGCAGGAAGGACGGGGACAACAGTTGAAAGGACACAAAGTTTAGCACCTTCTTAAATCGTGGTAATAAAAAAAAATAAATCTTCCAAAATGTTGTTTTCCTGCTGTCATTCGATAAGTTGGTTAATTACCCTCGAAGTTAGTTGGCAATTGATGGAATGTGGTGACATATTTTAAAGAGTAAAATATTTTTAAACAAACAGTAGGTTTCAACAAGAAAAAAAACCCAAAAAACTCCATCACAGACCTCCATCATGCAGGTCCCTATTTCCCCATTTCCCCACATATTGAAACTCATGCCTGTACAGTACCATATATATTGTATTGTACTGTATATAAGTAGCAGCAATACAAGCTTACATAATATACTAGGTTGTTTCATGATCAAAGCCACTTGGTCTTGATTGTTGGGAAATCAGTGTTCAGAGTCCCTTCGGAATCCAGAACATTTGGCCCATTATCAGCATTTCCTGAGAACTTCATGAAAATCCATACTTAACATTTTTGAGTTATTTGATAAAAGTCAAACATGCCAGTGATTACATGACCTCCGACCTTGAGGAGGTAATTATGCACATCTCAATGAAAGATTGTTGCAGATTGTTTATGCACAAGACAATCAGACCATCAGGATAAGAAATAGTATTAAAATGCAAAGAAATCAGGAATGTTAATGTTTTATCACTGAATCGTTGAATTTGACTAAAATAACTGAAGCTCACGTGGCTACTAGTAAATACCAGTGGAGCGATTTTACAACAGATAGAAATAGGAAATTCTGATTCAGAAATATGAAAAAAAACAAGTTCTTTCATAATAACTGGTTTTGTTTTTATAAATTTGGTGAACAATAAACAGCTTTATTTTATTTTTTTAAAACGAACAAAAAACTGCAGGCAATTGTATCAACAGTTTATTACATACTAGCTCTTAAAAACATTTTCCACATAAAAACACCGCAAATTGGTACATTTACAAAGCCTCGACGGTCTGAATTCATACAAAAACGATTACGTGATCGATCGTTACACAAGACTATTGTTACATTAAGTTCTGCCTGTGCTGTGGAGACGCGTACACGTGTTCCTAAGAACCTATATGCTGCTATCCAAGGTCATCATTTGGAGACATTTAGGCACTGACTGGACGATCCGATTAACCCTAAAAACTGACATTCAGGACCACAGCAATTCACCAGTTTGTCATGTTTCTGATAAAAAAACGTAGGCTCTGTCCAAGCTGTTACGGCTCAGCTTTCACCATGGAACAAGTGACACCAAAAAACAATTCTATGATCATCCTAAGAGTGTTCTAATCGACACCAATCACAAAGACCCCCCTTAGTTTCATTATTATTATTATTTTTGCAACGCTAATTCTCAATGAGTTCAAAATGCTGTGCACACACATGCAAATAAATTAACATGAAAAAAAGTAAACAGTTTCAAGAAAAAACAAATTCGACCTTCAAATTTCTTAAGTAAATGCAAACAGTTATACATTAGCAGCTTCAATCATGGTACATTCATGTTTCCGACTAAATTTAGTGCCGATCATCCGTTATATTCGTGCCGAGTTTCGAGAAACTAAGGTTATTGTGCAATATCGGGAAAATATGATAAAGAAACGGTGCACGTGGGGGGAAAAAAAATCACATCTAATGTCCTTTCAGCGTTCATGATGTTTAATCAGAATCCCAGCTGTTTTGGGTTACATAACCAGATTTTAGCATCCCCTCAGCTTGTCACTTGGGGCTGGGAACGTGAAGCGTGGAGCCAGCCAGCGGGGACCGTGGCGTGCTCTGGTAGGTGCGCAGCAGCACCTTGTGCTTGGTGGCGCCCTCCAAGCGGCAGGATTGCTGCTCCGCCAGGAACTCCTTGAGCCGGCTAGAGGTGAAGGTGAGAGTCTGACGCTTGAGCTTCATCAGGTAGGAGTCTTGCAGCCAGGCTTGGGCGAAGCAGTCTCTGGTTGCCGCACGAGCCCTGAAAACGGCAACGAGAATATCAACACCGCACAAACTGGCTCTGAATCAGATGCTCCCTGATCCAGGAAGATGCCTCACCAAGGGTAACTGCTCAGCATCTTTTTGAGGAAGGCAGAGGCGCTTTGAGACACGTTGGGGTAAAGTTTGCTCGGGTCAAACCTTGCAGCCAGGATCTTCGACTCCACCTGTCGAGGATCTTTATCTTCGAAGGGGAGTCGACCACTGAGCCTGTTTAGAAATAGAGAAGTCTGAAGAGTCAAGAGGATTCCGAGTTGGAAATTTTAGCTCCAGAAGCTCAAACATAAGTTTGTTTTTAACAGGTTTTCGCTGGAGAGAGTGTGTCTAAGCATACATGAACTCTTACATGATGTAAGTAATGATGCCGATGGTCCAAACATCCGCAGGAGGACCGACTACTTCACCTTTGATTACCTCAGGAGCTTCGATCGTGTCGAGGAAAGAAAACACAATTAGCATCAACAGGGGAACCACACGGACTCTAAGACAGAAGACCCCCGCCTCACCCATGTACTCCAGAGTTCCTGTCCTCGAGTCCTTTTGCTTGAGGCTGAGCGGGTTGAAGCTCTGAGCGCTCCCAAAGTCCACAATCTTGATGGCGTTGAGATTGGTCACCATGATGTTGTCTGGCTTCAGGTCCAGGTGGAGGACACGCCGGCTGTGGAGGTACTCCACTCCCTGCAATATCGGCACCAGGTAGCCCACGACATCATCCTCAGTGTAGCGGAACCTTTCAGGAGCAGAGACGCATATCTGTTACTAAACAGGCAGGAGGATCGGCCTGTATTTAAAATAAAGTTGACGGCAACGCTAGCTCTCACCTGTCGATGAGGCTGTGGAGAAGCTCTTTGCCTGTGCAGTACTCTGCCACCAGCACAAGGTAGCGCGGCGTGACGTATGCTTCGTGCAGAGCCATGATTTTGTCACTGTGAAGGGTTTTCAAGATCTCGTACTCCTTCAGGACTTCCTGTTTGTTCTCCTGAGTGTAGGGAACGATCTTCGCCATGAACATTTTACCCGTGCTGTTTTCCTGGCACTCTCGAATGATGCCAAAACGACCCCTGACACGAAGAATCAAAAGTAATTATTGCACCTGATCGTGAAATCAGGTGATGAGTCCTGCAGATGGGTCCAAAACGCCTCACCTGGCCTTCTCGTCCAGGAACGTGTAAGGTTTCTGAGGAATTCCCTGACGCAGCCCAGTCGAGGGTGTCACTCGTCCAGACGGGGTCCCCCTGGTTGGCGTAGTCGTCCCATCAACAAAGGGGCTTAGACTGGAGGTCTGGAGCACCTGCGGGGAAAAGATGATGGGAGTCGGGGCCGTGCGGGGGGTGACCACGGAGGTGACGGGGACGTATGTTGGCACCACAGGCTTGGTTGGTGTCAAAGGGGTGGTTACAGGAGGCGGTGGCAGTATGGGTGGTATTTTGGTCAGAGGGGACACCACGTTGACTGGACTCTGTGGTTTGGGCGTGATAAGAGGTGGAGGAATTTTAATGAGGGGTGATGAGGGAAACGAGGGGGATTTCTGACTGTCCTTGCTGGGTTTGGGCGGGTTTTCTGCACTAGATGGAGGTCGAGACAAACCGAGTTCCGTCTGGGACAGAGGTGGAGCTCCACCTTTTGGAGGGGAGGAAGTGGAAATAACAGTTCTGGGGGTGTTCTGGACTGGTTTCACTTCAGGTTCAGGCACTGGTTGAGGTTGAACTGGAACTGTCTTTACTTCTATTGTGGCAGGTGTAGCTCCTCCGCCTGTGAAAAACAGTCAGTCATACACCCAATTTTCAAAATTTGACACTCCAACAGCAGTCAGTCATTTTCATTCTGTGCCTAAAATACCTGCTGGGTCCAAACTCACGGGACCAGAACAGTTGCTGGAGGGTCCCTGTCCTGCCTTGTTGCTGCAGGTGACGCGGAACCTCAGAGTGCTACCAGGTGGGAGATCTGTGACATTGTAATAACAGTCAGTAACTCCAGTGGCCACGGTTGTCCAGTCAGGGTCACCTGAGAGAAAAGGAAAATGATAAATGAGTGAATTTGGAAGTTTCTGAATTTTTGGAGACGCGAGTTTTAACACACATTTTAAGTTTTAAGACAATAATTTATAAAAGAAAAGACCGTAGCAACACTTGCTATACTTCCTACTTTGGCCACTAGATGGAAGTGTTGTCAAAGTGAAGTGGAGTTTTTTTTACAGGCTGGAGGCAAAATGAGCAAAACGATTGTTTGGTACGTATGAACTATTGAAGCATCTTATTTCTTGCAGTTCAATGTAAATTAGGTGGTGACGTACACCGGCACAAGGAACAGAGTGCTGAAATGAAAGTTTTAAAAATGGTGATGAGGAACTTTTACTACGCTGGCTCACCTTCTGTATTTTTCTCCAGGGTGTAGCTGCATGGAGACTTGGTGTCTGCCGGCTTCCAAAGCACCAGGGCTGTGTTATTGTATGTCTGGGCAACTTCAGGGGTCCCTGGACGCTTTGGGACAGCTTCAAAAGAGCATTCAGAAACTGTCATCACAGCATTGATCAGTGTTATTTGGAAAATTTGGAAAATAATCTAATTTATGGTTTGAGTTTTATGAAATTTGACACACAGTTTTGTCCAGCTGCTCAGTGGTGAAGGGGGAGACACACAGGATGAGGGACTTAGATTAATGGCATTTCAAGAGCCGTGACAAATACATTTGATCTCCACAGATGATTGCATCTGATAAATGGGAAATAAATCCTCCAGTAGAAGAAAACCAAAAACTGATCAGTGTGTTGTTCCGCAGCAGCATGGGGAGAATGAAAATGTTGTTGTTGTCGTCGGAGCTGATTCAGCCGAGAAACCTCAGATGACATTTCTGTATAATATTTATAAATCTAAAAACAGAAATTCAATCTAGCGTGAGGCATTCATTTATCCTGGCGCGCTATTCAATAATAACTATGGCACATGCTAGAATATAGACTGTGATTTGCTTGTAAATTGAATGCACGACTGTAATTTGCAGCTAGTTAGAAGATATCTCAGTGGCGACAGACTCAGCAAGCTACTTACAAGCTACAGACAATGTGCAGGAGGTGGTGATCGTAGCAATGGGGTTGGTAGCCACGCATTCGTAAACTCCGTCGTCTTTCTGGTTGGACTTTATGATCTGGAGGATCTGCCTGCCATCTGGGTGGGATACGAGGCTCATTCTGTCATCCACCTGCAATGGCTTCCGATCTGGGAAAATATCGCAATGAATGAATGAATAATGAAGTAAATAATCAATAGCAAAGCTCGCTGAACCCAATAAACTGGCACTCTGTTACCTTTCCTCCATGTAATTCTAGGAAGTGGACTTCCAGCTGGGAGACAGCTCAGAGTGACAGGTTCCCCCTCTGATAAGACGCTGTCCTTCAGCTTGATGTGGAACACAGGGGCAAAATCAGAAGCAGAACGGATAAACTGCTGTTCCTCTTTGTGGGTTAATGAGGACAGATCAGGCTGGGACGGCGTCTTGTCTTTCCTACTCCTGGTCAAACCCCACCTGTCCCATCTTGACCGTCTGTCACTCTCAGTGACTTTTTCAGACGGGAGGCTGGAAGTTGATTCAATCGAATCCTTGGATGCAGTGGCGCCGGTCTGCTTCGCCAGTTGATTCTCAGGTATTCCCATTCCCTTTAGTCCTCGCCCTTCTGAGTGGGAATGGCGATGGCGAGCAAACACAGGTGTCCGTTTTCCATCGGGATCATCGTTCCTCTCTTCGGACTGACTGCGGATTTTTGAGGATAATCCTGCCACTTTGTTCTCAAACTTGTGCCGTATTGCCATGATGGGCGAATCAGTCAGTCTCGTTGTATCTTTCTGTCCCAGATCCTTCTGACTCCCAACGGTAGCTTTATCCTTCCTGTCTGCCGACTGAGTTCTCACTTTTGCAGATATTTCTGCCACCTTGGACTCAAACTTCTGCCTCATGGCAGAAACGGATGACTCAGCAGCTTTTCTTTGTTCTCTTTCATCCTGTTGTCTTTTCGAGCGACTCGGCTCGTTTGTATCCAAAGACTTGCTGCGACCAACAGACCACGAAACTCTCTTGTTCACGGCCGATTCCTGAACATCTGGATGCCTTCCTTCCTTTGGCTTCTCTCCCGTCTTATCAGTTGAAGATGACCTCTTGGATCGCAAGGAAAACCTTCCAATGAGGCCAAGGCCTGGCTCCTTATCCTCTGCTCTCAAATCTTGGACAGATTTGGATTTTTCCTGTAGTCCCCTGGATACCATTTCCAGGGGTGCCCCTTTCGGCCCTGGCCTATAAACCTCCTCGGCCCTGTCTGCCCCCTTTCGGCTCAGCGTTGGTGACTTCTCTTCTGATTTATTTCTGGTCAGTTTCCGGAGGCCTCGGGTTAAAGACGACTCGCGCTTCTTGAAACGGGCTTCAAAGATCTCCTCCGAGTCGATGTTTTTGATATCCGTCCGCAGCACAGGCTGGCGAGGGGTGGTGGAATTAGATATTGCAGATGCTGAAGGTCCGACCATAGTTGCTACCTTGGAAAACACTGCCGGATGTTCAGGAAGAGCTGGGATGTTGGTAGAATTTATACTATTTGTACTTCCTTTATCCACGGTATTTGGTCTGGGCTGGGCCTTATCAGACAAAGGAGCAACACATGCCGATGACATTTTACTATTTTTTCTACTTTCTTTCTCTTCCTGATAGTCCTTTTCATTAATATACAACTCCTGCGTGTCTTTTCTCTCCTCATCTTCATCATCTTCCTCTATCACAATTATAGGAGTAATTACAGAAGGTGATTTAGCCTCAGATTCTCCATAATCTGCCATTGCCAATTGGGTTTTGGTCCTTTCCTCCCAAGTACCATCTGCTTTCTTTTTCACATGGTGCGTGTCATCAAGTTCTCTCACTTTGTTCTGCTTTGGTTGTTGGTCCAATTCAGGTTTTTGGAACGTGAAAGAGGTCTTTTTTGTAGGCGAGGCAGATTCCGGTGTGGTTTGCTCTGTAAGTGCAGACATTGAGGTTGCTTCTTGGAGCTTCTTATCTTCTAGACTCCCATTTCCAACTAATGGGATTTCTAAGGGGGCTCCATACCTGCGATGCAGGGGCATTGGTTCTGAATCACCCTGATTGAAGGAGGCACTTTTGCGAAAAAGTTTCGTCTGTGGCTTGTCCTCCAATGGACTTTCAGAGGATGCTGCTCTGGCCAGTGTTGATGGCCCTGTTCTGGATCTCCTCAGATTCCGATCAAGGGATCCCGTGCTCCTCTCATCTTCTATGCCAAGGGTCTCAAACAATGGCCCACGAAGACCGCTCATCTTTTTATCCACGTTTCCTCCTCTGAGCAATCGCTGTCTCATTAGTTCCAGTTTCAGGGCATATTCCTCCTGGCTTATCTTTGCCAGGCCAGGGCTTGGACTGCGATTGGGGAGCTCCATTGAAACAGCCTTTTTCAGGCTTTTGTTTGTCAATTCTGAACCGGAGGAATTTCCCTCTTCAGATTCAACATGGAGAAGCAATGCCGAGTCTGCGGAACTGCCTCTCCTCATGGTTGTCCTCCTGGCTTTTGTCTCAGAATCTTCTGACTCCACACTAGATCCTTTCTTGAGGGGTGCTCGTTTTGCCTTTTCTATTTTCTCCTCATTTTGAGCCTCTTCATCTTGTGGGATGTTTTGATTGGCCGTCGAGACCCTTGTGTCATCTGCCTTTCGAGTCCTATCACAAAATCTGTCATTGTACCCCATCTGTGATGCAGTGACATCTTCATCCCCGGGGATCTCATTAAGGGAGACCCTGGAACTTGAAAAAACTACTGAAAGTGGCATTGGGATAAAAGGAAGTTCATCGACATCTGCATCTGAATCCGAGGAAGAGGAGGGTGGCGGGGAGCCTTCCTTTAAATGTCGAGCCACAGCGATGGAGACATGGTTGGATGACTCATCCAGAAGCTCCGGAATTGTCCGCATCACCATCTTGGATTTATAGCTGATAAGAGACCGCTAAAAAAACAGAAGCAATCAAATATTTTTTTCATTTTAGAATCAACAGAATTATTGATAATAATGCCTACAATCATAATCAGTTAAACATATCTTATTTTCAATGAATTAGGTCGGAAGATATACAGTATGTTTAACTGATAGCATCAGGAGTTAGCTGACCTGCCATCGCCTTCGAGACAAAACTTGCTTCAACATCGCTGTGTTGATGCTTTTATTTGTCGGTGACTGCTGCATACAAAAGATAAGCGTCAACAAAAACATTAATGCATGGGTGAAAATGGCTGTGGCCGGACGTCCTAATCACTCACAACTGGAAAGAAGACATAATAAGACAGATGTAATCATCTCAATGGGAAGTTTACCTGGATTTCTCTGTGGACGGCCGCGTAAACACAAACATAAACATTACTCAGCACTTTTACACACCAAGATTAAGGCATTCTGAGTGAATCTCCTAAATGAAAATACACACCTTGAACCAAGGATGACGAAGGCATTCGGCAACACTGGGCCTCCTGGGAGAGTGAAAGAGCTCTGTATGAGGTTGCAGAATATGGAGACACAATCGGAGATATTTCTCACATGCTTACAGTCTGTCCACCACCAGAAGCTTGATGACAAACCCCTTAGCTTCTCTGCAGAGGTCAGAAAACATGCTCTCCTCAAACGCCACGTTGTAGTTCCGGATATTCAAGGCAGTGGCTCTGTCATTCTCACCGGCAAAAGGAGACACGCCAGTCAGGCTGAAATACAAATTTTGTGGTGATTCCCCCATTTTATTCAGATTGTAAATACACTTATTGGATGAATGAAATAAATAGATTATACCAGAGGTAAGTGATGACACCGACGGGCCTGTGGGGGTTCAGGAGACACCAAGAATGATTCAGCACATTTTTATTATGCTGCAGAATCACTGTGATTTTATACCCTGGAGAGAAGGTGGCTCACCATATGTCTGTTGCTGTGGAGATGGGAGTTTGGTTCACGATCTCTGGCGCGATGTATTCCGGCGTGCCATATTTACAGTAGTACTCTTCTGACGGGTCCAATCTGATCGCATTGCCGAAGTCGCATATGCGGATTTGATCGCTCGCAGGACTTGCCATCAAAATGTTTTCAGGCTAGAAGAAGGAAGACCAAAGGTTTAGTGCTGGAGTCTGAATCCCCCCCAAAAAACATTTAAATGATGTCACAGGCGAGACGGACCTTCACATCAAGGTGGGCAATGTTTTTCTTGTGAAGGTACCACAGACCTTCCAAAACCTGCTGAATGCTACAGCGGATCTGAGGAGAAACAAAGGGTGAACGTGAGCATTATGTAAGGATGGTGCAGTGCAGTCAGCACAAATACGCTAACCTCCAGCTCTTTGACTGCTGTTTTCTTGGCCATTCGCTCCAGCAGCTCCTCATGACATCTTCACACTGCAGTTGAGGAAAAACAAAAAGGAAAGCAAGGGAGCAGTGACAAATGAATTATAAATGGGGAAAACTCCCACACATCCAATCCTTCGTTAACTTCGCTCATCGGCGATGAGTCAGAAAGGAGAATCTGTGATCTGCTTCATTCCAGCCTCCAGGGGTACCCGGAACGAGGATTAGTGGATTGGATTCATTCTCGACTGATTTTTCAAATGCTGTGGAAGGATACAGCTCGGTGATGAGCACCACCACGTTCTTCTTCTCAAAGACGTCATGGAAATAGAGGATCCTCTCATTGTCCAGCTCAGACAGCAGCTCCATCTCTCTGAGAGCCAGGGCTTTTCTCTTGCCTCGTGCACACATGAACTTGGCAGCAAATTCGGCCTTTCCCTTTTTCTGAGTTACCCTCTTCACGTACGAGAAGGCACCCCTACATCAGAGAGGGGAGACTTTTGGGGTTATTAACATAAAATCAAGGCAGATTAGACGATCATTAGTAGATCGCACACACACACAAAAAAACTGGAGATCATATAATTCCATCATGAAATATTGATTATTTTGTCCTTCCCCTTCAGTAGAACAGGAGAGTGGAGAGACAAGAACATATCTGTGGCATTTGGTCCACGGTTTTTGTTCCCTCCACTAACCGGTGTGAATCATTGCTCATCTGTAAACAGGTGCAGACCCCTCCCTGTCCGCTTGAGAGCTCAGACGCACACTAGCATCAAAGTACACTCACCGCCCGATCTCTTTGTGAATGTCATAGTAATCCACAAGATGCCTCATCTTCCTCAGAATGGTTCCTTCGTCATCCATTGGCTCCGCCTCTTGTTTCCTCTCTGCAGGGAGTACCATCATGCATCTTCAGCTTAGTTAGCATAGCTGTAAATGGGCGGTTGTTGTTCTGCTGACCTGTGTGGACCATCAGCTCAGCCTTGCAGGAGTTGGCACCAGCCAGGTTCTTGGCAGTGCAGGTGTACACACCGGAGTGTTCGGGGCAAGCGTTGAGAATGACCAGAGAATATTCCGGATCATCGTAGACAAAGGTGAAGTGGCTGCTCTCCTTGAGGAGGACATCGTCCTTCAAAAAGCAATCACATTAAAATGGGTTGTAATGTACAGGCTGATCTTACAGGCACAGCTGAGTCCAAAGGTGATACCTTATACCACAGAATATCCGGGTCAGGCTTCCCTTCAACCACAACAGCCAAACGTGACGTCTCGCCCACATACACATCCACATCCTCCATGATTGTTTCAAACTTTGGGCGCACTGTAACAGGAATAGAATAAAATCATGATGTGCCAAAAATGGTTATTGGGTGCTTTGCTTGCCCTAACTAAACCCACCTGCCAGAGCCAGCTGAAGGGCGCAGAGGTCGCTCCCAAACTGGTTGCTCGCCGTGACCACCAACTGGCCCACATCAGTGCTGCGTACTCGTTGGAGCGTCAGGGTGTGTTGGTCATCATCTGGCATGCTCATCTCGTACATCCCTGGCTTGCTGGTCAACACCACCCCCCTCCTGTGGACGACAACACGTTGAAACATGTTTGTTGTAGAACTTAAAATACCTCTCTACTTCAGTCGGCTTTAACTGGGGAATTCATGTGGTGGACAGCAACTGACCGTTTCCAGGTGACAACAGCGTGCACATGGTTCAGTGTGATGCTGATGCTCGCCGTTTGGTTCTCCACCACGTAGACAATGTCGGGTTTCTCCAGAATGATTGGTGCTTTTCTTAAATAAGGGCCTGCAGCAGGACCATAACATGCCGTGGTGAAACAGATCATCTAAAATTGTGGTGAAAACCCACAACCTCCCTTTGCTTTGGTACCTCGGTCCAGAAGCTGGATCAGATCTGTGGAAGGAGACGGTTTGCTCAGGGTCTTCCCGGTGGATGCCAGCACTCTGAAAGCATAGCGTACTCCTTTGGACAAATTGGTGATGGTGTAGTTGGTCTCCTTCAGGTTAGAGGCCACAACAGACCACTGAATGGAGCCCAGAGGCTGCTGCTGAACCACGTACAACAAGGAACCAGAATCTGTACACACAAATGGATTTTAGTCCAGCAAAAATCTCTATCTTTTATCACAAGAAACCACAGAACCCACCAAGAGAAGGGTCGAGCCTCTTTGGCTTCTTCCAGTTGATTGTTATAGTTTTCCCTGTAATGGTCTCGATCACTGGAGGACCATCAGGAGCTTCAGGGACAATGTCTATTAAAATAATAAAATAGGAATGATTAAAAAAAAAGTAACAGAAACAGAATAATGAATGTGACAGTGATTTTATACCTGTGACATATAGATGGGCATAGCAAGCCGCTTTGCCCACTTTGTTGGAGATGACGGCCTTGTAGACGCCTCCATGAGCGTGGCAAGCGCTCCTGATGACCAGACTGTGGACATCCCTGTCTGAAGAGCATAAGCAGTTTTATTATTGACCATCACACCTCACACTGTGGTCTAATTGGCGAGTTATTTGCTTACGCTGGGTCATTTTACGCTCTTCGCTGCTCTCTATGCGTTTGCTGTTGTGGTACCAGCTGATGGTCGGGTACGGGAGGCCGGCTACCTTACACCTCAGCACCACCTCTTTGCCCTCAACAACCTCCACATCAGCCAGCGGCTTTAGGAAGTCTGGCATGGTCCGCCGCTCCACTTCACTCTCCAGAACCTCAGGCTCTTCTGGGATGGATGGCATTTTCTCCATCTTTGCCCTGACGGAAGGCAGAACAGATTGTTCAGAAAGGACAAATATGTCGCCATCTTTCAGTGACCCGGAGGTTCAGTCGTTTCCATCTGATTTTTTCCTCTTACATATGAGAGGAGATGGCAGCTCGCTGTTCCTGCATGTAGAGCTCGGCGGTGCATTCAGACTTTCCGTGGATGTTCTGGGCGACTGCAGTGTAGAAGCCCTCGGTGTCATTGCTGACGTGGTTGATGATGAGGGAGTGACGACCGCCATCTTGAAGGATGCGGAATTTCTCCCCCTCTTCCACTTTCGTCTCTGCAATAACACGATGGACAATGAAACCTCTGTGGCCATTTGGGGCGGGGGGTGTTAACTGACAAAATACCAGCTTGAAACAGATTCTTACCAAAGTGCATCCATGTGACCCGGGGAGCAGGAGAGCCGCTCACCTTGCAGTCAAACCGGGCACTGCGGCCTTCAACGACCTCCAGGATATCCAGTTTACGGGTAAAGAGAGGCTCCCTGGATGGCATGACTCTCAGGTTTGCACTCGAGGTCAACTCATCTGCGAATGAGAGACATATTCAAGTGAGTGAAGGCAAATACGAGAAGAGGCAGACCAAGATGAAATGTTAAATTTGTAGTTTTGTTGCCCTAAAATATGCCAACGGTCTTTGGCGTTCACCTTTGGCTGTGCTCAGCTTGCACGTGTACCTTCCACTATCATCTTCATGCACTGAATTCAGCAGCAGGCGGCACCTGTGTTAAAATAGTTCCAATAACACCAAAAATCATGAGGAAAAAGAGATCAAAGTTGTAGCTTTGCGTTCGGACCATCTTGGTATGTTTGATGTCACCTCTTGCCATCGAAGTGCATTTTACAGTTGAGTAGTGCCGGCTGGATCAGCTTCCCGTTCGACAGCCAGTCGACATCCACATCTGGGGCTCCTGCCACATGACACTCAAGCAGGACCGACTCGCCAGCCCTAACCGCTACATCGGTCACCTCCCTGGTGATCATTAGCATTGTCTCTCCTGCACCTGTAAACACACAGGGTTACCCCAGGGGGATAAATCAGGATGAAACAGACCGTCCAAGCCACCACTGCTCACCTCTGACGTCCACTCTGCACTCTGCCTGCTTGGTTCCATATTCATTGATTATTCTGCAGACATAAAGCCCTGTGTCTGACCTATGAACCGAGCTGATTCTCATTTCGATGGTGCCATCATCTGTCTGCCGCAAGGCAAACCGGCCCATTGTCTTCACTGGGACTTTGTCCCTCAACCTAGGTCAACGTAAAGTAGCTGTCACAATGGTTTAATGTGGGGGAACGGGAGGTGACTTTGGGCTGAGGTAGCAGCTCCCCAGTGTCTGCAGAGATGGCACTTGACCATAAAACATACCAATACACCATGGGCTTGGGCTGCCCAGCGACCTTCGCTGAGACGACCACATCTTGACCTTCAGTAACTGCTTGGTCATATGGTGCCATCTTTTTAAAGGAGCATCACAAAGCTAAGTATCACAGCTATGGAACGTACTCAAAGTATTTCATTTTTGAGTCACACTGTCCAACCTGAAATGAGGGCGGGTCTCTAAAGTGGACGTTTTTACAGGATGCGAGCGAGTCCCCGAGCGCCATCACCTCCTCCCGGGGGCTTAGGCACTCCTCCACTGACAGAGACAGACTACATTCCAGCTCTGAAAGAGCATCAAACTAGATATAAATATGAGACCTCAGCTACCACGTCCCCGCAAAAAAAGTCAGGTCCAATTTGAATGTGTGTATTACAAGCAGATCTCTTTGAAAACCTTTAGCCAGGAACAATCTGTCAAAGCTCCCATGTTTACAGTCTTTGCTTGCTTGGGTGGAGATCTTTGCCAACATAAGCAGTTGGCAACATCAAGTAGATACACAAGTGGGCCATCAAAACACACACACACACACACACACACACACACACACACACACTGCACTGGGACCTCTCTGAAGTGGCCGTAACTGAACAGATAATGAATTAATCCCTTAATCCCTGACCCAATCATTCATGAATTCCCAGGGAGATCCAGAACAGTTGCTGTGCATGGCAACTTCAGAAGCCATACCGAGCCAGAATGATTTCACTTGTAGTCACAGGGAGGAATCTAATTGACTGACACAAAACAATATCTTTTCAGCAATTGTGCCACTCTGTTTTCGCAATGCAGTTTTTTGTGGGTTTTTTTTTTACTTCTCATTTCCTCCAGAGGAACCTAAAACTGAGACATCTGACAGAGGCATGAGCATGCACATTTGAAACAAATACGATCCACCAGCTGAGGAGAAGTAGACTGTCTTTCTATAACAGGGAACAGCAGAGAGAAGAGAGGAGAGGAGTGCACAAATGGTGCTGCGAAATGGAAAAACAGGGTCACTGGCTGGAAGAGGCAGGTCCCCATTCTCCATGCAAGTAAAAATGTGACAATTTCTATGATTATACATGGAAAAATGGAAATAATAAAGCAGAGAACTGACCTGGAGTCACATCTTTGAGCAGCGTTGGGGCTGCAGATCCCAAAAGTATTTACACAAACCTGCCAACAGTTACACAACCGCCATCTGACACGAACCTTCCAGGGTTTCCTGTCACTTCCATATTCTTTACCATTGATGACATCCTGAGACTCTTGTGCACACGCACACGCATGCACGCAGACACACACCTCAAAAAGTTGGGAACATCTTCAGTTCCTGTGATGTTTTATGAAGAAATAACACGAATACAGTGTTAATCTCTTCCACCAAAGACATCTTTTTTAGCCCACAAATCACTCTCTCAAAGCTCTACTCACAAAATGACTCACAAAATCGCCCACCACCTTTTCCATTTAGGAGCCCACTGAAATCTCTGACAAAGAAAAAAAAACCCTTCATGATTGCAGCAGTAATCTTGTATGAGGACATAGACCAGACTGCAATTACCCAAGAGAACAAGAGGGTGGCTAAAAATACCCCCGCTTGTTACACTCCACTGACCTAATAAGGGAACACAGGTCCTGTGCTGCTGCTGAGCCACAGTCAATGTGTACATTTGTTGAGAAGCTGATTCAACACACGCTGCGCAGTCTGAACTCAGACAACGCATATCATAAAGGCTGTGCCCGCCGGGAGGGCTCCGGAGAGCATTTGGGTTTGAATGGTTTTCAGATGGCACCAAAGGGAGCTCAGGGGCTTTAAGAATTCATGTGTTGCCATGGTAACTCTGGCTGCCAGGAGCCCCATAGACAGGATGCTGAGCTCAGGCAGGCCTTTGTATTCATTAAAAGGGAATGTGGGGTGAAGAAGGGCTGGATCCATGAACATTAGTGCACGTCACATCATGTGACTCATCTGTTATGTTTGTATCGTCGTATCTGCCTACGGCTCAGTCTCACCTGGCTGGATGTCAAGGGTGGCGCTACAGGACGCTGTCCCGGCTGGATTGACAGCTGTGACGCAGTATGACCCGACGCTGCTCGGACTCATCTGCTTTATCAGCAGACTGTGAGTGTCTCCCTCAGATGAAACCACGTGGAAAGCATCGCTCTGGATCGCACCATTATTCTTCCTCCATGTTACTGAGGAGGCAGCAAAGGTAAAAAAATAAAATAAAAAAATTCACTTGTAGGAAAAAAAGAACCTAACAAAACCTCCCACAGAAAAGCACACAGCTCAGCCCACACAACACCATAACTGATTTTTTTTTTTCTGTGGGGTGGGGGGGGACTGAAGTTGCTTATGTGACTAAACCATGGAGACAAATAATTGTTCTCCAAAGTTTTACCTGTAGGGGGCGGCCTCCCCGTAATTACACATTTGAGTACGATAGCTGCACCGCTGGTTGCCACTGTGTCCTGGATTTGAGTCTTAAACCTGGGGCCCTCGGCAGTCCCCTCACCAACAGACAGGTCTGGATCACCTGACGATGACAGGTCGTGTTAAAGTGGAATTTCCTGCTGCACTCACCACTATTCCAAGTGGGTCAGCCCCCAGGATAATCCTGATCTAGTTTCTGGTTTTTAGGTCTCCGAGTGAGGAAAGTTATGTCACTGAGACTAAAAAATAGATCCTGAACGTCCATGAACAAGAAGTCCACATTTAAGAGGGCTAAATAAATACTTCGTGTTACATTACATGGAGCATCACATCTGATAATTATGCTCATCTGAAATCATTACAAGCTTGAATTTCACGTAAAATTCACCCCCAGAACTTAAAGACGGAGCCAGCTCAGGCAGGCTCAACGAGGAGCTAAGGTTACACAGTTTGCTACTGTACTTGCTATAAATTAACAGTAAAAGAAGGATCTGCCTCCACTTTCAGTGGAGTGTTAAAATAAATCCTCTGCACATCGAGTGAGGAACTTTCAGTAATTGCTAACAAATTAAGGTAAAACATTTCAATAAGTAAAAGTGAAGGACCATTTTAGATCGATCCACTGATGTGATTGGTGCCTTGCCTTTGTCTGGAGTTCCAGGACCCATCTCACTCTGGAGAACTCTCCCCTCTTTCTGACGAGCTTTGGTTCCTTTGTTCCTTATATCAGGACCACATTCTGTCTCCATGGGCTCATTCTCCACCAGAATAGTCGGGATGCTCATCTTTGCAGCTCGACATGTCTGACTCGCCTCTGCCTTCCTTCTTTTGAGAAGGGGGCTAACAGACAGGGCGGGCGATGGGGTCATTTGGAAGGGCTTGGGAGGACACGGGGACCCAGGTTCCCTCGCGGTTAAAGGGGTAGCTCGTTTCCCATGTGAACTGCATGATCGAGGTCTTGTAGCTGCTTTTGAATCCGTGCCTCCCATGGGTGATTTTTGACCTGTGGCAGCAAATGCATCTTTGGGGGTGGAGTGAAAGTTTGGTTTCGTTTCCCTGCAAATAAAGACATAAAACACTTATGTAACACGTTTCAGCAAAGAGGCACAGACAGAATATTAAAGAGATTTTTCCCCTGGTTAAATAAATGTTAAACAGACAATAAATAATCACACATTAACAAACCTGCTGTGACTTGTCCCAATGGCTGTTGGCAGTGGTTGTCCTGGTAACTGATGAACTGGTGTTGTCGCCATGGCAACAGGGCTGTGCACTGTGCTTCCCTGTGCTGAGCTGTCCGCTGGGTTTCCCCGGATGTCCGGATGTCTCCGACCTTTGACCTCCAGGGTCATCTGTGACTTGCCTTCCCTCTCCCCAGCCTCCCTCTCCCGCACGGCTCGCTCCCTCGCTTCTAACTTTTGAACCACCTGGGGCGGAATGGGCTCCACTTTCTCCGCAGCCAGCCTGTCTTTTGGTGACAGTTGCTCCATGGAATAAGCCTTCTTCAAGCTCGGCTTTCCCACAAGCTTCTTGATTCTCTGGAGCTCTTCTGCGAACTTGCTCTGGTAGTTCTGGACAATCTGGGAATAATTGGTCTTGTCCTCCAATGAGGAAGCTCGTTGCTTGAACGTGGCTCTTTTCTGGGCTGCACCCTGCAGAATTCTGACCTCCTCTCCGCTGGGGCCTCCATTCTTCCTCCCATCATCACTTGAATTGTGACAAGCTACTCGGCTTCCAACAGATCCACCAGGCTTCTCCGAACTTGCCATGCGGGTCTCAAAAGCTCGGACTTTGTCTAAGATCTTAGGTCCCTGATGAGCGGGTTTAACATTTGATGGATCATGTCTTTCAGACTTGGGATCTGAAGGGTTTTCTTTGTCCAGGTTGCGGTTTGGGATGGTGTTTGAGTGGGAATTGGCAAGCGGCTGGGGAGAAAACAAGGGGGCATGGGGGGAGAGCTCCTGTGATTCTTCAGCAGTTTGAGTCCTAGAGGAGTGGGGATTGAGGGGGAAATGGAGGTGTGACGTTAGAGCACTAGTGCAGCTGCTGCAGGTGTTGGAAGAGTCATACAGGTGCAGGCAAACTTCCATGTCACTGTCTTATGTTGGAATTTTGGTTTTCACCTGTGCTCTTTGACAGTGTCTCATTATAAGAGAACAAGTAAAGTAATGAAAAGTCAGACAAAGGCTTAAAAGCAATGCAACAATGTCCATGTTACAGTTGGAGACGCCAGACACTTCGGCAAGAGTCATAATTTACAGGTTTGTGGCAGTAATAAAAAAATGACAACGTGGTGTCTTACAAAAGGCAGAGGAAATATCAGGCATTCATGAGAACGTTCATGCCAACATTAGCTTTGTCAAAGTTAGCAAACTCATGCATGCCAAAGCAAACCAAAATAATACGTGAGGGTAATCCAATCCCCAGGACTCGCTCCGGGAAGCATGCGGTGATCACACAAGTAGTCAGACTGTTTAGACAGAAAAGTTAATATATTTCCAAGGTCCATTAGAATAAAACCAAACCACAGCTATAAGACAGAGTCAAAGGAAAGTGTGATTAAAAAAAGGTAGAAGCAAAACAACTGCATAAAAACAGTTTGAATGTAATAAAGGGAAATTTTCAAGGTCAAAGGAGGATTTAATGTCTTTTTTCTGAAATCTGGGGTTGATGAGTCTGTTGTGTTCCCAATGTCGTGTCAGCGGAGATGTGCTATAACGGCATCGAAAATGTTCTTCCTCTGTAGAGGCTGAACATGCTCCCATAGTAATCGCTTCCTACAGAAACACTTTCCTCTGACCCTTGAACGGGTCGGGCCAGGTTAGCGCGAGAAGCCCGGATCAGCGGTTCTACACCCAGGTGACGGACAGGAGGGCCCCCCTCAGCAGGAGCACCACCGAGGGCTTGCCTGGCTTGGTTTGCGGGGTCCAAATGGAGCCCTGGAGGGCGGGAGCCCAGAGCTCGAAGCTCTCGTTCCACCACTGGGTCGAAGGCACCAGGAAGAGTTGCCCTTCGATCCGAGGCATCGGGATTGTAGTCCATCATCCCTCCTCCCTCACCTGGAGCAAAAGGAGATGAATAGTTCTTGGATTTGAAATGTTTTAAATCAATGAGAAAAAATGATGCAGCTAAGATTTTCCAGTTGATTTTCCAGCCCATCAGGATGGTGTGTGTGAAACAATTATTAGCCATTGAAAGTTTCAGAAAGTATCACGCAGGATCTGCTGGTGACCAGGAAATAAAACAGCTGAAGAGATCCTCCCCCAATCGCAAATCATGCACTGATTGACATTTTAGTGAGGATCAACGCAGACAGGAATGCTTTCAGCAGCACAAAGAAAGAACGGTCAGCATCTCCACTTAACTGGGAGAGGCGTGAGTGTGGCATCAGCTGCAGTCAGGACCGACACTGACTCAGCAGCACAAAAAACAGAAAAAAAAACCCAGCATCTGGTCACTATGTAGCTTCAAAAGGAGAATCTTCAGAGGGGGCCATTGGGGGCAACACGTGCCACATGTTCTCGACATAAAAGAAACCAAACTAGGTCTGTATGAGAAGAGCAGGTAACAATGTAAAATTACCCACAAACAAATGGCAAATATTACACTTTTTCCAGCGTGTTTGGATAAACAAGGATATGAATATTGGATTTTAGTGTGACTGCTCTTCTCAGTTGCATTGAATGTGAAGTTTAAACTGGAAACAATTTTCATTACGGCTGAGGGTGAATCTTAATCCACCACTAATCAGGCTCCAGCTCAGCTGATCAGCCACACATTTAGATTTCAATTGAAGTTTGGCAAAAAATATCTTCAACTCCTCTGTAGGACGACACAGTTGAACGCAACCTGGACTGTCAGGCTCTCAGCTGGAATCTGGGGTAGTGTGTCACGCTAGGAGGGACTCTTTGCCGTGAATATTTTGCCACCTCACATATTGGGCCCTGGTGATGCCATCCTCTCTGCTGCATCGGCTCCTTAAATCTCGATGCTTCGACAAATGCTTTTTTTTACTGATTACTGGTGCACTTTAGCAGCGATACCTGAAGCTCTTCTCCGTCCGGCCTTGTCCTGGTGCCTCCCAGAACCTTCCTTGGTTTCCATCTGAGGTTCTGTGGTCTCATCTTCTGTGGTCTCAGAGTCTGAAAGGTGAAGAACAGCAGGTGAGTAAAGGGGGAGGACATTCTGGAGAAAGCTGAAAACAGCAACTGACGCGCGGGCGCGGGGCTTGACAGGTCCCTGGAAAGAACCAAGGGCCCCCCGAGGGAAATAAATGGGCTGAATCACAAGCGTGACATGAGCCAAGCTGAGATAGGATGAGGCGATGGGGGTGTGTGTAAATGATTCCACTGAAACAATTGGTAACCCAGCAGAAGGATGATCTTATCCTTTTATTTCGATTGTTATTAAGACTATTAAATGCCTCAATTCCATTTCAAGTGCACATACAACAGAAGTATAAAAAAGATTCCTCTGAAACCTTTTCAAACCAGCCAGGAGCCAAAGTTACGGCCACGTTTGGGTGCAAATGTGAAGAAAATGGCAAGAGAAAAAGGATTGAACGAAAATAAATAATCACAGCGTATGTCAGTGAAGATAAATATGGACGCTATGTGTTTGCCCTGCGATTTCTCAAGCACACACACACACAATAAAGGGAAGGGGACAGAGAAATGAGCTGCCTGAAGCCACATCAGCGGGGCTCAGATCACATTACATCAGCAGGCTGAGCAGATGGAGTCGGGGAGGGGGCGGAGGGGGAGATGGATCAAGGCAGGCGGGTTTTACCGTAGCTTTGCTTTCGGCAGGAGCGGAAAACTTCGCTTCCATAGTGGCAGCAAGAGAGGGCAGACGGGAGAGCACCGTTACTATGGAAACCAGCATCTCTCTCACCCACACGACCAATCCTCTTCGTACCCATTAGGGTCTAAAATCACCAGGCAAACTGCTGGGTGCCTGACAGATACGTTTAGTGGTTAGACGGGTCGTGAAGGAGCAGAACGACGGCCACAAAACAGGCTGCACCTCACTGCATCTCGCAAGTCAGGTTCTGATTAGATCATTGCAGACGGTTCCGCCTGATGATAAGAAAGCTGATGCACCATCAAGCAGTGCCATTAAGTCATTACATTGTTCACAGCGTGTTGTCTTTCCTGGGCGTGCGGATGTAGATCCACCCATCTGCATCAAATGAAGTTAAATTGCTGCACGCCAGGCAGGAGGAATAGACTCAGCAATGTAATTATGAGGAGATCTCCATCACATGGTACAGCCTGTGTTACTGTTGAGCCACCTTAGATCACACACATTTAATAAACATTACAAACGCTATTACAAATGAGGAACTCCAAAATTTAGCACAAAGAGGCCTGTTTACAGGAATAACATCGGTGGGCTCTGACGCAAAAACAAAGAAACAGGCTCATTGTTCACAGTCCTTTACTTATTGACTAAAGCCACCCGGTTGGTCTACATCAGCAACTTTCACATAAAGGAGTTGCACACAGCAGAGGGAAAAGCGTGAATAATGAGATAGTATTTTACATTGCTGATGAGAAGGAAGAGAATTTTTGAAAAAGAGAGCTCATACTGACAACACACCATGGGTGAATCTGCCAAATGTCCGTGTGGGATGCCCAGTTTTCTGAAACAAGACACACAGCACAGCACGTTACTTAACAAAACACACAGCCCACCGCTCGCTCCGACAGATCCCGCATCCCGGGTTTCAGGTTGGAATTTCTAAATTGGGAATCGAAACTTCTGTTTCCTGGACGGTCCGTCAGTCATTCGGGGGAACAGAGCCCCAGAATGACTCACTGTTTCGCAGTGGGAAGAAAGCAAAAGTAGCAAAGTGACTCACACCCCCCCACACGTTCCCTTTGCCTCCCTCCATTGGTTAACGTTGTGTCTCCAGGGTTTGAGTGACGGTTGCCTGGTGCTAAATGCTCTTTAACAGAGTTGACAGTTTTGCGACCTTCATATCAGGAAACGCCACGAACCTGCTGAGATCTGTGAGCATGTTCTGTGGAAATGATCCAAATCCTGCTGCTTTTATTCTCACAAATATGCCACTTTGGTCTCAGAGGTTCAATACGAACGTCAAAAGAGGAGACTGATGTAAAATGGTCTTGCAAACCTGCGTCCTGTTGCAAGGCCCGATGCCGAGCTGTGCAGTGTAGCCTACTGACACACTTTTCATTCCCTCCAAATGTTTGCAAACCTGACATAAAAATGTCAGCGGCACCGAGATGAGAATGAGCTCAGGGGCGCCCCGGAAATCTGGGCTGGAGTTCATCCAAATTTACTTGGATATCAGAATATTCCCGCCTTGAATTTTTTCCACGATTGCATCGTGATTTGCGCTCGCGTTGTCAACAACAAAGGAAAACAACAACACCTCTCCAATACATACAGTCTATCCCAATTTTACGAAAAGAATGCTTTCCAACAAACTCATTTTCATTACATTATCAT
The DNA here is from genome assembly GCF_901000725.2 of Takifugu rubripes. Lineage (NCBI taxonomy): Eukaryota > Metazoa > Chordata > Actinopteri > Tetraodontiformes > Tetraodontidae > Takifugu > Takifugu rubripes. The sequence goes on along the minus strand of NC_042292.1, from coordinate 7,765,071 downwards.
GTGCAGGTTGTGCAGGTTGCATGGAAATAAATGGATTTTTCAGAGATTTCAGCTTTTTCTACCATTAAAAGCGAAGAGTTGACGTTTGCAGACTCACCTGAAATCTCTTCTTGGACCAGATTTTCTTCATCTTCCTCCACTAATTCTGCTGTCAAGTGTGCACATTTACCTGTGGCATCGGCTCACAAAAACAACCCCGTGAGTGCAACAAGCCCAGGGTGTGGCATGGGACAGAAAGCCAGAAAGAGGAAAAAGAAATTCAGCAGCTTTCTGTGCTCCACCAGCCTGGAAGCGAGACGTTTGGAGAAAGAGCGAGGATGCGCCGAGCCAGGTGTCTTTGTGTCTCACTGTGTATCCGCTGATGTGAGCAGCAGCTCCCCATGACGTCGACGCTGCCTTCGGAGGGGCAATTCGCCACTGGTTGGACCAAATCCCCCCCCACCCTCGACGGAGAGCGCACTCAAAACAAAGGAGGCGGGGGTGGATGGGCTGAGCGTGGGGGCTGGATTGGTTTTGACTGCGGTTATGAGAGCAGCGAATAAGACCGGTGATGAGGAGAAGTGCCCTGAAATGAGCGTGATCTTGTTTCTGTGCCGCGGGAGTGACGGAGGGAGAGACCGAGGGGAAGAGTAGAGACTGAGGGCAGAAGGAGGGTGGGGGTAAACAAAGTGATGGAGATAGCATCAAGGATGATACTGGGAGGAAGAGGAAGCGGGGGAGGGGGGATGGAGAGAGAACAAGGAATAAGGACGATGCCTTGATTACTGTTAATGAGTGACCCTGAAAGGAGCATCAAGTATTTAGCGACGCGCTGCGTCTGGCGGCTCCGTCCTGTGGTAAATCAAGGTTACCACCCTGAAAATGTCCAAGGGCAAGAGGCACGGAAGAGCAGACACAAGTGGAGGCGCACGGTGATGAAAAACCACAAACCGCTCTCCTCCTCAAACTGTTCCGTGTGAAATACACACTTGTTGATTCCAACATTTACAAATGTTTACTATTTACCTTTATCCAATGTCAGACTGTTAGTGTTTGCTAATCCTAAACCCAAATGAGGTCTTCAAAGGAACATGAAAACACTTTATATCATATTGGGTTATTTGTTCTGAGACTGATCCATCATGAGAACAGTTCAGACTTGACAGATAGAAGAGTTGGGGTGAGATCAACAGACAATGAGCTGAAAGACCAGTCAGAAGTGAAGGAGAGTGAGTGCCAGGCAGCCATCAGGAGCAGTGACGGCCATCACTGCCAGTCATATACAATCACTCTTAATATTTCAATAAACTCCACATTAATTCCGTGTTATCCCTCAGCATTTCGTCGTTATTTTCCTTTCTGCATTAAATCCCCCCCCCAAAAAACCTTTTCATAGCCGTCTTCTCCCACTCCCACTGCTCGGTCCGCTTTCTGCAGCACCTATTTTAACAAACTTCCCTCTCCTCATCGTCCCCATCCTCCCTCTCCTCTTCCATCCATCACCAACATCAGGCACTCGCTCCAGCGATCAATACCAGTGCTTTATGCACGATACGGGATCCACCACAGAGTAGCAATTCAAACGCCCCAGATCAATAAGCCCATCATGATACCAAACTCATCCAGATATGATGCAAAACCTTCCATTTCATAGTGTCTGGAAACCTTGCTCACCAGAGGTGCACTCGCTAAAAGCCAAAGTGACTCAGCCTTGATCTACTGCAGAATGAGACTTAACTGTCGTTAATAAAAGATCATTTGCTATTATTGGGGCATGTAATTATGTTTAGACCGAATTTGCATCTGTTTGATGGTTTATAAGACAAAAAAATAAAAAAATAAAAAAATAAAAAATAAAATAAAATCCCTGATCAGAAACAGCAGTCACAGACTTGGACAGAATTTGTAGCATGTTTAATTAGCTTAAAGCAACGTCAGCGGAGATCAGACTTCATGAAACCCCATCGATTTTGTGAGAGAGGGGCCAGTCAGTAATGGATGCCTTCCAGAGCATACAGCTCTTTCAGCAACAAGCTCCGAATGTCTCAGCATCAAACAAATCACATCCTTCTTTTTCCCTGTGCAGACCCAGTCATATCAAACCAGTCATAGCATGATAGAGAGTGGGAGGTTTTGGACCATAGAAATCCTCATGTGGTCCACTTTGTGACCAAAAAAGTTGCATTTGATGCTTCTGTCCAGCCAAACTTGGAAAGTCAAGTTTATTTATGGACACCAGTAAAGTTTTTACTTGCTTATCCTCCGCATTGACCAATGTGCACAGATAAGTCAATAAGTTTAAGGTTACCAGTGAAAGAACTTCAACACTTGTGATGCTACAAAATGCACAGAGAAATAGGCTAACAGAAACTAGCTGGGTACAAATCTGCCTCATTATACAATTAAGATACGCAGATAAACAGAATTGGAGTCTAAAAAACAAATAGAAGTTAAAAAAACACACTGAATGCTTATTGTTTAAGAACAACGGAGACGAGCTGTGATGTCAACGCGTGGCTTTACGAGTCATCAAAGTTATTCTCTCCATCCAAAACTCATCATACAAAGATTTGAGCGACATGTCAATCTGCTTCCAACACCGTGGGTTGGAAATGAGTGTGGCCGACGTTGACAGCCACACCGCAACCTGATACCAGCACCTAATCCAGACAGAATCCCTGCAGGTTCCAGCGAACGGCCGTGTCCCAACCGCATGGAACACAAACACACCTCCTGCCAGACCAAACAGCAGGAGAACCACGCTGGCCTTGTCCTTGTTCTGCCTCAGGTGCCCCTATAGCCGCTAATCACCCTCTTCTCGTTAGAGAATGTGAAATGATGGAGCAGCTATAGATTAAAGTATTTCTGCCTCATCATGCCAACATGAGTCGGCTTCAATCCAGACATTAGACGAGGTAAACGTGTGGAACGTACCAAGTGGGACAGCTGAACCGAGCTCCCTGGATTATAATAAAGGAACTTCATTAATGAAGTCCTCACTTGTGAAACCAGATCACTTTCTGTTTGTGCTTCCCATTCTTTCCTCAAAAAGTTGGCAAAAAGCTAGAAAGTTAACTCTCATGCAGAACTCATACTCTCCAGGTAATTAAGCTAAGCTAATTAGTGGCATCTTTTTTTGGATGTTAAAGTCAACACGGTTTTGCGGATGTCTTTTTGATTGTCCTCAGGTTAGGAGGTAAGTAACAAAGCAAAGCCTTCTAATTACTCAGAGCCTTGAGGAATAATGCAAGAGAGAAAGTCAAATAAATCCATTTGAGCAACACTAACATTCACGGCTGTGTTTTCATTTCCACTGCAGTTCCTCGACGACCCCATTAAATGATGCAACAACCCACTGCGCAGTAACCAGCTCCCACTCACCTCGGTGTTTCTTACTTCTCGGCCCACTCGCACCTTCTCTGACACTTCTCAAAGCCCTCCGTGCATCGAGCAGCTCCTTACGCAACATGGCAAAACACAGGCCTGATGCTGATTATTCCTCAACGGTCCTCATGATGCAGGTCCTGGTTGCCTGGAGCAAAACTTAAATGAAACTAGAGTTCCTCTTCCTGTTCTGTCTTATCATATCATGTGCTCAGACTTCCTCTGGGGATGCAGGAAGCTGAATTTAAGATTTAAGATTAAAGTTCTGAGTTAGAGCTCTCTTCAGCCCATGATTGTCTTCTTCGCCCTCTTCCTGACTCCTTTGACTGCTTCAGTGTTCTATTTCCAGGTGTGGGTGTCACAGCCTCTTCGTTTATACTGTACTTTCTCCCCGCACCCCCTTTGAGGGCAGGCCTCCCTCCCCAACAGGAGATTAAACACTGCTGTCCTCTGGAGGTCAATCTGCCTGGAATGTGGGGAGCACCGCAGCCCGAGCAGAGCAGAGGGGATGTAAAACTCCATTAAACTGCACTCTCGGTATGACACAGTGAAACAGTTGAAGAAACATTAGTCAAAGCAACTAAAACTGAAGGTGAGAGGACAAATGTTAAGATAAATCCCCGTTTTTCCTGTTATCTGGATCCATATGATGCTATGATTCTCCTGGATACACCATAGCATAATGCTAAAAACACATGCTAAGCACATGCTGTGGTGTCGGTCAAAAACACGGGTGTTTGTATTTCACGTAAATACCAGGGAAGCAAAATGAAACCAAAATGGGGTTCAACTGCACGTTTCCCAGTGAAGGCGGTGACAGTTACATATATTGGCATTATATATATATATGTATTGGCATTTGACACTTTTAACGTATAGTCAGTTTGCGTTTGTGCACCTCTCCAGCTGTAATGTTGCCATTTCCCAGACCTCGTGTTTCATGTCAGTCAGGTTAAAGGCTATACGGTAATAGAAAATAGAAATTGCCAGACACAGCAGCAGACACCTGCCCAGAGACTCCCGCTATCTCCAAGGCCCCTCCCCCGTCGCCTCGCTTTATCGCTTTCATCGCTGACTGTGTGATGGAGTGTGACAGTGCCGCCTTGACCGTGGCGATGCTATAATTATCTGTGACGCCTGCTGCTGGAATAGGAGAAGGGCCTGGCGGCATCTGCACATCACCAGAGCACGGGCCCCGTGGTCGACACAGCACATACCATCCCATAAATATCCACACAGAGGGAGAGGAGGGGAGATGCAAAAACGGGATGGTGTTTAGGACGGAGAATATGAAGGCAAACTAGTGGAAATATAAGACCAAAATGAATTTGCATTAACTTCTGGCAAGTCTTCAGAAGCAAAGACCTGGTAATTAAGGGTTCACTGAGGCTAATGCTAATGACATTACTTCTTCAGCACCTCAACTCTCAGGTGAGTCGCATCTTAAAGAGACAAAGTTCAAAGTTTTAAAGTTAAATGGAGAAGACAAAACTTTGAGTGGAACTTTAAATGGAAAAGAAGATGAGAAGCAGGATGAAACAGAGAGGGGCTGAGTGATGTGCCAGCTTCAGCATGTGTGAGAGAGCTGGTGACATGTGAGCTCAACTGTCAACTTTCTCCAGTGCCCTTGATCCCGCGACCACGATGGGAAACTTTCCTCCTTCTTGCACAGATCTCCACTGAAATGTGCGAAATAGAAAAAATCCCCATTGTGACAAACGGAGACATTCATGAGGTAACAGTTTTCCTAAAATGCACTTTTGCAGTTTTGCAATTTGCACCTGAAACACGTCAGGCCAGAGTCATGTTGAACCTAGTTAGTCCACAGCTTCTTCACGTGCACGTGCATCCACTCTGCACAGAAGCAGCAGGAATATCTTACAATCCATTCAAATCCAAAGCACTGAGGTGTCTTTGAGTGCTGTCCTGACACAACGCCAGACCCGTGGTTGCTGTAATGTCACAGCTTGTATTGATGAAGAAGTCACCAGCAATGTGTTTGAAGCCAGCTGTAGTGCACATGCTGTATCCAACCCAGTCCTATGAGGGTCCTGATCCAGCAGGATAAAGTGCTCCCAGGTGATTGTAGGTGTCTACCTGGAAGAAAAGAAACCCCGCTGGATCGCAGCTTTCGTAGGACTGGGTTTGGATACCGTTGTGCTTTACCCCCCAAAGTAAATTCACATTTTTTTTTTATGTTTATGCCTTTGATTACCTTCACCAAGGTCCATAATGGCCAAGACAGCACTGCAGCTAGCCTCGCCCGATTTATTGGTCGCCACACAGGTGTACAAGCCAGCGTCACTGGTGCGGCAGTCACGAATCCAGAGCCCTCCCGAGTCCTGAGCCTCTGATGGGGGAAGGAGGTCATCGTTGTGGTACCAGGCCAACGAGGGCTTTGGAAATCCAGTCACAGAGACCCTCAGTCTGATGTCACAACCTGTTCCCACCGCCGCCTTATGGAGTTTACGGATAAATGCCGGGGGGTGGGGCTCTTGTGATGCAACCCCAGGGTCAGGGACCGTTTGATCCTTGGTGACTTTGGGTCTCTTATTCGGGATGTTAGGACTGGGGCTGGGTTTGAGATGATCTGCCATGGCGACTCGTAGTTTCAGGGAGCGACTACGTTATATTCACTGAGGTGCTAACACGAGCTAACGAAGGATTCTTCTGAGGGGCTCCATCTGGTCAGCTCTCTCCAGGCTCACAGTGAGGACACAGAGGGTCTTGGACCAAGGTTGGTGCACTGTGACCTGTAATGCCCAGATTATAATTATTATAACCTTTGAAGGCCATCTACAGGACCTACTGTCACTAACAGTTGTCCATGCGTCATGACATTATTGACACTGGGTTTTTCCAATATACAAGGAATTAATTAAATTCATTTTTGAGTTATGCAGCGAGACAAATACACTGGCTGACCCGCACACGCCTACAATCACAGTATCGTAAAAATGGTACAATAAACCCTCCTGGAGGTAGGGCTTCTTATATGTGACTATGTTGGTTAGCTGTGTTTTTTTGGAGGGGGTGAGTTGCACACAGGTATCTTGAGTATTTCTGCAACCAGGGACCAAAATAAATCTGGACTAGAGCCAACAGGTGGGTACTTCTCTGTATTTTAAATTCACATGAATAGCGATTGCACATACACAGCATTTCTTTTGTTTTGTGTTAGTAATTCTGGCTCTCTGTAAAGCTGAAAAAGCTTATTTTAAAGCTGTCATACACTAAAACCTATTATTCCAGCCACCAATGTGAATTTTCATGACTTCTTTCAAACTGAGATCTCAGAATTTAAAACAAAATCAATTGCAGATACACTAGAATATGTTAGTCTGCTAAAATGCTGATCCAAACACTTGACTAAAATAGACTTTTACTAAGTAATGAAACCAGTTTAAACTCACCTCACTTCTGCCATTAAAGCTGAAAGGCATCCTCCTGCATACCCACACAAAGTCAATGTGCAGGCAACACGATCCATTGAGGAAAATATTTAATCTCTAATCATTTGCCAAACCCGTGTCTGCGCGCGTCCTTTGGTGAGCTTGAGCTGTAGGTGTAAGTCCACTGCAGATCATGTAGCATTAGCAGCCGCTGCCACAGTCCTTTCAACCGTTTTAACCCCGACGAACCAAGTGGCGAGACAGAGGTTTTTTTTAATGCTAAATGTCAAAGCACTTGGGTCCTGCTCAAATGTTTCTCCATCAGCAACCTTTTGACTACATTTTCAAATAACATTTAACCCTCTTCGTGTTGTAAGACTTGATTCTCCCTCCTTCACCCTCCAACTCCCTCAGGTTGAGGGGATGACAGCTGCACGGCCACAGATAGGCCACATTTCACGGGCTGCCATGTATGACCTACACTCACACGCACGCACAAGCACACATGAGGCCTTTGAGATAATCTTATCAACCCAAATGTGTCTTTGACAGAGAGGTGAGAAAGTTGCAGCTGCTAAAAAAAGAAAGGCTAAGAATATTAACTGGGGTTGATTCAGTAACACAACAACACTGTTCACCATTATTCAAAACCCGTGTGACCATCGTTTTTATTTATATAGATAGATAGACAGACAGACAGGCAGGCAGGCAGACAGACAGACAGATTATTGCAAGTTTTTGCAAGTTCTTCGTCAGTACAAGCAAACGCAAATGGCCTTCAACGTCTTTTGCAAAGTGTTTATTTTTAACCTTGATTATAGCGCCCTCTGTCATCCTGTCTCAGAACTCACTTCCACCTTGCCAATGTTGACCCATTCAAGGTCAGCTTTGCACAAGGAGTTCCAGGAACATAGGCAAAGAAGGCAAAGAAATATAAAACCAAAAAAAAAGGAGCTCCCTTTATCCTTAATTTAAGTTGACAAAAGTTGGATGGACAGCATTAATATGTGAAATGCATCTATTTTAATTACATTTTCTTGTTCTTGTTAAGAAAAATAAAATAGATTCCCCAAATAGCAGCCAAATCCTGATTTACATTGGTAGTCCCAATATCAGATATCTGTGAGAATAGTTCCTGAAAAACACATTAAAACAGTCTCTACAAGAACTTTTTTTACTTGAGAAATATCACAATGATCACATCACAGGAAATTATTGACACAGCATGATGCTGAAAAGTTAGTCCAGCATTTGTTACTTCCAGGCTGGACTATTGTAATTCTTTATAATCAGGGTGTCCAAACAACTCTTTAAGAAGCCCCCAGTTGATCCAAAATGCTGCAGCCAGAGTTCTGACAGGTATTGACAAAAGAGATCACATAACTCCTGCACTGGCGTCTCTTCATTGGCTGCCCATTAAATTTAGAATAATTTTTAAAACCCTTCTTTTGACCTACAAGGTCCTCAGAGGCCTAGCTCCATCCTACCTGGAGGAGCTAGTGACACCTTACCAGCCCAATAGACCTCTCCGCTCTCAGAATGCTGGTCTACTTGTGGTCCCCAGAGTCTCTAGGGGTAGAATGGGGGGGGGGGGGGGGGGGGGGGGGGGGAGCATTTAGCTACCAGGGCCCCCTGCTATTAAACCAGCTCCCTGTCCAGGTACGGGAGGCTGACTCCATCTCTACTTTTAAGATTAAACTTTAAAGTCTTTGATCTTAAGTTGTCATTGTTGTCTTTGATCTTAAGTTGGCATTTTAGTCTTTGATCTCCTTTATGTCATTGATGTCAAAGTTGTCAGATCACTGAAGAGATCAAAGGAGAAATCAGAGCTGGGAGATCAAACACAAGCAGCTCTACCTCTTTCAGCACACGCCTGAGGAGCTCAACACTCTTGTACCACACTGGTGACCAGCAGACACATCAATGGCACAGAGAGGTATCCAGCAGCTGAAGGCAGAGCAAGAACCGAGGGAATCATCAGCGGAAACTTGGAGGGAAGAGGTCCAGCAGCTCAGAGAAGCCCTGGCTGAGAAGGAGGAGCAGCTCAGCAGGGCAGTGAAGAGGAGACAGATGAGGACTGTGGCCCATGTGGAGACCCTGACCCTGCTGAACAGCACACACGCTGCTCTGAAGGAGAGCAAACTCAAATTTGCTTCTCTGGAGGAAACCCTCCACAGTCAGCAGCAGGAGAAAGAGGAGAGACGCAGGAGAGAGCTGATGAAGCAGGAGGAAGGTCTGAATCACAAGCTCCTTGTGATCGAGGAGGAACTTGAGAGGCAGCTGGAGGAAGAGAAGCGGAGGAATAATGAAGAGAAAGAGTCAATAAAGCAGCAGCTGATGGCTAAAGAAGAAAACTTTAACAAGATGGTGGCTGAAGTTTGTCAGTGGTTGGAGAGCACAGCTCAGAAATGGGCACAAAAGAATGAAGAGCTGGAGCACAGGTTCCAGGAGAGCCTAAGTTTGAGGCAACACAAGGAGGAGAAGAACAAAGAGGAGCTCCTGAGGCTCTCTGAAGCAATCCTCCAACTTGAGGTGAGACGCTTTCACCTTTGTTCCTCTTTCAGAAGATTTCAGATGATCAGTGAAATCTAAAACACAATCTCTCTTTTCTGCAGCTTCAAGTGTTAAAGAAGCAGAAGAAAAAAAGCTTCTGGAGATGGACGTTCTGGAAAAAGAGGAAGCAAACAACAATTCTAGAGCTCCCAAAGCCCTCCTCCTCCTCCTCACCATCCTGACCTCCACAGCATCACATCCTGTCTTCAGTTTTATTTTACAATATAGTCATTGCTTATATTCTATGTTTGGATCTATGATGTAGAAACAATAAAACTCAAAGTAAACCACCAGATTATTGTAGATGTTGTAAATGACCGCTTTAGAAATGGCTTCATCTCATTACTTGAGTCAGTTGGTTTCCTCCAGCAGATAAACCAACCAACTCATAGCTTTAACCACACCTTAGATCTAGTCCTGACTTATGGTGTTGAGGTAGAACATGTGTCAGTGTTCCCTCAGAACCCCCTCCTGTCAGACCATTCTTTAATCACGTTTACATTTATTATTAAGGATTCTTCTATATTCAGAACACAGTCTTACTATAGCAGATGTCTTTCAGACAATGCTGTAGCTAAGTTTAAGGAAGTGATCCCTGTGCTGATCCCAGGACCACCGTGTGTTTCTCCAGGGATCAATCATTATAATCTTAGCCCTGCTGAGGTTGACGCTATTGCTGAAGGTGCAGCAGCCTCACTGAGAATCAGTGACATCAAGTCTTGGATGTCTTCAAATTTCCTCCTAGTCCATGCATTTTTTACTCCCAGATTGGACTATTGTAATTCTTTATTATCAGGGTATCAAAACCACTCTTTAGAAAGCCCCCAGGTGATCCAAAATGCTGCAGCCAGAGTTCTGACAGGTATAGGGTTAGGGTTGACAAAAGAGATCACATGACTCCTGTACTGGCATGTCTTCATTGGCTGCCCATTAAATTTAGAATAATTTTAAAATTATTCTTCTGACCTACAAGGTCCTCAGAGGCCTAGCTCTGTCACACCCTGCTCCAGCCCATGGACTCAGTTCTTTTCCACTCCCCTGCTCACACCACACCCTCTGATCACACACCTCAATTAACCTACCAGTATATATTCTCCAGCCTCACACTCACTCGGTGCCAGATTGTTTCTGCTATGCATGACCTTCCAGCGTTTACCTGCCTGTCTTCCCGGAATCGACCCTGCCTGTTTACGTCCTGCCTGTTCTGCCTGACCCCCGGTAAATTAACTCTGTCTTCTGTTTTGACCACGAGCTCAGCCAGTCTCCCTCTGGATTGTTTGCCTGATTCTGCCTGCCTCCCGGTTACTGACTTTTTGCCTGCCTCGACCAAGTCCGCTGCCCCGCCCTCGAACTGTTCTTTGTTTGCCAGGTTAGTTAAGAAACCTGTTAACGGATCATCAGTTTATTGCCTGTTTTGTACTGCACTTGGGTCCATACCATACCCGTCACAAGCTCCATCCTACCTGGAGGAGCTAGTGACACCTTATCATCCCAAAAGACCGCTCCGCTCTCAGAATTCCACTATTCTATAACCCAGGCCCAAATATCCTAGTGGATGAAAGACTGGTGGCATTCAGAGGCCGCTGCCCATTTTGGCAATACATGCCTTCCAAACCAGCTAAATATGGGATACAAAGCTGGCCAGCATGTGATGCAAACACCAGCTATGCATTGAACATGCAGGTTGGGTTAGGGTTAGTTGGAGCCCCAGGGAAGAATCAGGGCACAAGGGTTGTGCTGGAAATGGCACAGGGTCTCGGGGGGCACATCTTAACCTGTGACAATTTTTTCACAAACCACAACTTGGGTCTGGAGCTTCTAAAGAGAAAGCTCACAATGGTCAGAACTGTCAGAAAGAACAGGGCTGATCTCCCTGCTGAGCTGCTGGTAATCAAGAACAGGGCCCCTCAATCTTCCATGTTCACCTTCACAGACACCAGTGTCTTACTGTGCATTTTGCACAAAGATGCTGAAATCAGAAGACCAGAAACCAATCCTGGATTACAATATACAAATATAAATGTTACATTTCAATGTCATGTAAAACGATTACTTTTTACTATAAAACTATTACTTGTTGCTCTTTCAGCAGTAACAAAGTAGTGAAACAATACAAAAAAGGATGAACATGTATTTTTTGAAAAACAGGTGAATTTTCCAAATTGAACAAAGGTAAGGAACACCATTGCAGAAAATATTGATAGAATGGTTAGTAATGAAATATTAACAGTGCTTGTTGGGATGTTTTGGATTCAGACATCTTTTTGATAGTTGAACATGCACCAGATCAAACTGACCCGGGAACATCATTACTGTTCTTAAAAAATGGTTTGTTTTTTGATCATCTGAAGCTAATATTTAACTTGACTCAGTTTCAGCTGCTAAGATCCTAATCCCTGAACTGTTTGTGTCTTAGCAGAGATAGCGTTTGCATTCCCCCAATGCTGGTTAATACGTATACGACACAAACCTAGGAACCTTTGGCAAGCTCTTGTTTCTACAAGTCTTTGCCATTAAGGCCTGTTGTAGCAATTTTTCAACATACCTATTAATTTTTCAAATAAAAAAGCTCAATTAAATTTAACATCTATTTGAAGCAAGCAAACAATTTTTATTAGGTCATTAATCAGAAAAACCTGACTGGCTGGTTTTTAAGTCACCATTCAGCAGAGTCACACACCCCACAGCCCAGGTGAACAGAGAATAAGGAGGACTGATCTGAAGCTTGCTAACAACTTAAAAATACCCTTTATGTAAGTCTCTACAGCAAGGATGGGCAACTCCATTCCTTGAGGGTCAGATTCAAGATGGGTTTTCTGTCCTAAAAGTAGTCAACACCTTCAGCTGGGGCTCCACGTGTCTAAAGAAAAGCAGTTTCTGCTTGATGGGACACAAAATCCTGCTTGAATCCAACCTATGAGAACTTGAGTTGCCTCTTCCTTTGCTACAATCAACTGGTCGATCGCCAAGGTACTATGGATACATGACATTAAAAAAAAATAAACATCAGCCTATTATCCATCCTGTCACTTGATTGATCTATAGGGCAGACAGTCAGATGACATCTGAGTCAGTCTGTTACCAGTGGCCAGATGAATATCTGCAACCAAATCTTGCTTTTCTCCTTCAGCCATTTTGGGTAAAGAAAACGCAGTGAGAGCTGTTGGTAGCTAATTGATCTCTGGGTTTAGTTCAGCTATAAACAGTGGGGGAAAAAAAGTGGATTATGAGACGCGAGTTGAAGATAAAATGTCCTAGCTACTGCAGAACATCAGCAAGGAAAATGGGCTGACTGGCCTTTAAATATATATCTACTAATGTAGGGACAAAACAAATATATTGGGGGAGCAAGAAAAAAAGCAGAAACCTGAAATAGATCCTGTAAGTGCTGAAAGTTTTGGGATGAGGTTGTCATTGATCGGACTTACCAGTCCATTCCACAAATTCAGAGACCAAAAAAACATGTTGACAGGCTACAAAAGGAATCGCCCATGAAACAGAAAGTCACTCAGATAAAAAACAAAACAAAACATGCTTTATGGTGGCATTTGCTCTTTGGAATAGTGCAACACATCCCCCTCAAGTAGTTTTAACTATTCAAATTGGTTTATGATCAGTGCTGAAAAGTTAGTCCATGCATTTGTTACTTCCAGGCTGGACTACTGTAACTCCTTATTATCAGGGTGTCCAAACAACTCTTTAAGAAGCCTCCAGTTGATCCAAAATGCTGCAGCCAGAGTTCTGACAGGTATTGACAAAAGAGATCACATTACTCCTGTACTGGCGTCGCTTCACTGGCTGCCCGTTAAATTTAGAATAATTTTTAAAACCCTTCTTTTGACCTACAAGGTCCTCAGAGGCCTAGCTCCATCCTACCTGGAGGAGCTAGTGATACCTTATCAGCCCAATAGACCGCTCCGCTCTCAGAATGCTGGTCTACTTGTGGTTCCCAGAGTTTCCAGGAGTAGAATGGGGGGCCGAGCATTTAGCTACCAGGCCCCCCTGCTATGGAACCAGCTCCCTGTCCGGGTACGGGAGGCTGACTCCATCGCTACTTTTAAGATTAGACTCAAAACCTACCTCTTTGAAAAAGCTTATTGTTACTAATTCAGTAGTTCCAGTTACTATCATAGACAGACAAATTATCATACCTAGGGGGTCGTCTAATCGTTAGGTCACATCTTGGTTATGCTGTTATAGGCCAAGGCTGCCGGGGTCCGGAAACATGATCACCTGACAGGCCTCTGTCACTCCACTGGGTCATGGTTTCCTCTCCTTTCCTCTCCTCATCAAGCAGACTAGTTATGCTGATTCTTGTGTAGTTTTTCTGCTTCTCCCCCCCCCCTCTATTTATTTACAGGTATCACTGCCATCGGAGCTGCATAATGACCGCCGGCCCCGCTGAAGTGATTGTGCATCATATTTTTTGTGTGTGTTTCTGTGCCTCTCCTCTCCCCCTCCTTCTCCTCTCCCTCTCCTCTTCTTTCCTCTCCTCTTTCCCCTCCTCCTCCTTCTCCTCTCCTCTACCTCCCCTTCACTCTACTTCTCCTCTCCTCTACCCCTCTCCTCTCCTACCTATCCTATCCTCTACCTGTCCTCCCTCTTCTCCTCTCTCTTTACCCAGCCGGCCATCAGCAGGAGGGTCCCCCTACATGAGCCTGGTCCTGCTCAAGGTTTCTTCCTGTTAAAGGGGAGTTTTTCCTTGCCACTGTTGCTTGTCTGGGGTCAGGCCCTGGGATTCTGGAAAGCGCCTTGAAACAATTTTGATTGTATAAGACGCTATATAAATAAAGGTTGATTGATTGATTGATCACCGATATGTGAAAAATGGGCCCAAAACAACAGTATGACACCCTCCTCCATGGTCTTCACAGTGGACTGGGGTTTGAATGAAGTGTTTGAGGGTCATCCGCCATTTGCCTTTAAGACAGTCAAGATGGGGTGTGGGCCAACTGTTTTTCACAGAATCAATGTCCTCACTCATTGAAACCTTCACTGTTATTATTTTTGAACAGCCAATTAACTGATTTCTTTCAATTTAATTCCCTTAATTTCTTGATTTGAAAAGATAACATGAAGTGTTTCTACTGCACATTCATGTGCACATTTTAAAACTATTAGAGTTTCCTCCTAAGTTAAAAGGTTTTCTCAGTGTTTTCAGCTTTTTTTTTTTCCAGTTGTTTGAACACAACTCATTAAAAAGAGGGCAGCATTCCATATTTCAGTGACTCCTTGGGGATATATACAGATAGCGTTTCTTTGGTATTGTTATAAGCCAAAGGCCTGTTGAAGGACCTGTAATGAAGAATATTCATGCTCACAGAGGCTGTTGATGTCACTGACTGGCACGCAAAGTGGTGTAAAGAAACTGTATAAAAGGTGTCTCCCTGCTGAAAGAGGCACCAGTCAAGAGAAGTGGTACCATGTCTTTCTCACTTGTAACCCTCCTCACCTGTAAGTCCACCCTCTGATAGACTATAAGAACCTTTGTTTTATTTGAGCTTAATCAATAAATATCTGATTTTCATATTTTAGTCCTGGTTGCCTGTTGGTGTTCAGGATGTCAAGGTAAAGATTCTCTGAACCTTCTCCTTTTGCTGATTACTTTCTTTTCATCATTTCAGAAATATCTACGTTCTTTATTTAACTTCTCTCATGCAGTAAATTTATCACATTCTGCATTTGCTCACACTATCTGAGAACTTTCCCTCCTGCAGGACAAATGATGAGCATGGCTCCTATGGGTAGCAACCTGATGCTGTCCTGCCGTACGTCTTGTCTTTGTTTCTCAGATTTGTCTGTTAATTAATCTGCTTGGTTTTTGAAATGGCAAGAAAATGATGTGAATTATAAAGTGGAATTAACAAAACAGTTGAAAAGCCCAAAAAGACAAACTGGAACAAATATATTGTATGAGAATGTGAAAATTGTTCAACTATTATTGATTTTGGGGCATTACACCTTCAGCTCGAGGACAGGAGATCAACATCGTGTCAATGGTTTACAGCAACAAGGGGTTTGAGAATAATGCTCAGGACTTCTGCAGCAGCATTGCACCTCCAAGCTGTTTACATCCCATGTTAATGCCGTTGTCAAAGTCTATGTAGGTTCTGCTATTTTGTTCTTCCATTGTTGCCGTGACTACACTCGAATCGGTGTTGCAGAGAACTGATATCAGACGTTTCTGTCTACAGCTGTGATGACCTGCAGGAGTGCAGGTTAGCTAAATCACAAAAAAGAATGTTGATCTGCGATCTCGACACCTTCACTGCCGTTTCAGCCTTCTACACTTGTGAGAACAAGTTTCCAGGTGAGTTTGTATCTGATCCGGGATCATTAACGAAACGATTCCCCGTGTGGATGCCAACCTCGTGTCCTTACTGATGTTTCCACAGATAAACGTACTGTCATTGCCTGCAAGGATCAGACTGCCGACTTAAAGTGTGGTAAGAATGTTTTTTTACACACAGAAGATCTTTTTAAAGCCTTTTTGTCATATCCTGCCTGCTTCACCCTCAGAAAAGGGTGTTATTCGCATCATCAAGTCCAATTACGGACGTCTCGACCAGAACACCTGCACAGACACGCCTTCTGATTACACCTTTTGTACAGCTGGAGGCTTTGGAGAAGATGTGAAAAGCATGTATGTCGAGAAATAATCCAACTTTCCAGATTCCTGATGGACAGAATTAATTTTAAACCCTGCCGATTCATTTTTCCTGTCTACAGGTGCAACGGTAGAAAAGAGTGTTCAATTCCAGGCAATCCTAAAGGGAGGATAGTGTTTTCATACTGTGATCAATCCCCCAAGTATGTGTACGTGTCCTACGTCTGTGAAGCATAGGATAAGTACACAATGAACACCAACAGTTGGTGTACAGGTGACCTGAAGATGGAGGATTTCTCCTACATCTGAAAGAGGAACTTTGTTCCGAATCTAAAAAGTAAAAAACCCAATTAATAAAAGAGAGGAACTATCATCTGGGCATGTGTCTTCTGTCAACATTTCATGACCAATTGAGAATATATATACACCCCAAACATAACAGATCTCTCTACAAAAATACATTTTTATTTAAGACATCGATTTACACCAAAGAACTAGAAAAGAAATTCCTGACAACACTGTGACAGAGGTCAATCCACCCAAAAGACAGAATACCCAGAAACACAACAATGTTGTGCTGCTGACCCGTGTCGCAAAGACCTGTCCAACACAAGAGAGGCAAATCTTTGGGACAGGACTTTGCCGTTCACCTGCACCTTAAAGTCAAAAGTCAGTCGTTCTGGGGCAGCAACCTAAAAGTTTATTCTCTTGAAGACAGATGAAGAAGCCATAATTGTTAGAACAGAACAACCATCCATAAGAGAGAGATGTTTCTTCAAAAATCTAAAAAATTCAACGTCATAATTTTGTGATTATGAGGCTCGTATTATCGTCGCAATCTCCACATAAGTCCTGGTCCTCACATGAGGGAGGTCAGTGACGGTTGCAGAAATCCAGCCACACAAAACATACGTCTGTTCAAATGAAGCCCTTATTAATCCTCACATGTTCAGGACGTACATATAAAACAGTTTACTGATATCAGCTAATGTTTGATGTTTTAGTTTAACCCATTAACTAAGTGCTCGAAGGCTAGCTCATACCAGGAAGATGAGAACTCTGGCAAACAGAAACAGGCAGGAACAAGTTGACCAAAAGAATGAGCAGATTAGTACAGAAGCACGACAGGAACAGGCAGGGTCAAAACCTGCAAATTAAGGATGGGCGGATCAATCCCGTGGTATCGATATATCGATACTCACAAGCTACTCATTTGGCATCGATTTTTTTTTTATGAATATCGATATTCACTAAAAATTAAAAAAATCAAAATTGGGGGTGTATGCATCACTTTCCGCCATTTTAGATTAGTTACTTAAATTAGGTAATATGTGCCGGGACACCACGATACCTGGCGGCGTATTGAGCTGGCCCATGTCACGTGACAGGAGACAGCAAATGAGCATCAACGTGCAACACAGCCCGCCGAGCCGACACAGTCAGCAAAAGGCAGAGCCGGAGGAAAATCTGAGATGGCAGTCAAAAAAACTAAGCGTGGTGTGGTGTTATTATTCACCAGTCGATAAAACCACTGCGAGGTGCCAGGTGTGTGATAAACATGTTTTGCACAGTAGCAACACAATTAATTTATTCAAACATTTGAAGACGACGCATCCCGAGAGCCACAGTGAGCTTGAAAAAAGACAGGCTGCTGCGAAAGCCCAGTCTCCTGCGCCACCCGCAGTCCGGCAGAAGACCCTGCACGAGAGTCTGCAAAAAAGCAAATCCAGGTAGTTACCTTTGACAGTGTAGTGCAAAAGTCTATACATATTCCGATCACAATCTAATTTTAACAGACCTTCAGGTGAAGGGAATTATGTCTAGTATTGTCCAATTGTTGCTTAGCCGACTTAAAACAGGCATCGGTTTTTAGTAATATTTAACTGACCATAATAAATTTTATATCAATGGTCTGTATTTGTCTTGTGATTTGTCTTAAATGTAATAATATTTTGACTGACAAAAATTGCCAGTAAGAAATGAATGGTATCGATATCGATGAAAATACAAGAAAAAGTATTGGTATTGTATCGAATCCCAAAAGTGTGGTATCGCCCATCCGTACTGCAAATCAGTCCAAAGAATAACGCTGGAGAATCAGGCATAAACACATAAACTGGCAAGGCAAGAGTGCCAAATAAGGAGTTTAAATTACTGAGATCCAAACAGCCATCCCAGATTGGGTTGAGGAGCAAAGGGAAGACACAGCTGTGCAGAATTGTGCTGATTAGGATGGAGCAAACTTACACGCTGAAGGTGTTCTGGCACCTCCCCGCCACCACAACACGTTCCATGTTTTTGTCCACACTAGGGCTCAAACCGGGAATCCTCCACTTCTCAGCCCAGTTCCCCAACAATCTGTCTTTTCAAACTATTCATTGGAAATAAAACAAACAAGGTATTTGTTCTTGAGGGTATGCAGTAGCAAAACAATTGAACATGTTGGTGCCGCTGTGACGGCCAAGTACTAAAGTGATATGACATTATCAAGAAAATGTTCGCCCACAGATCTCACCTGCTTGTTTGAAAATGCAGTGGTTCTTTGATACCATTTATCTGTCTCTTGTTATATGTATATTTTAAAACTATTAGAATTTCCTCCTACGTCTGCAGCAACAATCCACCTACAGACTGTATAGAGCCCTGTTTTTCTGTCTTCAAAGTTTATGTAGGTTCTGCTATTCTGTTCTTCCATTGTTGCTGTGACGCCACTCGACTCCGTGTTGAGGAAAACTGCTACCAGATGTTTCTGTCTACAGCTGTGATAACCTGCAGGAGTGCAGGTTGCCCAAAGTAAAGAAAATGGCTTTGACGTGCGACGTCGACTCCTCCACCGCCGTCAATTCAGCTTTCTACATTTGTGAGAACAAGTTTCCAGGTGAGTTTGTATCTGATCTGGGATCAATTAACGAAACGATTCACCGTGTGGATGCCAACCTCGTGTCCTTACTGATGTTTCCACAGATAAACGTACTGTCATTGCCTGCAAGGATCAGACTGCCGACTTAAAGTGTGGTAAGAATGTTTTGTTTTTTTACTCACAGAAGATCTTTCTAAAGCCTTTTTGTCATATCCTGCCTGCTTCACCCTCAGAAAAGGGTGTTATTCGCATCATCAAGTCCAATTACGGACATCTCGACCAGAACACCTGCACAGACACGCCTTCTGAAAACAGCTTCTGTGGAACGAAAGACTTTGAAGAAGATGTGAAACGCATGTATGTATACATAAATGATCCAACTTTCCAGATTCCTGATGAACAGATTTAATTTTAAATCCCGCTAATTCATTTTTCCTGTCTACAGGTGCAACGGTAGAAAAGAGTGTTCAATTCCAGGCACTGCCGAAGACCAGATATTTTATAGATTCTGTGATGAATCCCCCAAGTATGTGTACGTGTCCTACGTCTGTGAAGCATAGGATAAGTACACAATGAACACCAACAGTTGGTGTACAGGTGACCTGAAGATGGAGGATTTCTCCTGCATCTGAGGAACCTTGTTCCAAATCTAAAAAGTAAATGACCCAATTAATAAAAGAGAGGAACTATCATCTGGGCCTTTGTCTTCTGTCAGCATTTCATGAACAATTGAGAAAAGAAAAAATAAATAAAATATATTTTTTTTCTCTCTCAACATAAAAATGCATGTTTATTTAAGACACATTGTTCTACACCTTAAAAGAACTAGAAAATAAATTCCTGTTCATTTCCAGTCTGGTGACACTGAGACAGAGGTCAATCCACCCAAAGGACAGAATACCCAGAAACACAACAATGTTGTGGTGCTGACCCGTGTAGCGGGGTGTCTTCAGATTTCCTTCTCCTGAACTCAGGAAAAACTGAGGTCATGGTGTTTGGTCCTGAACCTCTCAGGGATAGATTAGATCACATGATCACTCTATATGGTATCTCATTAACCTCTCTTCTCTCTGTGAGGAATCTAGGAGTAACTTTTGACCAAAATCTCTCCTTCAACTCACATATTAAAATAGTCTCTAGAAGTGTGTTTTTTCACTTGAGAAACATCTCAAAGATCAGGAAGCTACTGACGCGGCATGATGCTGAAAAGTTAGTCCATGCATTTGTTACTTCCAGGCTGGACTATTGTAATTCTTTATTATCAGGGTGTCCAAACTCCTCTTTAAGAAGCCTCCAGCTGATCCAAAATGCTGCAGCCAGAGTTCTGACAGGTATTGACAAAAGAGATCACATGACTCCTGTACTGGTGTGTCTTCATTGGCTGCCCATTAAATTTAGAATAATTTTAAAATTATTCTTCTGACCTACAAGGTCCTCAGAGGCCTAGCTCCATCCTAGTGACACCTTAGCAGCCCAATAGACCTCTCCGCTCTCAGAATGCAGGTCTACTTGTGGTCCCCAGAGTCTCTAGGGGTAGAATGGGGGGGGGGGGGGGGGGGGGGGGGGGCGAGCATTTAGCTACCAGGCCCCCTGCTATTAAACCAGCTCCCTGTCCAGGTACGGGAGGCTGACTCCATCTCTACTTTTAAGATTAAACTTTAAAGTCTTTGATCTTAAGTTGTCATTGTTGTCTTTGATCTTAAGTTGGCATTTAGTCCTTGATCTCCTTTATGTCATTGATGTCAAAGTTTTTCTTTCATGTCAGATCACTGAAGAGATCAAAGGAGAAATCAGATCAAACACAAGCAGCTCTACCTCTTTCAGCACATGCCTGAGGAGCTCAACACTCTTGTACCACACTGGTGACCAGCAGACACATCAATGGCACAGAGAGGAACCCAGCAGCTGAAGGTAGAACAAGAACCGATGGAATCATCAGCGGAAACTTGGAGGGAAGAGGTCCAGCAGCTCAGAGAAGCCCTGGCTGAGAAGGAGGAGCAGCTCAGCAGGGCAGTGAAGAGGAGACAGATGAGAACTGTGGCCCACGTGGAGACCCTGACCCTGCTGAACAGCACACAAGCTGCTCTGAAGGAGAGCAAACTCAAATGTGCTTCTCTGGAGGAAACCCTCCACAGTCAGCAGCAGGAGAAAGAGGAGAGATGCAGGAGAGAGCTGATGAAGCAGGAGGAAGGTCTGAATCACAAGCTCCTTGTGATCGAGGAGGAACTTGAGAGGCAGCTGGAGGAAGAGAAGCAGAGGAATAATGAAGAGAAAGAGGCCATGAGGCAGCAGCTCTTTCGACAAGAAGAAAAGTTCAAGAAACTGCTTGATGAAGAACGACACAAATATGATGAGAAGATCTTGGAAAATGAAGAGTCGCTGAAGCAGCAGCTGATGGCTAAAGAAGAGAACTTTAACAGGATGCTGGCTGAAGTTTATCAGCGGCGGGAGAGCACAGCTCAGAAATGGGCACAGAAGAACGAAGAGCTGGAGCACAGGTTCCAGGGGGGCCTAAGTTTGAGGCAACACGAGGAGGAGGAGAACAAAGAGGAGCTCCAGAGGCTCTCTGAAGCAATCCTCCAACTTGAGGTGAGATGCTTTTGCCTTTGTTCCTCTTCCAGAAGACTTCAGATGATGTTCAGTCAAATCTAAAACACAATCTCTCTTTTCTGCAGCTTCAAGTATTAAAGAAGCAGAAGAAAAAAAGCTTCTGGAGATTTGGAAAAAGAGGAAGCAAACAACAATTCTAGAGCTCCCAAAGCCCTCTTCCTCCTCTCCATGCTGACCTCCACAGCATCACATCCTGTCTTCAGTTTTATTTTACAGTATAATCATTGTTTATATTCTATGTTTGGATTTATGATGTAGAAACAATAAAACTCAAAGCAAACCACCAGATTATTGTAGATGTTGTAAATGACAGCTTTAGAAATGGCTTCATTTCATTACTTGAGTCAGTTGGTTTCCTCCAGCAGATAAACCAACCAACTCATAGCTTTAACCACACCTTAGATCTAGTCCTGATTTATGGTGTTGAGGTAGAACATGTGTCAGTGTTCCCTCAGAACCCCCTCCTGTCAGACCATTCTTTAATCACGTTTACATTTATTATTAAGGATTCTTCTATATTCAGAACACAGTCTTACTATAGCAGATGTCTTTCAGATAATGCTGTAGCTAAGTTTAAGGAAGTGATCCCTGTGCTGATCCCAGGACCACCGTGTGTTTCTCCAGGGATCAATCATTATAATCTTAGCCCTGCTGAGGTTGACGCTATTGCTGAAGGTGCAGCAGCCTCACTGAGAATCAGTGACATCAAGTCTTGGATGTCTTCAAATTTCCTCCTAGTCCATGCATTTTTTACTCCCAGATTGGACTATTGTAATTCTTTATTATCAGGGTGTCAAAACCACTCTTTAGAAAGCCCCCAGGTGATCCAAAATGCTGCAGCTAGAGTTCTGACAGGTATAGGGTTAGGGTTGACAAAAGAGATCACATGACTCCTGTACTGGCATGTCTTCATTGGCTGCCCATTAAATTTAGAATAATTTTAAAATTATTCTTCTGACCTACAAGGTCCTCAGAGGCCTAGCTCTGTCACACCCTGCTCCAGCCCATGGACTCAGTTCTTTTCCACTCCGCTGCTCACACCACACCCTCTGATCACACACCTCAATTAACCTACCAGTATATATTCTCCAGCCTCACACTCACTCGGTGCCAGATTGTTTCTGCTATGCATGACCTTCCAGCGTTTACCTGCCTGTCTTCCCGGAATCGACCCTGCCTGTTTACGTCCTGCCTGTTCTGCCTGACCCCCGGTAAATTAACTCTGTCTTCTGTTTTGACCACGAGCTCAGCCAGTCTCCCTCTGGATTGTTTGCCTGATTCTGCCTGCCTCCCGGTTACTGACTTTTTGCCTGCCTCGACCAAGTCCGCTGCCCCGCCCTCGAACTGTTCTTTGTTTGCCAGGTTAGTTAAGAAACCTGTTAACGGATCATCAGTTTATTGCCTGTTTTGTACTGCACTTGGGTCCATACCATACCCGTCACAAGCTCCATCCTACCTGGAGGAGCTAGTGACACCTTATCATCCCAAAAGACCGCTCCGCTCTCAGAATTCCACTATTCTATAACCCAGGCCCAAATATCCTAGTGGATGAAAGACTGGTGGCATTCAGAGGCCGCTGCCCATTTTGGCAATACATGCCTTCCAAACCAGCTAAATATGGGATACAAAGCTGGCCAGCATGTGATGCAAACACCAGCTATGCATTGAACATGCAGGTTGGGTTAGGGTTAGTTGGAGCCCCAGGGAAGAATCAGGGCACAAGGGTTGTGCTGGAAATGGCACAGGGTCTCGGGGGGCACATCTTAACCTGTGACAATTTTTTCACAAACCACAACTTGGGTCTGGAGCTTCTAAAGAGAAAGCTCACAATGGTCAGAACTGTCAGAAAGAACAGGGCTGATCTCCCTGCTGAGCTGCTGGTAATCAAGAACAGGGCCCCTCAATCTTCCATGTTCACCTTCACAGACACCAGTGTCTTACTGTGCATTTTGCACAAAGATGCTGAAATCAGAAGACCAGAAACCAATCCTGGATTACAATATACAAATATAAATGTTACATTTCAATGTCATGTAAAACGATTACTTTTTACTATAAAACTATTACTTGTTGCTCTTTCAGCAGTAACAAAGTAGTGAAACAATACAAAAAAGGATGAACATGTATTTTTTGAAAAACAGGTGAATTTTCCAAATTGAACAAAGGTAAGGAACACCATTGCAGAAAATATTGATAGAATGGTTAGTAATGAAATATTAACAGTGCTTGTTGGGATGTTTTGGATTCAGACATCTTTTTGATAGTTGAACATGCACCAGATCAAACTGACCCGGGAACATCATTACTGTTCTTAAAAAATGGTTTGTTTTTTGATCATCTGAAGCTAATATTTAACTTGACTCAGTTTCAGCTGCTAAGATCCTAATCCCTGAACTGTTTGTGTCTTAGCAGAGATAGCGTTTGCATTCCCCCAATGCTGGTTAATACGTATACGACACAAACCTAGGAACCTTTGGCAAGCTCTTGTTTCTACAAGTCTTTGCCATTAAGGCCTGTTGTAGCAATTTTTCAACATACCTATTAATTTTTCAAATAAAAAAGCTCAATTAAATTTAACATCTATTTGAAGCAAGCAAACAATTTTTATTAGGTCATTAATCAGAAAAACCTGACTGGCTGGTTTTTAAGTCACCATTCAGCAGAGTCACACACCCCACAGCCCAGGTGAACAGAGAATAAGGAGGACTGATCTGAAGCTTGCTAACAACTTAAAAATACCCTTTATGTAAGTCTCTACAGCAAGGATGGGCAACTCCATTCCTTGAGGGTCAGATTCAAGATGGGTTTTCTGTCCTAAAAGTAGTCAACACCTTCAGCTGGGGCTCCACGTGTCTAAAGAAAAGCAGTTTCTGCTTGATGGGACACAAAATCCTGCTTGAATCCAACCTATGAGAACTTGAGTTGCCTCTTCCTTTGCTACAATCAACTGGTCGATCGCCAAGGTACTATGGATACATGACATTAAAAAAAAATAAACATCAGCCTATTATCCATCCTGTCACTTGATTGATCTATAGGGCAGACAGTCAGATGACATCTGAGTCAGTCTGTTACCAGTGGCCAGATGAATATCTGCAACCAAATCTTGCTTTTCTCCTTCAGCCATTTTGGGTAAAGAAAACGCAGTGAGAGCTGTTGGTAGCTAATTGATCTCTGGGTTTAGTTCAGCTATAAACAGTGGGGGGGAAAAAAAGTGGATTATGAGACGCGAGTTGAAGATAAAATGTCCTAGCTACTGCAGAACATCAGCAAGGAAAATGGGCTGACTGGCCTTTAAATATATATCTACTAATGTAGGGACAAAAAATATATATTGGGAGCAAGAAAAGCAGAAACCTTTAGGACAGTCAAGATGGGGTGTGGGCCAACTGTTTTTCACAGAATCAATGTCCTCACTCATTGAAACCTTCACTGTTATTATTTTTGAACAGCCAATTAACTGATTTCTTTCAATTTAATTCCCTTAATTTCTTGATTTGAAAAGATAACATGAAGTGTTTCTACTGCACATTCATGTGCACATTTTAAAACTATTAGAGTTTCCTCCTAAGTTAAAAGGTTTTCTCAGTGTTTTCAGCTTTTTTCCAGTTGTTTGAACACAACTCATTAAAAAGAGGGCAGCATTCCATATTTCAGTGACTCCTTGGGGATATATACAGATAGCATTTCTTTGGTATTGTTATAAGCCAAAGGCCTGTTGAAGGACCTGTAATGAAGAATATTCATGCTCACAGAGGCTGTTGATGTCACTGACTGGCACGCAAAGTGGTGTAAAGAAACTGTATAAAAGGCGGCTCCCTGCTGAAAGAGGCACCAGTCAAGAGAAGTGGTACCATGTCTTTCTCACTTGTAACCCTCCTCACCTGTAAGTCCACCCTCCAATAAGCTGTAGGAAGCTTTGTTTTATTTGAGCTTAATCAATGAATATCTGATTTTCATATTTTAGTCCTGGTTGCCTGTTGGTGTTCAGGATGTCAAGGTAAAGATTCTCTGAACCTTCTCCTTTTGCTGATTACTTTATTTTCATCATTTCAGAAATATCTACGTTCTTTATTTAACTTCTCTCATGCAGTAAATTTATCACATTCTGGATTTGCTCACACTATCTGAAAACTTTCCCTCCTGCAGGACAAATGATGAGCATGGCTCCTATGGGTAGCAACCTGATGCTGTCCTGCCGTACGTCTTGTCTTTGTTTCTCAGATTTGTCTGTTAATTAATCTACTTGGTTTTTGAAATGGCAAGAAAATGATGTAGAATTATTAGGTGGAATTAACAAAACAGTTGATAGTCAAAAGCCCAAAAAGACAAACTGGAACAAATATATTGTATGAAAATGTGAAAATTGTTCAACTATTATTGATTTTGGGGCATTACACCTTCAGCTCGAGGACAGGAGATCAACATCGTGTCAATGGTTTACAGCAACAAGGGGTTTGAGAATAATGCTCAGGACTTCTGCAGCAGCATTGCACCTCCAAGCTGTTTACATCCCATGTTAATGCCGTTGTCAAAGTCTATGTAGGTTCTGCTATTCTGTTCTTCCATTGTTGCCGTGACTACACTCGAATCGGTGTTGCAGAGAACTGATATCAGACGTTTCTGTCTACAGCTGTGATGACCTGCAGGAGTGCAGGTTAGCTAAATCACAAAAAAGAATGTTGATCTGCGATCTCGACACCTTCACCGCCGTTTCAGCCTTCTACACTTGTGAGAACAAGTTTCCAGGTGAGTTTGTATCTGATCCGGGATCATTAACGAAACGATTCCCCGTGTGGATGCCAACCTCGTGTCCTTACTGATGTTTCCACAGATAAACGTACTGTCATTGCCTGCAAGGATCAGAGTGCCGACTTAAAGTGTGGTAAGAATGTTTTGGTTTTTTACACACAGAAGATCTTTCTAAAGCCTTTTTGTCATATCCTGCCTGCTTCACCCTCAGAAAAGGGTGTTATTCGCATCATCAAGTCCAATTACGGACGCCTCGACCAGAACACCTGCACAGACAAGCCTTCTGATTACACCTTTTGTACAGCTGGAGGCTTTGGAGAAGATGTGAAAAGCATGTATGTCGAGAAATAATCCAACTTTCCAGATTCCTGATGGACAGAATTAATTTTAAACCCTGCCGATTCATTTTTCCTGTCTACAGGTGCAACGGTAGAAAAGAGTGTTCAATTCCAGGCAATCCTAAAGGGAGGATAGTGTTTTCATACTGTGATCAATCCCCCAAGTATGTGTACGTGTCCTACGTCTGTGAAGCATAGGATAAGTACACAATGAACACCAACAGTTGGTGTACAGGTGACCTGAAGATGGAGGATTTCTCCTGCATCTGAAAGAGGAACTTTGTTCCGAATCTAAAAAGTAAAAAACCCAATTAATAAAAGAGAGGAACTATCATCTGGGCCTGTGTCTTCTGTCAACATTTCATGACGAATTGAGAATATATATACACCCCAAACATAACAGATCTCTCTACAAAAATACATTTTTATTTAAGACATCGATTTACACCTACAAAGAACTCGAAAAGAAATTCCTGACAACACTGTGACACTGTAAGAGAGGTCAATCCACCCAAATACCCAGAAACAGACAGAATACCCAGAAACACAACAATGTTGTGCTGCTGACCCATGTCGCAAAGACCTGTCCAACACAAGAGAGGCAACTCTTTGGGACAGGACTTTGCCGTTCACCTGCACCTTAAAGTCAAAAGTCAGTCGTTCTGGGGCAGCAACCTAAAAGTTTATTCTCTTGAAGACAGATGAAGAAGCCATAATTGTTAGAATAGAACAACCATCCATAAGAGAGAGATGTTTCTTCAAAAATCAAAAAAATTCAACGTCATAATTTTGTGATTATGAGGCTCGTATTATCGTCGCAATCTCCACATAAGTCCTGGTCCTCAGATGAGGGAGGTCGGTGACGGTTGCAGAAATCCAGCCACACAAAACATACGTCTGTTCAAATGAAGCCCCTATTAATCCTCACATGTTCAGGACGTACATATAAAACAGTTTACTGATATCAGCTAATGTTTGATGTTTTAGTTTAACCCATTACCTAAGTGCTCGAAGGCTAGCTCATACCAGGAAGATGAGAACTCTGGCAAACAAACAGGCAGGAACAAGTTGACCAAAAGAATGAGCAGATTAGTACAGAAGCACGACAGGAACAGGCAGGGTCAAAACCTGCAAATTAAGGATGGGCGGATCGATCCCGTGGTATCGATATATCGATACTCACAAGCTACTCATTTGGCATCGATTTTTTTTATGAATATCGATATTCACTAAAAATTTAAAAAATCAAAATTGGGGGTGTATGCATCACTTTCCGCTGTTTTAGATTAGTTACTTAAATTAGGTAATATGTGCCGGGACACCACGATACCTGGCGGCGTATTGAGCTGGCCCATGTCACGTGACAGGAGACAGCGAATGAGCATCAACATGCAACACAGCCCGCCGAGCCGACACAGTCAGCAAAAGGCAGAGCCGGAGGAAAATCTGAGATGGCAGTCAAAAAAACTAAGCGTGGTGTGGTGTTATTATTCACCAGTCGATAAAACCACTGCGAGGTGCCAGGTGTGTGATAAACATGTTTTGCACAGTAGCAACACAATTAATTTATTCAAACATTTGAAGACGACGCATCCCGAGAGCCACAGTGAGCTTGAAAAAAGACAGGCTGCTGCGGAAGCCCAGTCTCCTGCGCCACCCGCAGTCCGGCAGAAGACCCTGCACGAGAGTCTGCAAAAAAGCAAATCCAGGTAGTTACCTTTGACAGTGTAGTGCAAAAGTCTATACATATTCCGATCACAATCTAATTTTAACAGACCTTCAGGTGAAGGGAATTATGTCTAGTATTGTCCAACTGTTGCTTAGCCGACTTAAAACAGGCATCGGTTTTTAATATTTAACTGACCATAATAAATTTTATATAAATGGTCTGTATTTGTCTTGTGATTTGTCTTAAATGTAATAATATTTTGACTGACAAAAATTGCCAGTAAGAAATGAATGGTATCGATATCGACGAAAATACAAGAAAAAGTATTGGTATTGTATCGAATCCCAAAAGTGTGGTATCGCCCATCCGTACTGCAAATCAGTCCAAAGAATAACGCTGGAGAATCGGGCATAAACACATAAACTGGCAAGGCAAGAGTGCCAAGTAAGGAGTTTAAATTACTGCGATCCAAACAGCCGTCCCAGATTGGGTTGAGGAGCAAAGGGAAGACACAGCTGTGCAGAATTGTGCTGATTAGGATGGAGCAAACTTACATGCTGAAGGTGTTCTGGCACCTCCCCGCCACCACAACACGTTCCATGTTTTTGTCCACACTAGGGCTCAAACCGGGAATCCTCCACTTCTCAGCCCAGTTCCCCAACAATCTGTCTTTTCAAACTATTCATTAGAAATAAAACAAAGTATTTGTTCCTGAGGTTATGCAGTAGCAAAACAATTGAACATGTTGGTGCCGCTGTGACGGTCAAGTACTAAAGTGATATGACATTATCAAGAAAATGTTTGCCCACAGATCTCACCTGTTTGTTTGAAAATAAACCCCTTCTTACTGATATCAGCTAATATTTGATGTTTTAGTTTAACCCATTAACTAAGAGCTCGAAGGCTAGAACATGATATCAGGCATTGTTATAAGTCAGAAAAACCTGTTCTGTGGTTCAAGGTACGAAACTCGTGGCTGGGTTTTAAGACAACATTGAGCAGAAAGTCAGACCTCACAGTCCATTTAGACAGACAGTAAATTGGATTGAACTAACGCCATTGAACAATTTAACACCAGCGGGAGTCCCGGACATTTTACATCTAGACCTTCACTGATGTCCCACTTAGTCTGTCCTTAATTAATAAACCTCAAACTACCATCAATACAACACCACAGCTAAAGAATTCAGACAACCATACATAACCATTCCATTGTCTTGATATATTCTCAGAGTCTAAGTAACACTTTAAAATCAATAAGTATCAAAATCAAATGAATCAAATATTCATTGGAAATAAAACAAACAAAGTATTTGTTCTTGAGGGTATGCAGTAGCAAAACAATTGAACATGTTGGTGCCGCTGTGACGGCCAAGTACTATCAATATCAATATCAATATCAATCTTTATTTACGCTAGGTAGCACAAAGTGCCTCACAAAGGATAAAAACAGCAAAGAGAACAACAGAATTAAGAAAAGGACAGACACACACACATGCATACAACACACTTACACACACACCCACACACATAAACAAGCTGAGGCAAGCTGAGACATGGCTGGGCACCGAGACCTGAGGCGAAGGAGACGCCACCTTTGGAGGCCCACCAGGCCGAGGGAGGTCACGGTCCGTGACCACAGGTGGTACCGCCACAAAGACCACCCCGACCCGGACAGACCGGAGGCTCCACACCAAAGCACAGAGCCCCCTAACCACCCAGGCCAGGGTCGACAATGGGACAGCACCTCCAGCGGTAGACCGGAAACATCTCCCAGCCTGGCAGGCCCCCATGAGGAAACACCATGAGGAGACACTGGAGCTAAAAACTGAAGGACTGAAACAGTAAATGGGATAAAAGGCATAAAAGCTAAAAGCTGAGGAACTAAGAATTGGAGTAGTAAAACAGTACTAAGACTAAAACAGACTAAAACAGTAAATGGGATAAAAGGTGTAAAGACTAAAAACTGAGAATAAGAACTGAGGGAGTAAAACAGTACTAAGACTAAAACAGACTAAAACAGTAAATGGGATAAAAGGTGTAAAGACTAAAAACTGAGAGACTAAGAACTGAGGGAGTAAAACAGTAAAAGTGTCAAGTAAAATAAGGATAAGACATAAAATAAATTGAAAATAATCAGAAAATCAATTAAAGGCTTGATTAAAAAGGTGTGTCTTGAGCCTCTTTTTAAAAATCTCAACAGTCTCTGCGGCCCTGAGGTTCTCCGGCAGGCTGTTCCACAGTCGGGGACCATAATAACTGAAGGCCGCTTCCCCGTGCGTTTTAGAGCTTACATGTGGAATGGTTAAAAGGCCGGTGCCCGAGGACCTCAGAGTCCGCGAGGGTTGATAGAATAAAAGCAGGTCAGATAAATAAGTCGGCCCAAGACCATTAAGACATTTAAAAACTAATAAAAGAACCTTAAAATCGATCCTGAAACGCACAGGTAGCCAATGCAGCGATTCTAAAACTGGTGTGATGTGCTCCCGCCCTCTGGTCCTCGTCAGCACTCGTGCAGCTGAGTTTTGTAATAATTGTAGGTTGGTGATGCTCTTTTTTGGAAGACCAGAGAGCAGGGCATTACAATAATCTAAACGACAAGAGATAAAAGCGTGCATCAGCACCTCCGTGCTGGCCTGAGAGAGAAACGGGCGGACTCTGGCTATATTCTTCAGGTTTTAAAAACCTACCTTTGTTATGTTTTTGATGTGTGGAATAAAACTAACCTCAGAGTCAAGGATCACACCCAGATTTTTTACAGATTGAGATGGCTTAAAATCCTTCAATTTTGGAAAAAGTTTCTCTCTCTGACCTTCAGGACCAATGACTAAGACTTCTGTTTTGTCCTGGTTGAGCTGTAGGAAATTTTCTGCCATCCATGACTGGATATCTAGAATACAGTTAAAAAGGGCATCAACTGGCCCTGTGTCATCAGGAGCCACGGCGATGTACAGTTGCGTATCGTCAGCATGTAAAGATTAATAAGGGTTGGACCTAAAATTGACCCTTGGGGAACCCCGCACTTTGTCTCATGGATTCTCGAGGAGCATGTATCCATACTTACAAAGAAGCTTGGATCAGTAAGGTAGGAGGTGAACCAGTTAAGAACAGTACCAGAGAGGCCGACCAGGTTCTTCAGTCTATTCAATAAAATATGGTGGTCTACTGTATCAAAGGCGGCGGTCAGATCCAGTAGAACCAACACCGTGAGCTTTTTGTTATCTAGGTTACACCTGATGTCATTTAAAATCTTTAAAAGGGCTGTCTCTGTACTGTGGTTCATCCTAAAACCAGACTGATGCCTCTCTAAAATATCATTTGAGTTTAAAAAATCATTTACTTGGTTAAAAACAAGTTTTTCTAAAATTTTACTTAAAAATGGTAGGTTGGATACTGGCCGATAGTTATTTAAAACGCTGGGGTCTAGATTGCTCTTCTTCAGAAGGGGCTTCACCACCGCCGTTTTAAAGGAGGTGGGGAAGACACCCGTCTGAAGAGAGCAATTCACCATATATGAGATGTTCCTCAAAGAATCCATAAAATGTTTTGAAAAACGGTGTGGGAATTGGGTCTAAAAGGCAGGTTGTGGGCCTAACTTGGGAGAAAACTCGACCAAGTGTCCTCGCATCAACCAGGACAAAACTCTCCAGTGTCTCCTCAGGTGGAAGCAATGATCCAGGAGTGTTGTTGATTAAAATTTGCTGTGATAAAAGACTGGATCTAATATTATTGATTTTACTCCTGAAGTGGTCTGCAAAGGCCTCGCAGAGGGTGTCAGTTGTTGTTGTGGGACACCTGTTAAAATTACTGTTGGTTAAAAGCTCAATGGTGTGGAATAGAAATTTGGGGTTGTTTTTATTGTTGGAGATTAGTTTTTTGAAATGAGAGGTTCTTGCCTGCTTGATTGTGTTGTTGTAGGTTTTGAGGTGTTGATAAAATATTTCTTTATGGATGGTCAGTTTGGATTTCCTCCACCTCCTCTCAGCACTCCTGCAGGTTCTTTTCAGTTTTCTAGTTTCTTCATTTCTCCACGGTGGTGCACGTTTTGTTCGTACAGTTTTTGTGACAAGTGGAGCCACAGAGTCCAGCGTTGACTTTAACAATAAAATCACACGGTGCTGGTAAAATTTCTGCAGGAGTGCTCTGTAAAATCTGGATAAAATTTGCAGCCACTTCAGGAGTCAGGTAGCGTCTCCTCACCGTTCTCACAGGGGCCCCCCGCTGGTTAAAACTGGTGATGTTAAAAAACACGCAAAAGTGGTCAGACACGGCCAGATCCACAACAGAGGACCCACCCACGGACAGGCCATAGGTTATGACCAGGTCCAGGGTGCGCCCTCTGTTGTGGGTCGGCTGTGTGACATGTTGTTTAAGATCCAGACTGTGAAGGAGGTTTAAAAATTCTCTGGACACTGGGTCCGAGGCGTTGTTGAGGTGTAGATTAAAATCACCAGTTATTAAAATCCTATTGTATTTAGCATAAATGATTGATAAAAATTCTGAGAATTGGCTGATAAAAGAGGTGGAGTATTGGGGTGGTCTGTAAACTGTTATGCTTAAAATCGGAGGGCTGCTAAAAACAAACGCATGATGCTCAAATGATGGAAACGTATTTAAAGAGACCTCGCGTGAAGACATTTCGGTCCTTGTTATCGAAGCGGTTCCACCTCCTTTCCTACCCCTCCTTGTAGAAAATAAAAAGTTAAAATGTGGGGGGCAAGCCTCTGTGAGAACAGCAGGTGCATCAGTGCCAAGCCATGTCTCAGTAAGAAGAATACCATCAAGGTTTTTGTCTAAAATTAAATCGTTTATTATAAAAGATTTGTTTAAAAGAGAGCGCACGTTCAGCACGGCCATCTTTATGTCCGCGCCGGACGTGCGCTCATCATGTCTTTTTATAGGAATAATAAAAGCACTGTTGCATCTGGAAACAGTCCTGGGATTCTGTCTGTATGAAGTGATGGTGTCAATGGAGTGAGTGATCTGTGATGTTGATGGCAGACATGGGAGTAGTGGTGGAGGGGCATGTATGGTGGGGCGTGCGGGGGGTGAGCGTATATGTGAGTGTGAGTGGGGGGCAGAGTGTTGGTGTGCATGTGTTCTAACCAATAGTCAGGAGGTGGATGTTGCACAGGAACGGACAGTCAAGTCAATGTTCAAAGATAGAAGCCGGGACCCCTCGTGGTTTGGGTGAAGGCCGTCCCGTTTAAAAAGATGGGGTCTATTTAAAAAGGCAGCAAAATTGTCAACGAAGGGGATACTGTTGCCCAAGCAGTACCCCTTCAGCCACAGGTGCAGCTGGCGGAGGCGGCTGGTGACGACGTCACCGTAGCGAGGTGGGGGAAGCGGGCCGGAGATAATTAGCCGCTTCCCCGTGTCCAGCAGACGGTCCACCAGGGAGATGAAGTCCTGCTTCAGAACCTCCGACTGCTGAAATTTGAGATCGTTGATGCCGGCTTCCAGAACTAGCGTGGAGGCCGAGGGGTGCTGTGCACTCAGCTGCAGGGCCGAGGATGTAACCTCCGCAACACGGGCACCGGGATGACAGAAGGTCCGTCCATCGTGCACTGCCACGTGCCTGACCATTGAGGTCCCGACCACCAGCACCGCGGGGGTGCGCTGCACCTGAGTGGCCGCCTCTGATCTGGAGGTGCGGCGGTGGCGGCGAGGAGCCTGGGGATGGTGGCGCCGGGTCGTGGTTGCTCCTGACCAGGATGGTAGCGGAGGGCCAGGTCGAGCGGGCTGACCCTGGTTCCTCGTCTGGTGAGAGCCAGCTGGACGGACAGGACCAGGAGGCGAGCTGGAACAAGCGCCCACGGGAGGGAAGTCCTGCAGGCTTAGGATATCGTACCTGTTATCCAGTGGCAGATACGGGGGCGGAGGAGGGGGAGACGGATGAGCCCCAGCGCCCCTGGCCACCACCGACCAGGGTTCCCTTGGTTTGAGCGGTGTTGAGCTCACGAGGGCTCCTGCTCCGTCCCTGGCGATGAAACCCTGCGACTCCGTGGGGCGGAGGAAGGAGGTGGAATGAGCCGCTCCTTTGGGCATGGCTCCCTGGCGGTGCCGGCAGGACTCCGCCGGTGCTGTAGCTGGAATTTCAGCGTTGATGGACCCGGTCCATGGCAGGGTGGTGTCATTCGTGGCCGTCGTGCTCCGGTCACCAGCGCCGGATGCCTTCAGGAGGGCGATATGTTTCGCCTGGGAGATGGCAACAGTGGAGAGGTCCAGCAGGTCTACCCGCAGACCCTGTCCCTCGGACCTCAAACGGGCGATGTGTTTCTCCTGGGTCGAGGCGACAGCAGATGACTCGAGTATGAATTTGTCCCTCTCCTTGAGTTCGGACTGGAGCCCGGAGATGCTCTCCCTCAGTTTGGAGAACGTGGGGAGGCAGGACTCACACACCGCCATCATGCCCGCAGCCTGAGCCGGGGGACAGCCACACTAGGCACCGTGCCAGCACACGGAGGTGAGTCCAGGTTAGCACCGTGGCTAAAAACAAGCCGGCGCTAGCAGCGGGCAGGTGACCCCGCGAGATCGATAAAACTTAAAAAATTTTAAGATCCTCCGCACCGATGTCTGCTCTTCAAAGTGTCTGTGTTCCGTGTAAAATCGTAACTCACGGTCTGATGATCTCTGATGTTCCTCCTGTCGGACGCGATGTTAGCAATCCGTCCGGTTCAGTCATATCACTAAAGTGATATGACATTATCAAGAAAATGTTCGCCCACAGATCTCACCTGCTTGTTTGAAAATTTTGTGGTTCTTTGATACCATTTATCTGTCTCTTGTTATATATATATTTTAAAACTATTAGAATTTCCTCCTACGTCTGCAGCAACAATCCACCTACAGACTGTATAGAGCCCTGTTTTTCTGTCTTCAAAGTTTATGTAGGTTCTGCTATTCTGTTCTTCCATTGTTGCTGTGACGCCGCTCGACTCGGTGTTGAGGAAAACTGCTATCAGATGTTTCTGTCTGCAGCTGTGATAACCTGCAGGAGTGCAGGTTGCCCAAAGTAAAGAAAATGGCTTTGACGTGCGACGTCGACTCCTCCACCGCCGTCAATTCAGCCTTCTACATTTGTGAGAACAAGTTTCCAGGTGAGTTTGTATCTGATCTGGGATCAATTAACGAAACGATTCCCCATGTGGATGCCAACCTCGTGTCCTTACTGATGTTTCCACAGATAAACGTACTGTCATTGCCTGCAAGGATCAGAGTGCCGACTTAAAGTGTGGTAAGAATGTTTTGTTTTTTTACACACAGAAGATCTTTCTAAAGCCTTTTTGTCATATCCTGCCTGCTTCACCCTCAGAAAAGGGTGTTATTCGCATCATCAAGTCCAATTACGGACGTCTCGACCAGAACACCTGCACAGACACGCCTTCTGAAAACAGCTTCTGTGGAACGAAAGACTTTGAAGAAGATGTGAAACGCATGTATGTATACATAAATGATCCAACTTTCCAGATTCCTGATGAACAGATTTAATTTTAAATCCCGCTAATTCATTTTTCCTGTCTACAGGTGCAATGGTAGAAAAGAGTGTTGAATTCCAGGCACTGCTGAAGACCAGATATTTTATAGATTCTGTGATGAATTCCCCAAGTATGTGTACGTGTCCTACGTCTGTGAAGCATAAGTACATAAGGATAAGTACACAATGAACACCAACAGTTGGTGTACAGGTGACCTGAAGATGGAGGATTTCTCCTGCATCTGAGGAACCTTGTTCCAAATCTAAAAAGTAAATGACCCAATTAATAAAAGAGAGGAACTATCATCTGGGCCTTTGTCTTCTGTCAGCATTTCATGAACAATTGAGAAAAGAAAAAATACATTTTTGTTTATTTAAGACACATTGTTCTACACCTTAAAAGAACTAGAAAATAAATTCCTGTTCATTTCCAGTCTGGTGACACTGAGACAGAGGTCAATCCACCCAAAGGACAGAATACCCAGAAACACAACAATGTTGTGGTGCTGACCCGTGTAGCGGGGTGTCTTACAATTTCCTTCTCCTGAACTCAGGAAAAACTGAGGTCATGGTGTTTGGTCCTGAACCTCTCAGGGATAGATTAGATCACATGATCACTCTATATGGTATCTCCTTAACATCTAGTCACTCTGTGAGGAATCTTGGAGTAACTTTTGATCAACATCTGTCCTTCAACTCACATATTGAAATCGTCTCTAGAAGTGCCTTTTTTCACTTGAGAAACATCACAAAGATCAGGAAGCTACTGACGCGGCATGATGCTGAAAAGTTAGTCCATGCATTTGTTACTTCCAGGCTGGACTATTGTAGTTCTTTATAATCAGGGTGTCCAAACAACTCTTTAAGACGCCTCCAGTTAATCCAAAATGCTGCAGCCAGAGTTCTGACAGGTATTGGCAAAAGAGATCACATTACTCCTGTACTGGCATCTCTTTATTGGCTGCCCATTAAATTTTGAATAATTTTAAAATTATTCTTCTGACCTACAAGGTCCTCAGAGGCCTAGTGACACCTAGAGGAGCTAGTGACACCTTAGCAGCCCAATAGACCGCTCCGCTCTCAGAATGCTGGTCTACCTGTGGTCCCCAGAGTCTCTAGCGATAGAATGGGGAGCCAGGAGGCTGACTCCATCTCTACTTTTAAGATTAGACTTTAAAGTCTTTGATCTTTAGTTGTCATTGTTGTCTTTGATCTTAAGTTGGCATTTTAGTCTATGATCTCCTTTATGTCATTGATGTCAAAGTTGTCCTTTCATGTCAGATCACTGAAGAGATCAAAGGAGAAATCGGATCAAACACAGCAGTTATACCTCTTTCAGCACACGCCTGAGGAGTTCAACACTCTTGTACCACACTGGTGACCAGCAGACGCATCAATGGCACAGAGAGGAACCCAGCAGCTGAAGGCAGAACAATAACCGATGGAATCATCAGCGGAAACTTGGAGGGAAGAGGTCCAGCAGCTCAGAGAAGCCCTGGCTGAGAAGGAGGAGCAGCTCAGCAAGGCTGTGAAGAGGAGACAGATGAGAACTGTGGCCCACGTGGAGACCCTGACCCTGCTGAACAGCACACAAGCTGCTCTGAAAGAGAGCAAACTCAAATTTGCTTCTCTGGAGGAAACCCTCCACAGTCAGCAGCAGGAGAAAGAGGAGAGACGCAGGAGAGAGCTGATGGAGCAGGAGGAAGGTCTGAATCACAAGCTCCTTGTGATCAAGGAGGAACTTGAGAGGCAGCTGGAGGAAGAGAAGCAGAAGAATAATGAAGAGAAAGAGGCCATGAGGCAGCAGCTCTTTCGACAAGAAGAAAAGTTCAAGAAACTGCTTGAAGAAGAGCAACACAAATATGATGAGAAGATCGTGGAAAAAGAAGAGTCAATGAAGCAGCAGCTGATGGCTAAAGAAGAAAACTTTAACAAGATGCTGGTTGATGTTTGTCAGCGGCGGGAGAGCACAGCTCAGAAATGGGCACAGAAGAACGAAGAGCTGGAGCACAGGTTTGAGGCAACACGAGGAGGAGAAGAACAAAGAGGAGCTCCAGAGGCTCTCTGAAGCAATCCTCCAACTTGAGGTGAGATGCTTTTGCCTTTGTTCCTCTTCCAGAAGACTTCAGATGATGTTCAGTGAAATCTAAAACCCAATCTCTCTTTTCTGCAGCTTCAAGTATTAAAGAAGCAGAAGAAAAAAAGCTTCTGGAGATGGAAGTTCTGGAAAAAGAGGAAGCAAACAACAATTCTAGAGCTTCCAAAGCCCTCCTCCTCCTCTCCATCCTGACCTCCACAGTATCACATCCTGTCTTCAGTTTTATTTTACAGTATAATCATTGTTTATATTCTATGTTTGGATCTATGATGTAGAAACAATAAAACTCAAAGCAAACCACCAGATTATTGTAGATGTTGTAAATGACAGCTTTAGAAATGGCTTAATTTCATTACTTGAGTCAGTTGGTTTCCTCCAGCAGATAAACCAACCAACTCATAGCTTTAACCACACCTTAGATCTAGTCCTGATTTATGGTGTTGAGGTAGAACATGTGTCAGTGTTCCCTCAGAACCCCCTCCTGTCAGACCATTCTTTGATCACGTTTACATTTATGATTAAGGATTCTTCTATATTCAGAACACAGTCTTACTATAGCAGATGTCTTTCAGATAATGCTGTAGCTAAGTTTAAGGAAGTGATCCCTGTGCTAATCCCAGGACCACTGTGTGTTTCTCCAGGGATCAATCATTATAATCTTAGCCCTTCTGAGGTGGACGCTATTGCTGAAGGTGCAGCAGCCTCACTGAGAATCAGTGACATAAAGTCTTGGATGTCTTCAAATTTCCTCCTAGTCCATGCATTTTTTATTCCCAGATTGGACTATTGTAATTCTTTATTATCAGGGTGTCAAAACAACTCTTTAGGAAGCCCCCAGGTGATCCAAAATGCTGCAGCCAGAGTTCTGACAGGTATAGGGTTAGGGTTGACAAAAGAGATCACATGACTCCTGTACTGGCATGTCTTCATTGGCTGCCCATTAAATTTAGAATAATTTTAAAATTATTCTTCTGACCTACAAGGTCCTCAGAGGCCTAGCTCCATCCCACCTGGAGGAGCTAGTGACACCTTATCATCCCAAAAGACCGCTTCGCTCTCAGAATTCCACTATTCTATAACCCAGGCCCAAATATCCTAGTGGATGAAAGACTGGTGGCATTCAGAGGCCGCTGCCCATTTTGGCAATACATGCCTCCCAAACCAGCTAAATATGGGATACAAAGCTGGCCAGCATGTGATGCAAACACCAGCTATGCATTGACCATGCAGGTTGGGTTAGGGTTAGTTGGAGCCCCAGGGAAGAATCAACCTGGATTACAATATACAAATATAAATGTTACGTTTCAATGTCATGTAAAACGATTACTTTTCACTATAAAACTATTACTTGTTGGTCTTTCAGCAGTAACAAAGTAGTGAAACAATAAAAAAAGGATAAACATGTATTTTTTGAAAAACAGGTGAATTTTCCAAATTGAACAAAGGTAAGGAACACCATTGCAGAAAATATTGATAGAATGGTTAGTAATGAAATATTAACAGTGCTTGTTGGGATGTTTTGGATTCAGACATCTTTTTGATAGTTGAACATGCACCAGATCAAACTGACCCGGGAACATCATTACTGTTCTTAAAAAATGTTTTTTTGATCATCTGAAGCTAATATTTAACTTGACTCAGTTTCAGCTGCTAAGATCCTAATCCCTGAACTGTTTGTGTCTTAGCAGAGATAGCGTTTGCATTCCCCCAATGCTGGTTAATACGTATATGACACAAACCTAGGAACCTTTGGCAAGCTCTTGTTTCTATAAGTCTTTGCCATTAAGGCCTGTTGTAGCAAATTTTCAACATACCTATTAATTTTTCAAATAAAAAAGCTCAATTAAATTTAAAATCTACTTGAAGCAAGCAAACAATTTTTTTATTAGGTCGTTAATCAGAAAAACCTGACTGGCTGGTTTTTAAGTCACCATTCAGCAGAGTCACAAACCCCACAGCCCAGGTGAACAGAGAATAAGGAGGACTGATCTGAAGCTTGCTAACAACTTAAAAATACCCTTTATGTAAGTCTCTACAGCAAGGATGGGCAACTCCATTCCTTGAGGGTCAGATTTAAGATGGGTTTTCTGTCCTAAAAGTAGTCAACACCTTCAGCTGGGGCTCCACGTGTCTAAAGAAAAGCGGTTTCTGCTTGATGGGACACAAAATCCTGCTTGAATCCAACCTATGAGAACTTGAGTTGCCTCTTCCTTTGCTACAGTCCTGCTACATAAATAACAGGGGAAAAAAGATCTGTAGAGATTAGAATACTTATAAACACTGATCCACATTAATCGCAGGCCACCAATGACTATGTCACCTAATTTTTTATATACATACACACACACACAGGTACTGATAGATTATCTTCCCATAGGTGTTCATGGGTTTTTTAAGTACCCAGAGGACACTTTGGATCTTATTTGATTACTCAGTAGCAGATTATTGGATCAGTTTTTAATGTTTGGGATATTTTTCCACCCATTCAAATGATAGTTTACCATTTCCTTCCACATCTTTCTGGGTTTGGATGATATTTTGAAGCATTTCTGATAATTTAAGTAGGAAGTAAAACATCTGCTGCCTTCGTCCTGCGGTGTGGGCCAACTGTTTTCTTTCACAGAATCAATGTCCTCACTCATTGAAACCTTCACTGATATTATTTTAGAACAACCAAATATCTGATTTCTTCACTTTTCTGGAAAATGAGTAAAAACCTTTACGTTAACCCATTAATTTCTTGATTTGGAAAATAATATGCACAGTTTCTCCTGCACGCTCATGTGTACTATTTAACGATACCATGAGAATTGAGAAGTATGAAAAGTTAAAGCTTTTCTGTATATTTTAAATGTTTTTCACTCTTTTGAACACAACGGTATCATGGTCATTCAAAAAAGTTCAGGACCACATTTCATATTTCAGCTAATCCTTGGGGATATATCCAGATAGCATTTCTTTGGTGTTGTTTTTGTTTAAGCCAAAGGTAATGATTAACTACCTGTAATAAAGAATATTCATGCTAACTGGAGGATATATTTTCAATGGGTCATCAAATGTTGACAGAAGACAAAAGTCAGTCAGTTTTAGCCAGTGAAGACAGGTTAATTTGAAAAAGAAGCCATATTTATTAGAACAGAACCACCATCCTTAAAGAAAGAGATGGTTCTTCCAATATAAAGAAAATTCAACATCAGAATTTGGTGATTTTGAGGCTCGTATTATCTTCGCAAGCTCCATATAACTCCTGGTCCTCAGATGTGGGAGGTCAGTGAAGGTTTTGGAAATCCAGCCACACAAAAAGTTCATTTGTGCTCCCACTGTTGCCTTATGGGGACTGGTCCCATTCAAGCTCAGAGACATTTTTCTTTGATCACTCTGGTATATAAAGTGCCTTTAATTAATTAAATTTCAGGTTTTAATATTAACCTTTATTATCAAGCCCTTATTAATCCTAATTCCACCCACAAAGCCCTCACATGTTCATTATGAATGTCAGCTAATATTTGATGTTTATTTAGTTTAACCCATTAACTCAGAACTAAATGGGTAACATGATATCAAGCATTATCATGAGTCAGAAAAACCTGTTCTGTGGTTCGTGGTTCCATGTACGAAACTCTTGGCTGGGTTTTAAGACAACATTGAGCAGAAAGTCAGACCTCACAGCCCATTTGGACAGACAGTAATTTGGATTGAACTAACGCCATCGAACGACTTAATACCAGTGGAAGTCCCATACATTTTACATCTAGACCTTCACTGACGTCCCACTTAGTCTGACCTAAATTAACAAACCTCAAACTACCATCAATACAACACCACGGCTGAAGAATTCAGACCACACATAAAAATTCCATTGCCTTGATATAGTCTCAGAGTCTAAGTAACACATTCACATAAATATAAAACACTTTTATGGATGTTAGCTGATATTTGTTGTTTTTTAATTTCACCCAGGGGTGCTTTTTACGTCGATCACAATCAACTGGTCGATCGCCAAGGTACTATTGATACATGACATTAAAAAAATAACCATCAGCCTATTATCAATCCTGTCACTTGATTGATCTATAGGGCAGACAGTCAGATGACATCTGAGTCAGTCTGTTACCAGTGGCCAGATGAATATCTGCAACCAAATCTTGCTTTTCTCCTTCAGCCATTTTGGGTAAAGAAAACGCAGTGAGAGCTGTTGGTAGCTAATTGATCTCTGGGTTTATTTCAGCTATAAACAGTGAAAAAAAAGTGGATTATGAGACGCGAGTTGAAGATAAAATGTCCTAGCTACTGCAGAACATCAGCAAAGAAAATGGGCTGAATGGTGGCATTTGCTCTTTGGAATAGTGCAACACATCCCCCTCAAGTAGTTGTATCTATTCAAATTGGTCCATGATCACCGATATGTGAAAAATGGGCCCAAAACAACAGTATGACACCCTCCTCCATGGTCTTCACAGTGGACTGGGGTTTGAATGAAGTGTTTGAGGGTCATCCGCCATTTGCCTTTAAGACAGTCAAGATGGGGTGTGGGCCAACTGTTTTTCACAGAATCAATGTCCTCACTCATTGAAACCTTCACTGTTATTATTTTTGAACAGCCAATTAACTGATTTCTTTCAATTTAATTCCCTTAATTTCTTGATTTGAAAAGATAACATGAAGTGTTTCTACTGCACTGTCACGTTCCAGTCTAGGGTATGGAATTGTGAACCAGGGAAAAGTGAAGGTGGCACGAGGAATAACGCAAGAACAATAAGTGAAATATAGATTTAATGGCAAAAGTGGGGTTAATACAAAAATAAGTGAGCACTTAAAGTATAGAGGTCTAATCAATGGTTAAAGGCACGTTGCATGGCAAACATTCCAAAAGTAGACGAAAGTGGCTTCTCCACAGAAGCAGGCGAACTGCAACCGACGGGCTGCGTGTCACAAAAAGAAGTGGGAACTGGTAGCGCTGACGTGGCGAGTCACGGAACAGAACGAAAACGGAGCAAGAAGGATTCGTTGGGTGGCACCCCAGGGTTTTTAAAAGGACGCCAATCTCGAACCAGCCAATCACAGACCATGGCGCAGCACCTATTGAAACAGAGAAACACAAAACACGGGGGCGGGACAAAACGGAACCAAACGCGCAAAGGTACGCAGAGCGCACAGTAAAAGCAAACTAAACAACATAACTGGGATCGTAACATGCACATTCATGTGCACATTTTAAAACTATTAGAATTTCCTCCTAAGTTAAAAGGTTTTCTCAGTGTTTTAAGCTTTTTTTCCAGTTGTTTGAACACAACTCATTAAAAAGAGGGCAGCATTCCATATTTCAGTGACTCCTTGGGGATATATACAGATAGCGTTTCTTTGGTATTGTTATAAGCCAAAGGCCTGTTGAAGTACCTGTAATGAAGAATATTCATGCTCACAGAGGCTGTTGATGTCACTGACTGACACGCAAAGAGGTGTAAAGAAACTGTATAAAAGGTGTCTCCCTGCTGAAAGAGGCACCAGTCAAGAGAAGTGGTACCATGTCTTTCTCACTTGTAACCCTCCTCACCTGTAAGTCCACCCTCCAATAAGCTGTAGGAAGCTTTGTTTTATTTGAGCTTAATCAATAAATATCTGATTCATATTTTAGTCCTGGTTGTCTGTTGGTGTTCAGAATGTCATGGTAAAGATTCTCTGAACCTTCTCCTTTTGCTGATTACTTTTTCATCATTTCAGAAATTTAACTTCTCTCATGCAGTAAATTTATCACATTCTGGATTTGCTCACACTATCTGAGAACTTTCCCTCCTGCAGGACAAATGATGAGCATGGCTCCTCTGGGTAGCAACCTGATGCTGTCCTGCCGTACGTCTTGTCTTTGTTTCTCAGATTTGTCTGTTAATGAATCTGCTTGGTTTTTGAAATGGCAAGAAAATGATGTAGAATTATTAGGTGGAATTAACAAAACAGTTGATAGTCAAAAGCCAAACTGGAACAA
Organism: Takifugu rubripes; assembly: GCF_901000725.2. NCBI lineage: Eukaryota > Metazoa > Chordata > Actinopteri > Tetraodontiformes > Tetraodontidae > Takifugu > Takifugu rubripes. The sequence goes on along the minus strand of NC_042292.1, from coordinate 7,721,369 downwards.
ATTTATTGTAGCCTGAGTATGTGAAAATTGTTAAACTATTATTGATTTTGGGGCATTACACCTTCAGCTCGAGGACAGGAGATCAACATCGTGTCAATGGTTTACAGCAACAAGGGGTTTGAGAATAATGCTCAGGACTTCTGCAGCAGCATTGCACCTCCAAGCTGTTTACATCCCATGTTAATGCCGTGGTCAAAGTCTATGTAGGTTCTGCTATTCTGTTCTTCCATTGTTGCCGTGACTACACTCAAATCGGTGTTGCAGATAACTGATATCAGACGTTTCTGTCTACAGCTGTGATAACCTGCAGGAGTGCAGGTTGGCCAAAGTAGACAAAAGAATGTTGATCTGCGATCTCGACACCTTCACCGCCGTTTCAGCCTTCTACACTTGTGAGAACAAGTTTCCAGGTGAGTTTGTATCTGATCCGGGATCATTAACGAAACGATTCCCCGTGTGGATGCCAACCTCGTGTCCTTACTGATGTTTCCACAGATAAACGTACTGTCATTGCCTGCAAGGATCAGACTGCCAACTTAAAGTGTGGTAAGAATGTTTTTTTACACACAGAAGATCTTTCTAAAGCCTTTTTGTCATATCCTGCCTGCTTCACCCTCAGAAAAGGGTGTTATTCGCATCATCAAGTCCAATTACGGACGTCTCGACCAGAACACCTGCACAGACACGCCCTCTGATTACACCTTTTGTACAGCTGGAGGATTTGGAGAAGATGTGAAAAGCAGGTATGTCGAGAAATAATCCAACTTTCCAGATTCCTGATGGACAGAATTAATTTTGAACCCTGCCAATTCATTTTTCCTGTCTACAGGTGCAACGGTAGAAAAGAGTGTTCAATTCCAGGCAATCCTAAAGGGAGGATAGTGTTTTCATACTGTGATCAATCCCCCAAGTATGTGTACGTGTCCTACGTCTGTGAAGCATAGGATAAGTACACAATGAACACCAACAGTTGGTGTACAGGTGACCTGAAGATGGAGGATTTCTCCTGCATCTGAGGAACCTTGTTCCAAATCTAAAAAGTAAAAAACCCAATTAATAAAAGAGAGGAACTATCATCTGGGCCTGTGTCTTCTGTCAACATTTCATGACCAATTGAGAATATATATACACTCCAAACAGAACAGATCTCTCTACAAAAATACATTTTTATTTAAGACATCGATTTACACCTACAAAGAACTAGAAAAGAAATTCCTGCTTATTTCCAATCTGGTGACACTGTGACAGAGGTCAATCCACCCAAAGGACAGAATACCCAGAAACACAACAACGTTGTGCTGCTGACCCGTGTCGCAAAGACCTGTCCAACACAAGAGAGGCAACTCTTTGGGACAGGACTTTGCTGTTCACCTGCACCTTAAAGTCAAAAGTCAGTCGTTCTGGGGCAGCAACCTAAAAGTTTATTCTCTTGAAGACAGATGAAGAAGCCATATTTGTTAGAACAGAACAACCATCCACAAAGAGAGAGATGTTTCTTCTAAAATCAAAAAAATTCAACGTCAGAATTTTGTGATTATGAGGCTCGTATTATCGTCGCAAGCTCCACATAAGTCCTGGTCCTCAGATGAGGGAGGTCAGCGACGGTTGCAGAAATCCAGCCACACAAAACATACATCTGTTCAAATGAACCCCTATTAATCCTCACATGTTCAGGAAGTACATATAAAACAGTTTACTGATATCAGCTAATGTTTGATGTTTTAGTTTAAACCATTAACTAAGAGCTCGAAGGCTAGCTCATACCAGGAAGATGAGAACTCTGGCAAACAGAAAAAGGCAGGAACAAATTGACCAGAAGAATGAGCAGATTAGTACAGAAACACAACAGGAACAGGCAGGGTCAAAACCTGCAAATCAGTCCAAAGAATAACGCTGGAGAATCGGGCATAAACACATAAACTGGCAAGGCAAGAGTGCCAAGTAAGGAGTTTAAATTACTGAGGTCCAAACAGCTGTCCCAGATTGGGTTGAGGAGCAAAGGAAGACACAGCTGTGCAGAATTGTGCTGATTAGGATGGAGCAAACTTACACGCTGAAGGTGTTCTGGCACCTCCCCGCCACCACAACACGTTCCATGTTTTTGTCCACACTAGGGCTCAAACCGGGAATCCTCCGCTTCTCAGCCCAGTCCCCCAACACTGTCTTTTCAAACTATTCATTGGAAATAAAACAAACAAAGTATTTGTTCTTGAGGGTATGCAGTAGCAAAACAATTGAACATGTTGGTGCCGCTGTGACGGTCAAGTACTAAAGTGATATGACATTATCAAGAAAATGTTTGCCCACAGATCTCACCTGCTTGTTTGAAAATAAACCCCTTCTTACTGATATCAGCTAATATTTGATGTTTTAGTTTAACCCATTAACTAAGAGCTCGAAGGCTCGAACATGATATCAGGCATTGTTATAAGTCAGAAAAACCTGTTCTGTGGTTCAAGGTACGAAACTCGTGGCTGGGTTTTAAGACAACATTGAGCAGAAAGTCAGACCTCACAGCCCATTTGGACAGACAGTAAATTGGATTGAACTAACGCCATTGAACAATTTAACACCAGCGGGAGTCCCGGACATTTTACATCTAGACCTTCACTGATGTCCCACTTAGTCTGTCCTTAATTAATAAACCTCAAACTACCATCAATACAACACCACAGCTAAAGAATTCAGACAACCATACATAACCATTCCATTGTCTTGATATATTCTCAGAGTCTAAGTAACACTTTAAAATCAATAAGCTCACATACACAAAATACAGACAGGAAAAGATCCTCTACTGTCAACAAACCTATAGTGTTTTAATAAATTCACCAAAGTGTACACCATGTGAGCTAAAACAAACTTTTCAAAGAAACCACACATTGTCACATTTAAGAAACCAACAATACAATAGCCAAACAAATTCTCCTCATCTTCTGACTGCTTTTTCATTTTCGGGGTCGCAGAGCGTGTGCACATGGCAAAGGCAGGGTCCACCCACGGATGAGTCGACAGTTCATCACAGGGCCCGATGTGAGCATTTGTGGGTTTGGTACCTTGCGCAAGGGCACCTCAGCAGGACCCAGCTGCAGCACACAAAGGAGGATAACTTTGCGAGTGACGGTATTTTATTCAGAATAAATTGCAGATCACCAAAGAATACAGTGTTCAAATAATCCAGGAAATAATCCCACAGGTTGATAATCCTCAAGAACTCGTACCAGGAAGACTAGAACTATGTCAAAGCATCAAAATGTTTCTGCACAACAAAGGGTGGTGGCGCATGTCAAGGTCGGAAAAGTATGCCTCCCCAAACAAGTATGTAAATTACCAGAGACAAATTACCACCCGTGCTGTGTTTCTCAAGTTCAGTGGCTCTTAACCTAGGTTTGATCGAAGTCAGTATCTGGGGTTCGGTGGAGGTCAACGGAGATGGGGAATTCAAGAACACAATGCTTGCTAAATTCAAGGTGAAGAGAGCCAGATTTGATGAAAAGGTTACCCTGCCTGTTCTCAGCTTTGTACCCACCAAACTGATTCTCAAGGCCTCGAACAAAATTGCTTATCCGATCCCATGTTTTTGCGTTAAAATCATGTTTTGCCTATTTTTTTCTTTGAACACAGTATCGTTAATGCACAATTCATTTTGTGCACCAGTAAAATATACCTATGTCTTGAATTGGACAAAAAAAAAAAAAATCTTTTTTTTTCTCGATAAAAAAGGGTTCAGTAAATGCACATATGAAACTGGTGGGGTTCAGTACTTCCAACGAGCTTTAGAACCACTGCTGTAGTTTATACAATGCATTACTTAATCCTGCATTCCCAAATTTCAGTTGTGTGATCACCTCCTCCACACTCCTGTCTCTCCCTGCACACCTCATTCCCCCACCTTCCTCTGGATTCCACATACCATCTTCCTTCCTTCCACTGAATTCTGATTATTTCTAATAGAATATCCAATTTATCTGTTTATGTAAATTTGTGAGAGCCAAGCTTGATTCTGAAAAGATTACCCTCACTTGTCTTCGACCAACCAACCAACTTAAACCATTGGAGTCCAGTGATCACTCCTCTCATTCCCATGTTCCCATTCACCTTCTTGCAAATACTTTTGACCTGCTTTGCTTTATTCCCCTGCTCTTCTGTTTTACGTACCATCAACAAATTCCCTCTCTCAAGACTTTAGCCATTTCCACCTCCCCCAGCTTTTTCCTTAGTTCCTTCATCACCACGATTTTGCTCATACTGACATTCTCATCCTCTTTCCTAAACCTCAGGATAAGTTTACACTTTTCCACCATAACCTTCCTTCCAACAAGTTTATAATATCCAGTTGTTTTCATCCAGGTTTCTAGAATAATTCTTCCTTTTACTATTTTGGCCTGTTGCCAAACTTACCCCCTCTTGCAGCTGCGGCAATCGCTGTGATTTCTCTGGAGTCTGATCATTTATCGCCATAATACCACCCGTATACTCATCATCTCCCCAGGTCGCCATCCCAGTTGAATCTTTCTAAATCTGTGTTTTTCCAAAGAGCTCCCTCAATTTCTTTCACCAGCGTCTCCAACTCATCCCAACAATCGAAACAAGTTGACACTTGCATGGTCCATCCTTAAATCCCGATGATGAGTCACAGCTGCACAGAAAAGGTGGCAGGAAAAGACTTGGTCAGAGCTCCTCTCAGCCTGGAGGAAAACAGACACACATGGAGATACCAACTATAGAGAAGGGGGGCAGGGGAGAAACAAACATATCAAAAGTTTCGTGTCTGTTCATCAGATCAGTCATATGTTCCCCCGAAAAGAGAGAGAAGACTCGTGAGGTGAAGCAGGAATTCAAGTTGACAGATGTGAAGTCACAACAGCATAGTCAGCAGATTTCTTCCATCTGACTGACCCCCAAATACTGAAAGGCATTTTACCCATTTTTTTTTCCATCGGTGGGCTTCTGAAGGGGTTTCGTACTGATAGATTATCTTCCCATAGGTGTTCATGTGTTTTTACAGTACCCAGAGGACACTTTAGACCTTCTTTGATTACTCAGTAGCAGATTATTGGATCAGTTTTTGCTGTTTGAGATATTTTTCCATTTATTCAAAGGATAGTTTCCCGTTTTCTTCCACATCTTTCTGAGTTTGTATGATGTTTTGAAACATTTATGATCATTTAACTAGGAAGTAAAACATCTGCTGCCTTCGTCCTGCGGTGTGGGCCAACCGTTTTCTTTCACAGAATCAATGTCTTGTCTAATTGAAACCACTGATATTTTAGAACAGCCAAATATCTGATTTCTTCACTATTCTGGAAAATGAGGAAAAACATTTACTTTTCCCCATTAATTTCTTCATTTGGAAAATAACATGCAGTTTCTCCTGAACGCTCATGTTTACTATTTAAGCTACTACGAGAATGGAGAAGTGTGAAAAGTTAAAGCTTTTCTATAGATTTTAAATGTTTTTCACTTTTTTGAACACGGCATTGTGATGCTCATTCAATAAATTTTAGGACCACATTTCATATTTCAGTTACTCCTTGGGGATATATACAGATAGCGTTTCTTTGGTATTGTTTTTTTAAGCCAAAGGCAATGTTGAAGTACCTGTAATGAAGAATATTCATGCTCACAGAGGCTGTTGATGTCACTGACTGGCACGCAAAGTGGTGTAAAGAAACTGTATAAAAGGCGGCTCCCTGCTGAAAGAGGCACCAGTCAAGAGAAGTGGTACCATGTCTTTCTCACTTGTAACCCTCCTCACCTGTAAGTCCACCCTCCGATAAGCTGTAAGAAGCTTTGTTTGATTTGAGCTCAATCAATAAATATCTGATTTTCATATTTTAGTCCTGGTTGCCTGTTGGTGTTCAGGATGTCAAGGTAAAGATTCTCTGAACCTTCTCCTTTTGCTGATTACTTTCTTTTTGTCATTTCAGAAATATCTACATTCTTTATTTAACTTTTCTCATGCAGTAAATTTATCACATTCTGGATTTGCTCACACTATCTGAGAACTTTCCCTCCTGCAGGACAAATGATGAGCATGGCTCCTCTGGGTAGCAACCTGATGCTGTCCTGCCGTACGTCTTGTCTTTGTTTCTCAGATTTGTCTGTTAACTAATCTGCTTGGTTTTTGAAATGGGAAGAAAATGATGTAGAATTACTAGTTGGAACTAACAAAACAGTTGATAGTCAAAAGCCAAACTGGAACGATTATCTTGTAGCCTGAGTATGTGAAAATTGTTAAACTATTATTGATTTTGGGGCATTACACCTTCAGCTCGAGGACAGGAGATCAACATCGTGTCAATGGTTCACAGCAACAAGGGGTTTGAGAATAATGCTCAGGACTTCTGCAGCAGCATTGCACCTTCAAGCTGTTTACATCCCATGTTAATGCCGTGGTCAAAGTCTGTGTAGGTTCTGCTATTCTGTTCTTCCATTGTTTGCCGTGACTACACTCGAATCGGTGTTGCAGATAACTGATATCAGACGTTTCTGTCTACAGCTGTGATAACCTGCAGGAGTGCAGGTTGGCCAAAGTAGACAAAAGAATGTTGATCTGCGATCTCGACACCTTCACCGCCGTTTCAGCCTTCTACACTTGTGAGAACAAGTTTCCAGGTGAGTTTGTATCTGATCCGGGATCATTAACGAAACGATTCCCCGTGTGGATGCCAACCTCGTGTCCTTACTGATGTTTCCACAGATAAACGTACTGTCATTGCCTGCAAGGATCAGACTGCTGACTTAAAGTGTGGTAAGAATGTTTTGTTTTTTTACACACAGAAGGTCTTTCTAAAGCCTTTTTGTCATATCCTGCCTGCTTCACCCTCAGAAAAGGGTGTTATTCGCATCATCAAGTCCAATTACGGACGTCTCGACCAGAACACCTGCACAGACACGCCTTCTGATTACACCTTTTGTACAGCTAGAGGCTTTGGAGAAGATGTGAAAAGCATGTATGTCGAGAAATAATCCAACTTTCCAGATTCCTGATGGACAGAATTAATTTTGAACCCTGCCGATTCATTTTTCCTGTCTACAGGTGCAACGGTAGAAAAGAGTGTTCAATTCCAGGCAATCCTAAAGGGAGGATAGTGTTTTCATTCTGTGATGAATCCCCCAAGTATGTGTACGTGTCCTACGTCTGTGAAGCATAGGATAAGTACACAATGAACACCAACAGTTGGTGTACAGGTGACCTGAAGATGGAGGATTTCTCCTGCATCTGAGGAACCTTGTTCGAAATCTAAAAAGTAAAAAACCCAATTAATAAAAGAGAGGAACTATCATCTGGGCCTGTGTCTTCTGTCAACATTTCATGACCAATTGAGAATATATATACACTCCAAACAGAACAGATCTCTCTACAAAAATACATTTTTATTTAAGACATCGATTTACACCTACAAAGAACTAGAAAAGAAATTCCTGCTTATTTCCAATCTGGTGACACTGTGACAGAGGTCAATCCACCCAAAGGACAGAATACCCAGAAACACAACAACGTTGTGCTGCTGACCCGTGTCGCAAAGACCTGTCCAACACAAGAGAGGCAACTCTTTGGGACAGGACTTTGCCGTTCACCTGCACCTTAAAGTCAAAAGTCAGTCGTTCTGGGGCAGCAACCTAAAAGTTTATTCTCTTGAAGACAGATGAAGAAGCCATATTTGTTAGAACAGAACAACCATCCACAAAGAGAGAGATGTTTCTTCTAAAATCAAAAAAATTCAACGTCAGAATTTTGTGATTATGAGGCTCGTATTATCGTCGCAAGCTCCACATAAGTCCTGGTCCTCAGATGAGGGAGGTCAGCGACGGTTGCAGAAATCCAGCCACACAAAACATACGTCTGTTCAAATGAAGCCCCTATTAATCCTCACATGTTCAGGACGTACATATAAAACAGTTTACTGATATCAGCTAATGTTTGATGTTTTAGTTTAAACCATTAACTAAGAGCTCGAAGGCTAGCTCATACCAGGAAGATGAGAACTCTGGCAAACAGAAAAAGGCAGGAACAAATTGACCAGAAGAATGAGCAGATTAGTACAGAAACACAACAGGAACAGGCAGGGTCAAAACCTGCAAATCAGTCCAAAGAATAACGCTGGAGAATCGGGCATAAACACATAAACTGGCAAGGCAAGAGTGCCAAGTAAGGAGTTTAAATTACTGAGGTCCAAACAGCCGTCCCAGATTGGGTTGAGGAGCAAAGGAAGACACAGCTGTGCAGAATTGTGCTGATTAGGATGGAGCAAACTTACACGCTGAAGGTGTTCTGGCACCTCCCCGCCACCACAACACGTTCCATGTTTTTGTCCACACTAGGGCTCAAACCGGGAATCCTCCGCTTCTCAGCCCAGTCCCCCAACACTGTCTTTTCAAACTATTCATTGGAAATAAAACAAACAAAGTATTTGTTCTTGAGGGTATGCAGTAGCAAAACAATTGAACATGTTGGTGCCGCTGTGACGGTCAAGTACTAAAGTGATATGACATTATCAAGAAAATGTTTGCCCACAGATCTCACCTGTTTGTTTGAAAATAAACCCCTTCTTACTGATATCAGCTAATATTTGATGTTTTAGTTTAACCCATTAACTAAGAGCTCGAAGGCTAGAACATGATATCAGGCATTGTTATAAGTCAGAAAAACCTGTTCTGTGGTTCACGGTACGAAACTCGTGGCTGGGTTTTAAGACAACATTGAGCAGAAAGTCAGACCTCACAGCCCATTTGGACAGACAGTAAATTGGATTGAACTAACGCCATTGAACAATTTAACACCAGCGGGAGTCCCGGACATTTTACATCTAGACCTTCACTGATGTCCCACTTAGTCTGTCCTTAATTAATAAACCTCAAACTACCATCAATACAACACCACAGCTAAAGAATTCAGACAACCATACATAACCATTCCATTGTCTTGATATATTCTCAGAGTCTAAGTAACACTTTAAAATCAATAAGCTCGCATACACAAAATACAGACAGGAAAAGATCCTCTACTGTCAACAAACCTATAGTGTTTTAATAAATTCACCAAAGTGTACACCATGTGAGCTAAAACAAACCTTTCAAAGAAACCACACATTGTCCCATTTAAGAAACCAACAATACAATAGCCAAACAAATTCTCCTCATCTTCTGACTGCTTTTTCATTTTCGGGGTCACAGAGCGTGTGCACATGGCAAAGGCAGGGTCCACCCACGGATGAGTCGACAGTTCATCACAGGGCCCGATGTGAGCATTTGTGGGTTTGGTACCTTGCGCAAGGGCACCTCAGCAGGACCCAGCTGCAGCACACAAAGGAGGATAACTTTGCGAGTGACGGTATTTTATTCAGAATAAGTTGCAGATCACCAAAGAATACAGTGTTCAAATAATCCAGGAAATAATCCCACAGGTTGATAATCCTCAAGAACTCGTACCAGGAAGACTAGAACTATGTCAAAGCATCAAAATGTTTCTGCACAACAAAGGGTGGTGGCGCATGTCAAAGTCGGAAAAGTATGCCTCCCCAAACAAGTATGTAAATTACCAGAGACAAGCATGCAATGTCATTGTTGATGGCAACAGGGGGGACTTGTTTTTAGGTGGTTACCACAAAAAATATTTTGCCTTGCGAATCCTGACATTGTTAAGACGCTAACTTGCAGGTACAGACAGAATCCCAAAATGCCGACACAGGAGATGGAAGTGGATTCTTTGAACACTTTGAAGACTGAACAAAAAAAGTTGCCAACTTCAAAATCAAACGATGACTAGCAATGGAGTCTGCTCGTCTCAGCCTGGAGGAAAACAGACACACATGGAGATACCAACTATAGAGAAAGGGGGGCAGGGGAGAAACAAACACATCAAAAGTTGGGTGTCTGTTCATCAGATCAGTCATATGTTCCCCTGAAAAGAGAGAGAAGACTCGTGAGGTGAAGCAGGAATTCAAGTTGACAGATGTGAAGTCACAACAGCATAGTCAGCAGATTTCTTCCATCTGACTGACCCCCAAATACTAAAAGGCATTTTCCCCATATTTTTTCCATCGGTGGGCTTCTGAAGGGGTTTCGTACTGATAGATTATCTTCCCATAGGTGCTCATGTGTTTTTACAGTACCCAGAGGACACTTTAGACCTTCTTTGATTACTCAGTAGCAGATTATTGGATCAGTTTTTGCTGTTTGAGATATTTTTCCATTTATTCAAAGGATAGTTTCCCGTTTTCTTCCACATCTTTCTGGGTTTGTATGATGTTTTGAAACATTTATGATCATTTAACTAGGAAGTAAAACATCTGTTGCCTTCGTCCTGCGGTGTGGGCCAACCGTTTTCTTTCACAGAATCAATGTCTTGTCTAATTGAAACCACTGATATTTTAGAACAGCCAAATATCTGATTTCTTCACTATTCTGGAAAATGAGGAAAAACATTTACTTTTCCCCATTAATTTCTTCATTTGGAAAATAACATGCACAGTTTCTCCTGAACGCTCATGTTTACTATTTAAGCAACTACGAGAATGGAGAAGTGTGAAAAGTTAAAGCTTTTCTATAGATTTTAAATGTTTTTTCACTTTTTTGAACACGGCATTGTGATGCTCATTCAATAAAGTTTAGGACCATATTTCAGTTACTCCTTGGGGATATATACAGATAGCATTTCTTTGGTATTGTTTTTTTAAGCCAAAGGCAATGTTGAAGTACCTGTAGTAAAGAATATTCATGCTCACAGAGGCTGTTGATGTCACTGACTGGCACGCAAAGTGGTGTAAAGAAACTGTATAAAAGGTGTCTCACTGCATTATTTCATGAACAATTGAGAATATATATACACTCCAAACAGAACAGATCTCTCAACAAAAATACATTTTTATTTAAGACATCGATTTACACCTACAAAGAACGAGAAAATAAACTCTTGCTTATTTCCAATCTGGTGACACTGTAACAGAGGTCAATCCACCCAAATACCCAGAAACAGACAGAATACCCAGAAACACAACAACGTTGTGCTGCTGACCCGTGTCGCAAAGACCTGTCCAACACAAGAGAGGCAACTCTTTGGGACAGGACTTTGCTGTTCACCTGCACCTTAAAGTCAAAAGTCAGTCGTTCTGGGGCAGCCACCTAAAAGTTTTAGTCTACTGAAGACAAATTAGTTGGCAAAAAAAAGAAGCCATATTTGTTAGAAAACAACAACCATCCACAAAGAGAGAGAGATGTGATCTCTACTAAGATTAAACTTTAAAGTCTTTGATCTTAAGTTGTCATTGTTGTCTTTGATCTTAAGTTGGCATTTAGTCTTTGATCTCCTTTGTGTCATTGATGTCAAAGTTGTTCTTTCATGTCAGATCACTGAAGAGATCAAAGGAGAAATCAGATCAAACACAAGCAGCTCTACCTCTTTCAGCACACGCCTGAGGAGCTCAACACTAACCCTAACCCTAACACACTGGTGACCAGCAGACGCATCAATGGCACAGAGAGGAACCCAGCAGCTGAAGGCAGAGCAAGAACCGATGGAATCATCAGCGGAAACTTGGAGGGAAGAGGTCCAGCAGCTCAGAGAAGCCCTGGCTGAGAAGGAGGAGCAGCTCAGCAGGGCAGTGAAGAGGAGACAGATGAGAACTGTGGCCCACGTGGAGACCCTGACCCTGCTGAACAGCACACAAGCTGCTCTGAAGGAGAGCAAACTCAAATTTGCTTCTCTGGAGGAAACCCTCCACAGTCAGCAGCAGGAGAAAGAGGAGAGACGCAGGAGAGAGCTGATGGAGCAGGAGGAAGGTCTGAATCACAAGCTCCTTGTGATCAAGGAGGAACTTGAGAGGCAGCTGGAGGAAGAGAAGCAGAAGAATAATGAAGAGAAAGAGGCCATGAGGCAGCAGCTCTTTCGACAAGAAGAAAAGTGCTTGATGAAGAGCAACACAAATATGATGAGAAGATCTTGGAAAATGAAGAGTCGCTGAAGCAGCAGCTGTTGGCTCAAGAAGAGAACTTTAACAGGATGCTGGCTGATGTTTGTCAGCGGTGGGAGAGCACAGCTCAGAAATGGGCACAAAAGAACGAAGAGCTGGAGCACAGTTTGAGGCAACACGAGGAGGAGAAGAACAAAGAGGAGCTCCAGAGGCTCTCTGAAGCAATCCTCCAACTTGAGGTGAGATGCTTTTGCCTTTGTTCCTCTTCCAGAAGATTTCAGATGATGTTCAGTGAAATCTAAAACACAATCTCTCTTTTCTGCAGCTTCAAGTATTAAAGAAGCAGAAGAAAAAAAGCTTCTGGAGATGGAAGTTCTGGAAAAAGAGGAAGCAAACAACAATTCCAGAGCTCCCAAAGCCCTCCTCCTCCTCTCCATCCTGACCTCCACAGCATCACATCCTGTCTTTTTTTTTTTTAGTTTTATTTTACAGTATAATCATTGTTTATGTTCTATGTTTGGATCTATGATGTAGAAACAATACAACTCAAAGTAAACCAAAAGATTATTGTAGATCAGGCATGTCCAAAGTCCGGCCCGGGGGCCAATCACGGCCCGCGCTAAGATTTCATATGTCCCGCAACTTCAGTCTTACAATGTATTATTTATGGCCCGCTGGCACTAACAGAATAGATAAATCACTAAAATGTAATTCCTCCTTTCTTGTAGATCTTGTAAAAGACAAGAGCAAAATTTACTTGTTTTAAACTTGAATGATAACAGACAACTTTGCATTACATTTATCAAACTCATGGAAATTTAAGGTATTCCATACAGTTCAGTGTTCAATGTTATCTGACTCTCCAGATATGAATTAAAAGCAGAATTGTGTTTTTAGAGTTGTTCACGTCTGCCTGAGTGGCTTATATTTGGTTACACTGCCATTTGAAAAATAAAGAGAATTGTGACAATGAAAATTGTTTTATATTAGTGTCCATTTGCATGTAACTTTTCTGGGTAAAAAAACATCAGAAGGATCTACTGGCCCCCGGGCATCTTCACGTTATCAAATCTGGCCCTCTTTGCAAAAAGTCTGGACACCCCTGTTGTAGATGTTGTAAATGACAGCTTTAGAAATGGCTTCATTTCATTACTTGAGTCAGTTGGTTTCCTTCGACAGCTAAACCAACCAACTCACAGCTTCAACCACACCCTAGATCTAGTCCTGACTTATGGTGTTGAGGTAGAACATGTGTCAGTGTTCCCTCAGAACCCCCTCCTGTCAGATCATTCTTTGATCACGTTTACATTTATGATTAAGGATTCTTCTATGCTCAGAACACAGTCTTACTATAGCAGATGTCTTTCAGATAATGCTGTAGCTAAGTTTAAGGAAGTGATCCCTGTGCTGATCCCAGGACCACTGTGCGTTTCCCCAGGGATCAATCATTAGAATCTTAGCCCTGCTGAGGTTGACTCTATTGCTGAAGGTGCAGCAACCTCACTGAGAATCACACTTGATTCTGTTGCCCCCCTGAAAAAGAAAATAGTAAGTCAGAGGAGGTGTGCCCCCTGGTATAATTCACATATCAGGACCCTCAAGCAGAAAGCGCGCAGACTAGAAAGGAAGTGGTATTCTCGTAAAATAGATACCGTATTTTTACGACCATAAGACGCACTGTATTAAAAGGTGCAGTCTCAGTTATGGGTGCTATTTCTGTATTTAAAACATACATAAGACGCATCGTATTATTAGGCGCATGCTGAAACATACAGTAAAAAATGACAATGGAAGTAAAACAGTGAGTTTCGACACATTTATTGAACAAAATATTCATTCTTCCGCCACAAAACCATCAAAGTTTTCATCTTCTGTATCTGAATTAAACAGCTGCACTATTTCAATGTCCAACATCCCGAATTCCTCTTCTTAATCATCTGAATTGGACTCACCGACCGGTTCCGCTTCAGCGTTGATTTACCCAGCCGGCCATCAGCAGGAGGGTCCCCCTACATGAGCCTGGTCCTGCTCAAGGTTTCTTCCTGTTAAAGGGGAGTTTTTCCTTGCCACTGTTGCTTGTTTGGGGTCAGGCCCTGGGATTCTGGAAAGCACCTAGAAACCATTTTGATTGTAACAGATGCTATATAAATAAAGATTGATTGATTGGTTGATTGATTAGTAGGTAGTTACAGGACTTGCCATAATGTGGAAAATTAGTCGCTTTCTATCTGTATATTATTTAGAATTAATACATTTAATCGAGAACTGGCCTCGAAGTCGGTGCCGTTGCTGCAGTTCGAAACCCTGACCACCAGGTGTCACCAGTGGGTCGCATCAGTCACGTGATACGGACAAAAATATTTCTTCTTTCTCGTTTTTGTCGGGAACAAAAGCTGCACCCACATCTTAAATTACAACTTAAACCCTCAGTCTTGTTCACCAGTGTTGCAGTTCATTTTAATCTGCTTGAAATTGGTGATTGCAGGGGAAAAGACGACTCCTAAGTTCATGTACACTGGTGTCAAACTTCTGTGTGTTCTCTCATCATGAGTTGGCCATTGCACGTTGGGGCAAATCTGACTCAGCTCTTGGAGACCACCAACACTGAACTCACATGCTTGTTCCAGACTTCCATCAACACCCACAAGACTCTGGTCACCGCTGCCTACTTCAGATTCTCTGCTGGGAAAGAAGCCACAGCCAGGTCCTTTGCCCATCTGTTTATTCCCAGTTCATCACCTCAGATTCTCCAGGAGGCCCGAGGGATCATCAGCATCAAGCTCGGATGGATGGACCACCTACGAGTTGGATTAAACTCTGCTTAATGGCTGAGGACTTTGTTATGCTCCAGCTGCCAACTCAGCTGCCTCTCACTACCAGAATGAACCAGACAAGTACCTTTTCTCCACCTTTTCCTACCCCTTCAGGTACTGGCGACCAGTTCACTGATCGAGAGACCATGGTAGGTGAAGGCCAAAAACATTAAGTTACCAGGCAGAGGTGGAAATCAGCTTTAGAGATCATCGATCCATAGAAACCAGATTCTGAGGACCAACCTCTAAAGGAAGCCTTTTATAACACACTTTATTTGGGTTTTGGGCCTTAGACAAGACTTCAAGAAGCAAATGGTACCAGGAACAAGCCCAAACAGTCACGACTTTCTAGCTAAATACTTGTAGACGACAGGTAAACCTTTGTATCGTTGACTGAAGAATAGTTTTGAGAAAGCAACCAGTTTTGGGGTCTTGTGTTGATGATAACCACCTTTAGAGGGCAGTCTAAGATAGCTTTTGAACTGCCTTATTTCACAACTATACCAGTGATTCAATTTGAAGACAAATTTGATTGCAGCCATCTCCTTCAAAAGGTCAACAAGTTAGTTTCAGGATAATTTAAAAATAAGTCTCCAACGGACAAGATGGCAACTTCACAAAAAGCAAAAACACAACCATTCAAATATATTTATTTACTCTGAAGACAATCTCTACAAAAACTACAAAATTTGCAATAGAAAAAAAAAGTATAAACCATTGGAAGAAGAACCATATTCAAATACGGAATGTCGTACCTTGCAATAAGTAGCAAAAAACTGGAAATGAGATGATTACACAAAAATACAGCATCTACACAGCAATTCTGCGATTTTGTAGTTCCATAAATTCAAAGCCCAAGAAACACAGCTGACAGGCTACAAGAGGCATTGTCTATGAAGCAGAAGGTCGCTCACAGTGAAGATTATGTGTTGTATGTGTTATGTTTACTTAAAAAAACCAGATGTGTGTGCGTCAGCAGCCCAGGGTCGTCCTCTGCTCAGCTGGGTGGTGGTGTCTTTGAAAGCATCAAAATGTTTCTGCACAACAAAGGGTGGTGGCGCACGTCAAAGTCGGAAAAGTATGCCTCACCAAACAAGTATGTAAATTACCAGAGACAAGGACGGAATGTCATTGTTGATGGCAACAGGGAGGACAGATGTTTTTAGCCAGTTACCAAAAAAAAAAAACAACAACTTTTGCATAGCAAATCCTGACATGGTGGAAGAGCACTCGTCAAACATCAAAAGGTGGGTGTCTGTTTAGCAGATCAGTCATATGTTCCCTAGAAAAGAATCCTCTTTGGTCAACACTTAACTTGGGACGTTTCCCGAACAATTCAAGCATTTCCCAGGTAAATAGTTATGGCCAATTTTGGTAAAGAAACATGTTTCAACAATCTGCTGTAAACACCAATAATCCCACATTTAATCCTGGTTAAACATAAAAATCGATGGGAAGGTAAAACAAAAAAAAGAAAGTTTCCAGAAACGTGCGCTGTCTGACAGATGGGCGGCTGGTGACATCTTTAATGGAAAGTCTCCCTTTTGTGACGACAGAGGTGCTTCTGCCTGGAGGAACTTAAAGCTTTTTGATTATCCTGACGTGGTCGAAGTACAGAAGAGAGCGCAGGAGAATAGGGTGGAGGCTGAAGGCACAGTGGGACATCTGGCTGGAGGGAAGACTCGGGAGATGAAGCAGGAATTCAAGTTTACAGATGTGAAGTCACAACAGCACAGTCAATACTGAAAGGCATTTTACCCCACACACACACACACAAACACGCACGCACGTGTCTCCATCAGTGGTCTGACTGCTCTCCTCTGACGTGCTCCCCTCATGTGCTTAAAGGCCAGAAGGTATGAAGGGCAGATGTCTGCGGCAGGAGGCAGGCTCAGGCATGTATCCCTGCAGAGGTGGAGATGAGAGGAATATTCATGTACACTCCGCGGAATGCTTGATCAGACGTTCATAAGACCCGTGTAGTCGTTAACATGGCGCCACGGTGGAACAAATGTTGCATGACCCTGGTTGGACAAAGCTCTGCAAGTAAATTCCATAATTGACTAAATTTGCTTCAGATTTAATCATAACAGTTCAAGACGAAGGTATTTTCCTCCAGATGTTTTGCAAGCAAATCAAACATCCAAACTCGAGCTGCAATTAAACACTGAAATTGTTTTCCATGTCGAGTCAACACAGCAATTTTCAAATCACGATGGCTAACGAGGCCAACGGGGAGAAACCAAGTCCAGAACCGGGGACTCCTGACACCAACTGTTAACAGTGGCAGTCAGAGAAACACCTCTGAAAACGGATGATATTATAATCTGGTTATATTTTACTAAAGCCTCCTGAACAAAACCACCAACTGTCCTAATTAGGCCCATGTAAGATACTGGGTAGTCAAATTTTTCCTCGGTATTTCTGATTTTCCAATCGCGACTGTCAGGATAACATTATAGCACATTTCAGCCAGTTTCTCGCCGGTTTACCTTTTTCGGTTGTTTCTCCCTGCTTCTCCTGGGCAAAGTTGAGTCGGTTCTGCTCGGCAGCCGTCTGTGCAGCCGTGTTCACCTCGGGGCTGCTGCTCCGTGAGGGGTTTCCTTCCTCGACCTGGTAGGCCAAATCCAGGTGTTGCTGGGCCAGCTTCAGGTGCCTCCTCAAGCGCTCCAGTTCCCTGGATGACGGACCCTCATCACCGAAGCTCTCCCGCCCAGAGTCCCCTATCGGCGAGTCCCTCAGCTGTCCTTTCAGTTTCTCCTTCTTCATAGTGGCGTGGTATCCTGGCGGGGCTGTGGGTATGCTGCGTGTGGTGGACGGACGAGGGGCGCGTGGGTTGAGAGTGGCCCGTCTCCGAAAGGTGTCGCGGACACCTCCTATCCCCAAATGGATCATTTCAAAAACGGTGAGGAGCAGGCAGAGGAAAGACACGACGTACATGACCAGCAGGAAGATGGTCTTCTCTGTGGGGCGCGACACGAAGCAGTCCACGGTGTGGGGGCATGGTGAGCGGGTGCACACAAAGGACGGAAAAACCTCAAAACCGTAGAGGATGTACTGGCCGAAAAGGAACGCAACCTCAAAGGATGAGCGCCACAGCAGCTGGCACACGTAGACCTTCATTAGGCCGTCGCGCTGGATTCGCCGCCGGCCGTCGTGCTTCTTCTCTGTGCCTGGATGACACAGATACCAGTTAGGATCTGACAATTTGCATCGGAAGAGCAAGAGAAAGAAATTCCACCTTACCCTTCTCCGTTTTGTCAGGCTTTTCTTGTTCAATCTCCTCGGCAATCATGGGGTCTTCCTCTCCATTGTCCTCTGCCTCCTCATAGTCCCTAACAGCTCCGCGGCTAACGATGGGCATCCTCTTTTTGGGTTTCCGGACGATGCGGTACTCGCTGTCATCCATGCGTGCGATCTTGTGCATGGCGAAGCCCAGGTACATTATGGTGGGGGTGGTTATCAAAATCACCTGGACAGGAGATGC
Source organism: Takifugu rubripes (assembly GCF_901000725.2). NCBI lineage: Eukaryota > Metazoa > Chordata > Actinopteri > Tetraodontiformes > Tetraodontidae > Takifugu > Takifugu rubripes. The sequence goes on along the minus strand of NC_042292.1, from coordinate 7,703,154 downwards.
CCGTGACCATAAAGGGAGAAAATCAGTTTAACGCCGTCTTTCAGATGATCTGAACGATGGTGTGAAGCTCACCTGAAAGATCCAGAATCGTACGTGTGAGAGCGGGGCGAAGGCATCGTAGCAGACGTTCTCACATCCAGGCTGCTGCGTGTTGCAAACAAATTTACTTTGCTCATCGTAGTAGATGGTTTCGCCGCCGACGGCGGTCAGCACGATGCGGAAGATGATCAGGACGGTCAGCCAGATCTTCCCCACGAAGGTGGAGTGGTTGGAGATCTCGTCCAGCAAACGCGTCAGGAAACTCCAGCTCATGGTGCCTCTTTGACCGGGGAGCTAATTCAGCTCTGGAGGAAAAGAAGCAATAAAATACTTTCACCCGTTTCGTTTAGTTTTTCCTTTTCCAATTTAGAGAGCAACCGCTGCAGCGCAAACATGTGGTGTTTTGCAGCTTTGCATTGTTTGCTCTTGGGGTTGCACCTCTACCAAAGAAGGAGAAGGAGGGGATCTTCCACTGTGCAAACTTGAACAATCTGACCACAAAAGCAGCAGCGTTTACTTTTGTACTCCTTCATTCTGTCCGTTTTTGGATTTTGACTGGAAAATAAACACTCAAAATTAAAAGAATTTTCTTCGTTTCCGATGATGGAAAATATGCTTTTGGACTCCAGGCCACCAATTGTGCAAGAAGCTTCGAGACATCAAATGGAGGCAACAGGCAACTTTCTGACATTTGGGATAAACAGGCGCGAGCGTAGCGCGTTCACAAAACAACACGGTGATTAAAGAAGGAAGGAGCAAAGTGTTTCGTGTCGAGCCGAACCACAAAAACGATACACAAACACGGCAGCATGCCTTTAATCAGAGCCACAGGTATCCTGAACACACCGGGCCTGGCAGAAACTCAGTCATCCCACATTCTTGCTGAGTCTGAGCCACAGCAAACAGCAAAGTTCTGGCTGGCAAGTCGCAGCAGGCTGTGAGGTGACCTTCTGCTGCTTTGGACCGTACGAAGAATGACACTAGAGCGGTGAACGAGAGGAGGAATTTATTTCCGCCCACATGCCAGCTCCACCGCAACCGCAAGCTGATATGATGCTGGCGGGTTTATACAAACGTCTAAAGGCTCCGGAGAGGAAAAACGACTTTTAGATTTAATCTAACCCCGGAGGTGCTGAAGCAGAGTTAATTGTTTAACCCGACATCTTATTTCGGCAGAGAAAAAAACCTCAATGTGAATAAATCTAAAGCCCCAGAGAACCTTTTGGACCATCGCAGTCCACCTTCCCTAAACTTGGACCTTCCAAAAAACAGGGTGTAGCAAAGAAAATAACCAGATTTTTATGACTCAGCGCAGCAGGATGACATTTCGGATCTGTGGACGTCAATTCATGTTACTCATCCATTCCTTTGAAAAACTGGTTCGGAAATCGTGCACCTTCAAAAGTGGGCAAAGGCCGAGGAGGATTTAGCCACAGATCTTCCAAAATTCAGACACTTCCTGTTTGGAGAGCCGCGTCCTCTCCGCTGACAGATCTCCAAACAGCCCGGCTGGAAACAGACAGCGCAAATTACAGGATGCTCAGGTTTAAAAGAGCGTCGTGGGCAATAAATTCCTCCTTCAGTGTCCGCTGGGACGTCACACCTTCAAATCCAAAGATCGACGTATTATTGGCAGCTACAATCCTGAAAGTTCAGGAAAAGACGTCCAGCTGTGTCAGAATCTGCCCCTTAACTCCAGATGTGTTTAAAGCAACAGGAAGCTTAAACCAGCAGGAAAACAGAAGTTTACCAGTAATTAATTATTTTTGCCGATGCTCGTTGCCTCTTGCATCAGGATTATGATCATGCTGCTCAATTGTAATAAGTTTGATCAAAAATCTGTCCTCCAAGCATCCAGCCCTCATCTGTGGGTGGGGGGTTTAAAGCCCTTCACATCCCCACTGCCACAACACGACTAAGTGCAATACCGAGCTCCCGCTGCCTCGCTGTTCTGGGTGTTGCTTGGCTCCCCTGCTACATTTTGTGAGCCTTTTCAGTGGCTCATGGTAAAGCAGGTGTTATGGCTCCTGCTGAGGGCCAATACATTGCGCCTAAAGGTCAACAGCGATCACAAACGAGGCTTAAGTCGAGTTTACCGTTACCGTTCCCCTTCTCTTAGCATGAAGTCGATGTATACACAAACAAAAGTGGCCTCTTAACTCCAGGCAACATTTTTTTGCAGTGGCAACCTCCCAGCTACTAAGCAGAGACAGCTTTTCAACAGTAGCTTATTTGCTCATGCGAGCTAAACCCAGCTCAACCGATTTAATGGCTTTTCTGCTTCACAGCTCTCCCCAGGAGGAGATGGAGGGGGCAGGAGAAGAGGGTTTCTGCGCATGAAGGGGGGGGGGGGGGACAAAAGCTCTGGACAAGGTCGACATTCCTGCTTAACCAAAAGCAGAATTCTGGTTATTAGGGACCAGACATGGAGGTACAAGAACACCCTCGATGCAGGATGAGGAGCAGTGAGAAAGCACAACTTTGACACGTCAATCACGGCTCCTCCGCTCGCTGCTGCCAAAAAGACCCTCAGAAAATTAAAAAAGTGGGGGGGGGGGGGGGAATGGCACAGACGCGCAGCGACACAGCAGCTTCATACGTCACACAAGCCACAGAAAAGTAGATTGAAAACATCCAACGTGGAACACGCTTTGCCGAGTCAGTCTCGAACTGTGGCCGCAGCAAAAGCCAACGTGCCAGTTCGGCTTCGGCGCCCCAACTGGGGACGCGGCCATCCGCGCGTCGCTCAATCCGATGCAACTTTCGGCGAGTCGCCGAAGCGATGCGACGGGATTCAAACCGACTTTTACAGATGTGGAAAGTTGTGGAAGCAGGACTCACCCCGCTCCAGCACGCACAGATTTAAAAAAATAAAAAAATAAAAAAATAAATCGTGGACGCGTGTCTGAAAGATTCCACTTCTCCAGAAAAGCAGACTAAAAAAAAATCGCCGCGGGGGTTTAAATAAACTGTAAAAGCTGCGGAGCCACTTTTTCGCGGACACCCACCTTCGGCGCAACAATCCGCGCGGCGTCCCTCGCGGCTCTTAATTGCTTGAGCAGGTTTTCCTAATTAGCGCGCACTCTCGTCGGGGCCCCTCCGTCACAGTGAAGCCGTCCAGCCCGAGCTGACCCCATGTGTGAGGGTCCCCCGACGACAAGAAAGCCTGTGCGAGTCCTGCAGTGGCCCCGCTCCTCCCGCACCTCCTCCACGTAAACTCGGCCCGGGTTCAAGAAGGAGGCGGCGCCTGAAACCCGAGACCCGGGACCGGGGCTACCGTTCTGCCCCCGCCGCTACAGGACGCTTTGAGAGTCCTGTTATAGTTTTTTTTATGACAGTTTCAAACCTCAGACGCTTTACAACAGATTAAAAATACCGTCAGGCGCAATAAAGTCTGCACAAACTCTCCAAGTTGCTTCAGCGCAAAGTTGCTTTCGCTTCCAAGACAAATAAAACAAAACCGAGGTTGCTCATAAAATATTTCATCAATGGCACGAATTCCTTATAAATGTTAAACCACCGGGATTAAAAGGATCTGAGGCCTTTAATCTGGGAATTGTTGTCTCAGTAATTTCTGTCTCCAAACTGGGAAATTAGTAGTTACGCACAGATTTGAGGTGCGTTCGATTTTATATTTTTCCAAAACAGTCTGTTCTTCTTCAAATGTTTCTCAGAGGTCAAGGTTTGTGCATTTGTTTTTCGTGGAGTAATCTAATTTCTGGATTTTAGGAACTGATTCAGGAAAGTTTTGAAAGAATTGTTTGTTTATTTTTGCAAAAAAAACCCAAAACTGAATGATTTCCATTTGATGTTACAAAAAGATGGCACAACAAATATGAGGATAAATTGGCTTTTCTCTCATCTTCTTGTCTTTAACTGCTTTTTTGGGGGGGGTCACTGGGAGGGTCCACATTGGGCGAAGGCAGGTCCATCCCTGGATGAGTCGCCAGTTCATCACAGGGCCCTAGATGAGTATTTGTGGGTTCGGTACCTTGCTCAAGGGCACCTCGGCAGTGCTCTGAAGGTCCTCTGACACCTTCCATGTTCTGTCTGCCCTGGGGTTCGAATCAAGAACCCGCTGCTAAATTAACTTTTTTTTTTTTTAATCAACTTTTCTTTTTTCTTGCTTAAGTTTAGGTTGTTTTGACATTTTTACGTCAACTTCAGACAGTTTTTGCTTCGATTTGTAGCAGAACCCAGCCTGTTGATTCAGGATAACAGAACCCACAGCAAACTGTCCACAGGAGTTCGTTTCTTTCTCACATTTATGGATTTGTGCCTTATTAAAGCTCCCAAAAACAGCCCATTTTCCCACTGCAAAGTCTGCTTTGCCCTCCGTATGAACCAGGAGAACGTGAAATCTGGGCTGAATGCCAAAATTGAAAGCGTCCGCTGTGCTCCTGGAGTGACCAGACAAGCAGAACCATGGCGGGAGAGTCTATGGGGACTCGAGTGGGGCCAGATGTGTTGCCATGGCGTCAGCCCAGCTTCCTCTCATGCCAAATATCCGCTCTGCTTCTCACTTCTTGCCCCAGCAAGAGGTGAACCCATTCACCTGCACCTTTACGGGCCTGGCCAGATTAGAAACCAGGCACCTCCTGGTACCAGGTCCTTCTTTCTGGCTTTGACTTAGAGGTGTGAACCTCAGGGCCACAGCTGGACCTACGGTGAACCCTGAGAGGAGGTGGCACCAGGGGTGGAGTGAGCCTGAAACCTACTGTCGGGCCCACATGGAGGTGGCACCAGGGGTGGAGTGAGCCTGAAACCTACTGTCGGGCCCACATGGAGGTGGCACCAGGGGTGGAGTGAGCCTGAAACCTACTGTCGGGCCCACATGGAGGTGGCACCAGGGGTGGAGTGAGCCTGAAACCTACTGTCGGGCCCACATGGAGGTGGCACCAGGGGTGGAGTGAGCCTGAAACCTACTGTCGGGCCCACATGGAGGTGGCACCAGGGGTGGAGTGAGCCTGAACCTACTGTCGGGCCCACATGGAGGTGGCACCAGGGGTGGAGTGAGCCTGAAACCTACTGTCGGGCCCACATGGAGGTGGCACCAGGGGTGGAGGGAGCCTGAAACCTACTGTCGGGCCCACATGGAGGTGGCACCAGGGGTGGAGGGAGCCTGAAACCTACTGTCGGGCCCACATGGAGGTGGCACCAGGGGTGGAGGGAGCCTGAAACCTACTGTCGGGCCCACATGGAGGTGGCACCAGGGGTGGAGGGAGCCTGAAACCTACTGTCGGGCCCACATGGAGGTGGCACCAGGGGTGGAGGGAGCCTGAAACCTACTGTCGGGCCCAGATGGAGGTGGCACCAGGGGTGGAGGGAGCCTGAAACCTACTGTCGGGCCCAGATGGAGGTGGCACCAGGGGTGGAGGGAGCCTGAAACGGACCGTCTACACTGTCGGGCCCACATGTTGCGGTCGTGTTTGAGTGTTTCGCTGGATTTGCTGCTTCCTCCCCATAACTCCGCGACATGAATTCACGGTGTGGAGCCGTTATGACTCATGGATTTTTGAAAACTGAGTTTCTGGGCTCATTAATTTGATCGCAGTTTAGGCCCAAAAACCAAAGTATTTTACTCTTGGCAGGGCGGCAACGGCCGTTTGCAGAAAATACAAGAGAAAATGAACAATTAACAGATGGGGAAGCGTCATAAAAATGTGAAATGCATGGCTTAATATGGGCATGTAAGAGTGAGAAAATGGTCCCAGATGCCATTTCACATCCATAAAATGGGATTAATGATGCACATGTACTTTGCCATTCACTCCAGTTTTATGTACCTGCATTCTTTGCTTTCAATTAAACCTTTTCTTTGAGGGGAAAAGTTGCGCTTGGACACCGATCCCCCCGAAGAAAGAACAAAACACAGCTTGATTTTGTCAAGACCAGAAAAATTATTTACACCAGAGACGTTTTTTCTTGCCGTATTGAGTCAACTGCTGGTAGGAACTCACCTGAAACATTTTAGGGAACTTTGGAACTGACAGTTAGTGCCACCTTTATTTATCAAGAATTCGCCATAATGTGGATGTACGGATTAAGGTCACAGCCATTTTTGACCTTTGCCCTCCAAGTTCTCCGAAAAACAAAAACTTGATTGATTGAAAATGGACTGTCAGGGTTGCTGGGGTGAGTTTAGGTGATGAACTGAGCCTTGGAATAGTTGTTTGTGCAAAGAATGGCCTATAAAAGTGGCTGGCTGCGGGGCACTCAGCACGCGCTCTTGTGTGGACCTGCCTGAGCTCACAAGCATCAACACTCAGATATTTGTTCTCCACAGGTGATTCACATCTGTAAAGACGCTCCCTAAGACAGAAATGTGCCAGAACAGAGTGATGGTGGCAGGTCCACTGATGCCAGCGACATCTTTGCTATTCCAACAGGAACACGACGTGACGAAGCTGGAAATTAGTTTAGTGAAGGACCTGAAAGCTGCACGGAGAAGCACCCAGACGTTAGCCAACACTTGGGCTGATTTGTGGCTGTTATTGCCCCCCCTGATAACGTCTCGGACCTGGAACAGTTTGAGCACTCGTTAGTTGCTTCCGCAGCGAGTAATGGGGTGGAACAGTCGGTGCGCAGCTCCCTTTATGCTAAGATGCTAGGAGGATATTAGCAATGCTTTTCATTCTTTTCCTCACCAAATACAGGTTATTGGAATTACATTGACCTGGTAAGCCGGGCCTACCTGGAAACCCCCCCCCCCTCGAGAAACAGCCATGCAGAGATAAGGTGCTCTGATGGAGGCTTGGAGGGGCGGGGCCAGCAGCACGGTGTTAAGTGGCACAAAGAAGCCTGTGTAACCAAGCACAAGTTTTCACCCAGTAATCAAATATCCATGACTACTTTGGCGCATTTTTAGCATTCCTGCCCTGCTGCCGCAGCTGGGAATAATGCGATTAAGCAGATGGGATGAAGCGCAGCCGCTTGTGGGGAACAGCAACCTTTTATCACCTGGATTAGTTGGGGACGGCCTTTGGTGTGCTCCGAAAGGAGCCGAATACCTCAGGTGTGACTCATTGTTTCTGAAGCTGGTGAAAGGTTTCAGGTAAGTTACAAGGAAAAGACTTTATTAAGGAAGTGGAACAGAAATCCGGCCCAGCCTGGGCGAGACCAAATCACACCAAAGCTGCTTCTTCTGAATGAATGAAGAAACCACACAGGTAAACACGTCACTTTTGTATTCTACACATAAGTCACAGATTCATAGAAAAATAAGACTTTTTCCCCCTCATTGACAAGCTAACAGACATAAGTTAACAGTGCAGGTTGTGCATTTTTCACACCATCAACTTTTGTTAAATCCCAAACACCAAAAAGAAACAAGAACCAAAAAAATACTGTTTTCCTGAACAGTCCTGACCTCCTTTTGTGCTCACATGACGAGGCGCAGAGACGCATCACAAGACTTATTAAGGGGACGGAGGTGTGTGAGACAGCGTCCTGACCTCTAAGTAGAACCCCGAGCCTCACAGCGAGCGCGTGACTTTGACTCTGTGCACCCAAAAACCAATGTGGACTCAGCAACTTTCTCAGCTTTGATGCCTTATCGAGTTCCAGCATGTAGAAGAAATAAGGCACAAATCTGTTTTTCGCTGTTGAAACTGCATTTCTGGAGGGGAACTGATGCAATGTGGGTTTTTATGGGCTGGACGGGCACGAACGTTTGAGAGTTCTTGGCTTCCAGGCTGAATATCTCCCAGAAACATGTTCCCACTCATAAAACATGAGAGCACAATCTGGAAGGCTACTTTCAAACTGTTCAGACGAAGTTAGAATTCAAGACGCACTTCTGAAGTCAAACCAACAGATTGGATTTTTTTTAAGCCCAACTTTGCCACCAATGACAACAGTCTCTTTCATGCAGGTTTTCAGCCTTAATGTGACTCAGTCGTGCAGATGGGTCTGTAGTTTGACGCCGAACATGGCCTCCCACTGCGCTCTGACCCAGGCCAGCAGCCCCTGGAGCAGCTCGGCACCTTCGGCGCGGACGCACCAGGTCTTCTCCTGCTTCACCGTCTGAGGGAGGAAAAGGTCAACGTATTAAAAGAGGATCATGGAAACCAACTGCGATAGATCCCCTCCTGTTTGTTTGCGTCCAGGATTAAACTGCAGCCGTAAAACACAACAACAAAAGGACATTTATTGATGCTGGGTCGGACAAAAGCTGTTCTCAGCAGCAGCGAGGAGACAAATTGTGCGGTTGTGTTTGCAGGCGAGAGTGAAAACAGGGACAATTAGAGCGATCGGCTTCCAGAGCAGCGACGGGACCAACATGTGGGACGAATCAACACCAAGCGCCGCGCTATAAATACCTGCTTTTACTGGTTTAGTTAGGAGCTTCCAGCTACCCCAGAGCCCACACTTCAGATCAGAGCCTCACCTCTGCTGGCTTCCACCACGTTTAATCTTTAGAAACACTTCTGCTCACCGTGCGTGTTTACATCAGTCTCTTCAAGCAGTAAAACCTTCATTGTTGGACGTTGTGTGTCTGTCACATTCTCGTGCTCGTCTCACACTCGCCTCGTCGAACAGCTCGATGTCCATCCTGCACCCGTCTGAGGGCCAGAGGCGGAGCGAGCTCACGCAGCTGATGGGGAGGCTCTCCAGCACGGTGAAGGCGCCGCTGCTCGCCTCGCCCGCCGCCAGCTCGCCGGGCCCCTTCCTCCACTGGTGGTCCTCCTGGAGCAGGTAGAGGGTCTCCCTGGTCGCCAGGATGGTCAAAGACTGCCAGACGCTGTCTGAAAGAGACGGGAGCAACGTTCACACATGTCAGCCGCTCAAGTCATCTGTGTGAGCACTGAAGGCGGATCGGGGCACGTTTGCTGCCTGCAGGTACGTCAGGGTCACAATGCAGCCGCACGTCTGATTACATCAATCAGATCTCTGAGGACGGCCTCATTCCACAGGGAGGCTCTTTAGGGGATATTCTGACAGAAATGTCATGGATTATTGCATTCGTTTGGAATTTGTTCCTGTTTACGTTGCTGTCTTGTACATCTTAAAGTTTCAGATGCACCTGCCAACGCTAACTCAGCTAGCAGGGTTAGCACGGCAGCCGGGCAGATTGCAACATGATTCCAAGGAAAATGGGTGGAAACCACAGAGCAGACCCCTCCAGATGAGACCAGAGACATCAGCCTTGATCCAGCCTGGTTCTGATCTTAAACTGGAATGACAGCCATCTTGATCTAACCCAGTGCTTCTCAATTATTTTCTGTTACGCCCCCCCTAGGAAGAAGAAAACATTTTGCGCCCCCCCACCCCACCCCGTCACTATAATTAGTATCATTTGTCTATGAAATTGTTATAAGTACACCTCTGCATAACATTGTATCCTTATTAATATTAAAGAAAACAAAAAAAGAAAGAAATATAGACCAAAGCGGGATGATTGTTGCCAATATTCGGCACGTTTTTGCCGAAAAAACTCAAGCGGCTGATCAGCGTGCCTGGGGTGTAATGTCTTTAAGTGAGGGTTAGGGTTAACCAGGGCTAGGGTTAACCAGGGCTAGGGTTAACCAGGGTTAGGGTTATCAGCGTGACTGGGGTGTAATGTCTTTAAGTGAGGGTTAGGGTTAACCAGGGTTAGTGTTAACCAGGGTTAGGGTTAACCAGGGTTAGGGTTAACCAGGGTTAGTGTTATCAGCGTGCCTGGGGTGTAATGTCTTTAAGTGAGGGTTAGGGTTAACCAGGGTTAGGGTTAACCAGGGTTAGTGTTATCAGCGTGCCTGGGGTGTAATGTCTTTAAGTGACGCCTTCATTTATTTGGCTTCATGCTGTCCTGCCAACATTTTTAGACACAGTAAACACACCGGTCTTTCCCCGTCTCCCACCGTAGTCGCAGTGAAGCCACCCCCCTGGGGGCGCGCCCCACTATTTGATAAGCGCTGATCTAACCCATCCTGGTCTTTTTCCCCTGGTAGTGCTGATAAAGCAGAGGCATGCTCCTGTTTCAGGTGCCCCCACCGGCTCCTGAAGCAGAGCAGACCCGCCGTCTCCTCCTCGGACCACTGCTGCTGGAATTTTGGCATCAGACCTCTGGCTAATTCTTCTGTGGTTCTGCTCAGCAACATCAAATGGAGATAATTAGGATCTCCTTTAAGGTTGGATTTATTCTAGATAATGTGCCCACCAGCTCCAGTACAGTGGCTCTTTGTTCTCCAGCGGATAATCTGGAATCAGAAGAACGGAACTGGATCCAGATCAGCCATTAAGTGCATTTACATGCGCGCACGGAAACCAAATTCTTGCAATAGTTTGGTTACATAAAATTAATGCAGACCCCTGAGCTCAACCAGAATCAGCCCAGAGTAGCACAAATGTGGGTCTAGCACCCCTGAAAGCTCAGTTGTGTTGAATTATGAGAGCATGTGGACGGCAGGCCGGCCTCCAATGCTGCTGTGGCGGCTGCCTGGCTGGCTAACTTCTTCATACATAGTGGGTTGATGTCAAAGGTCAGACTGCGGGAGGATGAGATGGCTTGACGCCACCCATAATTCGACTCCTGCGATCTCCTTTGAAGACAGAAAGTTCAGTTGCATCCATTATTTACGCCAATCGAGCAAAAATGTCATCGTATTTGGATGCACGTCTCATCCCGGACTCCTGGCGGCTAACGCCACCTCAGCCAGTGGTACCGCAGCAGAATTTAGGACAAACGTGACACAGGAGTTGCACGCACGACGGACACGTCGCATAAACACGATATATTTGGGCTGAATTGCCCAATAATTGTAGTTGTTGTCGTGCCCGGTTATTTAAAAAAAAAAAAGACATTCCAGATGTCAATGAGACATGTCCTGGCAAACAAACACAAACCAAACAAAAAGAGTCCTCCTCTTGCCGTGTCTCGGGTCCGACGTCTGGAGACCAGATCGCATGAGCGGAATGGACTAGACAGGCCACGGACCGTGAGCTGACCCCGGGAATGTGAAAGCCATTAAAGCGCATGAGCCAGGAGCTGCCAGGACACTACTCTGCTTTCTTCTACCTTTAAGGCCTGGTTGCATTTATGCCCTAAAAACACCAAAACCCAGACAGGAAGGAGGCAGGAAACTGCAGCTGTGGAGGATTTAGCACCAACTCCGCAAAGACTTGAATAATCAGCAGCAAACACGAGACATGAGCGCCGATGAGACGTCACCTTGCAGGATGAAGGCCAGGATGTAGAAGAACTGCAGCTGACCGTCCTCCACATCTGCCTGGATGTCTTCACACACCAGGGGCCTGCGAGATTAATGGCACACGTTAGCACGGCGATCTCCTGCTGCCTCACCTCCACCTGCTCCTGTGTCATTACAGTTGCAAACGCTGTTTACGCCAGCTTGAGACGGCGCGGCGGCGACAGCTGCTAGCGCGCTACCAAAGGGAGGCGGGAGGGGGATCATTGACATAATAGGCCCCGAGTGGGAAAACTGGGCTGAGGATTCTTAAAAACGTGTTCATCTTTAAGTGTGTTTGCCAGGTGAAGGCAGCAACACAATGACCCTGTGTGTGTGTGCGTGTGTGTGTGCGTGTGTGTGTGTGGCGGAAGTGTTTGATTACTTCAGCCAATAGTGCACTAGTTCGTGAGAAACCCCTTCCTCCTCTGCAACATCACGCTCTGGTTCTCATAAACATTCGACTTCAGCGATTCCCGACACAACGATCCTATCGCCTGTTTTCAGCGTCGGAAAACTCTGGCAGGTGACGCGACGTCACGCTTCGGGTTGCAGCGCGACAGATGTTACCCATTAAGGTGTGGTTAGCTGCACAATTAGCGGCGCACTTTCAGGAAATCTTAACGAACATCTGTGGGCGCCACATCTGTCGGCCGTGGGCCATTTTGCTGCTGGACGGCGTACCAGAGGTGGTGCTGAGGGCTCAGTCTGGTGGTGGAGATAGACTTCAGCTTGCTGTCCGACCTGTGGGCCATCTCCCGCACAATGCCTGCAGAAACATTGACACATCGGGAATGAGAAGGTGATCACTTAAGGCTACATGTAGCATTAAAAGACGTCTAAAGTTCAAACAGGAGGCAGTAATTGTTGGAGATTTTCAATGAGAAGGAACTCTCTTTGATATCCCAACCGAGCTGCCCTGAGAGTTGCCCGTTTCGGTCGTAACTTCACAGAAATCGCAGATTTCGAAGACAGAAACGAGTCACTTCCTTGGTCTTTATCAGTGATACACGACAGACACAGGAGACTAAAATGGCCGCACCCACGGGGGGGGGAGACGAGGGCTACACGTGAAAGCCGAACTTGACCTCAGATTTCTTCTTTGGCTATTGTAACTTGGGGAGGAACGCCAAAGGCCTTTGAGCTGCAGGTGTAAAATTTCAGCTGAAAAGAAACAGCAGGGTGAGAAAATGCTGTGAACACAATGAGCTGGGTCACGCTGCCATTCACCGATGGCAGCGTGTCATTGATGCCGACAATGACACAGAAGAAGGGGGATGCCCCTGCATCAAGGAGCCAAACATCTGACTCCAAACTTCAGGGTTTGCCGGAGGAACACGCTTGGATTTCGACATCTACAGAGGGAATTTGTCACATTACCATATTTTCCAGACTATAAATCGCACTTTTTTTTCATAGTTTGTCAGGGGGTGCGACTTGTACTCCGGAGCAACTTATAAATACATTATTACAGAATTTCACATGTTCGTTATTTTCACAATGACAACCGCAAGAGGGCGCTCTAGGCGTGTGTACCTGAGGAACAAGTTCCTTTAGCGACGCAGAAGAAGAAGCGGTGCTTCATCTATGGAGTTAGACTTGATTGTTTGGTAAACTTGCTCGGATGTTCTTCATGCTATAGTCATCTGAACAACTGTTAATATGTTACGTTAACAAAGCAGACACGTACTCAGTTCGTTGTGGGTCATGTAGCAGAATTTGTTACGTTAGCATACCGTAACCCTATTGCTAATCCATGCTAATTGCCTTTCAAGATGAAATGTATGTTCTTGGTCTCGGATTTTATCAAATAAATTTCCCCCCAAAATGACAATACTTATAGTCCAGTGCGACTTATATATCTATTTTTCTTCTTTATTATGCATTTGTTGGCTAGTGCGACTTAAACTCCGGAGCAACATATAGTCCAGAACATACGGTAGCTTTTGACTCGCCACAGTTAACAGACGACGACTCTCAGGGTCGATAGAATTAGCGTGGCAACTTGTTCAGAGGACGGCTAATGCTAATGATCCAGTGCCGCTGTTTAGACCAAGCTAATCGGTGGCAGGCGGCATTTGACTTTGGTGCTGTTGTTCCTGCAGGCTTCAGTCCCCTGAAGCATATCTCCGTTTTCCTCTTAAACTTGAGTCCTTTTGATTAAACTAAAGCAAGCTCTGCTGCCGACTCTTCCTAGACATGTTGAGAAGGTTAAAAGTTGCTCTTCCCCTCTCCTGCTCTACTTTTCCCCCTCTAAATGTCAGTTCTTATTTCCTTTTTTTCTGTTCAATTCTTTTATTTAGTTTCCAAAGTACAAAGGCCCATAAAAACGCCGCCGATGGCTCGCAGCCTGCCACGTCACGGGCAGGAAGCCAAGCTCACACTCGCCAGAGGATCAGATGACCTCCAGGCTGAGGGGGCAGTAGAGGGGACTAGTAAAGGTGACGGCTGAGCGTGTGCAGACGTCGATCTGAGCCTGTTTCAGTTCAAACGTCTCCCGCTCACAGCACAAATCTTTGTGGACGTCCAACAACGAAAGCTGACAAATTTGTGCGAACGCGTGAGCCAAGGAAAACAGAGCAGCAAGAAGCTCATCTCTGTGTCTGTCGGCTGCAGCGTTCAGACGTCTCGTGTTATCGCTCACGTTTCAATAAAGCTGGAACAGACGTCTTTTCCCTCTCATCTCCTCGCCCTGGTGCGGGAGGCCAGGACGGACGGTGGACAGGCTTTGTTACAGTTAACCCTCAACACGCCTCTCTGGAACGAGCCTGGAAGCAGCTGTTTTCAAGGCTTTTCCGGCATCAAGGGAAGCCGGCCTGCAAAAGCAGCGACTTGTTGTTGAAGAGCCAAATGTAAACACGATGTACTTCACACGTAGCTTTTGGCAGGCGGACGCCAAAGTCAGCGGGACCAGCGACTATTTTTAGGAGGCACCTAGGTTACATCAAACCAACACAATCCTCGCTGGCATCGGCTCGCTCGCTGCCTCTTGGACGACCTTTGTAGTGTTCCCGAAAGCAATTTGGAAGCTTTTTCAGCCAAGACTAAAGCAGGCTAAATAAACTGTTTATGAAATTAGACATTAAAAAGCTCTGAGAGGGCAGAATGGAAGTGAAAAAAAGAGAAGTGTTGGCACATGAGAGCTATTTACAGCAAATGTTGATAACTGCTTCTATAATAACGGCGTTCATTGTGTCTCTTCATACCTCAGAAACCCATTCTGCCTGTAATGAAGCCATACGTATCGCAATATCTCTCTTTTTCCACTGGAAAAATCCAAAAATGAGGATGTTTGCTTGATTGTGCACCAACCAAGTGACGTCTGAAAAACTGAATTGGAAAACCGGAGCGTGCCCTTAGCAACACAATGCTTCAATTACCGCGGAATGCAGGAGTTTCGTCACTTGTCGGAGCCGCTTGGCCGGAGGTGGGGTCACGAAGACCTCACGAATCAACATAATTTGGGTTATTAGTCATTTAAATGCATCAAAATCTGAGAGGATTTATGTGGTTTAAGTCAACACGGGAGGATTCCATGAGGGCTTAAAGCTTTTCAAACAGTCAAACCTGCTCAGGATCACTGACAGAATTCTACATTATCAGCACAACCACTGAGGCCTCAGGCTGAACGTAGACACACAAGGACGTGTTTCAACTTCCACCGGTGGGTCAAAGGAAATGTCGGGCTTGGGTTTTCCCATTATTGGCACATAAATATGTCACGTGTGACTCATATCGATGCTAATTACAGATCGTTTCACCTGTGGTGAAACTTTACAGCCAACCGCAGCACGTTTCAACCTCTCGCCCCGGTGACTTTAATGAGCTCTAAATGGGTCCTGACATGGGATGAGTACGGTGACTTGGGCCTGCTGCAGACACTCAACTCAAAACCAGCCCAAAAATGGGAATCAAAGCCATTATGTGCAAAAAAAAAAAAAAAAAAACCTCAAGTTGGATCTCAACTGGAGTGAAAGCTGAGCAGGATCACGAGTGTTTGTGGAAAAAAAACGTCACTTCTCGCCCACGTGTTTTCTATTTCTGCTAATATGAAACGATAATTATGGAAAACCTCGTTTTCGTCACGTTTTCTACAAAAACAAAACGAAGGATTATGTGCACGAGCGGAAAAACCTTGCCACTTGTGCCAGTACGTTTTTTTCCCCACACTGGTTATTGTCGGATTCATTTTCCATATTTCTCCAGACGTTCTACGAGGTTTTCCTTCGGGGGAGGGGGCAGAAATCTGCCTGTCATAGCACATATATGGTTTGTGAGGGGAACGGGCTATTCTGATACCTGCCAGTAGGATTCCACTGTTACAGACTGAGCCCACAATTTAATTCTCCTCTAAGAAAAATTAGAAATCAAACGCTTTGTGTGTTGGTCTCAGTTTACCTGTGAGCAGGCCGAAGAAACGCTTGCAGCGCAAACTGTCCCTCGCCAGCAGCGTGTACGCCGCGCCCCCGTCTCCGAACTGCATGTGGATGCTCTGAGAGCCCAGTCCCACCTCCAAGTAGCTCAGCTCCACGATGGGGTGGCTGTCACGCTTCTGAAGCCAATCAGACAGCTGGTCTTTGCTGGGAGGGAAAGGACGAGTTAGACGGCAGGAAAATGCTACAAAATGGAACCTGGGTACCAAAGCAGCACCTATTAGCTTTATACGCTAAAAGATACATTTCTTGTACATGATGAGGCCTCATATGTGGCAATAACTGATCCCGTTTTACCTGGCGGGATAAGGAGGAGAACAGAGAAAGGACTTTCAGTCCACGTCGGGTTAATGTGTTCTCAAGATGTGACCCAGAAACCTGCACCGGTTATGCAATAAAATCCACAACCTAAAGGGGCGATGGGAGTGTTTACATCCCAGGCACTCACAGCAAAATGGCGCCCCATTTAGAATCTGTTCCATTGATATTTTACTGTCTGTTCCAGGTGGATTTGAAATTCCTTGGATCAGGCAGCAGTGTTTGATTGTAATGCTGCACAGGCATCTGGAGGCAACAGTGATGCCCTGGGGACGAGGAACGAGACCCCAAAGGTCAGTCAGCCTCCGGAGGCATCAGTGATGCTGTTGCCTGTATCATCTGCAAGTCTTCAAAATTAGTTTGTCTGAGCAATAGCGGACATTTCCAGCCCCTCCGCATTCTTGGAAAAAGAGGGCTCAATAATGGATAGAAAATCCAATGCTCTCGGATCGACAGTATAAAAACAAACGCTATGTGACGATGTACTCACTGGATTTCCGATGTTATTTCCAAGAAATAGATGCGTCGGTCTGAGACGACCAGCAGAGATGGAACCTCCCCCAGCTCCCCAAACTTGATGGCTGACATCTGAATACACACAGAGAGAAATCCACTTTGAGCACAGAGGACAATGGTCGAGCAGCAGAATAATACAAAGTCGACATTGCGCAACCCTGAACTCAGCTGACACCAGTTTCGCCGGCTCTGCGGGGATTTAAAACCAAACCCTCGGGCCGTGTTCGGCCTCGTTTCCTCTCAAACTGGTGAAACTGCGACCGGCTCCCATCCCTGCATAAACAAACACGGCTGAGAGGAACAGAACGGAACCTCCTGTTTCCAGCAGCGATGGCCCCGGTTCAGTTCCGCTCTTGGTTTTCTTCTTCAGGTGTCCGACAGAGAAATGCAAACAGGCCGGCAAGTTTAAAGAGCTCCCAGGGTGCACTGCGTAGCAAATAAGGGCGACACAGTGGATCCCTGCGGATTTATCGACAATATTCATGACTGGGGTGAAACCGCATCTCAAGTGTTGTAGGTATTAAAGCTGTCACCACTAATTACAGCAGAATGGCTTTGGCTGAGCAGGAGATACGATTGGCTGTCAGACTGCAGCCACTGAAGAAACAATAACAGCAGCACCAAAACGTTCATGGAATCAGTCACACGCAGATGCAGCCTGAACGCCACAGCCTGCCAACAACACTGGTTCCTGCCTGAAAAGTAGCTCCAGTCAGAACTTAATGGCCCCGAAAACCTATTTTCTCAATCAGCTTCATACTGTGAACAATGGAGTCTGATGTGAACCCGCTACTTCCTGCCAACGCGACAAGATTTCTATCTTTGCTTTTTTTGGTCACATTCTGGACATTTGGGCCGGGTTTATCTGACACATCACTGAGGTACCTGTGAAAAGAAAGCCAGGTGTGTCACGGGTTTCAATTTTTATGGGATCAAATGTTTAAAGACAAACTGGTCGGAACAAACATCTGGATGTTATGAGCTACTGTGGGGAGATTCTCAGTCACCCATTTCATTGGAGGTGAAAGTAGTCAGACTTTTTTGTGAGTGATCGCGATCTAGAAGGGTTAACCTGGGAGCCTCTGGGTTGGTTTGCTTCTGGGAAAGATCTCCCAAAGCAAAGGTGAGAGGCTAAAACAAGGAGAGGTATAAGAGGAGAAGGCAGCGTATCAACACTGCTGCCTCCAACAACCCAGACCAGGTAGGAACATGGAGAAAAGCACAAAACTCTCTGAATTTAATAAATCAGAGTATTTTGGCCCATTTGTTCACTTAATGTAGGACATAAAAGCGCTGCTTCCCTGCTTACAGCCCAGTTTTCCTGCCTCACACTTTTATACCTTCAGGAAAGACTTAAGCTCCTCCTCCTCCTCAAAGACGTCCACATCCAGGAAAAGCTGCAGCCGATGGTCCACGGCCGAGTCGTTATCGGAGAGCAGGTCCAAATCATCTGTAGACACAGCAACAGTCGGTCAGCCTCCAAAATAAATGAATCTTTTCCTTTTTTTACCCATTAAATGATATCTTGAGTCGCCCCGGGGGTGATGCAAAGGCTCAAATATGCGCTGGTTTTGGATTAAACCGTTTCCAGACTTTGCTGCAGGAGATTGGTATTAGCCAACCTCCCTCCGGCGGAATGAAATGCACCGACGGAGGCAATCTGAACATTGATTAATGGTTACAGCAGCTGAAAAATGACAGGGCTCGGAGCTGCAGAAGCCAAAACAAACCCTTTCATTTGGAAAGAGCGCAAACAGAGCAGCGGGAAAAAAAAGCGTACGATCCTTTAGATGAGGGGGTGAAAGATGTACGCCGGGGGAGACAGGTGTTTTTGTCTGTCCGGGCAAAATGGGACCTCCCAAACGGTGTCTGCGTCTGTGAAAACAGACACCTAGAGAAGCCTTCCTGCTTTCAGGATGAGTGCAAAAGAGGTCGCTCCCACAGACCAGATTATATGCTGCTGCAGTTTACAGAAAGACACAGCGAACTGTTATTACCACTCCAACCCTCCTCCTCTCGGCAGCTTTCATTCCTCTACCATCACTTCCAGTAATGATTCCAATCTGTCTCCTCACACATGTGGTTTGTCTAAAAATGGCAGCGACATGTGGGAGAAATCGGACGCTATCGCAGAGATACGAAGCGGAGGGATCTCGGCGCCACGCGTTATTAGCAAATGCTTCCCATCTCGGGGTGGGTGGCGAGATGGTTGAGATCAGCAATGTGACAATTTGAAGGTTTGCATGGGTCTATATTGTGCATCATGCAACCATAGAGAGGGTTCATTTAACAACAGAGAGCGGTCACTGTTTCGTTTGTGCAGGAAGTTCCCGTTTCCGACTTTGAAATCATCACTCAAGCTCACCGTGTGGCGTGGATCTCCCAGCAGGTGGAGCGTGGAGCTCGGGCGGTGTAGCACCTGTGGAGGTGTAGCAGTAGCTCCCGAACAGGCCGTCCTTACTCTGGCTGTCCGCGTTGGAGGAGATGCTCGAGACGTCACCCTGACCATCTCCGATAAAGAAGGAGCTTCCTTGGGCAGTGATGAAGGTTGGATCTTCTGTAGTGGTGCCGGCTTCCGGAAGAGAGCTGCCACTAATGCTAACATCTGTTCCTTCATCCTGAATGAACATTACAATGACAGAGAAATGATCAGTTTTCTACAAAAGGTTTAGAAGGAAAGCTGGCTACAGAGGTCAAGAGAGCATCACTGACCTCTTGCAGGCTTTGGTTGATTGGAACATTGACGTCGCTGTCCTGTATTGAGGAGTTATTTATTGGTGTGCTGCTGTAGGGACCCGGTGGGCCAGCCAGCTGGACCACTTGATCGCTGCCACACTCTGGGCAAATAGTCACACTACCTATTAGGAAAAATGCAATCATAAATGGAGGCAAGTAGAATAAATCTGAATGCTTTCAGAGTCAAACCAGAGCAGCAATAAACGAATTTAAATTTGCAAAAAGAACAGACAGGAAAGGGATGTGCTCACCCTGGTGGCCAGAATCAGTCATTGCAAGAAAACCAGTTGTTGACCTGAGGGTATTTGGTTTTAAATTGGAAGCTGCATTTTTTTCAAGGTTTGTTTATCCAACATTTTAAACCATGTTGGGACACTTAAATCACTAATGACTAAATGTAGTCTGACAAAAGAGGATAGGAGCATTGTTTTTTGGGTCTGCAGAGCAGGAATTTCCCGTTTGCTTCTGCTGGTTGACAGACGTGTAAGTCCGTAAACAGGCAAGTGATGTTGGTATTTACTGCCTGAAATCTAATCAAAGCAGCAGAGTAAGCACACTAACAAAAGAGAAGTGGTTCCAAAAAAACACCAAAACATCTGTGGAACAAAGCTGGTGCACATGCCTGGACAGGCCTCAATGTAAGGCTTGACCCAAAAGTGCTAGGTGGCAGCTGTGGGAGCAAAGGGGCAACATCTGTCCGATTACAGTGGTGGGAACCTGGGACGCTCGGCAAAAAGAAAGAAACGGGGTTAATTGCGGACGGGTCCCCACAGCCCATCCGAGCTGAAGCGTTAGGAGTTTGACAACGTGGCAGGTGAAACTCCTGACCTTGTCTGACATCTGCTGTTATGACATCAGACCCATGATGATTTAACGATGTGGAAAATTCAAACGCTTGTTAAGTGTGCAGGGGAGGCCGTGCGTGAATCACCTGTGTGCGTGACTCACACCGAGTCAAGGCCGCAAGCGAAAAAAACCCTGAATTCAAACACTCTGGATGCTCGGGCATCGTTTTCAGCAAAGATGTGCCATTTGTTTATTGTCAAATCCAGATTGGATTCTGTTTTAAGAAGCCTTTTACCATCTGGCAACTGTTCACTCCTAACTTCAACAACAGCACTTTTCTGCATGTTTCTGCTGCTTTCTTTTAAACTTTAAAAAACTCTCCCAAACAATGTGTATTTGAGTGGTTACCGATGTTATTCTGGCTATGGAACCTCAAAAAAAAAAAAAAAAGGCAAAAAAGAGAAAATTCTGGATAACAAAAAAATTTCAGGTATTTTCTGTGTCTGTCCCTCTCACCTCGGGTGTCGTCCTCCCTGTGTATCTCCTCCTCTTCATCCTGATCTTCAAGACCACCTGTCAGCATCAAGGCCTTCCTCATCCTCCTCCTGAGAGTCTCCTCCTCCTCTCCCTCGTCCCGACAGGTGACCTCAGACCTGCAGCGCAGGCACTGCAGGCGAGTGCAGCGGGGACGGACGTCAGACTCACGCCGCTGGTTTTCCTCCACCGCATTTGTCAGCACATCCGTCAGGGCCTGATCAGCAAATAATAATGATTCACCAAATGTTTTGATGCTGATCACCAAAGGAAAAGTCAAACCACGACCAGGAATCATGAGCAGGCGGAGAAAAGGAGATGAGGCGTAGGTTTTTTTTTAGCAATCACCGGCAAATCGGAGATTCAGCCGTTGACTTTTTTGTGAAAATTGACTTCAAGAGCAAAACACAAGCTTTGCCACCATAAAATACGTGCTCGACCTGTGCATGCTTGGACAGGCCGTCTCCTAGAGGGGGTTTAATTCCCTCAGGGCTTAAAACAGATCTGAAAAACACATAAACTGCAGAATTGATTTTAGCTCCCTGTGTAAGAAATGACATCTGGCAGAGAATAGAGGTTGCTCAATGGGTACTAATGGCTGCAAATATGCTGTGGAGGTGATCTCACCTTTAAAACATGATAATAAGAGCAGAGAGCAGACCGCGAGACTGGACATGAAGGGGATGTTAAAGAATTCTGCTCACGCTGGAGGGTGTGTGGGTGCGTGGAGGGGCCTAATTAACCTGCAGCGCTTGATGAGGGTCGTCATCAAGCAGGACGTAGCACCTCCTTCTCTTGTCCTTGCTGATGTAATCAAAATGAAGCTCCATAGCTGGAAGCACCTCCTGGGTCTCCTGAGAGAAGTAAGAAAATAAAACGAGGGTATAAAAATGCCTAAACAGGTCCAAAACACAGCAACATAGAAGATTAGAAGGAAAATACGAAGCAACAGTTGGCAATGCTGGGTTCTTCCACAGGGTTGAGCACTGACACACAAAAGGTGCTGAATCAGAAACTATCAGAAGATTTCCTAAAACAAAGGTAGTTGCTTCCATTTATGGACCAAATCAGTGGCAGGTACAATGGATGCCATGTTTACAATGTTGTCACCAGAAACAGAAAGATTTATTTTTTGCATTTCCAAAAGTGCTCTGTGTTCACGTGGAGATGGTGTGAAAACAATGAAAGTTCCCTCAGATTCGTGATGAGGACTAAAGAAGTGGTCGCGAGCATGCCAAGCCAGTAGATGGCGATCTAAGTTTGTAGTGAAACAGTGGAGTTACAACAAGTGACCTCTCTAATAGATTAATACGCATGTGGAGACATTCCTGTTTACAATGAGATGCAAGCAAAACTGTTCATTCTGCAGCCCTGTTTCACCATTTGTGGGTTCAGGAACTCCGGGCATTATTCTCATGTGAGCAAAAGGTGCATAAGCAACGAACCCGTTTTCATCATCGCGTAAACGGCCCTATAAGGCCAAAGTCATCCAAATGTTTTATGGTCTAGCCTAAAACAATGCTACGCTGCCCGACCCTGACTGGGTCGGTACTGCAAGTGGTACTGCAATACTTACTAAGCTCCTGGAAACTTCTTTTAAGATGAAACAAAAAATGCAAGATTATCTCTATCTGAACATAAGTATGACTGCCAACCTGACAGTGAATATGCAAAGGTGTGAACACTTAAAACCACATCTTTGCACTGGTTCCCTTGTCTCACCCCACGGGTCCAGACGGCTTCTGTGGTCTTCACCCGAGCCAGACTGCTGAGCTCTAAACGGCATCTCTCCCGGCCGTGCTTCATGTCCACCTCCAACGCCAAACCCTGCTTGATGCACAGAAACACCTCCCTCCTCAGGCTGCTGCCGTCCCTCGTCCCCCCGACGTCGTCTTCCTCTTTGTCAGATAAGATGCCCACCAGCAGGGGGTGGCAGAGGTCCACTAACAAAAAAGAAGAAGGATCAGAATCCTGCAATCAACGCATCTTACTTTTAATACTGACCAATCCTGGCTGCCCCCCCACAGAAGCTCTTGTCCACGGTCACCTTCATGTGTCTTGAGAAACGAGAAGGTGGCTAAACTCTTACCTCCAAGATCCTCCTCTTCATCCTCCTTGGAGTCTTCACTGTCCCAATTTGTCAACTCTTTAGACCCCGCCCTCGGCCTTCTTTGGCTGAGCGGCAGACCGTCCAGCACGCTGTCCTCCAGGGTGGACTCTGTAGGCTGAGGGCTGTGACCAGGCCACTGCAGGGTCGACTCGGTTTCCAGGTCTTCGACTTCGTCACTTGGATCTACCGCTGTCTCTGAGTGCCGAGGAGGCGGGAGGACATCCAGGGTATTTGGGGACAGAGAAGGGAGAGCAGCGGCGTTCCCACCATTGGGGAGGGGTGGAGTTTGTGTACATGGCTGGTAGTTGGGGGAGGCTCTGTCGAGGTGATGTTGGTACCTCAGCCAATCCTCGCCCAGCTGATCTCTGAAGCTGGACATGCGCTCAATCTCCTGCTGGTGAGGAAGCACCATACCTGATGGAGAGGTGACATTTTCTTCAATAGCATCTGTGCAAATTACCCAAGCAAGATGTTGAATTTATTAAAATATTAGCTTCATAAAACCAACCCTCAGTAGAGGAAGTCCACCGGGTCTCATAATCGGTGTCACTGGGCTCAGATATGCTGGCTCGTCGGACTTTAACTTTGCTCTAAAACCCAAATTGTTGGCCCTCAGTATTAGGATTAACAGAATAGAATAGAACAATTTTTTCGCACAGTTAGCTGCTTTCTCACCCTGTTCCTCTTCTTCTGAAAGTTTGTTGCACCAAATTCTGGAACAGAAACGCTGTCACTGAGCTCGCCAGCGCCGCTGGACACTTCCTGGTGGCTCCTTTCGAGTGGCTCGACAGCTGGCGGAGCATTCTGACTGTGGATCTGCTGGCCCAGCCTAGGCAGAGCCTGCACAAGAGCATTTCAGATATTTCATTGGTTAGATGAAGGAACTTCAGTTAAACAATGACAACTAAAAATATCATCTGAAAACTTTAATACTCCTAACTTACTGATAATTCAGATGAGGACAGTGGGACACCATCGAGTTGAAGCTGTGAACACAGAGAGAAAAGAGCTAAATATGGCTGCGATCATGGAATATGTGAAGGATAGTGTGATAAGTAAAAGGTATGTGTGTGCATGTGTGCGTAGCATCATTATTACTCACTCTGAGGTTAGCAGCCTTTGGTGAGAGATGTCGAGTGGTGCATCGGCGGTGGGTTTTATGGAAGTACAGTGGGTTGCCCTCCAGGTTGAGCTAAAATAGGCACTGGACTGAGTTAAGTCGTCTGAACAATAAATGTGTGTGTGCATCTGTGTGTTTTCTCACAGTGTTTAGGCAGTGCAGCAGGGAGAGGGGAGCAAGCTGGGAGTGCTCCAACAGGAGGTTGTAGGCCAGGTCTAAGTGCTGGAGTGAAGATAACTGTTCGACACCTATTTGACAAAACGGGACAGCAACGAGAGGCCACCCATCAGAAACAAACAGTTTGCACAGGGAAGACACAAAAACTGTAGCTCACATTTCTCACTCTTGAGCAACTCTCCAGTAACCTCCAAACACCTAACAAACAACTAGATGTAAGGTGATCTATTGCTACACTGCGCCATGATAAACATCCCGGACCAGAAAAGGGGACTGTTTGTCTTGGAAAAATCTGCTGGCTGGTCAGCACATTTTCATTTGTGTGCTCAACTTCCTGTTTAGGTCTCACTCACTCACTCACTCTTATCCACACGCTTGGATGGATTGGCCCAGTTGGTCTTTACCGTTTATAGTCTCCAGCTCATTGTTCCTGAGGTTGAGCGTGACCAGTTTGGCCCGGGTGCTCAGGCTGAGCTCTGGCGCCCTCTGCAGGCGATTGTAGGACAGGATCAAGGTTTGCAGCTCACTCAAGGGCTGTGAGACAGTGAAAAGCAGAAGAAAAAGTCAAGAGTGGGGGGGGGGGGGGGGTCTGGAAAAAAAGAATTTTAAATGAAACACAATGAGATAAAGAGGAACCTTTAGAAATTCTGCACACTCCTGAATCTTATTATGGCTTAAATCTAAAGATTTGAGGGCGTTGAGTAAACTCTGCAAAAAGAAAGAGGGTGAGTTAACAGGAGTACACTCTGTGTGTATGTGTGTGTGTATATAAGTGTGTCTTACTAATGACTGATCCAGACACACAATAGAGTTGTAGCTGAAGTTGAGGGTGTGCAGCTCCAGCCAAGGCAGCGCTGAGCTCAGGTCACCTCCACAAAGAGAAAGCAGCTCCTAGCAAATCAAATAACAACGCACACAATTATTTTCCAACAAACCAAAATGAATACGATCTATTCAGCCAAATGACCTGAAAACAAAAGGTACCTCCAGGGTGTTGAGGCTCTTGGAACATGTGAAGATTTCCAATTGGGAATAAATACCTCTGAGACCTTCCAGACAGTGAGGAGGGATCTGTTTCAGCTGGTTAGCAGAGAAACAAGGTGGAAAATGATACTTTTACCCCTTCGTAACAGAACAATCACTCAGGAATCATACTCTACCTCCAAATACTTCAGAGACTTGAATGGAAAGATTTTCACCACAGACTGAAGTCTCACACTGGGCGGATTGATGAGCTGTTTTTGTAATTGTTAAAAAGACAGCATAAACAAAATGTCAGGCGTTGATGTGAATTAAACTTTCATCAAATTGAAGTGAGTGACCACATGTGACAATGAGTTAAGAGGAAGATAGAATCCTGCACACATATTCTAATTTAAAAGAATTTAAATTTGAGAAGCTGGTGGTTTTCCTGATCCTGAATGCTTCTGAAATCCTCCGATTGCCTCTGATGCTCTTTTGGGTCGGTGAAAGGTCGCAAAACATCTTTCATTTTAAAGGTTACCGTGTTAAAGAGCTGAACAATATTTTAACAGGCTGTGTTCCTGGTCCTTGCACACCTTGAGGGAGATGGTTTTCTGCAACACATCAAAGAGGAACTGGAGCTGCAGCAGAGATGCAGTGTCAGCAGGGTGGGAGGGCAGTGCGAGGAACCCATGCTGTTTGCTCCTGGGCAGCAAGTACTGCTCAAACATCCGGGTGAGCTGCTGCAAGCTGGAGGCGGTGAGGGTCAGCGTGCTGCTGCCATCCAGCACCAAGTCACCTGGAGGATGGGCGAGAAAATTAGCGCATTTGTTCCAACTCAAAGAAAAGTGTATGCTTCATTTTAGGACCAAAGTGAAGTTTTCTATTAAACATCTGGTCGGCAGGTTTTCTTTCTCCATTTATGAGTGTCATCCTTTTGCTTCTGCAGCATTTGTGTTTGTACAGATCCAATACATTCCTGTTCCTCTATCTATTAAACCCCGACCTCTTTCAGAGGGTCATCAACCTTTTCCCCCCTCCACAGATGAAGTCGAGGTCTTTTGGTGTTACTGAACATTATACTTAGTGATACAATGTCTCTTCCAAGTGACATCTCTGTTGTTTTGATTATCTGCCTGCACAGATATTCTATCTCTTAGGACTTCAGCCCGACAGTGTCACTCTAATCACACAGCTACTAGATGCCAGTTCATCTCAGAACCTTCCTCCTCCTTCATTTGCCATTACACACCAAAGGGACAAAGCTGGCCCAAAACAAGCTTTATGTCAAATCTATTGTAATGCTGTTAGATTAAATACTATGTACACTAACAGGGCTTCACACAGACGAAATCCAGATATGCCGAAGGTCCTGGCCTAATAAAGTCTTCGCACCCAAAGTGTCTGATTCTGGATGAAAAGGAAAACCACACGTGAATTTATCGTATTTGTTTAACGTACCGTCATTCCGGAGAAGTTTGGCCAAGCTGTGCACCAAAGGACATTGGCTGCTGTTAGACACCGCCATCCTGGAAGGATCCAGACAAGGTTGAGGTCAGCAGGACTTAACACCGAGGCAAGTCTTTTACGCAGCCTTTAGTTTTTGTATATTCGTGTGCGCTTCCGCAAAGGCTAACATTGGCCTAATAAAGAAAACGTCAGCTTCCAGGTCGCTGACGTTTAGCTCCCAACAACATACCTGTACAATGACAGCCGGAGAACTGAGGGCTCACATCAAGTTTGGAATCAAAGCGCCACTCCTGCACATAAATCTTCAGTATGACTTTAACAGACGCACAGCAACGCGAGCGAAAGCGAATGTTGACATGTTCGCGGTCACGTGACCAAATGAGTGCAACCTCTACGGTGGCCGAGAGGTCCGAAAATAGTCTTTTTCCTAACATGAACGATTTTCTTTTCTTTCTATTTTAAGGTCTTTACGAATGTTTACCTATTATTTCGGCACCTTGCATTTAAAAAAATATATATATACTGACCAGTAGTTATAATAATGTAAGTAACATAAATATTTCCTTAAAATAAAAGTATAATATCCAGTTTCTGTGGTTATATCTAACGTAATCATTAACTTCTTTATAAAGCAATAATTTTCCTCATTTTTAGTTTTAAATTTATATCTTTAGTTTGTTTTTAAATTTCATGGCATTATGTGCAAATATCAACATTTTAAAATTTCAACTTCAAATAAAATTCAAGAAAAGTGCAGTTTCCAGCCTCAGGATAAACTTTTCAGTTTCAGAGTTAATTGAAAAATTCGTCCAAATGACCACATGGTGTCGCAATGTGATAGGATCCCAAAATGAGTTTCACCATTTTGAAATGAGTTTCACCATTTGACCCTCAAACCAGAGGTTTCTTATTGAGTATATGGGTTTTCAGAAGCCAACTGCACCCATTATGCTTCAACTGAGGCCTAAGAGAGTTAAATAAATGCCAGCTGTCATATATAGTTTCAGACCATTGACACATTTCAGACAAACCCAACACTTGTCACAGCAATAATAAAGAAAAAGTGAGATGGTGCATGTTAGGTTTCTTTTAAACTTACCGGTACTTTGTATTGCTTGTTTTGGATAACAATTGTTATTTTTTTAAATATTATTGCATGTCTAATTGTGCAGTATCTTGTATGGTGGATGCTGATTATTTCTCTAAATTTGTGCATGCATCACTTGTTGCTAGATGACAAACAAACATACTCACACTTGATTAATGCAGAGGAAAGATGTAAACACACACAAAAACTAATCCATTTGGGACTTTTTGTCTCCAGAAATACTGGATGTAAGTTAAACGTTTCCACTAGGTACCTGTGCCAGCATGAGTTTAAGGAGTAAAAACTTAAGTTTCTTACACGTTTAACCTCTCTTCTCACTTGTGTTTATACGTTTCAGAGCATTTTAGTTTCAGATGAGACACATAATCCAGCTGCAGCGCCTCCTTCTTTCAAACAAGTCCAATAATCAGATGATGAATTCCTTCTCCAAACGCTCCACTCACTGCCTCTGTGCTCATCTAATCAGTCATCTAAACAAAGGGAGGCTCAATTAAGTCCACTCAAAAGCAAACATTAAAGAGTGCAATCATTCATTACCCATACGCCTGCACGAGGCTGTCTCCAAAGATTCATTTCACTTGATAAGAAGTGAGTAGAGAGCCAGAACTGAGCAAGATCTTTTGATGATGAAGCAGGTTTAATTTAGATAAAGCTGGAAAAATTTTTGGCCAAAGCCTTACAACACATGATTAAGAAGGGGCACACACCCACACACACACACACACACACACACACACACACACACACACACACACACACACACACACAAGGCTTTAACTCCAGTGATTAGCTGCTCAGGATGTTAAACAGGCAGGGGAAAGTTAGGGAAAGGGCATCTCAGAGAGCACTTTTATCCACTGATCAAGGACCTTTGGAGAGATTCTTTGCTTTCAATATCAGATGTCATTATATTGGGATTTTGTTTATTTCTTTGTTTACAATTTATGTTATTTAAGGGGCATTTAAATTGGTTGTGAGGAACTTAGAGGTTATTTATGTTTTTACAGTTAAGGAGCATTGTATTGGAGGGTTTATTGCAGTTTGTTCCCTGTAAAGACATCCCAGAGGGAACTTTATGGTCTTTTGCATATTACAGGCACTCCAGATGTTTGCATGGCACTTTGTCACTTTCTTCTCGCTGAAGGAGCATCAGAGGGAGAACTTTAGAGTTTCCCCCTGGAAGGACACCTCAACAGGCACTTAATCCTGTTTTTAGCGAACCAGGGGTGTCCAAGCTGGCTAAATGTTAGACCATCCCTTGAGTCCACTGTGAAGCAGCTCCGTTGGGAAAAGGGCAGTGGTGAAGGCTGACAGCCCTGATCACGTTTAGTCAACACCTCACACAGTTGAAGTTATTTAAGTTTTAATTTTGATATTTAGGTGTTGTATGCATCCCCAAGCAGTCATCCATAAATCAGTCAAATGTTAGTCTGCTTCTTAAGAAAGAAACGTTTGGATTTGGAAGTGTTTGTTCAAGCATTTGTCATCAACTTTGGAAGACATCTTGTGAACAATTCTTATTTAAACCATTGTAGTTCCTCCTTTACTCTGAATAGATTTTACAAACAACTCTGTGTTTATGTTTTTAATGATAAGTTTCATAAGAAGTGTAATAAATCACAAAATGTCCAGGCAGGCTTTTTTCCACTTTATTCATGTCGCTCTCTGTTCATGCATAAACAACTCATCAAAAACTCCCAGAAATAACCCCGTCTACTGTCATAATTCCCCCACAGCCTCACAACAGTCCTGTAAAGCAGAGTACCATAAACACTGATACTCTTGTTGTGGTTCCGTTTTTGTGTTGTCACTCGGACTTCTCACCCCCCTATCTACCTGCAGGAGCGCCATTTAGAGGCGGGCCGACCTCTGGGAACGCTGAGCCTCTGGCACACCTGCAGCTCTCCCCCCTTTGTCTCCAGTGCCGGATCGTTCCACATGCTTCAGCACCTAGCTCCAGCTCACAGAGATCTCCAGCCCTTTGCCTCGTGTTATCCCTTGTTATTCTCCAGTGTAGTGGGTTTTTTCAGTGCCTTGTCACTGTTTTCAGTTGTACTTTTTCTTGACAGTTTTCTTTCCCGTTTCATGGTGATTTTTAATTTGCTTTTCTGTTGCTACTTCCTTATAGTTTTTTGTTACTTTATTTGATCCTTCATCCTGAGAATGGTCTCTCTTTGCATTTTTGGCAATAAAGAACCTTTTGTTTTACACTCTGCATCTGGGTCCTTCCCTCCTTAACTCCCACGTAACAACTCTGACATCACCCCTTTTTTTTATTCTTACCTCAAAGTACACAGAAACATTCTGTAAAGAACAGTGCTCATCTATTGCAACCAGCAGGAATTCATTAAACATCCTGTAAAATGCTAGTGTTACATTTTTATTTTCAAACATCAATAAAGAACATCCAACCCTCAGTCTATCTCTATAGAACTGAATTTTCAACATTTAAATAATCAAAGTTACTAAAGTACTCTTTGCAATAAAATCTTGACATTAATTATTTAAAAAAACAGTTTTCAACATTCTCTGGAACTGGACTTGTGATTTAAATTTACCACCTGCAACTCTTCTCCCTTCTTCCCCCAAATGATTGTGACATCAGGTTAACTCCCAAGTCCACTCTGATTAATGCCTTTGGCATCCATTCAGACCTTGTACCAACCTGCACACTGACACTGGCATTACCTGTCTCTTGATAGATGTCCTTTCCAACAGGTGAGAGAGGTAATGTGACTGGAGGTGGCGCTGACTCGGCCTGAGTGTTGACCCCTGCTGCATCTGGATGATGTAGGAGCAAGGCATGATGCTCTCAGTGGGCACTACTACAGGAGCAGTCCAGGATTTCCGATGTTCCAGCTTGGTGAGGATGTTGCCACCTGGTTGATGTTGGGATTGGGTAGTTGTAGAAGAAGGCTTGATTCTCCTCATTCTCATTGAGCAGGACCAGGCCCATGTAGGGGGACCCTCCTGCTGATGGCTGAGTGGGCAGAGAGGGAGGACAGGTAGAGGATAGAATAGGCATTGATCAGGCAAGTACATTAATTACAACAAGCTGTCAGTGTAAGGGTTGAGTGGGTTGGCGGGGTCAGAGGTCAGAGGTCAGCAGATCAGCGCACAGCTATGAAGTTGACGATAGCTGTAGATGGATACAGAGAGAGGGGGAGAGAAGCAGAAAAACGACACAGGAAAGTGTGTTCATGACATCATCACTGACCTACTAGGTGAGGAGGCCCTGGATGGGTCATGTTTCTGTATCCCGGCAGCCTCAGCCTATGGCAGCATAACCAAGATGTTAACCTAATAATTAGTCTGTCTATAATAATAACTGGAACAACAGAATTTCTATAGGTTTTCACCATCACCTACCACCCTGGCTCCTGAAACCTGTTCCCAGGTTTTGCAGTGGGGACATTCCTCCCAGCCTCCCTGCCACCCGGGAATGAACATTACCATTTCCCTCCTTGGTTCCAACTTCTAGTGGTTAACTCTGGGTAAAGACACTGTGGCAGTGTGTACTGTCTGTGGTCGGGGCACGTCCTTTCTTCAAACTCCAGCAAGTCTGCTGCAATCGCTACACATCCAGGGTAGACTTTGGCCACACATCGCCTTGGACTTCGTTACTGCCTTCTGGTGTCCAGAGGTAAGTAATATTGACAACTGTCTACCTTCTTTAAATCTGGCCAATTTTAGCCTTGCGAAACTCCTCACTCTGGAAACTTCTAACCTCTTGGTTCAGCATGTTTTTTGAGTCCATGGAATTCCTGCTGATCTGCTTTTTTGACAGAGGTCCCAAATTCATCTTCTAAGGTTGAAATGCATTTGTTAATGATTTGGGGCCACGGTCAGCTTTTCCTCAGCCTATCACCTCCAGTCCAACGGCCTATCTGAGAGGGCTTTTCAGTTCCTGGAGTTGGCCCTTCGTTGTGTCACGGCCACCAATCCATCTTCATGGAGCCCTCATCTCCATTGGGTGGAATAGTTCCCTCACTTGTTCAGCTACGGGCTCGTCCCCATTTGAGGCCCCAAATCTATCACCCTCCACTAATCGCTGTTCAAGAACGGGAAAGAACAGTTCCGTCAGTGCAAGCCCGGAAGGGGTTGAAGAGTACTCAAGTGCTTCTTGACCGCACTCAGAACTGTGGTGTTAGCCGGCACTCTGCCAACTTCCAGCCCCCACTATCAACCAGACGAGTACATTTGGTTATCCACCCACAATGTTCCACTGGACACCACAATGGTTCTTCACCTACTGAATGGATTGTAAGTCCATCAAATTGTCCAAGACAATTTATTTGACCCCCTGGGCTGGCCAAAAATATGCTAGCCTGATTCACTTATCTCTGTGGAATGAGCATGTTGAAAGTCTCTTCACATATTACACTAGCAATAGCCCCAGTGTTGATCTCAAATTTTACAGGCGTTACACCAATGAGATGTTGTACAGCCCACTCGTCACTTGCATTTGCATTCACTGATCCCAAGAAGTATTCACTCTGCTCGCCTGTCTCCGCTTTGGCTTCGCGCCGGCTCTTCCAATGTCTGTTTCTGCTGTATATGTTGAAAGCTGAGTTATGAGTGTGGCATCTGTCTGTATCCTTGTTCTGTATTCCACACTTTCTTCTGCTCTAGCTTTCTCCCTCTCTTGATGTCATTTTGGATTCTTCTTTGCACCTCTTGTATGGTTGCTGTGGCTACCAAAGCTTCTGCTGCCTTCGCACTGATTTGCATGTTCACTGTCTCTGACAGTCAGTCTGATAAGGCATAAACTGCAATCATAAACGTCTCTGTCTACTCACCTGGCTAAATACTCTACTTCTGCATCACTATCTTGTTGTTATTCTGGTGGGCTAGTCCAGGACTTAAAAATATGTTCTACTTCACCCCCACCATGTGCACCAGGGAACATGCTTACATTTCACCAGACTTTCTGTGAGTTTTTCAGCCGTTCGAAATCTCTCGAAAAGCTTTTTCCAGTTCGTCCAGTCCTTTGGGTCATCAAAGCTGAAACTCTGAGTTAAGCTCCGCCATGATTTACACTCTTTGCAAAATACGGACCACTTTCTGACACAATGTAATAAATCAATGACAGGCAGTGGTTGGTAACTTCCACTTCAGCTGTGTTCATACATGATGCACATCCATCAAAACAACCGGAAATAGCCGCCTGTCTACTGTCGTAACTCCCCCATAACGTTACAACAGTGCTGTAAAGCAGAGTACACTAAACAGCCTAATATTGTGACAAGTACTCCTGACACTAGTCCATGCTGAAAATTATTATTTTGCATACTGCTAAGTGCGCAGAAGCATCATCTGTTTATTATGCTAATCCATGCTAATGATGCGAATGGAATAAAGTGTTATGATACAGTAAAAAGCCCAGGTGGTTTTGGTGGTTTACAGGGCAGTAATTAAGAACCCTGACACACAAACCTCTCTCTGTGTGCTGGCCGAGGCCCACGTGTCTTTGGCCCATCAGCCATCTCTTACCTCCCTCTGACAATCTGAAGTATATCCAGAGTTTGTGTTTGCCCAACAGTTCCATGGAGAGGAATTGAAGTAAGTGACCTTGGTGGGGATTACTCTGCACACACACGGGCTGATGCTGCGGCCTGCTTGGCCTATTAGCCAGGGGCCATCCCGCTGATTTTCCATCCGAGGGATTCAGAAAATGCCATATGAGGTTCTGTGAGCAAACAGCCCTCTGGGCATCCCCCTGACTTGCGTTGCCTGTGACGAGAAATGGCTTCAAATATGTCCTTTCTCCCCGAATGCACCCCCACAGCAAGCTTGGATGCCAGGGCCAAATGCTATTAAACCAGGGGGTACCCACAAAACAAAATAATCCACATATAGGTAGAGAGTAAAGTTACTCATGTTGCTGCTATTTCTGGGCCCTTGGATAAACAGCGATCAATTTACCTCCCTGTACAGGGTTAATAGGAGCCTGTTTGGTTGGTGGGCGAGACACACGAAGCTTGACCTTCAATGATCGATAGGAAACGCTGCTGTATATGTGCACAGTGGCTTTACTGTGCGCAGGTATATAAGCTGCTGGTGGCCAGTGAGATTTAATTGAGCGTTAATGGACATGTCTGCCACTTTGGGAAGGTTTTTCCAGGTCAGGAACGCTCTGTACATAGTCTTCTTGTTTGTTTATTTATGCATTTTTGGAATGCAGCAGTCAGACTACACTGATTGAAACAAACAGGCTACAGTATGTTTATTAATGCAGAGTCCTCCTCCGAGGGGAGCCCAACTCGCGCTGAGAGCTCGCGACCTGTTATACATTCAGAATTATAATGTAAAGGTCGTTGTCTGCTTTTCCATTTCCACCAGGATGAGTCTTTGCAATTTTAAAAACAAACTTTAAAACATATTGCAATGGTCACTTTAACAAGTGAAGTTGCTCAAAACATGAACTCAAACCTGGAACTGTCCCTGACAAAAGAGGTGAAGCTCCAGCTGCCACAACAGGCAGCCAAGCATGTGGGGCTCGGATAAACATTACCACTGAGACCATGATGTGAAAAAAATTTAAATATTAAAGAGCTTAAAGAAAACTCGCTGTCAAAAATAAATCAACTCTGACTGATTTGCGCTTTTAACTTTTTATTATAATTTACAATTATTCCACCCTTTAGTGCCGACACAGATGAGCCATAATTTAAAAATAATAATTTTAAAAAGTCCCCCCCCCCCCGTTCTCGTTTAAACGGTTATTTTTAAAAAGAAAAACACAAAACAAAAACGTCGCTGCTTCAGGTTTCCCCAAACTCCACATCAACTTGTGGCCCCCAGAGCAAATCTGGGAATTTGTAGGACCCAGCAGACCTCCCAGCCCCCGGCTTCACCTGTTCGCCTGCACATTTCTTCCCCCCCAACCCATTTCTTTTTTTATTACTTAGGTTTGCCTTCCATCGCCCCATGATAATGACCAAAAACCTCTTGCCCCTAACAATGCTCCTGTACGTCAGTTGCAACTTGCTGATAATCTCCGCGTCCCTCGCTGGCGCCTCACTGGCCGAGATGGTGTTCCGCTGCCCGGGCTGCACCGCGGAGCGCCAGGCGCTGTGCCCGAAGCTCACCGAGACCTGCGCGGAGATCGTGCGCGAACCCGGCTGCGGGTGCTGCCCTGTGTGCGCCCGGCAGGAGGGCGAGATGTGTGGCGTGTACACCCCGAGATGCGCCACCGGTCTGCGGTGCTACCCGACGCCCAACTCGGAGCTTCCCCTGGAGCAACTGGTGCAGGGCCAGGGCCAGTGCCGGCACAAGGTGGACACCGAGGCGGCCACTTACAGCCAGGAGCAGCGGGAGCAAACCAGTGGTCAGTGTGCTTGCTGGAAATCTGCTTTCCTTCTATCAGTTATTATTGACTGTCTAGACTGCAGCATGAGGGGTTGAAATAATGCTTTGTCATGAAGGCTGAGCCCAAACCTGTGTCAGTCATGTTCTGCTGCTCAAAGCCATGTTATTCTGAAAATAGTTTATGATATCACCAGTATTCTTGCCTTTTTAAGGAATTACTGCGGGTTTAAGAGCAGTTCACCTCCATGTGCACGATTCTCCGACAAACTTGAAGTCATCTTCAAGTTTGCATCATTTCTTACTTCCCTAATGGTGGATTATTGTCTCTTTTCTGCATCTAACTTCACTTCTGCGGCAGGTCTGACCTATTTTTTATGCTTTTCTTTATGAAATATACAAAGCATCTGTGCTACTGACGTACATGGCGAGCGCATGTCAACGGCCCAAACTCAGGGTGAGCGAAAACAAAAGGTCACTTTGGCCAAGTTAACTCCAGTGGAAGGCTGGGAGAACAAGGTGGGGGCCAAAAATTCCCAGAATGACGAACACATAAAACATCACAGTATTGATGTTGACATTTCTCCGGGGGGAGTGCAGCGAGAAGGCAGCAGGAGCGCCGCATTGATCGGAAAAGTGGACTTTAGGCTTTGAGCGGTGACTGTAAAGGGCTCAGAGGGCTGCGGTGGAGGCCGGCGTCGAAAACAAGGACCAAGACAAGTCAACGACCGCTTTAACGGGCCTGGTGTTCTGGGTTAAACCTCAAAGGATTCTCCAACGCAGCAGAAACAGGCTTGCAAAACGTTTATGGCGGAGCTATCGGTCGATAGATCAACATAAGCATACAAAGCGTACCGTTCCAGATCCGAGTTAAAGAGGAGCAAAGCAAGAGGAAACCGTCTTCTCTGAAGGTTCCTCCACAAAATAAAAAAATGTCTGCCGTGATTCCGGATGACGTCTGGGACAGAGAGGTCGGCAGACCGCTTTCAAGGTCACAGGATGAAGAGGAAACTATTTTTTCACGTTGTTAGATGAATTTTCTGTGTCTCTTTTCATGAGAAGGTTTCTCCATTGTCCAATGTAGCTCTTTCACCTGTCCATCCAACCGCCTCCAAACAGCTTTTTAGAAAATATTGTACTTGTGTGCATAATGGAAAGACATGAAAGGATGTCCTTCCCCTTAAAACAGCCCAAATCTTGAAACATCTCACAAAACAAAGAAGCCTCCTCTTCATCAGTTTTAGTTACTGTCTCATTGGGTTCTTTTGCTTCACTCAAACATTTCACATATTTAGACTCATCAGTCCATAAATTCATCACTTTCCAGTCAATGACCAGAGCAGTGAGAGTGTAAACAGCAGTTAATGAGGCGTTTGGCCAATCAGAAAGGTCCTGCGCTGATTCTGACGTTTCCTCACGAGCCAGCACGTTTCTGACGGAAGCCGAGTCGTTTTCCCGTTGGAACAAAATTCACTGTTTCTTTTTAATTCAAAAAAACTAAATCATGTCTAAAAACAGCTCCAGCCTAATGGAGCTTGCAGGACTGTTTGCAGTAGCGCTGAGCAACGTGCTCATTTTTAGCGTTTTGTTTGTTTTTAATGCGGCTAATTGGATTAAATGTACTGGTGCTTCTCCAGTTTATTTTCCTCTCCAGTCTGAACCACGGGCCATTTTCGTTCACTGTTTCCAATTACTGAAGCACCTAATTGCATGGCTTTAGTCACTCAGTAAGGAGAGAAGAGATATTCCTTCATAAATGAGGGAACGGAGAAATTTTACTGCTTAGCGTTTGGAGTGTAGCGCAGTAGGAGGTTCATGACAAACCCTCAATTAAATTCCATTTATGATGATGACTTGCTTCTAAATAGTGTTAATTTCTTTTATAAAACGATGACTTCAGACATTGGTTATTGACCTGTTTTCCATGACTAATGCGAGAGAGTGCTGAGACAGGAGTTTATTTGTGATTGGTCAAAGCCCAGTGAGAAAAACGCTCAGATTAGGCTTGAAATGTGGTATGAAATTATCCATCACATTTAATACTCTGGCTAATATTTAAAAGTGAGGGCGGTGGTAGCTCACTCTTTAGGGGTCAGGCTGAGTAGCGGAGGGTTCTCAGTTCAAGCCCCCTTGCGAGAAAGCATGGAAGTTATTCTGGTAGTTGAGGGAGGTGCAAGGGCACCTTCAGGGGACCGGCGAGGCACCCTTGAGCAAGGTACCGAACCCCAAAATGCCCCCATAGGGCCCTGGAATGAGCTGGAGACTCAGTAATCAACCCTGCCTTCATACAGCTGAGATAGGCTCCAGCACCCTCCCATGATACTGAAAGGGATAAAGCAGTCAAATCTTTAAATGTACTTTAAACATCAGGAACACCTGCGAATTAATCGTGGGTATGTACCCAACTCATTAAGGTCTTCAGAAGAATAGTCAAATAGTAAAACGTGAATCTTTCTGGTCTGAAAATAACTTATTTTGGCACAACCGCATCTTCGACAGTCACTTAAAAGGTTTTAATGGGGAGTTTTTCCACCAGTGAATTATTGTAATTCACCCTATTCTGACCACTAAAACACTCAATTTATCAAGTTCTTTGATATTTCCAGTTTTACTCAGAAATATAATCAAATATACAAAGCCTATGAACTCTTAATGTGGCATTGTGTGATAATCCAGGGAGGATTCTGAGGGTTTCTCCCGAGAAGCATTTTATCTGAAAATAATTGTGGCGCGTTTGAGTTTAAATGCTTTAGGCTACAGAATGTTGATCGGGTCAGATTTTAATGCTACAAAGCAAAAAAAACCTCAGAAAACTTGTTTAATTTCATTTCATCATTCACAAAGTTGAGCTGTGAACAGAATAAAACAGGTAATTTGAACATATTTAGAATATAAATCCAGTGGCGTGAGCCGTCAGGGCCAGCAGAGCCTTCTCAGCTGGCCTAAATATGCTAGTAGGGTAAATGGTCTTTTGGGTTTTTTTTGAAAATATATAAGTAAAATTATTCTTCAGCGGCTTTTCTCTTCATGTTGTCTTAGATCCACTCGGTTCCAGTCCTGCATAATATTGTAGCCATTTTATCCAATCATATTTTTGCTAGCTATGCACTCATAAGAACCTGAAAGGCACAAAAATTACAAAATACCTGATCCAAACCCAGAGATCGATTAGCCACCAACAGCTATCACTGCGTTTTCTTTACCCACGATGGCTGAAGGAGAAGAGATAGATTTGGTTGCAGATGTTCATGTGGCCGCTGCTTCAGCTGAGGGGTGAATCTCAGCAACAAAGCAACTTAAACTTATGCCAGAAACAAGACAGACAGCTTTCAGCATCAGCCTCCATGTCCACAGAAAAGGATGTTTTGATGGAACTAAAAGAGACAGATAAATGGTATCAAAGAACCACTGAAGTTGTCTTGAGAAAAGAAAAGAGAATGGGTTTATTTTCAAATACGCAGGTGAGATCTGTGGCAAGCATTTTCTTTTTCATAAGCCATTTTATTATTTCATTTCATTTTGACTGTCACAGCTGCACCAACATGTTCAATGGTTTTGCTGCTAAATACATTTCTAATTTCAGTGAATAATTTGTTTCATTAACATCTTGTTAGTGTCTTAAACCCCATCAATGTGCAGTTTATAGGACAATGCTCCGGATATTTAGTGTTGCTTGACTGGCCCGTATTACGTTGATGTAACATGTAAACGTGATTCTGTATGGATTCTTGAGCCGTGGTGTGATATTAATGGTATTAGGAGGGGTATTAATTTAGGTAGGACTAAGTAGGACATCAGTGAAGGCCTGGGCATAAAATGCACGCCCCACCCCTGCATAATTTTAATAGTTTCATTTAATTTTAAAAGTTTTTTTCCTGGAAGAAAGATTCAGTTACGCGCTCACAGCTGGAAAGTCTCCTGGCTAAACCCTAGCATCCGTGCCGTCTGTGTTTATGTACAGTATCACTTGATATTCCGTTTCCACAGAAACGTGGACCCAAACAAAGGTTCCTTTTAATGAGATTGGATTGGCCTTTCCTTGTTTTGACTGGAATCACACCATATATGACCTCAAGAGGGAACGTGAGGGTTAGCGTAGCTCACGCTGAGCCCGAAGTCAGTTGCTTGAAATAGGAAAAGTGAGGGCAAAGCTAGCGGTATCCTTTCTTTTATAAAGAATTGGAAAATCATTTTCTTAACTAGCCAAATGGACTTGGAATTCCATGTTTTATCCAACCATTAGAATGTTTTCCACATCTGTTGGATTCATAAGAGATGTTTTTTCGTAACACTGTTGTAAAAACGGCTATGGAGGGAAAATCGGTCAGACAGAAAAGTGGAAAACTCCTCTGCCGCTAAAACAACACTGTTAGCTAACAAGGGGCATTCCTGTGTACCTGCGGGGCATCCAGACGGAGCACACAGGCCTGAAATAGCTCTGAGATAATCCCCCCCACCCCAGGCTTCTCCTAAAAACAGGCACATTTGTGCCATCTCCCCCCCAGGCGTTTACTTCATGTGTGCCCTTGCCAAGAATCTCCTCGTGCCTATTGTGGTCCAGAATAACTTCCCACTGTCGTTTTTGGTCAAGGGGTGCTTTAAGACAATACAAACTTTGTCTGCTACTGAAATGCTACTGACACTGGGGGTGTGTCTTCAGAATTATCCACAGCACAATGTGAACTAACTGTATCCTTCTCTACCACCATTTTCATGTTGGACTGTATTTTAAAGTTATAATCTATGACAGTTTACATTTCCAACTTGTGTTATGATTTGTCATCCTCCGATTACCGTGATTAATTAGGTTCCATGTCTCCTCTCACCACCTGTGAGTAGAACTCCCATTACCTCTCATCAGAAGTTCATATTTTTAAATTCATATCATTTTTTTTCCATTCGGGGTATCTGCCTGTATTTTGTATTGACAACTGATTTTCCACTGCAAGCTCAGACTTATGCTAGCAGATGCGACTACGTCCAGGTTTTAATCACATACTTGTACTTCATTTGAACAATCGTGAAAATTCTCCAAAGTTACATCCCTGCGCGCTTTCCCCAGATTTTGAAGTCATCAATGTATAAAATCTGTTTAAGATCAACCAGGAGCCAATGACAGTTGGGATTAGTACGATAATATATACGACTTTTGGCTGTTAGTTTAAACATAATGCTAATGTGGCATCGTCTGCAGTAAAGGATGTCTCGATTGTACCAAAATATTAATCCCTGTAATTCACTAAATCATGTTGACGCCATCTCTTATTTTAAAACGCTCATCCATGTAGACTGTTTCCCATATAGCTGAAGGAACTCCAGCATGACCTAACCCACCTGTAAGCGTGTCTGATCTTCCCCTGGCATCTGAGAATGACAGTCATTAACTGCTGCCTGTCACATATCACAGGTTGCATGTGTTCAAGCATGTTGGAGTCGGTGCCCTACTTTTGTCCATTGCGACTGCCTTAATGTTTAGCTAGCAGTGCTGGGAGTGAGCGCGATGGCTCACCTTAAATGCCACGCTGTGCACGTACATGCCAGAGCCTGTCCATCCAGAGATAAGCCTGGAAGGTAAACATACCTATACGTTTCTAAGTCAGTGTCAAAGGATGGTGGATCGCCCAATTAGTGAGCGTTGTTGTTGGCTTTATTCAACTCACTGTCTTATTATTATTTAGCCCTACTCTGCTATAAAAACACTTGAAAAAGTTCCCCACAGAAACAAATCCTCTCAAAAAAAAACCCAGCAGTGTTGGCTGACTGAAGGTCACAGCCTATTATTGAGAAGACTTTAGGTTTTATGTCTGATGAATGAGATGTTTCGTTCACTTCTGGCAGGTCAGATCTCCATGGCAGCCAGCGAACATAGGCAGGTCTGTCAGATGAGCTGATTAGGTGAGTCAAAGAAAAGAGCCTTAGAAAAATCTGGCATCATTTTGGCCAACCTAGCCTGGCCAGGCTAGCTTGATTCAGTGGCAACTTTGAAAGGCTAAGGTAGCCAGAGGTTCACCTCACCTTTAAGCAAGACCCTGTTTGTATCGAAGTAAAGATAAAGCTTGGACCAACTCCTCCGCAACCTGGCCAAGTCTACTATTTGCTCAGTTGACCAGAACCTGGAGGATCAGACATGACACTTCTGGCGTGCGTGCCACCTGGGAATTCAATGTGGATCAGATACAGAATGGACGCCTTTCCGGCTATTGTGAGAGGATTAACTCAAGCAGTAGACTGGACAGTAGGCCTACTGCTCTGTTGACACGACTGATCCCGAGCCCACCGCTCGACTGCAGAGGCCTAGCTTTTTGTGTGTGTGCACGTTCACGTGTGTGTGTGTGTCCGGAGTGGGGGGTACTCAGCCAGTATGTTTACATGCCCACCTTTTCGTACTATGCTCAGAATTGGACTTTGCCATGTCGTTGGAATTTGTTCCTTGCCCGGGTTCACTTGCATTGGAGAAAGTCTGGTAAGTCTGGGGGAAGATGTCCTCCTCATCACTAGGTGGCGATGTGCATCGTTTCAGGAGGCTGCTATGAGCCACCTTTCCAGTTGACATATTACATCACATAATACACAACTGGATCTTTTGCAGATGAGAAGCAGAAACCTCCTTCGGGGTGTTCTGCAGCCAGGTCTCTTGGATGGTTTTGCCCCACCATCGGGTCTACGTGCTGTATATCCACCTCTGATCCCGTTGTGTCTTACTCAGATATGGAGAGCACCAATATCAGTCGGACTCACGCATTTACATGCGCTTCCAGTTAGGCAGGCCGAGGTAATATTTCGTTTTGTGCCGTGTTTTCGCTGCTCCTGGGCGCCGCAAATTGTGTCTTTGTATCAACATCGAGGTTTCTTCAAGCGAGCAGCAGAGCTGGTTTCTGATCCGGTCGTTATGTAAGGCGGGAAGAGTATTTCTGAAAGTTTATGTGCCTCACACACCTGATTTCAGTTGACTTTTGCCCCTGTATTGTGCAAAGAAAGTCAACCTTCAAAGAAAAAGCTCAGACATCTGAGTGGAGCTCTGAGGGGGAACTGAAGTCTGACAGCACCAAGCCAGCGCCTGGTTGTTGCCCTGTTTGGAATTTCCTTCTCTTTTAGGATTTTCTGATCCTTTTCTCCATATTCTCAGAGAGTCCAGAAACAGACACTCACTTTTCACTTTTGAGGTTTTTTTCCACCTACAAAGGCCTTTTAAAAGTCTGCACACTTGAATTTCTGGCCTTGCATAAATCTGATCCACCTCCTTGCCGACTGTTTGGCCTTCTTCATTGTCTGAGCTTATTTCCTCTCGGTACTTCAGGTGTCAAATAAAGTCAGGGGGAAAGAGGTGAAATGCTGCAAGAAAGTGCAGAAAAGAACCCTGCGATCTGTGCAAATCTGCTCAAACTGGACTGCTCTCTCTGGAATTTGCATCATTTTTTTCTGGATCGAGTCCGCCGGTCCTCTTCCACTCCCTCCGGGTCAACCCTCAACCCCTAAGTGTGCTCTGTTGTCAGAGACAACATGTTGGGTTGGACCTGATGGCCTCTCACATTGTTTGCTCCATCTGTTTGAGGAGAGCCTTTTTTTCCTTTTGGGTTGATGTTTAACAAGACTCCTGGGAGGGAAAAGAGAGAGAAACTCGAAGAAACCCTCCTAGAGGAATATCAGATGTTTGAGGGGGGCTCAGGGGAGGTTTACCGCGTCGATACGTCTTTGAGTTTATTTAGAAACGACAATATTTTTGCATATTGTTGTTTAAACAGACAAATTTCCTGGGTCTAAAAGGCTCAACGGTTAAAGTATCGTACGAGCAGAAGGATTCGACCATCTTTGATCCACTGAGAGAACAAATGAGATCCCACCAATAAATGAGTTGTTCTGCAGGTGAAGCTGTGGAGGCTCCACCTGAGCAGGGCATGAGCGACATTCCTGCCATCCGCAAACCCAGCAAAGATGCCACCTGGATGAGCCCCAAAGAGAGCGCCGTACGCCAACACAGGCAGGACCTGAAGACCAAGATGAAGACCAACAAAGTGGAGGAGGTCAAACCAGCACAGCCCAAACAGGTGAGACGGCGCCCCGATCAGAGTCTTTACCTCTGTAAGCTCCATCAATGGGAACGTTACTGTCATACTTTCCAACGTAGATGTTTATCTTTAATAGGTCTTTAATAATATCAAGGGTTTGTTTCTATAACAAGGCAACTGGACACCCACAGAGCAAGATCTGACTCTTTTGCTGAGGTTTTTGGGAAATTAACAGAAACATGATGAAAAACCACTAATATCTTGATGTAACTTTGGGCTTTAGACATTTAAAGATTAGGTAACATGACAGTCCCGCTGGAAATGCATCCGTGATGGTTCTTCGTGGGTCGGCAGGTCTTCGGAAAGCCAGGATGTGTCTGGAAAAGTCAAAAACAGGGCAGTGCTGCCTCCCTCTGGTGCAGCAGTTGCTCATGTTTAGGTTGGGCCTCATTTGCTTTATTTGAAAATCACTTCAAGGTCACTTCAGGGCCCAACAATCAAGACTGCCCTTTGCCCTTACTTATATACCTTCATGATGCAATGAACCATTAATTCTGGACCAACTCGAGTGTTCCCAGAAGAATCTGCGTACTTGACGGCTCTTCTTGTCTTTGCTTCTCCTCCAAGACCCTGTGTCAGCAGGAGCTGGACCAGATCCTGGAGAGGATATCCAAGATGCCCTTCAGAGATAACAGAGGTCCCCTGGAAGACCTGTATGCCCTGCATATCCCCAACTGCGACAAAAGGGGGCAGTATAACCTCAAACAGGTGGCCTGATAAAATCCCAGCACGAAAAACGATATTTTTTAGCATTTTTAAAAACTTTGCACATTATTTTACGCTACACCAAGAACACCTAACATCTTGACAGCGAGCGCTAATAATAATTAAATAAATCTGTGTTTCAGTGCAAGATGTCTCTCCACGGTCAGAGGGGTGAGTGTTGGTGCGTCAATCCTCACACCGGACGACCGATCCCATCAGCCCCCACCGTGAGGGGTGACCCCAACTGCAGCCAGTACCTTGCAGAGCTGGAGCTGGAGCTCCCTGACCTGGCCCAGATATAACATGGCCTGAGAAAGAAGAAGGAAAAAAAAAACTGTTGAGTACTTGGGAACAAAGAACAACTGAGTAAGCTATATATTATCTTTCTGTGTGTTTGTTTCTAGTTCATTTGATGACATTTGAGACCACCAAAACAAGGTTAAACGATAGAAACCTGACCTTACTGCATAGGATGTAACTGCAGAATGTTCTTAGAGGAAGTAAAGATAAGACCCCCCCCTCCCCATATGTTCCGTAGCTGTCAGTCGGAGCCTCGGTGACTCGGCTTTACTAATTGTGACGTTGCTCAGAAT
This sequence comes from Takifugu rubripes, assembly GCF_901000725.2. Classification (NCBI taxonomy): domain Eukaryota; kingdom Metazoa; phylum Chordata; class Actinopteri; order Tetraodontiformes; family Tetraodontidae; genus Takifugu; species Takifugu rubripes. The sequence goes on along the minus strand of NC_042292.1, from coordinate 7,659,004 downwards.
GGTTATGTGTGTTTTGTATCGTGTGTGGACACAGAAAAAGCCGTCGACATGCTCAGTGTGTGTTTTTTTAGGTGTGTTTCGGTGCTGTAGCCTGCAGACTACTGTTATGTCTCTAACAGATAACACCAATAAAATAATAAAGTCTGTTTGGTCCTGTTTGTTTTTTATAATTTCAATTCCCACAACAGGAAGCTGAGTAATAAAATCCATTACAGAGTGTATTTTTCTCATTTTGGTAAAAAGAAATAATAAAGAGAATGCCTTTGTAGTCTTAATTCTGTTTGCCATCCCCTTTTACAACGAGCGACTCCTGGGTTTTACCAAGTACCACTAATATTAATCACTGGAGTATTCGGTAAGGCCTAGCAGCTATTGGTTTTAGCTTAATACTAACATCAGCAGGCCAGAAACAAAATGCTAATGTTGAGATTGTGACCAAATGCCAAGATGAAAATTGACCACAACTGGAAAGAAAAGATGGGATCATCTAACATTTACAGTTTGAACTGTAAATATCAGACTATAGGATCTTTGATTAGCACTAGTTACAGTTAGCTCCATAAACATGCTATCAAATTTGATGTCCATGTAAACACACCGTAATTAACACAGAAATTTGGAATTTTCTCTAAAAAAGAACCTTTTTTCAGTGTAAATCTGGACATAACTCAATAATGATTAAATCCTAATAGTTCTCGATTCGGTTTTTGTGATAGATTTCTCATGCTGACCACTGAAAATGAGTTACGTTACCAAGAACCTTAAGAACTCTTAAGTGACACAGCAAGAGAAAAAGAGCACACTCCAGTCAGCAGATACTTGTGAGTACACAAACTTTATTTAAATAGTGATTTTGTCAGAAAAACGAGTACATCAATTACACACCTGATAAGGATTTCACCATAACGTTCACATTAATCTGTTCTCTCTCTGAGTTGTGTTGTGCTTAAATGTGCGCTAGAATTTCTTCAGGAGTCAGGTGATGAGCCTGTTAGCGCTAGCTTACTGTTGCTAGAATGGGAATGTCTCAACATGTAGGTGTCATCAGCTGAGCAGAGAAATAAAACAGTAATAAGACAAACAGCTATCAAACAAAAACGAATTTCCTCAGCAGCACGCGACGTGAGGTTGGTATCTTTGTGGGGACCACCTCCATTCTCGCTCCCCCCCCTTTAAAAATGAGTCCACATGCAAATAGGAATTCAAAGAGGCGCAGGGCAGGAACCACCCGAATTTCCATACAAACCCAGTGACCTCGTTCTCTTCAGGGCAGAGGAGTAAACCGACACAATTCAAGGCCATCCCATAGATTTGCCTTCCTGGTGATCGGCGAAGGCCCGGCAGAAGTGGCGCCGTGGCCTTTGCATACAATTTGTTTTGTATTTGTCCGACAGTAGCTCGGGCAGGTTGGGCCCGGGGTAGTTGAAAGTGGAGATTGATGAGGGACATAGAGGACAGTACACACACTCTCTCACACACACACTGTACATCAATTTACAAACTGGATAAAGGCATGTGGCGAGTGTTTTCGAGCTAATCTTTTACAGTACAATATAGCTTGTTTATGAGTGAAGTGATCTGATAATTGCTTTTTCCCAAAGGTGGGGGCGGGTCTGTTCTCACCCTGATAAGGACTTTACTGCCTGCTGTTTGTAGTAGTTAGCATGAGGGGGGTAGCAGTTCCTAGCAAAAACCAAATGAGGGTAATTGGGACAATTGAGAGTTCCAAACAGTGACAGGGTGACCATGAGGAGGCAAAGGCCCAGGTGTTAGTTTTAGGGGTTTGACCTTTGTGAAAGGTCGCACAAATCGAATCTCTAACTGATGAACAAAGACCCGATAACTCACAAAAACTGAAACAAAGCTTCTTCTTTTAAAAAAAAAAAAGAAAGAATGTCAGTTTCTCTGCTACACGAAGCTAATTGCTTCTGTTCGAGGACAGTTGTGAGAACAGAAGAATGAATTTCTGAACTTTGGCGGATCTGACCATGATAGCCATCGTGCTGATACAGCAGAAACACCACAGTCAGCGAATTCAGCAAGTTCCCTGTTGTGTGTTTGTTTTCCCAAAATATCATGACCCGTCATTTCTTCAAAAATGCTACGAAGTGGCTAAAATTCAGTCAGTACACTCTGCACCTTAACTAATCATGATCATTTTCAGGGATTTTATGTTGATCATCACCACAGAAAATCAAGAATAACAATGTTTTTTATAGCCACACTTAAAATATGTCTTGTCACAAAGATAAATTTAGATATAGACTCATGAGTACGTAACTTGTTATTATATCATACAAATATATATATTCTCTATCATCTATGGATACAAAGAGGGGAGGTTCGCCAACCTCAGACATGCTACACCGATGGTGGGGAGATAAGACTTAAATGTGCAGAGTTTCACCCAATAAAAGCTTATCAGCGCCCATAAAAACAAAGAAAGACAACAGTCAATCACACCTGACCACACACAAATATAGAGAAGTAATTATGCCGCTTTTTCTGATTGGCGGTCATGAAGGGTGCTAGCTTGATTGGTTTAAAGAAGATCACGGCTCAGCTCGGAACCAGCAGGTGCTCTCATTCATTGCTGTTGCTGCTGCTTTCGTGTTCTTTACACTGGAGGTCGCCACCGGCGTAGTTGATGCCGGGGATCTTGACGCCAAATCGATCAACGCACCAGCAGATGCCCCTCCTCCTCCCGCGAGATGGCTTACACTGCAAACGGGCAGCTGGGTCAGTCGGTGAGAAAGCAACAAAGATATGCGGAGAGAGGCGTGCCCTCACCTGCCGGCGCTTGAAGAAGCCCTTCTTGTCACAGTTGGGGATGTACAGAGAAAGAGCCAGGACCCTTGATGTGTCCTTCATGCTCTGGAGGAGGTTGTCCAGTCTTATCCTGCAGGGTCCCTGCGCCACAAACACACGTTAGCCTCGTCAAAAGGGTTTGGCCTGTCTAACCCCAAACTCACTTACAAAGTCGGGCTCCAGCTTGTCCACACTGAGTGGCGAGAAGTCCAGGTTGCCGGTTCCCAGCCTGGCTAACTGCTTCTTGCGGTCCTTCGCCTGCTTCATGGCCTGCACCTTTCGGCTGTTGATGTGGTCTCTTCCATATAAGGGCACCTTGGTTTGAAAGTCAGGAACAGGTAGCATGCTAGCATCGCGAGCTTCTCCATCTGACAGAAATGACAGAGATAAGTAGCAGAGAATGTTAAAAAACAACAAAAAAACAGCATCATTTGCTCATGACTCACTAAAGGAATCTCCTACTGAGGAGTCAAGTGGACTGCTGATGGCAGTCGGACCTGGGATACATCCATCCACCAGCTACATAGCTTTAGCTTCCCTTGTTCAAGTCCTCCAGTTGTCAGGCTACCATGAAAAACAAACCTTAAATTTGGATCAAGGTCCTCGGTTGTCATATCAGCACATTAGAATCAAATTTACGACGTTTTTCCTCAACAGATACAAATTTACAGAAGGTTGAGAAATAGCATTTCTGCTTTGCTTAAACAAAACAAAAGCGTGGTAACGTCCCAACGCTACGGGATGATGCCACTGAAGCTGAATGTTTATTTAGCAAAGCTAATGGCCGCCAGCAAGCGTCTTATTGGACGTGTTGACATACAGGGACAACACAGCCTGCATTTATGGCCAGGCAGGTTGCCAGTTTGGGGGAGACGGAGACCAAGGTTTTTAAACTTTTATAGCTGGTGACCTAAATGAAATATTTAGTCTCACGCTGGCACCTAGGCCCATGTAAACATGCTATTACACTTGTCATGTGGTGGGCCCCCAGAATTAGCCACAACCCGGGTTCTGGGGCCCCTGGAACCCTCGACTACATGCGTCCTTCATCTGGTCAGAAATGCAGCTGTTTGCTAAGTTGGGACTGACCTCCTGGTGGTCGAATGTTTCCCCCAAAAGCCCCTTTAAACGGCTTCATTTATAGCCGTAGCTGCGCGTTAGCTGCGTATGTGTCGTAAGCCACAGCTGGCCCATTTCCACTGCTGTGTCATACACACTCGTTACCACTTTTTGGCAGATTGCAAACTCTGCATGACGTGATCGCTAAGCTACTAAGCTAACCGGGCAGTGAAACAAGGTCAGCGCCACGTTGCGGATGATGTTTTAAAACTCTAACCCCTGAGTGATGATGAGCGGGGGTGATGTCATCGGTATGATGACAGCTTCCTGGAAAAATGAGGGGGGGGGGGGGGGTAGATTCCCTCCACAGCTCCCTGCTGACACTGTTATATCTTTTCTTTCATCCAGAGAAATCTGCAGCAGATCAGCATGTGTAAGTCCAATCAAGTCCTCACATGCTAATCCTCAAGATCATCAAATCTGACCTGTCCTGACTGATCACATCTTTCATCCCCCCCCACCCCCTTTCTCTCTCTCATCTCTTCCTCTTTTTGTCTTGACAAGAAGATTCCTTTTTCAGCACATCTGGACAAATCTGTCAGACGTTCTCAAACATGCACGTCGCAGACGTTTCAGAGCTGAACATAAATACGCTGAATGGACACGCACCCTTTTCGCTGTGCGCTGCAGCATAGAATCCTAAAAAAACAACATTTTGGTTGTTTGCAAACAGCATCACCTGTATGTAAAATATTGAATAAACGTTGTGGCATTTCTTGTGTGGCATTAAGTTTTCTTAATCTTGCACCTAAATCTATACGTTGACGTCTACAGGTCATAATTCAGCCATCAGTGTTTTCAGCATTGATCTGATGGCTATAATCTCTAATTTCATACAAATTACAGAGCAGTTTAGGCATTTGTCACAGTTGTCGCTGCAATTGGTGACTTTTTGGTGTCAGTTCCCAGTGAAAATAAAGGTTGTTTCTCACATTCTGGCATCTTGAATGAATTCAGCTACGTTCCAACTGGGCAAAAAAAAGTATTTTTATTTACTCTTTTTTTTAAATTCCCACATTCTGCACTTGAAAATGTGGAGAACATCTCCAGTCAGAGGTGTGTAGTTTTGAGCAGGGCTGACAGATGTGTGTGTGTGTGTGTGGGGGGGGGGGGGGGGGGGGGGGCAGCGTTCTGCTGAATCACGACAGCCTGAGAGGGATGAAGGTTGGGAGGGAAGGAGCAAAGGGAAAGAGGAGATTAGTTCTTCAATAAAATGAGCTTAATTTGATGGCAAATTTAAAGGTGAAACTGGGAAGTCTGGCCTCGGCCCAGTGAGGTTTGAACGCAGCCACTGGGATTATTTATGTTTCCAGATGTTTTCATATGTTCACGTAAGGAAGAAGGTGAGGAGGAAGACAACGCAGAGCAGAGGAGTCCTGCACATTGTGTCTTTCTATTTTAAGATCAATATTCAATTATTTATCATTTTTCTCAATTATTCATCAACTATTGACTCTTTTTTAAGAATTTAATAGTCCAAATTCTCAGAGCTGTGCCTTCACAAGGGTATATTTACTGGCTAAAGACATTCGAACATTTTTTTTTTACTATTTTTGCAGAGAAGAGGGATGTTAGCTAACATTTCCCATATGGTCCTCCACGGTGACTGTCCCCAAACTGTCGTTCAAAGGAGCCTTGCTCAGACGCCACCTGTAATCTTTACCCGTTTTTCAGTCCTCTGGTGGGGGGTGGTTGTGTGTGTATGGGGGGGAGGGGGGGGGGGGCAGACCCCTGAAGGGACGCTCACTCAAAAACCCGCTGATTTACCCCTCCTCTTTCAAACAAATGACAGACTGATCGGCGCTTTGCACCGACTGCTGACAGAGTTCACAGGGTCAAAACGCAGCTCTTTTAGTGTGTGTGTGTGTGTGTGTGTGTGTGTGTGTGTGTAAGTCGTGTGCCTTGCTAATGACAGGTGTCTTTGTTAAAAAGTTCTGTGGGGAGACGCCCTCATAAGTGCAAAACCAGCCTGACGGCAGCTGTGTAGGAGGGAAAACTCGGGTTTTCAGGGGTCCAAGGGGTGTGTGTGTGTGTGTGTGTGTGTGTGTGTATACCAAAAACTGAGTTTGTCTTCACCATTTCGCTCATTTTTCGCACTCATTTTTTCATTTTGCATGTTTAACAACCGTCTCCTGTGGAAGCATAACAACACGTCTTGGCTGCACGACTGAAATAAGACCCCATCTTTTATGCTTAACAACTGCACTTCTCATAAATGTTTCACTCATATCATCAACAAAGCCTGTTTGCAACTGCTGACGGGCCCAGTGACAGAATGGTAGGTGCACAGATTTACCCACCCCCATTGCTATCGCGGTAGCACTGATGCGCACCCTACTGGTGATACATAGTAATAACACGACTGACAAAACAGTAACTAAATCAAAGAAGTTTTCTTTAACGCGGAACTTCGTTGAAGAATACAAATATTTTATATGACACGATTTCTCCAGATTCTGTCAAAGCTCGCGAAAGCCGATTTATTGAATAATCGGAATAAACCGAATCGGGCTCCTACCTTTGGACGGATGCATCAGTTTGTACAACTTCTCGTTCCTGCACGCGCCGCGACCGTGCAGTAGCGCGTGCAGCGGCTTCTCCTCGCCGTTCTTGGGCAGGCAGCGCAGCCCGCGCGTGCACGGCCCGGTGTACACGCCGCACGGCTGGCCCTCTTCGAGCGCGCACGTCAGGCAGCAGCCGCAGCCGGGCTCCTTCACCAGCTGGCAGCCCAGCGGCACCGGGGGGCACATGGACTGGGCCTTCTGGTCGCACGGCTGACACGGCACGAACGACGCGCCGCAGCCGCGGAGGCAGAGCAGTGGCAGCAGCAGGGAAACGCGCAACAGCATCTTGGTTTGTCTGGAAAAACCGCAGGAACCGCAACAGTTATCAACTGGATCTCGATGCCAATCTTTCCTTTGCGGCCGGTTCGAGTCCGCACATCCGGGGTCGGGGTGCCGCATCCACAGGTGCGCGCTCAGCAGGCGAACACGACGCTCCTTCTCCCGGTCACTCTGCGTCCTCTGCAGCAGCAATTCAGCAATGGAAAGAGAAGGAAGAAATATCCGCGCGGCGCGTCTGTCTCCCTTCAGTGATGCCCCTAAAGCGCAGCGGCTCCTCCAGTGGCCCCCTCTGCGGGTTCTTTCAGCGGCACGCTTTGCGAGCAAAATGTATAATCTGTGGCTTTGAGCTTGCCTTTTAAAAAAAGAAACTGCCCGAGGCGAAGCCCGTAACGATGGGTATGTCAAACAACGTTGGAGGGGGAGGCGCACTTGTCAACTCCGCGATGCTGCTTTCACAGGGCGGGTGCTGGCATGCCTCCAGATCTGCCAGATACCGAGCGATGCTTCAGGAGAATCTGCCTCTGCAGAGGGGACATGCACTTTCACCACACGGAGAGAGCACAAAATAGTAACTGATTTACCAGTGAAATGATGATGGGAAGCATGAAAACTAAGATCAGAATGAACAAAAGAGAAAAAGGTATTTCCAAAAGTCCAAACCATAGATTTAAGGTGAATACCTAATAATACTAGCTAAGCTGGAAAAGTCGCCACCAAAATACAGTGAAAATTACAAATAAGTTAATAAAATTCTACATTCAAGACACTGTTGTGTTTGTACAAGTCACAGATCAATTATGCTGCCATTTTATATTTCAACTGCTGGAAAGATTCCATTAAGAGATCAATTCATTAAAGGTTCAGGAGGTTTGTTGTTCAAGGTTGGCACATTTCTTCACCAACAGTAGCTCATCATCAGCAAAGAGATGTAACCTAAGGCTGTTATTATGTGTTATTATGCAGGTAGATGGAGCTGCTTCAGAGTTTGGATTGTTAATTTAACAGTTTGCTGTCACATTACCGTATCTTTAACTTTGATCTTGCTGCTGTTACGGGACTACAGGAAAGATCTAAAATAGCCCGCTAGCTTACAGCGAGGTTCGCAAATCTGTGGACCAGCAGCAGGGAGACAACAATGTCTGTGGTCAGCATAGATGTTTGCATTAATGATCCTCGTTCTGAACATTGACAATAGTACACATGGAAATGCTTCCCATAGTGTGTAATAACTCGAAACATCACTGCTGGTCCCTCACCACACTGCTACAACATTGCTTGTCTATGTTTAAGGGATCCAGGAAGGTTTTGTGACGTCAACTTGGATAAAACTATGCCAGACCAGCAAAACTTTTCCATCACTCCTGAAAATGGAGTCAGTTGAGCTCTTGTAATCTGTTTTTTCACTACTAGATGGAGTCAGATCTAATATGACTGGACCTAAATCGAAGAGATCATGCTAAAGAATAGTACAAAATTCAGTCTAAAATATTTGAGAGGGAGGAACGTATTGCTGTGTCTGGATCCAGCCACTAGAGGGCGAAACGTGCCGTCATACGTGGTGATGTGCCGTCTGATGCTGGAGGCGGAATATCCAGAATAAGGAGCCAACTGCAGCTAATCACCTGGGTTTGGAGAGGAAAATAAAAATCTTTACTTGGTGGAAACTTTGTCAACTGCTTGTCTTGAATTTTGTCCCTGGAATTTGCTGTTCCTCATCACGTCTTGCATCATTTGTTTTATTTAATATTTCAATTGGCAGCATCTGAACCCTTGAACCGCCCTGCGAAAGAATCTTGCTGGAGAGCAAAAGCAGTAAAGGTGAGAGGAAAAATCTGTATTTTTAAATTGGGGTTGTTCCGTCTGCTTGGTGCTTCCAGGCTGGATTAAGGGTGGATCCCAGCTTGTAAACCAATAACGCTCTCATAATTCCTCTCATATCTTCTCTGGCCTCTCGCCTGCCAAAGAGCTTAAAACATTTTTGTGATCGTGTCGCAACCATGACGAATGAATTTTCTGAAGGTCTCAACAACGGCCAGATCAGGGCAAGCCCAACATGGACCGAGTGTGTTTCACGAGTCAGTGAGGTCAGCGTCACCCGAGATAAGTGGGCTGTTCTCTGGACAGAGGACTCATAATCCACTTGATGTTTTGGCAGATACTCATATATGTTCGGGTTGAAGATGATCAGCATGCTTTTCTTTTTGTTAAACACAGTCAGACACCCGAAGATGCTAATTTACTGCTCCCGTCTTTTTCTCATTTTTACCTGTCTAGATCAGTCCCGCTTTGGAAGGTGCTTCACAGCCCACCACCACGCTAAGTGTTGGTTAATGGATGAAAAAGTCAGTCAGTACTGAAACTGACCTTTGAAAACTGATCAAAGCTCTCATTCCACAGCCGCATCGAGTTTCACTTCCTCTTTGTGCCTCCCTCTCTGTAAAAGATTGTTGTTGAGCACTATTGAGCTCACCTGACCCGTATTTGCCTTTGCCCTTGACCTTTGCGTCGTATCAAGTGTCAGATGACGTGGCGGAAAGTTCAGCTGGGCATGGCCCTCACACCCAATTTAATCTTCTTATCTGCCACTTTTTGAGAGACAGAGCTCCTTTCATCTTGCAACCCTATGCAAAAACTCTGACTTTCACCACGTACAACCCAAATCCCTCCTCCTCAAATGCTCCTGAGAGCCGCCTGAGCATTGATGATTAACGACTTATTATATGTGAATCTGTTGGCGTTTGTGAGAAGTGGAGGAAGTTGGGATGCCATGACTGTGAGTGTTGGTAAACTCAGAGCCACTTTTAAGTTTGGGTTTTCTCATTTGGCAAAGAGTCAGGGGTCCACAGATGGAACGAGTGCCTGTGCAGCAAATTAAGGGTTCCTTTGATCTGATCTGCACCATTAAAGGCTTCAGCCATTACCTCCAGTCTTAGTCCAGCCTGTACACAAGCGCATGTTTTCACTTTTCAACTGCATTTACGATAGTTTCTTCAATACTACACAGATTTCAAAAAGGCCTGCAATGGATCGCTTTCAACATGCTCAATTTTCAATTCCAATTTAATTCAGATTTAAGGCCAAACCATTAGATCACCCTCATGTGATCTGAGTGCTCCTGTTGTGCACGTGACTTGGGAAATAATCCATCAGTGTTCTGCTCGATGTAAAATCCACCTGTGACAACTTCAGCAGCTTTTAGATCTGTTTTGATTCGCTCTCTCTCGCTTGATTAATCGTTCTGTCTCTTAGCTCTTTCTCACTGTCTCCTTGCACAGTTCCACGTGGATTTGCGGTGTTAAACTTGGGGGGAAGAATTTTCTGTCTGAACCACACTTCATGTGTTACATTCTTTAAATATTGTTTTTATAGCTTATAAAAACTACAATGATCATGTCATTGGAAACACCACAGTTTTCCAGATCTGCTAAGCTGCATTTGACTACGTCATCAACAAAGATCAAAACTGAGCATTTTGATCACATCACCTGTCCTTTCTTCTGATCTTTGGCTTTTCATGTCCGCCACACTTAATCTGGCAGAGGCGAAAGAACCAGAGTCAACTCGACGTCGGCGACGTCGGAACAATCAAAAGTGGGAGAAAAATGAGAAATGTCAGTTTACGAGCAATGATTAAATCTCTGGGATATGTCGCACTGGTCTCATGTTTCTGTCCTGATCTCGGGCGAGTGAACTTCGTGATGGGAGAGAGAGAGAAGTGTTCTGTAAAATGACGTGATCATCATGAAAGTGGTACAAGTGGTATAATGGAGAACAGATTTCCCCGACTGGAGGTCATATTCAGGTTTGGACCATTAGGTAGTTCCTTTTCCTCAATAATAAGTGTGGCTGTTCAGAATTTTAGTAATGGCTAAAGAAGAGAGGTGGATGCATCCTCTCCATCGCACCATTTCTTTATATGGGAGGTCAAATAGAATGTTGCGTTCAATTGAAGGATGGGAGACAGACAAATGCAATCACACCGAAGGCTAAACGTTGTGGGACAGTGTCCCAGGGTGTCGTATTCCACTATGATCACTGATGCCAACAGCGATGCATGTGAGTAGGATCAGCTAGAAATGAGCCTTACTACTTTCAATTATTATAATTAGCTACCTTTCCTTCATAAAAGTGAAACCACAAACTAGGTAGAGCAGAAAGAAGTGCCCCATTCCAAGCCTGTGACAGAGATTCCCAAGTGGTTGTTCATCATCTGTTGCTAGTTTTGTGTACAAATCACGAGCCACCTCTCTGAAGAACTTCCCACACTCTTAGATGAGTGTTCTGTGAAGTCTTTGACGGTGATAGTTCTAACAGAATACTGGATGTGTGACACATCCAGAATTTGCTGTAAATGACAAAACCAAATCAGGTGCCAGGAATCTGCTGAGGTGGTGGGTCTTACCGTACCCGCCCCCAAACGACACCGACTTCCCAGAAAGCCATTATTATTATGGCTGTGACAGCCAACAGATGTAAACTGTTTTCTCAGAATTACGTAACAAAAGAAAGAAATACATTTGTATTTGTGAGATATTTGGTTGAATATCGATTGGTATCAAAATCCACAGGAAAAAATTGTCAGGAAAAATTTCCTCTCGGCTGTTCGACTGTAAATGATGAATAGAGGAAAGCAATTAGGCAGACATAATTCAGCCACGCAAATTCCCAGAAAGAGCTCCAACATCACAGCCACACTTTCAGTCCCACATCTACCCTTTCCAGCATCGGCAATTGCATCTGATTAATGAAAGGAAATGAAAATACAGCAAGGGAAAAAAGATACAAGTTGGTTGTGGAAAACAAAAACTACACCGTAGTGTTTGCTCCTGTGGTTTCTCTGATTCACACAGTGATGACGGTGCCCTCCGGTTGCCGCCACGGCCATCAAAATTACTCACCAGGCTGGATATATTTGGGAAACATAAACCGCAGATTAGGCGAAAGCGGCAAGGGGCTATGGTGCAAGCTAGCTAGTTCTAAGGAACGGCTGTGTTACAATTTGAAGAAGCAGAATGGCAGATTGGCTAAAACCTCGTCAGCACATCTGTGTGGCCCTGGCAACAGTGTGCTGGACAGGAGCAGATCATTGGTTCCAGATGTGGAAAAGCTTTGGTGTGCCTATTTCCGATTTCATGAATGCAACTCCCTTTTTCCCCCTTTGAATTCTTGAACTCGGATACAATGAAATTAGTTTGGAGAAATCCAACTCACAGGCCCTGCACCCAATTCAAGCGGCATCAGGTGGTCGAAACTCTGAGGGTGGTAACTCCAATATGATCCAAAACAAGCGGCCAAATGTGGTGAAGACATTTTCATGAATTGCTGATCCTCCTGGGAAAACATTTGTTTGCCAGAATCCATATTTGAATGCGTTTTAAAGAGAAGAAAAATGCAGATGATTTACTCAAGCCGGGGCAGCACAACACCTGCAACTTGGAGAAAACAACACATTTGATGGAAAACAGGAATCAGAAAAGGCTTTCTCAGAACTTTGCTCTCCAATAATCTACAGCACGGCATGCAGACGATCCCCCGCTATAAAAATGAATGGTCTACTCAGACAAGGCTCTCAGAGGACTTGTTCTGATTGGATACTAAGAGGCTTCAGCCTTTATTGTGGTGAAGAATTTGAACTTGTGGTCACGTTGTCCTCGGCGCGGCCTGCTTTCCCATTGGCATCGCCTCACGATACGGTGAGTGATCGTTCTGTCAAGGGTATTTCCCAGAATCATAACTGCTATGGTTGACGGGGTCAGCACCTCTTGGAGAGGCTCAACAAAGTCAGAGCAATGAACTCCAGCTATTCACTTCGGAGCTCATCCATAGATGGTCAGAGAAGAACAATCCTGACTGTGAGTTTAGAAAACTATGTGTTTCAGAAGACGTGAAGTTTGAGAGGTTTATTAGCAGGATGATATGACACCAGAATATTGTTGCTAACCCTAGCAGTTTTTCTCACATTCTCCTTCTCTTCATTTGAGATCATAGAGATACTTTCATTATACTTTCTGTAAGATCAACGTGGTGCAAGAATCAGGGGCATCCAACAGAACTGTCACTCATGATGAAACGCACTGTCCTGCTGTGTCACTTCAGAAATGTCAACAGACTTCACTGATTTTTTGGGAGGGAACTGTTTTCGTAAACAAAGAAGTCAACCTTGACAGCAACAAACTTTGTGGGCAGCACTTCCAATTGTCTCCATCGGACACACCCTAAACTCAGCGAGGGTAATTCATTATCTACTGCGACCTCAAAGGGCAAGTATTTGTGTTGTATAAGAGTTGTGGCAATCCCACAAATTAAACTCTGCATCAATCCAAAGCTTAAATAACCAGCAGCAAAATCTTTCCAGCAGACGACTTTGGGCAGCTGCCTCACAGGGCTAATCGGGTTGGTTCCTGCCTTAATGTGACTCGGAGTAACTTGGTTGGAAATAACTTCAATACGTGTCGAAATCTGCTGACACCCTTCGCTGCAACCCTTAATCAAGTCATAAAAATGTCAAGATTGACTGCTCATAAAGCAGCACCCCGTGTCTTACTTGACTAGTGTGTTATAAAGGAGGGGTATTGTGAACAAAAGAATGTGTAGTGAAATTAAGATGCACCTCTGGGAAGACAAAAACAGACCCTGCATGTCTTGATGTCCAGGAACTTTGGGAAACAAGTACAGTGGGATGGCCTCATGGTACCTGACATCGAATCCAACATCCCAACAATTAGAGCACTTCCATTGGTGTCCTTGCCTCACATGGCCTTGAAGGCCAGCATGATAGGGTGATCTTTCCATGAGTGCTGCAGATTCCTATCACAAGTGCTGAGCCTGGAAGTTCCACATATCTGGACGCCGAGTTCCTGAGATTTTACACTGATGACACTCGTGAAATCGTATCGTGAAATGTTGAAACAATGCCACGTTGATGAACCTGCAGCTCAACTTGCGCCTCCTCTATCAATATCAGGTCTGAGACATGCAATATTGCAACAAGAGGGCATTGTCAGGCTGCAGCAAGTCAGAGTTGTTGCTTTAAGCAGACGAAAGAACTACTCAACAGCATGTGGGTGCTTGTTCTCAGTGGCTGAAGAGAGAAAGGCCGATCATTTGCTTCCTCAAGCATTTAGAGACATCAGACAGGTAACGTAGCTCAGCATGAAGACCTGAACAAGCAGGAGATGAATGTTCTGAGGGTGTCTTCCTCTAACAACAGTCTAACATGTGATCCTTTGGCAGATTTTCCCTCCATTCATTGTGCAGATGACACAAACGTGATAGAACATGAAATACTGCGTGTCAGAGGTGGTTGGAGACAGATTTTGCTGTTTGCTTGCGGCTTCATTTCCCATCTTTAAGTATGATGTATCATCACAGCTACATAGTGGTTTGGTTAGCAATCATTAAACATGTAACATAAGATAGCTAGCACAGCTAACTGGTGTCCAGTTGCAGTGGTGTCTATGATCTTTTTAGTCATATATCATCACGCATAAATCTTTCTTCCCCATAGGGAAAAAACAAATGCCAAAAATAAACCTTTCACCATGCTGTCACCCCTGTGCATTAATGGGCTACAGCTTGCCTTTAACAACATCTCAGATGTGTGGCCTGAGTCACATTTCCAGACAGAGATCAAGCACTTAGAATCACACGAGAAGTTGATGGAAATGTGTCAAGAGGGGGTGGGCGGGTTGCACTTCCAGAGGGGCTCATTTTCTGGATGCAAGTAGATTTTGCAAACCATTGTGCAGAAAAGCTACCATTCAGGTTTGTTTATTGGTGCAGGTACCGATTTGTTACAGTAGCTAACAGGAGCTGAGAAACCCCTTGGTCCTTCTAAAAATATGCAAATATTCTGAATTTAGCGCTTAAATAACATGTTACCATTTTTATGTTGTGAGAGTCTCAAAGCCGCGAAGGATTACGGTTTTAAATGCTACAATTCTTGAGGATTACGCCACATACTGCTCATACTATCCTTGATGCCAATTCACACGGAGTCATTGCCAAGTCAACGAACTCTGTGACATCAGATGGTGAACACAATAACTTCACGCCTTCCATGAAATGCTTTTTATGTCAAGATTTCTGGAATTGAGGGCAAGATGAGGCCTAGTTTTTGACATCTATAAGACCGAATATTAAACTAGGGGAATATGAAACAGCTGGTTTAGCTTCATGAGAAAGCATTTTCCCACAGGAAGTAGTAAACTTGGAATGCTGAGTCGCTCTGCTAATCTCAACAATGTATTTCTATTTGATGCTCAAATCTCAGATGTGGCAAATATCTCTTAATGTGAATTGGAGTACCAAAGGTGTCCTGCAGTCCTGGTCCACTGAACCCAACAGGAACTGGTATTTTAAAAAAACAAAAAAACTTGGGTTTTAAAATGCAGAAAACAAGAAGATAACTTTGTCTTTGAAGGACAGTGAGTTTTTCCAAACTCTTGAGCTCGATCGGTCCAGCTGATCCTGCTCAGTGAACGACTGGCAAGGAAACCAAATTTCCGTCTCTCTCTGTTTGCAAAGCAGCTTCCTTCCCAGGCCAGAGGACAGAACAGGCTGCTATTAATTACAAAGAAATATTATCCTCTTGCGGGAGGTTTTGCAACAACGTGAGTATCCAAAGCAAACAGATATGGTGTGTTTGGGAGCTTGGTGCCTTGTACAGCTGCCATACCAAATCCAGGCCCGCAGATCCTCTTACAGCAGATCAGAGAGGAGTGACGACAGGGGGGTGGGGGGTTTGTTATCTGCACGCCGCAGCATTATAATTCCTACTTCAGTTTCACTTTTTGTCTCCAAAAATGACGGGGGAGCAGTGTGAAAAGTGGCTCCAGTTTATTCTTCACTTGTGGCCGATTTGAGATGAAACTGGTCACACGAACATGTGATTAATTCCACGATAGCAGATATTGTTTGGGAGGCGCTGAGGTTTTAAACATGCAGTGACAACACCCTGCCAATCCGGCTTGCTTGCTATGTTTGCTGTTTAAAAGTAGCATTTTGCCATCAGAGGGGATGAGATTACCAAAAACTGGCCAAGACGTCTCTCTTTACAGCTTGGCCATGCAACCCTCTTACAGAAATGTACATAACCAGCCTTTATTCCTTTGACTTGACCTGAAAACAGTGAGCGGGAGTCACAACACTGGGTGTCAGGATGATGGATGAGCTGAGCCTGCTTTGTTGTGATGGAAAGATTTATTTGTTGGGGGGTGGGGTGAAAGGGAGCTGACCCACAAGCTTTTTTGAGTGACAGCATAGGGTGCCACACACAGCTCGTTCACCAGTATAGCGTACTGGTGCTCAAGGCGTAATAATGAGCTTATCTGGCCCTGCTGAGTAACATCTAAGGTGCATGTCCTGAACACATTGGGCATTGATCAAGATTCCAAGTCGAACAAGACAGATTGCCTCAGAAAGAATCTAAAGGATGATGTCCAGGAACTGGTGACAGTGTGCAATTTGCGGCTAATAACTGGGAAACAGGGGCAGTGCTGCAGTCATCCATGAATAACTGTCGGTCAAATTCAAGCAAGTGCAGGAGCTGCTCTGCATGCGTAACAAGGTGTAAAAATGGACTTACACTGGTTTAAAATGGCCTCTGTGGGGAAATTTGCCCAATTTAATGGTTGAACTGGTAATTCTGGGTGACTTTCCTCATGCAAGTGCTTTTTTTCGTTTTTTTGTTGCCCCTCTTCTTTTGCTGATCAGGCACTTTCTCCTCTCAGTTTCACCTGCCTTGCAAAAGTTTACCATTCTGATACTTGGAACATGATCAAAAATGCAGCCTATTAACTGCTAAGCAACACCCGGGTGGGACGGTTTGCTCAAGGGTACTCCTGACAGTTAGTGTTGAGAGACTGGTTAATTATGTCAGAGATTTCTGGGCTGACTGAGGATTTAAAGCTGTTGCAGACGGAGCA
This sequence comes from Takifugu rubripes, assembly GCF_901000725.2. Taxonomy (NCBI): domain Eukaryota; kingdom Metazoa; phylum Chordata; class Actinopteri; order Tetraodontiformes; family Tetraodontidae; genus Takifugu; species Takifugu rubripes. Next base: position 7,642,308 of record NC_042292.1, on the reverse strand, counting down.
GGCTCTGACAGAGGTTTTACGGGGGGATATTAGAGCGTTTCCAGCATGCACAAGTTAAAGTTAAAAGAAACCAACTAATTAGACATTCTTGAAGTACAGAGGTCTAAATTTCCAAACATATACAGTGTAAGTTTTCAAAGTTTGATGATAAATGAATCCTTCATCCCCACACCAGCCTGGACAGGGGTCTGGGTGAGGTTTCTGCCTCTTATAGGCTTGTTATGGTTCTGCTTAGTGAAGCAAACGCATTTCCTACACCGTGGTGGTTTGTCGGTTATGCTTCAGTGACTGTCTGACGTCAGGTTCTTCGAGCAAATTCCTCGATTCAGATGCAATCGTCGCGTACTTATATTTACAGCCAGTCAATTTTGATTTGATGAGAAAGTCTTTGGATAGCAAACAGTCAGAAAACACACTACAAGCACACAATAAGAAAAAGTATTCCATTTGCCACGTAGCTGAAATGGGTCTAAAGGCTATATGACCAGACAATTTTGCTTACTTTGAATAGATAGCGAATGAATTGAGAAAACACAAGTGAGGAAACAATCTGAAGTAAATTTAAAGAAACAATAATCAGATGCAGAACTGTGCCTCAGGTCCCCGAGTTACAATGGCTTGGTAGGTGTGTGTGTCTGCGGCGGTCGGAGTGGGGTCACAGGGGACGCAACCCCTACCCTGACCAGTTAGAAGACTGTGCGCATCCGTGTAGCAACAGTGAACTGTAGTAAAAATAACATAAATGTAATTAGAAAGAGGTAGAGTCACAGATAGAAAGAAGAAAATATGTTGCCGAATGAATGTGTGAGCGGTGTTCTATGGTTGAGGGGTTTGTCTCGATTTTTATTACCATTGGCAGAATTTATAGACTAAATAATGGTAGTGTAATGGAATCAGGGCCGCCTTCAAGACAAGAAATAAATGTGGTGGTCGCGTTCCTTCATGCTGGTAATTATCGCTGGTGTTTTTTTTCAGGAAGCGGCAGGTAAAAAAAAAAGCTTTGGAGAGTTTGGTGAGTCCGTATGGAAGATGATACATTTATATTCTGGAACCCCGGAGGGGTGGAAGAATGAGTTGCCCTCAACAGCCAAAGGAAACTTCACATGCTAGGTTGAATGATCAAACAAAAGCAGGTAAACTTGTTCATCGCGTCCTCACTTATTACTTTCACTACTTTAGCTAATATGCTTTAGGATTACTTTAGCTAAAATGTGTTGAGCCAACCAGATTCATCAGTTTAGTTATAAATTATAAGCTAATAATAGCATTCATTGTTAAAGCTGTCAGTTTAGCATGGCTACTTAAATCCAAGGTAAAAGGCATCTAAAGGACTCAAACTGTCCTTTAAACTTCAGATCAGCCAACTCTAAAATCAGGCTCCTCCACTAATGCTTATGCTAACTGCCCCTCAGATCTCACCCTCATGAATATGTTTCCCTTTAGTATTTGGCTGTAGTCTCAGAGACTGTGTCTATGACCCTACGTCTCTGCCCAGAATAGAGATGGATGAGCTCAATCTCATTAAAACAGTTTTTCTGGAATCCGTTTGTTGAAGCTTTAAGTTTCAAGTCAAGTTGAAAAGAAACTCTGGAAGGCATCTGGCCTAGAGGTGGGGGCTCTTTTTGGCAAGCTTAAAGTAACATGAACCCCATTTCAGGACCTCAGGTAAATGAATCTTTATATGCTTGACAGCTCTTCAGATGTTCCAAAATCTAAACCTTTCCATCCAGTGGCAGCGAACTCCTCAGCAAACCAAAACCTTGATACTGCATTTGTTTTTGTTGCAGGAGAAGGATTCTTATCGGGACCAACGTGAGAAACCTGCATTCCAAATCCAAGCTTCCTTTGCCTCCCAGTCTCCTCTCTCACTTGGTGGAGCTGAATTCTCCCACGACTCTGAAAAATGTGCGTCGGTGGGGCAGATATGAGAGCTGATGAGCGCTCTGATGCAGGATCGCTCTTCCAGAGAGATTTCACACGAGCGTGAAGCCAGTGGGGGAGTTAGCAAGGAGAGCATGTTGAGAGCTGTGGCAGGGCCTCGCCTCCTCGGTGTGAGAACAGCTGGCTTGTATCAGAGCTCTGACCAACATGTGGATGCAAGGAGGAGGCTAATGTGGCGTTTCCGACCCTAATCAGCCTGAACTCAGCACTGTTATCTGAAAGGAGAGCTCTGATCTGTCAGGCTAGGAGTTAGCAGTGCAGCAAATGAGCTCAATCAGGAGCTTTGAAATATTTCTGGAAGCACTCGTCTTCATCGTCTGTGTGCCAATAACATCAGGTGTGAGCGGTCTGCTCCAGATAATTAAACATGTCATTCTCCTGTAGTCTGCTCGCTGAAGGCTATGAGTCCTAAACTCTTTGTCAAGTGAAAACCAGCAGGTTGATTTTTCCATTCGATAAAAGCAGAGAGGAAATTTCCCCTTATTTGAATATTTACAGTTCAGTGGCGGCTTTGTACGAAGGGTCAGGTTTTCCAAGGCCTGAGTGTGCCTCTGGAGGAAGGTCATACCTGGGTGAGATCGCTCTCAAAGATCGTGTTCTTTCGACCATCTGTTGCTCACGTTTGCTTGAAGTTGTCCAAGTTACAGAAGAACATCAGTACCTCTGTATAAAGTTAAACCTGTTGACAGAATACAAGAAATATCTGAATATGCAGTAAGTTTTAATATAAAGTGCCCCATCATTCATTAATTCCATTGACATTTTGGCAAATAGTTTTGATTGTAATGAAAAAATGTGACAAAGTGCGTGCCGCCTCAGGTCTATAGAGTAGGGTATGCCTGCAGGCCCGTAGCTCTGAACCCACATTTTTAGAAACCTTGTTTTGCTCGTGAGTGCCCCCTCTGTCCTTGGAGGCTAATATCTATGAGGATCAATAAGAATTAAACTGTTGATTAATAATTTTGGCAACTGTAATTTGACAGCAAAATAAGTGTTTTAATCCGATACATTCTAGATTAGGAGTAATTTGATAGTCTGCAAGGTCAAATAACTACTAAACTGCACTAAATAATGTTTATTTTCCATCGACTAACTTGGAAATAGTGATCAGCTTGACGTGCACATTTTGCTTCGCGAAATCAAATTGATGTAAAATTTGAGCATGTATTTACTTTATAGACAAATAAATGATTAACCCATTGCAACAAACCTGTTGCATCTCCCAAGCAGCTCAGCAGCCAGGCAACTGCACACGTCATTGGTCAGGCGGCGATCGTGTCATACATTTTTGTGAGTTTGAGCACTGTCTGCAGCCGCGGGAGTTGTAACTTCACTCATATTTGCCAGGTTCTCACTGTCGGGTGTGGCGGCGTTCAGGCCACAAACGTGCTCTCGGGGCTACTGGTTTGGAGGCCTGCCCTTGTGCGTCTGCACCCTGGGTTTTCCCGGTTTGGCCACAAAAACACACTGCAAATCTGATGTGTGACGTACTTTATTTTCAGCTCTAGCTAAATCTGAGGGATGGGATTTAACGTCAGGTTTCCTCTGCGGTTCAACAAACCAAGAAAAAGATACTGTGAGAGTCACAAACGTGGGTATCAGCTTACATGCTGTAAAAATCACTCTTTTGTGTGACTGACTCCTCTTCTGGCCAAAGACTGATCGTGTTCCACCGTCTTCCAGAGGTTTATGTGAAGTAGTGAAACTTGATACAGCAGATTTGAACATTATACAGCAGATCTGACAGCGTCTCATCGGGAACATGACAGAAAAGCTACAGCAAACTAGCATGGCAGCAATGCAAGAAAATACCATGTTCCGACTGTAAAGGACCAACACAAATGTAGGACACACTGGTTTGGACACTCCAAGAAGCCCCAAGACTGGAAATATCCCTGAACCTGTCTGTAACTACCTCTCAACCGCATCATGTGACCAGTGTGATCAGACAATACAATCAACATCTCAGAAAGGGTAGACATGTGGGGCTGTCACACTCAAAACCTAATATTTCTCAAGCTACTTTTGGATCCTCCACGTGAAGTCAGAGTCCAAAACAGACTTCAAGAAGAGAAGGTGACATGAGATGGCAGAAACCCAATCCAGGACTCTCACAGGCCTAACACAGTGGTTGTGGTGTAACTTTGGGTAATGGTCACAAACTGGGATGACTCAGATAGTTTACTACACTTTCTGTAGTACTAGTTCACAGATTATTGGGTTAACCCATGAACAGCTGACAGTATTACCACCGATCATTGAGACCCATGATGCAGCTCTCCAGGAGCCTTTAAATCAGGGGTCGGTACCCTATGGCTCGCGAGCCAGGTATGGCTCTTTTGATGGCTTCATCTGGCTGGCAGACAAATCTTTAATCATAAAAAAATGTCTCGTTAGACTCCTTTGCGCATGTCAGCTAATTAATTTTGGAAACCCCTTTGAGAAAATGGCTAAAGGAAAAAAAAGGGAGCATCATACTTTTCAGCAGGAATGGACAGAGGAAATTGCCTCTGTGGAGAGAGCGATTTCTGCGGGTTCTTCAATGCTAAAATTGCGTCTATGAAACGGTGAAATATAAAGCGGCACTTCGACACACACCGTCCTACGTTTGCATCTAAATATCCTGCGGGGGACAGCAGGAAGAAAGCATGTCAAGATCTACTGTCAAGAGTGCAAGTAGTCAGCAGCAACTCCGTGTTTGGACCCAACAAGGTGACTGGACTTCGGCTAGCTTGGCTGGCGCTTTAGCAATCATGAGAAACGGAAAGCCAGTCACAGGTGGGGAGTACGCCAAAGCAGTCACACTTGATGCTGCCAATGAACATTTTGATGACTTTTCGGATAAAGACAAGATAATAAAATGAATAAAAGACATGCCTCTGTCGGCAAGAACGACCGGACCATCATGATGCCAAATCAAATTGAGGCAACGCAAGTGAAGGAAATAAATGCGTAAGCAATCAATCCCAGTTCAGCGTGATTGCAAGGTATGCTGTCGGTGACACTACACGAGGAAAGTCTTGGATACGCTTGTTTCGGTGTGCACTGATGGTTCTCCGAGGACGGTGGGGAAAAACAGAGGATTCGTGAAAAGAGACGCATCCTAAGTTTTCACTGCGGCCACCAGGAGGCGCTTTGTGCTCAGATGTGTGGAGAGCAGCTTGGTGGGGTGATGTGTGGTCATTCGGGTGGTCAACTTTATTGTTGCCCGAGCTTTAAATGGTCGCAAGTTTAAAACACTGCTGGATGAGGTTGGGAATAATTATCCTGGTCTGCTTGTGCACAGCAACGTGCATTGGTTGGCAAGGGGGAAGGTGCTCAGCCGTTTTGCAGCTTGTCTGAGAGAAATCCGGACTTTTCTTGAAATGAAAAATGCCGAGCATCCCGAGTTAGCTGCCACTGAGTGGCTCCTGACGTTCCACTGACTTGTGGACATGACTGAACATCTAAACCAGCTCAATGTGAAAATGCAGGGCATTGGAAATCCAATCTTACCCCTGCAACAAGAATTGTTTGCATTTGAAAACAAGCTATAACTCTTCATCGCCGACATCGAAACTGGTCGTTTATTACACTTAGAAAAACTTGTAGAGTTTAAAGATGCATGCACAGCAAGTGACCCTGCTCAACATCTTGATCTTCAGCATCTAGTTGGCTTCACATCTAATCTCCTGCAGTCATTCAAAGCTCGCTTTGGGGAATTTCGCGAGCGCGCTCGTCTTTTTAAGTTCATCACCCATCCATACGTGTGTTCAGTGGACAGCGCTGACCTGCATAACATCGGTGTCTCCGTCAGAGATTTTGAGCTACAAAGGCCTCTGAAGTACTCAGACATGTGGGTGAATGCATTCACGTCACTGAATGAGGATTTGGAAAGACTTGCACGACCAGCAGAGTTGGCGAGCCGACACAAGTGGGCAGAAATGAAAAAAACTTCACCCCGCAGACCAGCTAATTGTCAAAACTTGGGGCGTGCTTCCCGTCACATACCGCACGCTGCAGCGTGTTTGGCTCGATGCATGCATGTGAGCAGGCTTTCTCACATCTAAAGAACATTAAGACCAACCTATGATCACGTTTATTGGATGGAAGTCTCAACGCCTGCGTGAAGCTTCACCTCACCACGTATCAAAGCCATCAGTAAACCAGAAGTCGCATTAATGGTAAGAAATACTCCTCATTGATTAGCAACAGCATAACAATAAAAACAATTCAGAGACTTATTGTACTTTAAAAGTTTAAATGACATAAAATGCACACATTTACTTGTATTTTTAGTTTTAAATTCCGTGTATGGCTCTCACGGAATTACATTTAAAAATATGTCTTGTTCATGGCTCTCTCAGCCAAAAAGGGTTAGGGTTAAAACCCCTGTTTTAAATGAACGTCCCCAAGTTGCCCTGCATCAACCTTGATGAGCTCCTGTGTTCTAAACAAAACAGCAGCCAGACAAGCTTTGATGTAACAGATTTGTATTGCTTTAATGTTTTTTTCTCCTGGGGAACAGGTAAGCCATGACAGTAGAACCTTAATGAGAAGCACAAACAAAATCCCAGACCCTTTGTTTTCTTTTTTTATACATCCGAAGTAGCACATTCACACAAGTCAGGGTCACTTTTTCTTCTATCAGCAGGAATGGAGCTTTTGGATTTATTTATTTTTTGTTCAAATCAGAATAAATGGCTCCAGTGTAGCCGTCTGCTTTTCATGAATGCGACAAAGCCACAAGGCTTCCTGGACAAATGAAAGGAATAAATAGGAATAAATAAGGTTTTTTTTATTTATTTTTTTGACTGTCTGACAAAAGCTGCAGAGTTTTAGCAACACTGCAACTGTGTTTTCGTCCAACACTGATATTCTGTTAATTCAACGAATGCAAGTGCTTATTCATCTATTTATTCAAAACAATTACGTATTTCAGAACAGCGGGCCTGATCTCTGACCTGAAAATGTGTTGCTAAAGCTGCGAATGCAAAAGTTAGCAGGTAGCAGCAGCTAAGTGTAAAAAAAACCTCATGCAGCCGAGATGGACGAGTGATGTGTTGAATCTTTGGCAAAATGAAAAACTGTCATGGACGCACACGGCCTGTTTTTTCATATTGCATCTGAGGTTTGGCCGCTTCTCGTGCGTTTTTTTTTTCTTTACGTCTCTACCCAATTCTGCTAGCGAGCTTGCTCGCTCAAAAATGCTTCTGTCCATGCACTTTGCGCTTGTTCATGCCGACCTCGCTCAGGAACGATGGAAAAAAAACAAACATACATGTACAAAGTAATGTACACCATATATTCAAACACATTTCAAAATCGTCAGACTTTGAAATCATTAGCCAAAATAAGTCTATATTTTTTCTCAACCCATAAGGTATCTTTATCTAGACTGTACAATTTATGTATATATGAGTAATCATGAGGGACCAAAGCAACAAAAATAAATACTTTTTCGCTATGTCACCTTTCAAAGTAGTATATCTATGTACATTTTTATCAGTTTTCCGTAGCTTATTGTGAATGTGTTCAATAAGCAGGTGCACAGTGTGGAAACTCCCGATTTCTCCCCCTAAACAGTATCTAAGTGTAAATCTTGACAACACTGTGGGTGGAAAAAGCCAACAAAGATCAGACAGTGAAAGGTAACCTCGGCTCAAAGGAACCGAAAAAAGAAAGGTAAAAAATATAGCATCTCACGGTCATGTGACTACTTCAACTAGAATGTGTCTACTTCTCAAGACTCTAGAAGTGTACAAAAATGTTCTATTTCATGCAGACAAGTCAAACGACCTCAGTGCGCATGTGTTTTGTTTTTTTTCTCTCCTTTTAAGCACAAAGCGTCGGGGCGTTTTCAGGGACGGTGAATGTAACTATGAGCGAGAGGTGCATTGTGGGACAACAACATGCATAAAGAACAGTGCATAGGTCCAGTCCCTGGTGCTTTCCAGTGTGTTTCAGTAGCAGACAGATCCCCAAATGCAAGCGGTGGCTGATGGGTAAAGTCTAACAGGAGGGTGTCAGGAGTGATCCAAGCCAGGATGGGTGGCGCCATCTTGTGGAAAAACAGTCGTTACCTGTTTTCAGGCGTTAACTGGACACTGAGGCGATGAAAGCGGCGCGCTAACATGATCCTTAGCGTTGTGTTTCTTTTAGTGTCTTTAGTTCTCCTTTTTTAAGAGTCTGTTCTGCTAATGTGCAGTTAAGAACAGTGGAGGTTTTACTGCAGAGCCCTTTCTAACACACAACAGACCCAGAAATGACCAGTCTAAGGATTTCACAATGACTTACGTGGAAGTTTGAAGCTTAAAGATCAAGCTAACATGCATAACGTCTTCAGAGTGTCTTGCTAATGGCTGTCAAGGCCATTTTTTTTTTTTTCTGAAGACAAGAAGAAACTTTTTTTTTTTAGCGGTATGACATTTCATCTTTTGAAAAAAGGAAATAATAATGGCTTAATAGCTACATCATTCTTGAACTTGTGTTACAACTACCTTTGGTAAATCAATCAACAAAAAAACCCCCCAAAAAACCCAGAAAACCCTGATACATACGAGTCCTTTGACATCTCCGACTCAACGTAGCATTATCTTTATCTAACATTAGCACAGGGAACCATGTCGGGTTCGAGTTGTCCCATTATCGGCTTTGTGTTTTCCTGCCCGCAGCTCCGCAGCATACGTACTTCCGCTAACCTTTCAAACTTTCTCACCTCTGAAAAGTCAAGACAAACCAGCCAGGCAGAGAGAAAACAAAAGGAAAGAAAGTAACAGGAAACACAAGATCAAAGGACGACATGGAGTCCCGGTAACTGAGGAAGGTTTCCGAGGCAACGGAAAGGTTTCACCGCTTCATCGTCTTGGAGACAAAACTGGTGATGGCGGAAGCCGGCTGATCTGGGTCCAGCTCTGCGAACAGGTGGCTCACGTTGTCGGTTGTGCTTCCTTGTTTCCGTGCCACAAAACCAAACAGCCTGGTGGGATAGAAGAAGAGGATGCTAGCAAATTTAAACTAAACATGAACTAATGTTAAATGGATTCTTCAAGCCCTTTGCGCAGTTTATAAAGTATTTAAAAATATTAAGACAGAATAATTTATCATTTTCTGATTTACAATCATGACTAATCTGAGTCAGTTGTGGAGTCAGGTCTCTCGGTAGACTCAAAAGCTTGTGGAGTTGTCGGTACCATGCGGTAGAAAAGATCTAAAACAATGCTTAAACTTACTTCACTGAACCGCCTCCTTCTTTTCCCCATCTAAAAACAAAAAAGATTCCCTTCAACCATGTGAAGCCATATTCTAACGTGTTTATTTAACAGTACTATGAGCTTAAGTCATAAAAGCTACTGATGCTGGCTAAAAACACCTACTTCCTGTTCTGCGGGTCAATGTCACAGAACGTTATGGTGTTGATGGGATAGTGGCGTCTGAAAAAAAGTCTGCAGCGGAAAAGTTTTCAGTTTCAGACATGTGCAGCATCTTCAATTTACTTCTGCAGTATCTCAATGTTCACCACTAGAGGGCACCTAAAGACACCACATACAATGTAGCGCACTCAAAGGCCTCTGAGGGGAACCATTGGTAGCAGCTTTTCCGTGCATGCCGACTCACTTCCTCTGGCTGTCGGTGAGCGTGATGCCCTGCATAGACACTTTGAAGTGGACGGTGGTGGCGGCCGGCAGGGGGTTTGTCGCCAAAGTCAGGCTGATCGCCTTGGCGATGGCCTGGGGCCCCGTGAGAGACTCCATGTCCACCGAGTTGATGTAGAGGACGTTACACGCTGCAGGCAAACAGACCAAACACATTAAAGAAAAAGAAGAAAGAGAAACAGGAAGAAGTCAGCAAGCGTGCAGCCTTGTGAAGAATGTGGTGGCGGCCAGTCATGCACAGTCCTCTAGTACGTGACTCTTAACGTGTCATGCATCAGCTGACTTTATTTGGCTATATAATATAATATCTGACATTCCTGCATTCAGTCAAAGGCTGGGGCAGAACAGTGCAAACCAATATTTACCGTAAGCCTCCTCTGGAACCTTCTGAACTGTAACAGTAAGGATGACAAGGTGTCAGCTGAGAGGAACAATGTGTCCTGTTTCTTTTTCTTTTTCAAACGCTCAAATAACTCCAATCACAAGCCGGCCTTTGACATTATTTCCCCCTTTTTCCTACTTTGTCATACGCTTTTCTAGAGTACCAGCAGTCTGTCTGAGTCAACCAATCTCCCACAATTCACCTGCTCCTTGCTTCAGAAGCTCGACAACTGGGTCAGTGGGTGTGGCCAACTCCAGCGCTTCCTCATTCGGGTCTACAAGAGAGAAATTGGAAGAATTAGCAGAAAGACGACTCTTGCTTCCAGAAGTTGGCGTGGTTGGGCCTGACCTTTGGTGGGGATCATCAGCTTACAGGGCAGAGCTAGCGGGGTCATTGAGTGTTGATAAACCAGCGCTGAGAGGCAACCTACAAGGCCAAAAATGATGTAAAAAAAACAAACAAAAAACAAACAAAAAACAGCCCACTGTCACCATGTGACCATCTCAACGAGGCAGACTCTCACCAAAGTAGGGTTCATTGGGACAGCCTTTGAGTCGAACACCTCTGGAGCTTGTCTCAATCAGGAAGTGTCTCACAAGCTCGTTGGTCAAGTCTCCAACTAGGAAAATGATTTCAATTTTGTTTGATTGGACAATAAGAATTCGGAAACTTGTAAATGTAGAGGACCCGTCAATATCACTCTCCAAATGTCTACCTTTTTTGTTCTGCTGGACAGTTGGCGGCGGGCAGGCCACCTTCATTGCAAGGCCGTAAGCTCCACGGAAGGAATGGCTGTCCCTTATGATGAAGGCCCCGGGCTCTCTGTCCTTCAACAGATTGATGGCTGAAAGGAGATAAGAGAGAAAAGATGAGGGGCGAAGAGGGCAAAAAGGGATAAATAGAGGAAGAAATATGAATGCAGGCTGGTGTCCTTTCACTCCGTCAACTAGATTTGTCTTCGTGGGCTGCAGCTTGTTCTCCTCTCACCTTGCTCTCTGGAGATGTCTGGCTTGTACCAGAACTTGGATGTGTCTTGGACAAACTTCACATTCATCTTAATGTCCGGATACCCATCTGTTGGAACCAAAGAGATGAAGAAAGATTTCAAGTGAAGGACACAATCCAAGAGGGGATTAAATAGAATTTCTGATATTTCATCTGTGCGTCTTACCATAGATGGACTTTTGGACGTCTGTCAACGTGTGCGTGCCAGACAGGTTTGGCGCACTGCTGCCAACACCGGCCATAAGGTTCTTGTTATCTGTCCTCTCCACGTCTCCAGTGGACATGTGCCTCTTTTCTGGTAGCTGTGGGGACACAGGGAAGGCAGGCGTAGAAGGTGGTGGGCCGATGTCATCAGGCGTGCTGTGGCCGCTCATCGCCGTTCGGCGGCCCATTAGAGGGCTGGGGGGCACGCCAGCAGCTGCTGTTTTAGGGTTGCGGCCAATCAGAGGACTGGAGGGGACACTGTCCCTGTTGGCACCAGCTGGGGGTTGGTGTCTGGCTAGTGAGGGACTGGCTTGACCCAGACGTCTCTGAAGGGCCGGGCTTGGTGGAGTGTTGGTGGCTACGGTGCGATGGAGGGTGTTGGGACTGCCGGGCACTGTGTGGACTCCCATGACGTTGACCTGGGAGCCCTCAGCGGAGGTGGGTCTGTTTGCGTAGGAGGGGGTGTGGCTGTGAACGTCTGAAGAACCGGTTCTTCTTCTGGACAGAAGTAAAGATGATATCTACGGTAAATGGCTTGTTGGCAGGATCACCTGCTCTGGATTTCCAATGGTACCATTTACTGTCACAGTCCTGACCTCTCCGGAACCAACCACCAGGGGGTTCGTGAGATGTTTGAGTAGAGTCAGACTGTTTTCAACACTTTTATTTTCTCCTTTCTTATGCCCATATAAATCTCTTAATGTCCAGATTATTATCGTACCACAGACTCACCCATCACTGCTGTGACTAGGGTAGGTGGAAGAGAAAGAGGTGTTGAAGGGTTGAACTCTTGAGTCCCTGGAAGTGTGGTTATCTGGAGAAGATTCAAAACACGTCAAGTGGGTCACAAGTGTTGATTCTAAAAGAAGACATTTTAATAAAGTTAAAGGGGGAGGGAAATGGGATGTTGGAAAGAAAGACCTGTTCTGGAGAGTGTGTTGTCATAGAAACACCCTTACCTTGCTCTCCCTCATTTGAATCAGAGTCTGGTGGCAAGAAAAGAGAGACAGACAAGAGACAGGAGATGTGTGGAGGAGGAGCAGAAAAGGAGAAAAAGGTTGAGTGCCAAGCAAAACTAGGAGGGAGTGCTCGCCACAACAGGGAGAACCTTCATGAAATAATGATAATTCTGACCACCAGGGGGCGCTAGATGAAACGCAGAGAGGCTGTTTACAGGATTATTCTACCTTTGATCTTTATAAGTGGCTTTGAAAATCATATTTCACTCTATAAATTTAAATCCGGACATAATCCCACAAATCTTTGTAAATTTTAGGATCAAACTCTAGGATTAAATCAAAAGCATCTTGAACCGAGTTAAACTAAGGAGAGCAACGCAGTCATGTCCAAATGCACATGCAGAAAAGGCCGAAACAAGCTGCAAATGCTGTAAAGAGTCTGGTGTGTTTGAACCCACCGTGATCATGGGGCTTCAGTTCCAGTGCTGACAGAGGAGTCTTGGCCAGACCTGGAGGGACACGAGCTGCAGGAAAAGACATGAAACCACGACAGATGAAAGACGAAGAGCATGTGATGAGGCATGAAAAGATGTCAGAATGTCTGGAATGGAAATAGATTAAATAAGGAGTCAACTGATTTCGGTGGAATTAGTTTTGGCATCAACCAAGGACAACCACAAAGTCATGAAAAACATATTCTGCCAACCAACACTGACTCTGAGATCAGAGTAAATGCTCTGTAGATGAGTCAAAACCACATATCAAAGGTTAAGCATGAGGTCATATGATGAAGAGATACAAAATAATCAAAACAGAGGAGTTATTTCCAAAATTGAGGTGCCATGATCCATGCTGGTGCTGACTCATTCCTTGTGCCAGAAAAACTGGCATTCCAGAAAGAATCTAAATCAACATAATAACAAGAACTCAGAGTAGGTGGCGTGCTGACAGGTGATGGTCAAGGTAATGGTTTGTGCCACAGAACAGTCACTTACTGCAACTTTGGGAGCTCGGGATTGACTACAGCTTAGCATAGCACAGCAAAATGGTGTCAAAGTGAAACCTAGATCTATCACAAGAATAATCCTCTTAAAAAATGTGTTCCATTTTCAATTGCAATTTACCTTCAGAATTCGCTAAACATTGTCCACAACAGTTGGCTCACATCTTTATAGGGCATTAGACTTGCATTAAGTGTAAGTAAAGTCCAAAAAGCTGTGGTCTTATATTATTTTAACAAGCTGCTCTACCTAATGTATAGCTAATATTTGTCAACATCTACTTAATGTCTGCCAAAAAAAAGCTGCCACTGGTAGACAACATCCACACCAGTTAGCTATTAGCCGCAGTGATCAGGTGACAGCAAACACAAGTGGGTGCAGCACAGCAAGTTCCAGTTGTCGACCAAACGGGGAGTAAAGGTTGCAACAACTTCTGCGATGTACTCCAGAAAATTCAGTTAAATGTGCTTTGTTTTAGTTGTGATGCTGTGTTGGAGCCCAGAAATATGTGTTCTAGTCTTCATTTGCTTCTGGAACCTGACGGGTTGCCAGTTGTTGGTATTTTCAAGTGTGATTTGCACCTCTGCTGCTGTTGTTGCTGTTTTGCAAGTCGTGCAAAAACATGGCCTGTTTTGCCTGAAACAAATTCCACATTTGCTTGAGACGTGTCATTGAGAAAGAACATTAATGTTTCTATGTTTCTCATATTTACAAACGATTAATAAGAAACACAGATTTGGTCCCTTTTCGAATGTTTTAGCATCATATTAAAGGAGGTCAATATCTTTAGCCAAATGACTGATCTATCACATATTTGTTCCAGTGTAATTTGTGTGTTGTTGCCTGAAGCTGCCGCTGGGTGTCAGTGGGAGGGCCCGGAGAATGCAAAATAAAGGTGCAAAACCAAACCCAGCCTCATTTACACCTTTGTTGTGCTGCCTGATGTACGAGGAACAGATGGAGAAAACCTTCTCTTGCACCCTGCTACTGCTGAGCTGGTCCACAATTTCAAGCAAGTATGTCTACATCGAGGAAAAAATGACCTGGCACAAAGCTCAGCAATTCTGCCAGGTGCATCACACTGACCTGGCTCACGTTAGCAACAGAAACGACAACCAGAGACTTGAGAAGAAACGCACTGAGATAAGCTGGATTGGACTTTATAGAAATTCTACACACACAGAGAAATGGAGGTGGTCCGGAGGTGGAGAGGCGTCTGTATTATTCTGGGCCTTTGATCAGCCTGATCATAAACATGGAGAAGACTATGGCATGTTACTTGACGATGGTTGGCATGATGCAGGCCCTGACTACAAGACAACATTTTTTTGCTACAGCCCCATCGTGGTGAGGAAGAGGAAAACTTGGGAGGAAGCTATGGGCTACTGCAGGCAGCACCACCGTGACCTTGCCAGCCTGCTGTCTGAAACCGAGATGATGTTGATTAGCAAACAGTTGCTCAAAACCCAAAGCACAGAGCCCGTTTGGATTGGTCTGCATTTCTTCTCAGGGAAATGGCTGTGGGTGGACGGCGAGACAACTAGTTACAAGGCCTGGGGTCAGGGTGGAGAACCCGGATGTCCTAATTCTAAGCAGGTTTGCGCTGCCCTACGGATGAAGGACACCAACAGCATGGTTTCTAATTTTGACAATGCTACAAATAATTTTGTATACGAATGGGAAGCCCGTAATTGTGACGACCAACTTCCTTTGATTTGTCACTAAGAGACTATTTAATTTCTGTCCTTGAGCCACTGATGTAAAATCCAGCTGCATTATTCCAATCCCACCGCAACCTGGAACCCTGAACTGCTTTGACTTCTTTGTTGCTTTGGTTTGTTCATGGCTTTTATGATGTAGTAGAAAATAAAGACACAAATCAGAAGACTTCAGTGTTGAGAATTTGAGTCAACCTACACATGTTAAAGTAAGGAGTCTGTGGTGACACAGGGAACTTGGGGGTCTGAGGGGAATTCTCACCACCGCCTCTGAAGGTGGGACTGTGCATGACAAGGTCCACCTCGCTGTCCTCCAACACCTCCCTGTAGCTGTGAATCTGGCCCTGAAGAAAAAAATGAGTCCACCACAACATGAACCAATCAGCACGATAACTGGCCTCCATTATTTTCACA
Organism: Takifugu rubripes; assembly: GCF_901000725.2. Lineage (NCBI taxonomy): Eukaryota > Metazoa > Chordata > Actinopteri > Tetraodontiformes > Tetraodontidae > Takifugu > Takifugu rubripes. The sequence continues at coordinate 7,627,050 of NC_042292.1, read as the reverse complement.
CACTGTAGTTATTTTATTTTTTGGCTTTGAACATTGACGTGTGCAGTTATCACATGGGTTGAATTTTCTACTCGGTTTAGTCAACACATTTAGAGCACTGTAACAAGGCTGACCTCTCTGGGTCTGCCTCCAGGGTTGAGGGTCAAACTGTGGGCAAAGTCCGGTGAATCAACCATTGGTGTGCTGTCGTGGCTGCTCTGGTACTGTCCCTCACTGGTGGTCCTACGTCGACCGCTGTCCTGTGTCACTTCTGGGGTCATTCCTCTGGAGCGAACGCCTGAACCACGCGGAAATATTCATAAGAACAAGATCGACCATCAGAAGTTTAAGAGCAGACATACTTCAGAGGATGCAACACAGAAAAGGACTAGCAGTCGGAAGTTTGGGAAAAAATAATCCTTAAATGTAGCGCGAGCATAACCTCAACCTGTCGTCAGCGAGAAAACAAGAGAGAAGGGAAAGGGGAGCAGTGGAAATGAAAAGATAGCAGAAATGATGAAAATTCATGGAGGTAAAAATTAATGGAAAGTATTTTTAAAATAAAATATATGTCGGAACATAAAAGCGAGGCAAAGTGGACAAACCAGAGAAGGAATAGGAGCGGTGACGGTCAGATTGTTGCGGTGTCATGCTTTCGCTGATGCCCCGGATACGAGCGTTGTACTCTGTTTTCCGAGAGAGGGAGGTCAGGGTGGTGAGTGGAGGTCAGGAGATGGAGGAGGCAAGTAGGGGAAGAAGATGAGAGCAGTGCCGAGAAGAAAGCAATGTTTTTTAGAGGGAGGGGAAGTCATCCACACAGTGGGGGAGATAGATTGAACAGAAAAAGGAGAAGAAAAATCAGAAAAAAATGTCTCGAATGAAATTGATTCAAAAAATGTGAAATGAGATGTTTTAAACTTCTTAGAATGTTAAAAACAAGTTGCCTCATCTAAAAGTGAATGCAGTTCACAACTGCACCACTGGGGGAGCCTCAGACCCTAAAGACCATTTCCCATAAAGGTAACCAAGAATGCAGAAAATCCCTGGAAGCTTGAGCTCCTGGATGCGCAGCTATTCTTACTTTCATTCCATCTCCACACCCAGCAGCTCTGCAGCACAGCTAAATTTACAGCACCGGGTCAGACTCCGCTGCAACCCCCAGTGACTAATCAGTGGTAAAGACCACTGGAAGCCACGCGGCTCACGTGCAGCCTGGTGCTCAGGGCCTGCTCCCAGCTGGAGCCAGATTTTACAGAACGAACCCCGAGAGTGCTGTTTGCATATTTGACTGGTGAACAGTTAAAGAGCACTGTAAAACAAACTTAAAACACCTGTATTACGTTGCAACATTATAACAATATAAATCATACCGGCAATGCGATGAGCCACCAGACCTTCCAAGTTCAGCGCCTCTTCCTCAACATCTTGTTCTTGAGGCAGGGATGAAGACGATGTGTTCTTTGGCTGTGGAGTGAGCGCAGGAAGGGGTGAGGAAGAGGCACTGAAGCCCTGGTATGGAGACGAACCCTGCAGGTCTGGGGAGGGGGAAACACCTGGGAAAGTGTTTGCAGGCCTAACTGGGAGATGCTGGTTGAAATTAAAGGAGGGATCAATGGGGTAATGGATGGCTCCTTGTCGTGCATGGAGATTGGGCTCTGGGGTGTGTGTTGGGGTGGTTTTCTGGTGTTGACAGCTCGAGCTGGATCTCTGGGGCAAATGTGCTTGAGAATCCATAATAGGGCTCTGGTTAGGCACTGCTGACACTCTTCCAGCTGACCATATGGGCTGATGGGAGGGATTGTTGACAGATTCAGAGTTATTGTATCTGTGGATGGCGGAGTCTCCTTGGTATGAGGGTCTGGAGAGGGTCTGGGAGAAGGGTGCCTGGGATGAATTCAGGATGTTCTCCCCGGAGGGTGCACTATGGGACTTGGACATGTGAGAGTTAATGGGGTCCAGGTCAAGCATGAGCATATTCAGTGCCTCGATGGACTGCTCTATGTCCCGCTGTGAGGCTGCTGTGGGGAACTGTGGCATGCTATGGGTTGACTGCAGGGGAGGTCCAAATGGATCATCTGGGAGGCTATACTGGTGCCAGGCATTGAGGCCCCTTTGAACAGCCTCCCGGCTACTTGTGCTTCTCTCTGGGGCCCTGGGCATCAGTTTAGGGTTTCCCTCCGGGCTGCTGGCAGGTGGAATCCCATAGGATTCAGAGTGGTACATCCCACCACCGTTCTGGTATTTGTTATATCCCCCTTGTGGGGATACAGAGTCCACAGGTCTTTCCTGCATCATCGGAGTATGAACTCCATGCATGGGCATCTCGTTTTTTTTTTCCCGACAAACGCCTCTCTCAAGATATGGCCCGTCGTTTTGTCTGCTGACGGACTTCTCTTGTTGGTAATAGAGATCCCCTGGGGTTGCTTGACCCTCTAAGGATGACAGTGTACCCAGGCTGTCCACACTGTTTCCCTCTTGGCTATTTGGCAGCTCGTCGTCAAGAATGTCCGTCTCACGCTCTTCCGTTGAGGGGACAGGAACTAGCCTTGGGTGGCCTCCGTTAACGTGCACTTGTGCTGGGACCAGGTGTCGGACACCGCCTCCCGGACTGGTGGATGTAGCCAGGTAGGCTTGTCGTTGAAGAGTCGGTGCTTCGAGGCCACTAAGGAGCTGATCAAGCTCTTTTTTCTCCTGGGGACTAAGTGTCGGGTGGGGAACTGCCGGATTGTTGTGGTTGACAGTGCTGTGCACTGGCTGGCTGTGCTCGTCGGTACGATCAGTTTTAATGGATGCAGTGGAGTTGCCCGAGTCACTGCTCACAGAGAGTGTGTGGTCAACAGCAGGAAGAGAAGCGTGGCCAATCACAGGAAGGGTCTGTTCGGCGGTTTGAAGCAAGGAGCTTGTGTGTTGTAACTGGTTCTCTGTGCTGGCTAAGGAATTTTCATGGACTGGATTACCGTTGATGGCGACAACTCCCTCCAGGGAGTCTTTCTTACAGACCCGGGCATAAAGGCTTCCATCAAGTGGACCTTGAGTGTGAATGACCTCTGGAAAAAAACCACACAAACAAAACAAAATGATCAGTGCAGGATCTGGTTGGCTTCACCCATGTGAAATTTAATCTGTTTTGCTTTAACATTTGAACTGAACTGGGATACCAAAAACACACCCACCCATTTTACTCTGAAAGTGAGGTGTAGCATTAGGCACAGCCTCTAGCAACCAAGTGCTATTTATAACTATTTTGTAGGTCTACAGCCTATGTCACGTTGCGCAAGTCCATGCCCACACGGTGTGACGCGACCCAGGGTGGTTCCTGTCTCACGCAAAGAATGAGCAGGCCTGTGAGTCAAGGCCAGTCAGAACACCCAGAACTGAACTGGGCTACGGGACAGGATGTTGAGCTGAAATTGGTTTCTAGCTGCTAAATCACTCTGGTGAAGTCAAACCATGCCAGTATGTTACACAATTTTGGGATACCACAAGATATTATTTTCCACAGCAATGAGTAACATATGTATTTATAGAAACCATCCAGGCAAAATTTTATGATTTTTGTGTTTTTGGGGGGGAAGGGGGGGTTCAAATCCGAAATGGCATGTGAAGCCGAACTGAACCTCAACCCAAACCCAAATTCTTCTGGTCTGGATGTTCTTCCAAGGAACACAGAGTAAATGTTGTTGATGAGAGCTTTAAAACCAGTCTGTGAATTTCAGCAAGAACGCAAACCTGGATGAAAAAGGCTGGACCTTAAAAGCATACATTTAAACCAACAACAAACATGGCATAGCGAGAGTTGTCAGTGTAATTATATGATGGCAACACGTCCTGCAACAGTAAACACCAACTTAGATGCTCCCAAGACAACAATCGCACGTGCCATCGCTCATTTTGTGGAAGGCATTGTTGAAAGCTTACCAGAGGAAAAACACACACTGCCACAGGCTTCCCACGTCCAGCACACACATTTGCTCAGTGACATATGACACACACATGGTTCATATGTTGACTGCTGCTACCTCACTTTCAGCGACAGCTCTCATGCAACAACGAAAGGGCTAAAATCAAGTTGTAAAGCAGGTTACGGAGCTGGATACAGAGGTGGTCTCAATTAATCTGGATGAAAATGTTGCTTCAGATCTTAATCCCTCCATCATTTGAAAGCCATGCTTACCTGGAGTCAGTCAACAGTTTAATTCTCATTCACAACTGAAGCAATGAAGAATTCCTCCCCTTCAGTCAGTTTGTTTAATCTAAAAACGAAGCTAAATCCCAGTTTACAAAGTCCTTCAGTTGCCTCTCAGAGACTGAAATATCTACGTCTGGACTCTTGCTCTCGTGTCCTCTCATCACCCAACATATGCTGTATGAGGAGAGGTGGGGCCGTACCACAGTGCTGCCTAAAGGGGTGAGCTGGCGTTCCGGGATGAGCTCTCCCCCCGTCAGTGGGGGAGGGACTCTACCGCCACCACCACCACCCAGCTGTCTGAAATAAACTACAACTCCCACACCATCTGCCACCTGCTGATGTCATCAGAGGGGATCCCCTTCGCCTCACCCCTGCTTGCTGATCTGTGACTGTTCACTGATTTAATGTGAAATTGCTGGCGTTGCAGCATTGATCAGTTCACCAGGACTCGTGAACAGTGTGACACATATAAAGCACAGATGTTCTTCAGCAGAGCTCGCGTCTGTAAATCTATTTTTGTTCAGCAAACTGCACCACTTTTTGGTTGGCTGTGATGCCGCTGACATGTTTTCAAGTTACGTGCGTGCCAGCGAGATGAAGTAGCTGCACTGACGTCAGCTGAGTGAGACAACTCAACGGCCAAGTGTGAATGTTTCCGGGGTGAGTGTCACCCCCTTAACCGCCTCCGCTGCTATTTTTTTTCCCTCCAAAAGCGGAAGACAGGTGTCCTCCATAAACATGGGAAGTGCCACGCAAACACGGCATGACAGGAACTCAAATGAGGGCCGCAGTCACAGCCTTGTCCATCAGCCGCAAGAATCACGTGGCTTTTTTTTCTTTAGAAAAGGTGCCCTTGAAAGAGACTCAGTTCCATTCCGAACAATCTCCTGTCTCAACTATGATATAAGGCAGATCCACCTTCATGCTGCTGACTCTCAGGAGCTGGAGGGAACAACGTTGGTTTCAGTAAACACTTACATCAGACCTCAAATTAGATCTCTGGATTTGCAGAAGTGTGACCCACATAAATACATTTCACAACTTGTTTCCCACTGTAGTAAACAAGCGCTATTCACCGCAGTCACACTTCAAAACCGCAACCTCATACATATTCAGTAAAATCCACAACGGGAGGACCAGCATTAGAACACATCACAATCTTCCCTAAAAAATATCAACTTAGCAACTTAATTGGTGTTTAAGGTTTTAAGAAAGGTCAAGATGGGGAAGAAACCTTGTTTTGCTTTAAACCAATGTCAAAATCTGACCTGTCTAGACTGGGTATTTGTCTCTGGTCTGTGGTCTGCAGGTTTACAGAGAACTGGGCAGGTACACCTTAAACCCAGGACCTCTGGAAAGAATGATTCGTCCTTTCACGCTCATAAAGGATGAAACAAATGGGGCAGTCAAAGAGCGTAGCATAAGCTTAACAGTGAGAACCAGCACAGAAAAACACTGATAAATCTGGATGATTCAGACTATATTGTGGGTACTTTTGTTTGCTCTGCAGGGGGTCAGTCTTGCTAATTAACTTTAATTCCAATTTAAAGACATGGCGAAAGATATTTGACTTTTTTCTAACATGAAAACGATTTTCCACTTGGCTTCCTTCACCATCATCATCTTAAGATGAATCTTTTCCCACCTGTGTTGAAGGTTAATTTATCAACCTGCCACTCCAACTTTTAAAGCTCTGAAGTCCAGCGACTTGAGGAGGGGCCTTCATCACAAGGCAACCCGTGACAGCAGGCAGGGTGCTGTCAAGGAGCCGTTGAGCGTCTCGCAGCAGGATGCGACTTTCACCTTCACAGCTTTCATATCATCGTGAAAATGGCTGCATGCATGCCAACGGGTGGTGACAAGTATTGACTGATTCCTCCTAAAGACCTCTGGGTGCCTGAGACTAATAGGAAGGGCTGGAAAATTATGCTTGGGTGGACGTTCTAACCTGATAAAACTGAAGAGGAGCTAGTTTAAAGAGGGACATTTGGAATATCTGTGAAAGAATCGTGATGAGTGTATCAGTGACCGGCACAAGGAAAACTGTCAGGGTTTTATATTTGCCGTGTCTGCCTGTGAGCACATCCGTCATCCACCGTCCAGCTGTCACCGATTGAGGTAACGTGACTGTATAAGCGTCTGTCCCCAAGACTGCTTTCGGGATGATGTCACTCATTCCTACCTTGTCTGTCATACGATGAGACTCGGGCTGTCGGTTGTCAGGCTGCATCTGACTCTTTTCCATTTAGACAGCAGGAATTTGTCAGCTCGGATCACGGAGCTCTGGACCACGGTAGCTCGTATGATTCAGAAGTGATAAACTCAACAGGTGCACAACAGGAGGAGCAATATGTCTTTCTACAGACTGGATGAATCCTTGTGTAGCATCAGGTGGATTTCAAACACACCTCTCACTATCCATTCAGACTCTGAGCCCCCATCTACAGAAACTGGTGAAGAGTTAGGGCGTCTGAATGAAAGAACTCAGGAACAGAGTAGCATCCCTGGGAGAATCTTGCTGACGTGCAGCACACTGTGTCTGGGGAGTCACCCCTGGGGCCTGGGAAACGGGAACAGGGGTCATTCCTCCAGTGGGTCCAACACCAGCAGGAGTCAGACATGTCCAGAAAATTGCAGTCCTTGCAGGACTGTGCTCTCAGGCAGAAAACCAGTCCTCAAGAGCAACAAACCAGATGGGTTATCTGACTTCCCAGGCAGAAAATGGAAACGTACAAAACAAAGTCCTAAAAGCGTGAAGAGAAGGTTTAAATCTGGTAACCTCACCCTGGTTAGAGAAGGCGTGCTCTCAAAAAAACCAACACTTTTGATTGGGTTAAAGTGGATTAGGGTGGGGCTCGGATGAACATTTTTGCATAAGGACAGAAATAAAACTGTCCTCGTCTCTTTGATGAGAGATGGGATCACATCAGGATGATTTGCTGGCTTGTCCGCCACACCCTCCTCTGCACGCCTGGTGTCTCCTGCCTGGTGGGTCTGTTTTCTGTGCATCTGTCTTTGAAATGACAACTTTTAGCTGCCATGAAAATCACAGTCGGCCAGCCGTCAACATGGTTTCCTGCCAAAAACATTTAACCTTATATAAAACAGTCAGTAACCCTGAAGTACTGAATAAAGGAGGCGGGAACAGAGGAAAACAGAGCGGGAGACCAAGCTGGAGGATGGTAGGAGAAGGAGACATTAGAAGATGAGTACCGGCTCAGCGGGGTCTCCAGGGCTCAGATCTAAACCTGCTGCAACAGCTCACTGTGCTGTCAGCAGGACGTCTAAGTAGAAGCCCTCTTGTGAGGCACACGGGGAGCTTTTCTCAACCTGGAAACGACGCTTTGGACCTTCGACATTTCAAAGTCTCGTCACAGCGCAGCACGCAGCCGTTGCCGTGAAAACCGAACAGTGTTATTTGACTCGCTAAGCCGCACGATTATGTAATTCAACTGTGCAACACATTAGGCACAGACTGACACTGGATGTCTTGTGTCCGCGTCTCTGGATTTCACATAAAACTACCAACTGGAGGCCCCGCATAGTTTTGGTGTACCCAAATTGTAGCCTGCTCATAAAGTGTTCCACACAGAAATCGCCCGTTCCATGACTCATTTTATGCAGGCCAGGTGCCAAACACACAGGGCGCAATGATGTTGCCACGGTAACGCAACAAACAGACAAACGGACTCTTTTGTCCATGAACCAAATGGATACAAAATGCTCGTCAGTCACGGGATGACATTTCAGCTAGCTAATGCTGCAGTGATTTGACTGCCCAGTATCCAAATTAATACACTTTATTGTTTTATCAAATAACTTTGAACATTAGTCCTCGTTAATGGCCAACGGGAGTGACAAACTCCCAAAGAAAGTAGTTAGTCGGGATTTCAAGGTCTCCCTCACAGTCAAGTATGTATATCTGCAGCTGAACACAAACCGAACCTTCCTTGTTCGACACAGAAGTCTGCTGCTCTCTGCGTGTGGCCCTCCTCTGGGGCCCCTCTCTCTATCTCTGTCTCTGCCGACTCCAGACATGTTTCAGGGCTCAGCCCCAACCAAATATGAGAGGAGGACGGTAAACACGGAGGAATGAGCTGCCGCGTCACTGTACACCAGACGCACAAATCAACTGCACGTAAAACGACGACACACTACAACACTACATTTTAAACAAATTTATTACCGTCACACAGCTGAATATTTCCTATGAATTTAAAAAGGCTCTTTATGTAAAGGGAACTGAGAGGCTACTGTATTAGACAGTATCATGTGCCTAAAAACCCTACAGCTCACTATTATTTAGCCTAAACCAACATCCTATACTACACTAGACTCCTTAACACATCTTATCAGGCACTTTCCTGAGGTGTTATCTCTTGAAAGTGAATGTATAGGGCATTTTTATCACATCTTATCCATCAAAAAACATTCCTAAGAAGCTACTCTTCAAATGTTGTCGAGTGGAAATACTCCTTAGAGACCAGTTCTTCAATCCAAAGGTACCCCTGGTGGCATTTTATCACATTTTGGATAACAGCCCTGGAGGGTATTTTGCCAAGGACTGACACGGAAACGAGTGGCCTCTGACTGGTTTGACCTCTGGCTGGGTGGATGCATCCACTCTGTGGGGGCTATAAGAAAAAGAACAACTCCACGGATGAAATATTGCCTCATGAGAAGTTGCGCATACATAAGCACGTTATTTGCTTATATAAAGGAAACCGTCTAATTATTGAATGCCCTCAAGCTGAGTGACTGTTCCTAAATGCTCTCTGCAGTCCAGGGCATCACATTTGGAGCCCCTAATCCTGCCAAGCCTTTACAGACAGCCATCTTTCACCAAGTCTTTGAGAACAGAATGCCAAGTTTTCCAGTCTTTGTTAGAAACGGCGCCGGGATGAGTCGGCCATCCCCAAAGGATGAAACGAGCGTTTCGCACCTGGACACATAAACAAGTCTGCAGTCGTGGGCTGAACTGTCGCCCCTGAACTGTGGAGAGTAAAAATAGGAGTTTCTCTCTGGGAGCATATCAGTGTCTTTCATGTGGCGGCGGCTCGCTGCATTAGCAATCTCACACATGTATTTGCTGCCTAATTAACATTCTCTGCCTTTCTGAATCGTTTTCCCAGAATTTTATGCCGTCGTAATTAATCTGATGTTGACAGAAAATTTTCAGTTTGGTCTCCAAAACAAGTGAAAAGTCCCTCAGTTGCAGCTCAGAGTGACGGCTGCAATTAGAGGAAGGAATAAACCGGCGGGGATGGTTTTCCTGCTCAGCTGAGTGCTGAGAACACTGCTAGCTGTTCACGTCTCAGGCAACACAACAATTCATGGCAACCCTGCTGTCGCCAAGCGATTACAGGAGCTGCAATTTCATAAAAGCAACATGAAGAGTTCGTCATTTGAATTCCTGGTGCAACAGAAGCAAAACATTGGAGCAGGCGGACGTGCACTTGAAAGCTTTCGGGGCTCTGAGAATGAAGGTATCTCAGGTTACAACCTCCTCCTCCGGGGAGGGGGGGGGGGGGTCAGCTGTGCGGCGACTGACGCCCCCTATTTCTGCAACAGCTATTTAAAGTTGTAAATGACAGGCAGAAGGGGGGGGCACTGAAAACTCACACAGTATTAAATAATAGTGTAAGAATTTGGCCAGTAAAGTAAATAAAAGGCTGTAATCATTCAGAAATGTTGCTTATCAGCTATAATAAAACATTGTTCTAACAAGTAATAATAATTTTAAACTTTATTGCTGATCTCTAATTGAATTTCCTCCTGATTTCGTGGTAAAAGCAACATTGTAGGCAATTAAAACAGTGTTATTTTATTTTACGTGTTTTTATGTGTGTGTGTGTGTGTGTGTGTGTGTGTGTGTGTGTGTGTGTATGTGTGTGTATGGATGTGTGTGTTCTCCTACAGGCTACATCTACCAATATTGATGAGAGTTCTCGAAAATAAAAACACAAACTTGTGTGCATACATGCCACTTTGGGAGGGCCTCAACCAACAACCATGGTGATGAGTCCTCACAAACATACAAAAATACAAATGTGTGTGTGCTGGGCCGTACCACGCTCTCCATCCACGGCATCTTCAGAGCGCTGGCTAAAGTTGTCATATGAATCACAGCGAATCAGGTTTTCCTGGGTGTTGTAGTCCACGGAAACACTGGGGCCGTTCTCCAGGTGGTCTAAGCCTGAGGACCAGAGGGGATTATGGGTAATGAAGTCTCTTACTGACACCACCATTCGCTTCCATGTGGAACAGTGCTATTATAAAAGCTACCTCTAATTTTTTCTGGTGCATAGGAGAAAACAAACTCCACTTTCCCGTATTCAGGAAACCTGTCGTCTGCACAGACGAGGAGGATGAAATGATTAATAATGAGCAGCAGGTCAAATAATAGTTATGTTTATTTGTTACTTTAATGTTAAAAGCTCCGCAAAGCCATTACCTTTGAAGGTCTCGTCCAGTTCGCTCTTCCCGAACACCACGCCAAGGTCGTGGATGGCACAGGTGTGGAACTGCACCCGGAACACTACGTCTCTGGTCGGGCCTCTGTATCGTTTGTGGTAACACTTCAGCTACGGCGAGATGTCAGGTCAGTACAAAGCTCAAGCCGTTCGCCCGCCCACTCGGGAAAACTTACCAGGATGTCTCCCTTCAGGAGGAGGCCTGGTTCGATGGTGATGCAGATACTAGTGTTACTGTCTCCCTGCACGTTGCTAAAAGAATCACAGCGATAAAGTGTTAGCGTAGGCTAACATCCTTGTCTCCTAACTAAAACACAGATAGATGATGGAATAAACGTTTTCTTACTATATCCCTGACGTGTAGACTGGCTGCATCGCTTGGTAGATCTTCAGGAAAGGGCGGCAGCCTGTGCAACCAAGACAACCTATTCACAATCCTGCCAGAACAATGTGCTCCGGTTCATCTGGCGGGTGCTCACCTCCTTTAGACTCAAAGTTGGGGATACCGTGCATGATGACGTGGTGCAGGAAGAGAGGTTTGTTGTTGATTTTGATGTGCCCCGACAGAAGGCCATTGAAGTATCGCACATACCTGCCGGCAAATTTTGAATCTTAACTGGTTTTAATTTAAAAATCACAGGTCTGAGCTTGCGAAAAAAGGTTTTCGCCAGTGAGGAAGCTTGCATTTAGATGGAGGCAAATATCCAGTGGCTCCTGAGAGCTAACATGTTGCTAACATTCAGAAGGCGACACGCCTGGCTTCTAAGTTTAAATGTGAGCAAGTTCATATGAAAATGAAAGATTCAGCTGGGCCAAACTGCTTCCCGTTTTCCCAACTTTTCATCCTTTGCTTTGCACATTCCCAGTGCAGTCTGGAGTCCAGTGGCGCTCCCTGGGGGCCGGGGGATTGTTTACCGCAGCTTGACTTCCCGCTGTGATTAGCAGTTATTAACGTTGGAGCGTCGCACCTTTACAGCAGTGGCAGATTGAGCTAAAACCTCCTCGTCTTGATGTCACACATTCCACACCGTAATCCTTTCGGACTCCCGGAGCAGAGATAATTATATCCAATGCAGGAAATAGCAGCAGGGCAGAGGGCAAGGCTAGAGACCTGCAGAGAAAGGCTGCTGTCTAATTCACAAGCTCAGATGAAGAGGTGTGAGCTCCCCTGCTGTTTCTTCAGTTTCTCCACCTCATGTATTCCCTCTGACCTTTGTCCCTCTCATTCAGATCACGATTACTCCCTCTGTGTTTAACCACGGGCGTACCTTTAAGCGTTGCCCTGTCTAATAACGCCGAGACGCTAACAACGGTGCTTGTAAAGTATTAAGGATTCGGAGGACACTTGCTGAGCTACCTTCAGACTGCTCATGATTGGCGTCACTCCATTCTGCTACGGTCACTCTGGAAAAAGAATCATGCGGAATCAGCCAATGCTAACTCAAAAAGGATAATTGTTCCAAAAAAAATTGTTCTAAAACTATGCAGATGATGCCCTATGGGACACCAAAAGAATCCCTAGAGATAAAACTCTTCCCTCTGCTTACAGCTGTTCTCTGAAAGACAGGAATGAAAATAATTTCCTGTTTTGGGCTTTTCCAAAACAAAACTGGAGGAATGGATGCTTCAATGTTTGGTTTGCTCTTTCATACAGTTCAACAGACTGTTTGTTAATATTAAGAAATAAGGAAATGAAGGATATTTGTCTGCTGTCACAATCCACATGTTTTAGCATATCCTGCTAATTAGCATGTGCATTGCTTTTACACCTGTAGAGGGGGGAGGAGTCACAGCACCACCATGTTGGAGTTTTAAAGTGTCGCTCGGTTAGCAAAGGTCAAACTTATAAAAACCAAAATATAAATGACCTTTTTTGTGACGGCTGACCCACAGGAAGTGCTTTATCCTCGTAGAACCGTCTCATGGCGAACCTGTCCAAGGCCTGGTCAGCACTGCACGAAGCCACATGAGACGAGAACCGTTAAATTCGTCACAACACTCAGAAGATTCATTTTTCAACCTCAGATTTTTAATGCCCTCACAATGAGGCTTTTGGCTCCATCACAACTGTTAATGCGCTCATGAAGGCATGCTAGCCATTTTGGAGCGCCTCGGCTAATCGATTCAGAAAAATGAGCTGGATGGGATGGAGTGTTTGACGGGTTTTCCATATCTAACTAGGACCAGTCAAATCTCTCGTCCATGTGAGGACATGTAACGAGGACAATTTTACAAGCATTAACAAGCGTTAACATGTTAGCTAATCAGAGCCAAGTCCTTTGGATACCTTGCTGATATGTTGCTATAGTGCATGTAAGCAGCCACCACGACCCCAGTTCGACCTCGGTTCCCCTGTGACACAAACACGGAGGAAGTCTCAGGGTTCAGGAAGTATGAGAAGGCTGATTAAATACAAGGAAATGTTTTAATGATGTAACAAATCGGGAAGCAGGAAGCTAACAGGTGTGCCCTACCTTGTTGTGAAGCACCACCACATTGTGCGAGTCTCCATTGAGCCACGTGTCAATCGCTTTGCACATGCTACAGATCTTGTCCAGGGCTGGTGCGTGAAAGTCCGGCCAGCCAAATTCCAAGACCTGATGGAGATAGAACCAGAAAGTCAGGCACTTGCTAGAACCACATGCCAGTGTGTTTTTGGACTGGGTCTTGGAGATGTTTGTACCTTGTGGTTTAGCTTCGATAACTCAGTCCTCCATTCACTCAGGTTCAGCACCTGAACCGACAAAGAGGATCCCCGTAAGCTGTGAGAACATGTAAAAGTGTTGTGCGCGTCTTCAGACACTCACCAAATAATGATCTCCATGTTTGGATCGCAGCATGGTGGCCACCTCCTTGAGGTTGGCGATGTAGCCCTGGTCCTCCATGCCAATGGGGAAGCAGAGGGAGATGATCCTCTCCGTGATGTAGACCAGGTCTACCTCATAGTTCTCCTCCATGGTCAGAACCACACTCTGGCTTCTGGAGTCGAGCACAGAACTAGTTTCTGTCATGGTTGTGTTGGATCTTTTAAATGTCTAGTTTCACTTTCAGTTTAGTCACGGGACAGTATTTGAATTTGGGCTTCATTAAACCTCCCAAACTTTCCAAGCCCCACATCAAGCTAATGTGTTTGAGATCGTCAAAACACAGCCTGAAATCTGGATCTGATTAAATATTAATCTAATCACGAGGAGGGATTTTGTGCAGTGTTGACAGAGCGCGTTGTTATGCCGACGACACGCAATTTAACGTCCACTGTTAATAATCATCTGCCTGATGCAAATTTCTATTTAATGATTCATAGGCTGCTTTATTTGACATCAAATGTTAATTGTTCACATATCTAAATGAATCCTTTATCCAGATGCTGTGACAACCAAAGTTTAACATGAACATTCACTCCATTAACAGTAAACTCCTGCAGCTCACAGGAGAGAAAAACATTTACAGGCTCTTTTTCAACTCCAAGTTGTGGAGATCAAGCGTTCTTGAAGACGTTCAAGTTGGTTGACCTTAAACAGCCCAATTGGGTGGTTTTGACACCACATCTCCTTACCGAGACTGCTTCCGCCTTATCTCCACACTCTTGCAGGACCTCGCAGATCCCTGGAAATCAGAAACATGTATTAAACACAGGGTGGACATGAAAATGCGGCAGTTGACAGTTGAGTCAATAACAGCCAGAAAGAGGGATACAGCAGCTGAGTGCACCTCCTCAGCCCACACATTCTCCCACGATGCTTTAAATGACCATTTTGGCAGGAATGTTCCCCAAAACACAAACCTGGAGCTCTCTGTCCCGAATCCTGACCTGAGAACTCAGAAGCGTAACGCTTCATCGCTTCACAGGAACCAGATGCTCTACGGACTCTGGTGAGCCTGGTCAGCCTGTCTGTGCAGCGTTTCGGGGGGTTACCGTTAGAAACACGGCTGTTGTCCCACTGACGGCGGGGCCTACCTTGCTGAACAGGTGACCGGTGCTCCATCTCAAGGATGAACGCAGGTGAGAAAAGCTTTTCTCTACTGAGTTTCCCAGAGACATCGCTAACAGCTAACAGCTGTTCGGATTCCAGAATAAAATCCAAAATTTTAAAAAATGAGGCTGCAGGTCCTCGCCTGAGACAAAACACCGACTTCTCATGAACTTTGTGCCAGTGAGGACGTGATATACATGCTGTTTATGCTCCTATCATGTCTTTACCGCTCCTCTGTCTTCTCCTGTGCTCCCCATGGTTTCTCTTGTCCCTCTTCTATCGCTCTATCTCTGGGACAGGGTCCTCCTACGGGCTCATTAGCTCTCGTAATTACCAACTCTTTCCTGTCACAGCCGTCCCTCAGGCCACATTTCTTTCCACATTTTTTTTTATTGCAAACAAACTGATGTGTTGGTAACTCATGTTTTGGTATTGGAACCCTTTTAAATAGCAATAAAGCAGAAGCTAAACCCCCTTCAAACATAAATATTCCCAATACGCACATGTTTTTCCCATCCTATGAGGTGCCACAGCAAAGTTAGCAACTGTTAGCTCTGGTAGCCAAAACTTACACTCCATTATATGCTAGCATGGACAACTGTTAACAACTATTAATGTAGATGAAATAGGTTTCATATATATGTTGCCAAACTAACTCAGACAGACACATACCGGTAGTAGAAAAGTGAATAAGCTAACCAAAAACATTATTCAGGTCTCAAGTGTTCTTTCGAAGCGAAAACAGACTTAATCTCTTCAAACTGCTAATCTGCTATCCTAATCGTGTACATCGTCCCAGCATGAGTCACAGCAGAACTTCTAAACATTCAGGCGACTTCAGACGCAAACACAAGTGATAAAGTAGGATGAGAGACGTCAGCGCAGCTCCTATACTGGAGCTTCTGCTGAGCTGATGAAAAGAGCAGACGAGCTCCTTTTTGATGTTTGACTCTCTTTTATTTATTTTTCCTGGAATCTGGCCTTCTTGGCGCCCTGCTGCACCTGCCCACAGCTGCCATTCCTCAGCGGAGCCAAACACGCTCGCGCGGGCCAACGCTCGGCTGTGATCCGCGACACTGGCGAGACACATTTATATGCAAACTGGAAGCAAACGGATGCTAACAGATGTGCAGCGTTTACGGTTTCATAGTCTGCGATGTTTATTTGTGCTAGCTGTATGCATGCTGTATAAACAGTTAGCTCTACGTGTGCGTGTGTGCTCTACGATGTGCTGCATCGTGCTGCCACCTTCTGCAGCCTGCAGGAACAAGCATCCTCAAAAATGTCATTTCTGTGAAGGGATGGATGAGCAGCGCTTAAAGCATGTCTCCGACAGAGAAGAGGCGCTACTTACCGGCGTGTCTACATGCTTTAATGGCAGCTGCGGAGTGGGGGGCTGGAGAGAGAACGAGACAGGCGGTTAGTCATTGTTTCTTTCACACGGAGGAAGAAACAACACGGGGAAGAGAAGATGAGAGGGGAGGAGAGGAGAGGAGAGGATGGAGAGAATGCTCCGGACACCTCAGTGATCACTGTTGTTAGCTTACTTTCTGTTCGCTTAAAAGATATGAAACAGGACTGAAAACACACTCCAGTACAGGGAGAACAAGCTAACTGCATCAGGACAGGAGGCTGGAGTCTCACACACACTCACACACACACACACACACACACACACACACACACACACGTAATAGAGCGGATCTTGACAATGATGCATGCGTTAATAAGTCTTGGAGTCGTACGCTGATGTAAGCTCCATAAACAAAAGCAGGGGCTGTTTAACGAGCTGCTGAGGTTCTTTAAAAGGTCAGCAGCCCAAAGTAAATAAGTCAAAAGCTGCTTTAGTCCAGCCTGAAACGCTCCTAATTTGGTCAAATCTTGGTCAATTATCTTAAAACTGGTCAACAGAGAACTTCTTTCCTTCAGGTAAAATAAAACAGTCGACTCATGGAAATACGTGCTGAGCGTGCAGCCTTTCTGGGAGGGAATCGAACCTCCCACACAAGCTCATTAAAGGGGGAATGACAGAAGTGGCCATGTGACGGTAAAGAAAACACTGATGGGCCTTTTTTTGGGAACAAACCAGCAACTGAAGACGAGCAGACTTATGAAATCCTTCTTGCTTTAAACATCTTGTTCGATTTCACCCACGTCTTCGACCAAGACGTCCATCACACATTAAGATTTTGAGCAAACTATCACGTCCATCCCATAAGTGTCAACGGTTGTATCACTGACATCGTGTTTCTGAAGGCTTCCACGGCACCATTTTTCATGAAGGTTGCACCAAAGGTACGAATGGAACATGTTTGACACAAGTTTGACACAAGTGTTTCCACACTCACCAGCTCATGGTTGGTGGACGTCTGACATGATGTGGTGACCTGCAAAAGGACAAACGGAGACACCGTGAGCACGTGGAGCACGCGAACGGTTGACCATGATTTCAGTGAGGCATTCTGGGAGCAGAGGAGGTTGGACATCTTGGAATATTCCCCCCTGAATTCCTCAGTGGTTCCCAAACTGCCCCCAGCAGGACGTAAATAGCCTCTGATGCAACAGAAAGGACGGAGCTGACTGAGCCTGTGGGAAAACCGTCCGGGTCATTCCGGAAAAATGGCAGCAGATTCACTGGGAAACATGCGAATCAGCACGAAAAAAACAAAAAAACAGTTTATGTACAACAAGAAGCATTTGGATGGGACGTTCTTGGGGATCCAGTCACAGAAAAATTCATTTTGTCAGTTCAGACACTTCTGAAATGAGGACAAGTATTTTGTTTTTGTAATGCATGCTATGGTCTCCAGGTGCCTCCAAATTCCACAAACTTGGATGCTAAGTTTGACTGCATGGTGGCCCAGTGCTAACAGGATAGCTGTTAGCGCATTATTTGACTGTTTATGGTTCATGAACAGGCGCTCTTCGATGCTCAAGTCCATGGATGCTGAACTCTGGGAACAGTTGTGAGTTGCCGGATGTTTACGAGCGGTAAGATGAGAGCGCGCTATATCAGCCGTCAACAGAGGCAAGCTGGCAGGAAGGAAGCCGTGATTAGCCCCCTCATTTGGAGAACAAATGACGTGTTCTTTGTTATGCTATCATCAAATCCATCAGAATGTGGACCGATAAAAGAGCCTGATACATGAAAACAATAATCAGAGGTGATCTGTCCTCCACCCAAACGTCACATGCTAACATCAGGTGTTAGCATGTGACGTCAACACATTCTGTTTACCCACACAAAACGGTCGCACAGCATTTCTTTCTTGATCTTTCTTTCTTTCTCTCTTTTCAGCGTGACACCGAACAGTTGGAGGATTTTCCACTCGGGCTACGTGAGCTGATCATGCTAGTGTTGATCTGCTAATGTTCTGATTGCCGAGTCCCGTTTAACGGAACTCAAACCCACCATTTTTAAACAACACCCTTGTGTATTTCTTAAGTTTACTAAGTCAATATTATTGAGATACCTACTCTGGTGCAGCAACGAGGTACATAGGTTTTTGAGCTGTGTGGCAGCTGGAGAAGATGAAGATGAGACCTGAAATGAGGTTATTGAGAAAAGCAAATATTGGTCCAGCAAACCGCATTAAAAAACCGTCGAGCAGTGAGAGAAGGGACGTCACGGTGGACTCGGGCTTTTAAAAACCTGCAGCTTATACTCTTATCAAGTCACAAGGGGAGTCTGAAAAGCCGCTGAACTGGAACTAGGCCTCAGACGGACCCCCAAGGGGGGGCCCTGCAATTTCCAATCTCAACCCAGCCAGAATGTGTCATCAGGGGGCAAACAGAAGTGACCTGAGACGAGTGTGTGGGAATGTTTCAAAGTTTCAGGTGAGTCTCTTGCAGATTTTCCTCCAGCCCCCCTCTTCATTTTTTTTTTTTTTTTGGGGGGGGGGGTCTTTCTGTAATTATTCAAGTCTGGGAAATCAAAGCCCGTTGGCTCCTACGTTTGGATAATGCGCCAGTGCTCCGTTTCACACTCTTTAAATCACCTGCACTAAACCTCTTCAACAGACTTTGTTTCCTCGGCAACAGTTGCTCTGATTCCACCTGATCTTCTCCATCAAACCGGTGACAGGACGCACGTAGTTGCAGATTGACCATCGAGCAGCTTGTTGGCTCCAGTCATCCAGCCTGCCGCTGGTTGCGACCACAGGCGGAATTCCTCAAACCCTTGTCCTGCCCATACACAACAGAACATTCTTCACTTTCCGAACGGGGGCCAAATAAGGACTGGAGTTCAAAGGGCCCCTCTGGAGGGGGTTTAAACATCGGCTGGCTTTCTATTTTACTTGGAGAGGCGAGTTAATCTGCCGAGCGCTACAAGAGCTTTGCCGTGTTCAACGCCAAGTGTGTGGCACGCCATGTCGGGAACGGGTGCCACGTGAAGCTGCCAGCGCCTGTGGTCATGTCATGATGTAGCACATCAGAGGAGACTTGAGCGGAGTCGTAGTAGAGCGAGCGACTCAGTGAGGCTGCTTCCAAAAAAAAAAACAATTGTGGGAAAAGTTGACCGCAAAAATGCGATCCTCTTTCTGTCGAGCGCATCGCCGGGAATACTGAGAACTCGCCGTGGGACCATACTGGTCAAGGCTGGGTATCGCTGCCGATCTGGGATGCTGGGAACG
This sequence comes from Takifugu rubripes, assembly GCF_901000725.2. Taxonomy (NCBI): domain Eukaryota; kingdom Metazoa; phylum Chordata; class Actinopteri; order Tetraodontiformes; family Tetraodontidae; genus Takifugu; species Takifugu rubripes. The sequence continues at coordinate 7,607,801 of NC_042292.1, read as the reverse complement.
CTGGTGCAGCTTCAGAACTCAGAACAATGGCCACCAGCTGCTTCCGCTGCCGTCCATCAGCGTCTTTGCTCAAACAAGCTGAAAAACAGTTTTGTTGTTGTTGAACAAACGAGGGGTCGCGAAAGGGCAAAGAGAAGCTTTGATGCTCATTCTTGAGAAGAACCCAACATTTAAACCTCGTGGATAAACTCCAGAAGGCTAAAATCGCTGCCATATGGTTGAGTGTGGGGGCAGAACACCTCCCCAGAGGATCGGGGCAAATGATTTTCAGCCATTTTGATTCCCAGGCTAGCTCCAACTTGTGTCCGGCAGCGATTTGTTTTCACCTCAAGTCTGACGTGCCAGGGTTGGGTTTGAGGAGCTCCATCCAGGGGCTCATGAGGAGGCCGGCGACAGGGGGTGGCCCTTTGATCAGGGATCATGATGAGCGAGCCTCGGTTTGGCAACTTAATCCCTCGTATGCTTACAACCAAATTGCTGCAAGCTATAATACAAGGAAATGATGGATATCATATGTGCAACTGCGACTCAGTTTGAATTCAGGCTGGCTGGGAAGGAACGCCTCCATGATCAGCGTTTCTGGAGCTGATGCATTGAGGTTTGGATCAAAGCTCATCTGTGCTCATCAAGTGTTTCCCCTGTGGGCGTCAGTTTGGATTTGAAACTCGGGCTTCACAAACAAGCATGTTTTCATCATTTACAGGATGGAGTCTTCTAAATGGCGGTGGTGATGGGTCTCTTCCGGACCTCTCAGATCCTGTTTGTTGGACGCTAGAACCATTTTTTCTCTCCTTTTTTGAAAAATACAAATGAAAACCTGATTAAAAGGAAAGTTGCTCCAAATATCTGACGCGACCGCAGGCTAAATATCTGCACTTGGACGTGACCACTTTGCAGCTTTGCCTTTCCTCCTCATGTGATCTCGTGTGGTCACCTATTAACAGAAATAGGTGATCAGGACAGACCATCTGACTTCTTAGAGTCGTGTTAAATCCTTCCTTTACTATCTCCGCCGCTGCTTCCAAAACTGTCTGCTCCTTCAATAAAACTAATGAAGGTTCCAAAGTCACGTTGAAAACCTGAAGTTCTACCCAGGGGCCTCCTGCTTCATATATAGGAGGAAGGGGAGGGAGGGGTTTAAGCACCTTAACTCTCTCTCTGGTCAAGCATCGGCAAATATAAGTCTGATTAATTCTGCCCTTTTTACGTGTCCCTGAAGTTAAATTCAAAAGTGCAGATGAAAGGGTCACATTCTTTCCTCCTGGTTCGACTCTCGAACAAGAGACAAGTCACACGATGGTGGCGACCTCCTGACCACTCGTGTTTAACTACCATCCCCGTGTTGGCTCAAGGTCAAAGGTGACTGATTGCCCCCGTCAGTCTGCTTGTCCTCTCAGGGGTGGGAAGAAAAAAGAAAGTGGTGGGAAAAAGAAAAGCGCGGGGGCACAAGTGACTCCTGACAGCAAAGCAGATGCAGTTTAACGCTGAGCCAGAAAACACGTGCTGCCCTGCTGGGACGACCAGTTGTTCCCAGTCTCTCCAGGACTCTGGTGCCACAAATCACCACTGGTCAGGTCATGGCTCCTGGAGTCTGTCTTTTTCTCAGGGGAACAACTTTCCCATGAAAGCCTGACAGACCCAAAACACGCCGATAAAGCTGAGGAGCACCACCAGCCTTTCACATGAAAATAACCTTCAGGGGAAACACTCAGACATAAGACAGCAAAACCCTGCAGGAAGTGACCGGCTCCAGGTTTCTTACCTGTCTCTTTCTCTTCTGATGCTTTGTCTCTACCGTCGCATTCTGTCAGGCCAGACCTCCATCCAGGAGCAAGAACAGAACCAAATACAGGCCCTTTTCCTCCTCCCCCTCTGCCCCCACCTCTGGATCAAAACAACAGCAGCAATCCGGAACGCGTGCCAGGAAGCTACTGGACTGGGCTCTTTGAGTGTGTACACTACCTCCGGACGGGACCTGGAGACTCTGCTAAGGCCGCCAGCTCTGCTGAACTGCCAAGAACCTTTGAAGCGCACTATATAAGGCCAAAAAAGTGTCTCGAGGCTTCGCTGTGAGCCCGGTACCCAAAACGAGAGAGAGAGAGAGGGCATATCCCTGTCTATCCCTCCCTCTACAAGTACTCCTCTCCTCCTCCCTCCCTTTCTCCCGAGCTGATGACACATTCGACAGGGAGGAAGAAGGGAAGGAAGAACTATTCTGTTCTTCATCTTTTTCGGACACCGACTATAGAACACGAGTAAAAATGGGTGAATTCAACCCACCAAAAATGACTTAATAATCAGACGGACCGATTTCTGGACTCTGGATCGTCTGGCTCGGTCCCGTTTTAAAACTTACTGGCCTTTATCTAAGCCCAGTTTCCTCTCTGATAAACCGGACTTGGTAGCACGATGGTGCATCTTTGGAGCAACGGCAAATTTGAAACCTTCCCTGCTTGGCTGTTTAAGAGTCTGAGGTCCACATTCTGGCACAAGGCACCAGGAGAACGGACCAGTCACAGCACAGCAGAACTGGACAAAAGACAGTCCTGGGACAAAGAACGCTGTAAAGCAGCTAGTCCTCACAAGACTCACAAAATGTTCAATGAAAGCAACTAAACTTTAGCAGCTCTCCACACTGACATAACTGCAGGGGGGCCAGCTGAATATCCCTGAAACACCCCCCCACTGGGGTCTTCAACAGTTGTGCTGACCCAGCTCTTGACCTTCGCGTGAACACCGGGGTAAATTAGTCCATCAGTCATCTGGTAGCACCCACTTATTAGCCCTCCTCTAGCATTTGTCTGCCGGCACCTTCTCTGGACAACCACAGCTACAGGCCGAAGGGCGTCGCCATGGAGAAGAGCTTTGCGGGCTCTTTGGGAAACAGTCCGGCCTCTAGGACCACAGAGGTCCGACCAGTTTGACTCTCAACAAAAACACGGAGAGCCTCTGCTTGCTCTGTGATCACCCAGTCCAGAGTTTTACAGTCGGTGTTAAAACCCCCCCTGAACTATTAAAGCACTAACCTGGGATCCATTTATAGCGCTTGTTATTTCCAGAAGGTCCAATTAAAGACCTCTCCCAGGTTTCACACATCCACATGTGTGAGGGATGTGGATTACACCACCAGGATTAAAAAGCTAAAGTCTCGACCTCAAAAATGGGGGTCTGGCTTCGCTGAAATCAGGGTTAGAAAAGTCCGGAATGGAGCCGAGACACGGCCGAAAAAAAGTCTACTTTAAAGGGTTTAAAGGCCCAAAAAAAGATCATTTGGTTTGTGTTTCGGAGCTGGAAAAGACTCATTACTGGACCTCCGCCTCTCCAACTGACAGTGCTGATAAGCAAACAAGCTGTGAGATTGGATGTTTTTGGGACGCGGGCTCATGTCCTCCTGCGCTGAAAACGCAGGTTAATAACTCACGTTAGAGTCAGAACCCCCCACTGCTGAGCTGCTGGAAGAGAGAAACGACAAAGAACACGCGTTTATTTGGATTTCCACGGAGACTTTGGTGAGCTGAGGTCACAAAAACAACATGGACGATTGTTTTGGAGTGGAGGAGCAGAATGTGGTGGAGATCTAGTTGTGGCCCCTGAGACGGAGCCTTTTGAAAGGGTGGCCCCGAAAACCGCATTTTCTGAAACAATTGTGCTTAAATACGAAATAGTCGCGTTCCCATCACTCCAAAGTCTCGCTGCCGTCCGTTTTCCTGCCAAACCCTCCCCCGAAAAGCACAAACCGCTGCGGTGGAATTCCAGAAGGCTGGTCCAAGACACGGCTGGGAAAAATGCTCAGGAATAAGGAAGGCTTGTTTTTGTGGACGATGGGACGGAACAGAGGGAGCGCGCACGGATTCGCCGGAGGAATGCCGGGAGGCGGCTCAGTTCGGACCCTCCAGCTGCAGCTGTGCCAAACGTACCATGGGAAAAACAACGGGGGAACATTGGAGGAGACTCTGACGGTTGCCACGGCGATGATGGGAGCGTCAGGTGAGCGCGGGGGATGCTGCTCTACCTGTTTCTCCGGAATTCAAGATTCAAGAGTACTTTATTGATCCCTTTAGGGGGTGTCCATCAGGGAAATTAGCAATTATTCCCAATCTGTGCGACTGCAAATAAACAGATCCTTCGACCTTCAGGCGACACGTTTGGGCCGCTGTGGTCTCGATGCAAAGACACAGACACACGTATTGATATGAAGCAAGACCGCGGCGGCGGCGGCGGGGTGTAAAGGCTAGTAAATCCCGCGTACAGCAGGTGCTTCAGCCTGTCAGCTGCAACATTAAATCAGGAAGTTGTGGCAACCTGAAATAATAAACACATAAAGAGGAATCGGCAGTTATCGGCTCATTGTGCTTCTTGACACATTTACAGCTGAAGGTCAGAGCGGCGCCGCACCAGCACCAGCACCAGCGCAGGATCCACAACCCTGTTTGCACAGAGGCGTTCCGCGCTCTTCCGGCCTGGAACAATAAATGTGCTGCTGTGGGGGGGGTGGGGGGGGGATGGAGAGGGGCAGAAATGCCAGGATAAATGTTTGTCCCGCGGTGGTGCCAGAACTCTCTTTTCCACCAGATTAAACCACTCCGGTCGCCCCGACGCCCCCTGCTGGCCACTGTAATGGCTCTGCCTGGCTTCAGAGGGAGTTTTCTTGCTTTTTCAGATGTTTTGGAAATGTCTGAGCTTTTGTTCCAACAGGAGGCTGGTTTGGGGTGGAGGCGAGCAGCTTGCTATGAGTGGAGCAGCTGCTCCAGGACCAGCTGAACCACCTGAGCGCTCTCTCACCCTGTATCACCTGATTTGACCCTCCGTTCTTTCCCTGTATGAAATGATCTTCCCTTGCTGGTTTAGGCTCCACCCCTCCTCTAGAGCAGGTCATCCTTTGTCCCCTCCTACTCTAACGCTTAAACCTTTTTTCTAATATCTTTATGTTTCAGTACTCAGTAATGTGGCTCTTGAAAGCAAGTCATTGAAATGGAAATTTAGAAAAAGACCAACACCAACACACCATCTCTAAAGAAGAAGACTCGTGGGTGTGAGTTTGTCTCTTACCTTCACTTCACATTTTTTGTGGCAGGAGAGCCGACACGCTGGAGGAACACAGAAAGGTGGGAATGGTTAAAAACTGTCAGACAAACGTGCAGAAATGAAGTTTCTTTTCCCTCTAACGTGATGTGCTGTGTCCCCCTAGTGGCCCCAGGAGCAAATCACATAATTATAGTGGAAAAATAAAGGTTACATTTTGAAAGGCGATAAAAATTTAATCCAAGTTTAATTTTCCCAACGTTGAATACTTTTCAAAATACTTTCTTTAGGTTTAATTACAGAAACATGCTTTCTTGCTAAATACGAGCAACATTTGTTTGAGTCAAAGTCATTTTCCAACATTGAGCAGCTCTTTTATTTTGATTCTCTTGCATCAATTCTTGCATCATTGCCAGAGGAAACCACTGAAATCATAGTAATGATGATTTCCTCAAGTCTAATGCCTGGAAAAAGGGTTAAACAGCTGTTCTGGCTGTTGATACAGATCAGCAAATATTAACCAGAATGCATCACTTCCACCCTGCTTGCACTTCCTCTTTCTTCTTTTGCCCCGCCCACCTTTCAGGTAAACCTGTCATTTGTGTTACTAAGAAGGTTTTTGGATGTTAATTTGTTACTTTGTTGGCGTAAATCTCTGGATTTTCTTCTGCGATATTCAGCTCGCTAAATGTGTCCATAAAAAGCAAGAAAATTGTATGTAGCCGTCAGTCTGAGGTTTTTAAGTCTGCTCGCTTTCCTTTCCAGCCTGTTGTTCATGTACCAATCCCTTTGCAGCCCGATTTCACCGTCTTTATTCAGCCTTGGCTCCACAACAACCCCCCGCCTCCCCCCTCTTTCCCCGTTTACCCATCTTATCTAGGCTAACGCAGCAGTGGAAGCAGCGGCCATGCTAATTTTAACAGCAAATCCTCCGCCAAAGCCTCGCGCAGGCCCCCTTCTCTTTGTCGGCTCAGCTTTTGCCGTGTTGGGAGGAAGAGGGGAAGGGAGGGAAATGAAGCTGCTCCAGAGCTTCGCTGGATTTTTTCTCGGAGTTCCAACAGAACTGGCAGTCCTTCTAAAATTAGATGCGGCTACTTCCTGGAGGACAAAGAGAACCTGCTCACTGCCACCCAGCTAATTATCTATGCTAGTTTGTGTTTAATGTATGCGCACATCTGCAAGCTTATCTGTACAGACTGCAGTTAGCATTTAGCTCCTTAGCTCCAGTTCTGCGTTGTAGATTCCAGGTTAAAGTCGTGCACAGATGCTAACCTTTGCAGACGAGGCCCTCCTTGGTGATGGCCTGCTTACAGATGTCACAGCTTTTGGCCTTCTTGAATGGCTTCAGCTTGAAGGTGTGAGTGTGGACGCCCTCCAGCTCATCCGGCTGCATGGAGAAAAGGGAGGCAGATGGAAGATGGTGGGATAAATGACCGACAGAAGCACGTTAATATTCCGATGTCTGTGTGAGACAGAATCAAGGGTTTAGAGTTCAATTAACCAAGTCGTCTACGATGTCCCAGCCCCCGCCCTTAACCCTAACCCTAACCACCCCAATGACCCTGTCCTAAACCCAACCCCAAAGCCATGTCCCATGTCCAAACCCTCAGTCAATGGAAGTTTTTTACTAGTTGTATGAGGACTTTGTTCCTCAATATGTACACAAAAACACACACATGCAGAACAACACACTGTTTTGCTCCGCCCATTCACATAGATTTTTTTTTTTCACTTTGAAGTTGTTCAAAGACGAGACTAATTAAGGGTGGAGGTGCAAATATGAGGCCTCTCATGCACACACACACACACACACACGCACACACACACACACACACACACACACACTGTGAGCACCAGAAACTGCTTGATCTGGCAGAAGGGGGCCATTTTTGGGGAGATTGTGGGGACATTTTGGCTTGTCCTCACATCTGCAGCGTGCCGTCATCGACCTGAATGTGTTTCTTTTATGAGCGTGATGATGCGCTCGTGTTTTCCCTCTGGACACGCCTGAGTGCGGCCGGGACCGGGTCAACTGAAACTGCAACTGCACGGCAATTCTTTAACCGGACTCAACCACACAGCACGAATTGATGAAGAAAAATGGTTTAGCGGTAGCACAGATGTGCTAATCCCCCCCTCCCCCGAAGGCCGGTGCCTCGTTTTAATTCCTCCCAATCCCCACACTCCATTTGCCACAATCCGGATGGGTTTTTAAAAAGTGTAATTCTAAGAGTTTCCGCTCGCTTATCGCTTGACATCTTAATGGGTTTTGTCACGCCGGGACACGCTCGCCGGAACAGTCCCGGTTAACCTTGACGGAGGTGGGAAGACGGGGAGGCGTTCGGCTCAGCTTTATTTGGGGAGGGGATTCTCTTGGACCGACTGTTTGAAATGGCGTGGTGCCGCCCCGCGAGCCTGGCTTTAAAGACGACCTGGCTCGGCGCCACAGACTAAACCAATCAGCCGCAGCCAGATGTGTCCCGGGCAGGAGCCATGGTTACCTGGCTGCCACGGCAACCGCGGTCAACATGTCCTGTCAAGCGATGATGGATGAAGGTGGATGAGAGTGAAAGGACGGAGAAACTCACGTTTCCAGACACACAGGCAGATTGGCAAACAGGCCGGTTGTGAATCTCACCACCACATGAGTGCAAATGGCTCTTGGACGGAGGCCGCGGAGCGTCTGGGATCCTGGCATCGGTTTCCAGAGGCCGAGCGGGCTTCAGACACTTTGACCCAGAATCATCAAAGCAAAAAACACAGAATCCTGCTTCGAGTTCGATAAAAACGAATACGATGTCTCTTATGTTCCTAAAGCTAGTAGCGCAGCAGCTAGCAGTTTATGTCACACCTTCAGATGTGTTCGGGCTCCTTTCCATTGTCGGAACTTCGGGGGATTTTATGAGGCCGAGGCCATTGTTGCGTGTCTCAGCTGCAGGCACCTCTCCCGAACAGCCATTTATAGGTGCGTTTATGGGCCTAACCATGACCTTGCTCCAGGGTAGGTTGCTCGATCTGACTCGGAAAACTTCTGGTGGGGCTTGATTTTTATTTGGCGCTGACTGAAGAAACTTAACGCACGATGTAACATGGAATTTAACATGGTTTATATCATCTACCACCATGTACACAAACACACCAACCAGAAATTGACGTTCCCACAGAGGAGGCACGACCGTCACAAGGCAACGTGAGTGGAACGGTCCCTGTAAAGTTCCTGCTCCCAGTCTTTACCAGGACGTGCTGCAGTGGAAATGTACCGTTAGCATGCTATTAACTCAGTTCATCTGAACACTACAGGCAGCAGCCAACCCTGGACCACATGTGTTTCCAGGTGATTTACATCCCATCCTGGCACGTTTGAACAGGGAACAGCAGCACCTCGCTGTCGACACCTTGTGCATCATGATGCTGTCTGCTGTTTTTAAAAGTCTCTAAAAATGAACATGTTTTATTTGTCAGACGCAAGCAAACTAGGTGACAGTAACCAAAGTTAGCAGCAGGAGAAGCTCCTGTTTGCCAGACGTGCCGGGTGAAGGTCATGAGGTCACGTGTGTTTCTAACTGCTGGGAACAAAGTTAGCAAAAACTAGAGGTGAAGAATTGTATATTTAAAAAAATGCTTTGTCAGCTTTTCAGAACATTCGAGGTTTCAGTTTTAGTTTCTCTGCTGACAGATTAGCTGCTCATCGGAGCAGCCAAATGTTTGATAAGAGCTTCATTTTCCTTTGCTAGCTCTAAAACATGTGGATCGCTTTAGCAAAGAGGTATTTTGTATTTCATCTGGAAATACGAATCTTCATGAAAACATTGCAAGAACTGCAAGTTAATGCATCAGGGTAATTCTAATAACAGAACCTACATGACTTTAACTTCAGCCCCAAACAAAGTTCAAAAAGAAAGACTTTTGTATGAAATATGTCCAAAATAATAATAAATAATGTGAAAATAATCCTCAGCCACTTTTCAAAGACTTTTTGCATAAATGGGAGCAGGTCGTGATAAAGTTGAGCGCTGAGTGGCTTTAAAGGGGCAGATTTAGCCATTTATTGCCAATGAGTGCTTTTCTGGGACCGTTGCGACGGAAACAACAACATATGTTCTGCTGAGCTCCTCGTAAATGTTCAGCCAAGATGACATCTTTTAAAACGATAACACTGTGTGCTAGCCAAAGCGAGGGAACTCACAGTCATGGAAACTTGGAGGGACATTTAAGGGTGTGGATTTTTAAGCAAAAAGTCTGTTTGACTTCTGAAAACAAACTCAAAACAACATGGCAGCGATAATAAAAGGAGATAACCAGCGTTGAGCTGCATTAGCTGGCTCCCATGAGAGGCCAGGGAGAGAAACTGAAAAGCAGTGCAGAAAGTAAAAGGCCTGATTGCAGATACAGAGGAAATGGGGATGAAGGGATGGAGAGAACCATCTAAAATGCAGAGATGGAGAAAAAGAGGAGTGTATCTCTGGGTGTCTGTGTTCCCAGGGCCAGTAAATCAAAGCTCTGTGCTCCTCTCCCTGCAGTTGCACTTAGCTAATGAAAAGCACCGCTGTGCTACCTTGACCGCGACTCCACTTAGAGCTAAGATGAGGGAGTGGGGGGGGGCATTGGTGGTGGTGGGGGGTGTAGAAGAACACAAATCACCGAGGACACGTGCAATCAATCACAGAACATGTATGCCATCTGTAACAGATGCAGCAGCGACTAAACATGCCGAATCACTTCTGCTATGGCAACATCACAATGCAGCAGAAGTCACCTTTACAGAGAGGCTAGCAAGCCAGTTAGCATAAATAACAGCTCCTCTTCTGATTGCAGGAGTTGGGACTGATATAATTATGCAAAAGCAAAATCATTTCCTCACAAATACGTTCGCTGCAGCTATTTTTCTCTTATACCAACAGGAGACTTGGAGGGTTTGCATTAGCAACTCCAAACAAAGCACAGAGGGTCCAGATCACCGCCAAGCTGGTCAGTCCGACCACATATTATGAATGACACTCAAAACTAATACTCCACTGTATATTTCTCATTTCTCGCGTTCAAGAGTTAGCCACAGTGAAAAGATGGCTGATTGAGGCAGCAGATTATAGACTGTGATTGCTACATCTGTGCGGGGGGCAGATATCAGCTGTTACGACCCAAACACAACTACAACAGTTGTGAAATAATGACTGACAAAGTCAGTGTCAGCCAGAAATTTAGCTCACGTACTGGAATCACATATTCATATGAGAGAAAATGCAAGTACAAAAGTGATAAATGAGGCTAATTCTTGCTAGCTAGAGGTTGAGTTGCAACCATGACATGCTCAGTTTCTCCACCGTTAACATAAGCTAGTTGCTAATTATTGAGGGAAGCCACAGCCCCAACGTGCATCATTTCCAACAAGGATAAAACATGATAAAGTGATGAGGTCTAACCTTCCTACACTGAGCTGAGACTAGAAGGTTTTGGAGACCACATCATGGACCTGAATTATGGGTCCAGAATCCCATTTGTAAGACCAACGTGACTCTTATATTGTAAAAATCCACATGTGGCCCCAATTATAGCTCGGTATGAGGAAAATCCTTCTGCATGACTTAGAAGAATGTTTTAAAAACACAAAAGAGGCCAAAGGTTCACATGTTTGCTGTCATTTTGCATAATGTTGAAGTCCATTAATCTCCGGCTCCGCTTCCTGGTGGCCGTCGGCAGTCGTAAAGACAAAAAACAGGACATTTTACATGTGGGTGAGGCCAGGAGAGGTAAAATTAACCAGAACCAAACTGTAGGATTTGGTAAAGAGCACACACACACACACACACACACACACACACACACACACACACACACACACAGATGAAGCAGAGCTGCACCTGTTTTCACTTTGGGCTAAATTGAAATTCTGTACAGGACAAGAGCGTCTTTGTGAGACGCAGAGACGAGAAACACAAAAACAAGGAAAATGAGAACCAGTTGTAATATTTGCACATGTGCGCGCAGGTCACGTGTTCGCACACGTTTCACAGAGAGACGTGTTTGTGAACGACACCCTCCTGTCGGAGTCCTTCTCTCTGTCTTCGGCTCCTAAGTGGACGGTGAGCGTTGCTGAATTTAGGTGCACGTGGGTAAAGTTTCTGGCTGAAGTTTCCCACAATGCTCCTGGTGTCACCATGACCAGCACTGAAAAACATATTTGCTCACTACTTCTACATCAGACCTACATTCTAATGGTCCTGCTCACGGTTTCTTCCTGTTAAAGGAGAGGGTTTTTTTTTTTGCCACTGTTGCTTGTTGGGGGTCAGGCCCTGAGATTATATAAAGCTTTATGAAGGGGGGGTGTCCGAGTGGGGGGTCAGAGAGCTCCACCCGGAGGGACTGAGCTGAGCTGAGCCAATGTCATTTTGAAACCCCGAGAGTTTGGCTCTTGAATGTTGGATGAAGATGTTCAAGCGAAGGCTCAGGTTGACAGGGGAGGCCCTCGGGGTGCCCCGAGAAACTTCCAGCTCTTCAGGCTGGTTCTGGATGCAGCAAGCTTTTATCAGGCAGGAGCTAAATACGGCCCTGCTCTCCCCGTCTCCAAGAGACTCGTCACCTCGCAGTAAACCCTGCCAGGCTCCCTCGTGGATCCCCGGTCTCATAACACAGATGGTACTTCAAATGTTCCAGGCTGCCTCAGACCCGCCCGCCAAACTGCTCAGGTGGAACCGCGCTGCAACTTTTACTGGCTCAGTGAAGAGGCTCCAGGACCAGAGGAGGTCAGAACCACAGATCCTGGAGCGCCCCGCTGTTCCTGGACATCTGAGATGGGCGAATAACAGAGCGGAGGGCCAATCCGTTCTTTGGGACAGTCTGGTTCAGATGATTCTGGCTACACGAGCTAAACCCCCATGTTCAAAAACACCAGGTGAGGATCCATCGACGCATTTAGAGAAGCTTCCAGAAACAGGAATTCCATAAGTGACAGGCGGACACGACCGTAGTTACACGCTCAGGATATTTTATTTATGGCTCCAAGCGGAACCCATGCCACTGGGGGGACACAGCGGGCCCGGCGCCAGCCTGTAGTAGATCCCGCCAAACACCGTTACCGACTGACATGTTACACAGACGGAACACATGTTGCCATGTGGGTTTGACTGCAGGCCTACGGCTGATCAATACCAGGTGTGCACGGGGAGCCAAGTCGATCAACGAGCTGAGATCGTCCAGGCTCGGGTGCTTGTAATCAGCAGCCAGATGCTAATGAACTAAAAACGTCGCATATGCTCACTTTGAAAACAAAAAAAATCCCACGTTCCCTGTTTTCTTAGCGACGCTCCGAGTTTCTCCTGAACTCCGTCGCCGCTCCTCCGAGACTGGATGTGAAATGTGGGACAAGAGATGCACTCTTCCCGTGGGGGGAGGGTGCGCTAAAGCCGGGTCCTGGACTGGCCGGCAGCAACCACGGGGCCCGGAGGGAGGCATCCGGTCACATCGCATATAAATCACCTGGTCACATCCACGATGGAGCGATGTTTAGCCAGAGCAACGGCTAACCTCTTTGGGGATGGACTGGCTCTCGGAGATAAAGCACACACACACACACACACACACACACACGCGCATCACTGGCTGGAAAACAAGCGTGGCGAAAGCTCCTAAGTGAGCTGGAGGGGTCAGGTGGGTGGGCGGGGAGCATGTGTGGCAGCGGGAAGCCTCCCGGGAGCCTGTTAGCAACAAGCAGCCCCGTGGTTCAGTTACAGATTCTTATAAACAAAGTCCAGAGCGGAGAAAAGTCTCAATGTTGCAGAAAATAAACCGGTAAAAATGACGTAGAGACGGTTTCATTCCTCAAGAATCTCCCCTCTAAACGGGAGCTAATCGCCCTGCCTGGCGGGCCCCCGGCAGCTGCACGGCGGCGTCGGGAAATGACATTCCCAGCGTGCACGGAGGACCACACACACGTGCGGCGGCGAGGTGACACACAGGCGTGGCGGGCAGTAACGGTACAATCAAAGCCTGATTGATTTTCAGAGCTCTCCGGGGATCCGGCCCGCTCGATAACGGACTCTGTTGGACAACTGCAGACATGATGGATCAACCATACGTCTTGACTCAAAGTGTCGCAGGTGTTTGTTCTGCAGCTTCACGGTGTCGGTTTTCAAGGGGGGGGGAAGCCCAACAAAAATCCACACAACAGGTATAAAACTTGTTCATTTCACGGCAGAAGAGCGCGCTGATGCGCTCGGCTACAGGACTGGAGGAGCTAGCATGCGTTCGCGGCTGCTTCTGTCAGAGTGTCAAATCTAATATTCCCTCTCCGTCTGTGTGTGTGTGTGGGGGGGGGGGGGTTGGGCGGATACATTATTAATAACGTGTATTTGAGGAGCTTTCTCAGAATGGGCTTCTGGCACGTCACTCAGCCCAGCTGCTCGCTCCTCCTCTTTCGTTCGCGGCGCTCGTCCATCTTCCCTTCGTTCCCCCTCTTCAATCTCCATCTGTTGTCAATATTAACGCAGCGACTGGAAGCGGCAGCGAGCGGGCAGAGCGCTGCCCTACTTCGAATATAAACTAGTCCTTTTCTTTTCCCCCCTTTTTGCATAAATGACCCTCTTCTGCGCTGCAAGCTGGAGAGAAATGAGGACAGAGGCGCCACAGATCTCAGGTTTGAAAGATGCTTCGTGTGAATTTAATCAAGTCGCCTCTTTCATCAACAAAGGTGCCTGTTTCAGATGTCCCCCGAGAGCTTTAAGCAGACACGTTTGTGACTTTTCACTCCTTGTTTTAAACAATTTGTTGTGTTGACACAGATGCTGCGTGGAAAGCTGCCGGTGCCTGGCACACCGGCCCAGTCCCAGATAGGAGGAGAAGCAAGCAGCAGATTAAATTATACAGGAGAGACCAGAAATAGCTGTAGTGCCAAGGCCGCGTGGACCCGATGCAGGAACACGCTGGCGTGAGACGCCGGAAGGCAGTCGACCGGATTAAGGCCAGATGATGGAGCAGCACGATAGAAGCGGGTACGCAGCGTGTGGAGATAGTTGTGTGTTGCTTGTTTGATAGCTAAACCTCTTAGTTGGGGTAGTTTCCTTATTTAGGGGTGTCTATAGGGATCTCAGTTAGCATTAAAGCTAGATCCTAGAACTGACAAAAAGAAGGTCTGAAACTGATCTCAGGTGAGGAACGTATGCAGACGATAGCTCCAGGTACCAGTCATCCAAAATTTAACCAAAACCGTTGAAAAGGTTTGGTGACAAACATTCCAAACGTGGAAGGTTTGATGATCTGGCTACTAACCAAACTATGTCGATGACTCTGGTTTGTTTGTGACACCTGAATTCTTACCCAGAACATGCAGGAGAGGCAAACCCAGGTCCTGGTCCTCCCAGCCAGGGTGGAGGGCAACGACAGAGAGACCGAGGGCATCCTGAAAATCTAATCCGTCACCGCAGCATTCCCATGGTATTCCCAAAAATTCCCACCAGTTCCGCACAGGCTGGGACGACACAGATTCATACCAGAGGCAGGGAATCAGACGTTGCTCCGGTTTCTGGTTTTCCGGCTCTCTGATGGACTCGGTCAGCCTTGTGCATCAGAGCTCGCCCCCTCTCTCTCTTTCTATTCCACTCTTTCCCCTCCTCCCGCTTTCTCTCTCCTGCTTTCACTCACTTTTTCCTGCTCTTGGAGTCGAGGAACTTTATTCCACGGAGGTAAAAACAGGGTGAGGGGGAGGTGATTCCTGGTCTTTACTTTTCCCCCTCCGGTGACTCAACTTTCCTCAAATGATCCTTGTTAGCCACTCCTTCCCCCCTTCTCCACACACTATTGACCACCCTCGCATACCTCACCTCTCTCCTTCCACCTCTCCCGTGCAAGCATGCCCACTCATGTCTGCACTCATGTCACTTCAATTTTTCATCGGCGCTGCCTTCCTGTTCCCTGTCCACTCCTCGGAAAACATCTCCGAGACTCGAAGCCGCCGTGACCGGACCCACCTGGCCAGATGTTGTCAACATCAGCCATCACAAATAACACCCCTGAGCCCAGAACCAACTGGAAGGACGCCAACCACGAAGAGGGGCGACTGTCATTGTGCACACACAGGAGCGATGCATGCGAGCATTCCAGAGCAAGTGCACATGGAGTTCTCTGACATCATATCTGCCGTGCAGGCATCATTCCACTGCTCCACAGTCAGATCCATAAAGGCCTAAGAGCCAATTCATTTTGAGAAAACACCCTTTATTGATCCTCGTGCACTCCATCACTTGCTCCGTAACTGTTACCTCGATCCATAGTTTAACCTGACACATCATCTGTGTGTGTGTGTGTGCGTGTGTGTGTGTGTGTGTGTGTGTGTGTGTGTGTGGTCTATTAGCATAATGTCCACACACAACACAGCGTGGACCCACTGGGGTAACACTCCGGGCTCTGACAGCAGCACAGTTTGACTTCTGAACCAATAAATGGATCCAGTGTTTATATCTTTGGCTGAGTCTAAACCGGGTTGCTAGCAGCCTCTAGTGGCTCCAGACCATCTCAGAGAGACGTTTTGCAGAGGCAGTTGTGCTGTAAATGCACACGTAGCTCCTCTGCAACCTGCAAAAAGCATCAGTCTTGGGAGGGGTGAGGTCAGGTCCTTGCTCCCTTATTCCCAGCGCAACCAGCACAAACTCCCTTTGTTTCCCACAAAAATCTGCTCAGGAAATGAAGGAATTTGGACAGTTAATTCCTAGACTATTGGTATTAGCAGCCTCAGAACTCTTAGATATGTCACTGACAAATGCGTGTTGGATCCTTCGGCTCCACCCTCACAAACACGCCGAAGAGATGTTCAGATATTCCGAATTTGCGGATCGAATAAAAAAGGGGTGAATAAGAAGGGGCAAGCCA
Source organism: Takifugu rubripes (assembly GCF_901000725.2). NCBI lineage: Eukaryota > Metazoa > Chordata > Actinopteri > Tetraodontiformes > Tetraodontidae > Takifugu > Takifugu rubripes. The sequence goes on along the minus strand of NC_042292.1, from coordinate 7,591,922 downwards.
GCTGCAGTCTCCTCTCCTGCTGCTGGAGAATCCATCACATTAAAGCTTTAATGTTAGAATAACAGCACATTCATCATGTTGAACAGTGGGCTGGAGCACAATGAGCCATTCAGGGCAGAATCCTGAAACCCGGTACCTGAATGCCTCGCCAGGGCAAAGACAGGTAGGTGGGAGTGTGCGATAAATACAACAAGCAAGGGTGGAGGTTTTAGTGCATCTGCTGGAGGAAGCAATTTAGTGGGAGAAGATAAGGAACCATCCTGCCAACTGGGTTCTCCAGCACCCTCTTCTCTTCTGACTCCAATCCACTGTCCAGAGGGACATCGGTTCACAAAATAAAGAGGTACCTAAGCACAAAAAAGCGAGGAGACGAAAAAAACAAAGGCCCAGGAAAAGCAAACACACAATGCGTGAGGAGTTAAGGGGGGGGAGGCATGAGGAGGGAGGAGAACATAACACAGGGAACCAAACAGCGAGAGGTCAGTGAGTGCGTACCCCTTCCCCTAATTACACACCAGAGGCTCCATTTTTAAAGGTCCAGTGTGGAGGACTCAGTGGGAATACCCTCTGGTGCCAGTCAGAGAGCTCCAAACCTGCATCCTCAACTGGTTTCCGTCCAGCTCAAGTTCAGATTCACACCCGTTGGTCTGCACTGGGCTCCCGCAGGAACACTTCAGCAGCCATAAAGGTCAGTATTTCTCTAAAAATGTCACTCCAAAGTTAATAAAAAGCGTGTAAATTGATATTTGCAGGGGCTATAACATCCTGTCTGCACAGAATAGATTGTTTACATGTTTCACATGTTTACTGGAATTATATATTTATTTACTTTAGAAAAATAAGGATTATGAATGAGTTACTCCACGACTTGAAGACATTTTCATGCCTAAGATAGTTGCATACATTTATATCTTATTGCTGAATGACATCCCACAATAACCATGGAATTAAAAGGTATTTTGTCAATGTAAAGACAGGATTAGATAAAGATGGGATCCAAAAAAGAAAAAAGAGAAGAACTGAAGGAAAGGAAATGTCATCCTCTTCCTCCACATCCCCCTTAAATAAAAAGAAAAAACCGACAGATTTGTAGCCGGTGCACATACTGATAAACAGCGATGAGCCCATCTCCCGCTGTTAACCTGGCCCATCGTTATGTGGGGACTGCGTGAGCCGCGTTGCCATGGAAACTGAACATCTCACAGTGGTCCTTGGAGGGAAGGCACAGAGCCTTACCTCTCCACTTTCACCTCCCCAGTCACGTGACCAAGCTGTGGCGCTGCAGTGTGAATGGCGATCATGTGTGGGAAGAGCCTGCCAGTGCTCCATCCATCCATCCATCCATCCATCCATTCATTCATTCATTCATGCTGAAAATATTCATTTTCAGTGACAACCTGAGTGTAAAAAAAGTGATTGAAGATGGAAGTTTGCTCAGAGTTTGTTATTGTGGGAGTGACATTTCCAACAACTTTCAAGAACTTTCCAGGCAGGTAAACGACACCCTCACTCATCCGTATTCCCTAATAAAAGAATTCACCAGGCAGGAATGAAATCATTGCAGCCCGAACATCTTCCCTGGCAGACAGGTTCCATGCAAACTGAGCCAGTCCCCCCCCCCCGCATATGCAAAACGTTTGCTTTTTTTATATAAAACATGAAAAACAGTCACCTGACTGATGGAGTGCACACGGTTTGGTGTTCATAGTGATGCGTGGAGAGAGAACAATCACACACGGTTTGAAGCAGGAGACGAGGGGCGGGGGGGGGGGGGGTAGTTGGATTGTGCACGGGTGTAGAGATAAGGAGCTGCGGCAACGAAGTGGGGGGGTTTGCTGCTGGTGGGAGGGTGTTGGGGCTTGGAGAGAGGACGGGCGGCTGCAGCGCTGCACACTGTGGCCTTTTGGTAGAAAACGCGATGGTGGGGGGGAGGAATCCGGTTTCTCCTCTTTCTCTGCAGCCTTCAGGGTCCAACTTGCTGCAACCTCCATGTGTGCAACAGTGGACCGGACCGTTCGGACCGGGCTTCAACGCCTGATTGGCGAAATATCGCCGATCATTTCTGGCTCTGGGAAGCAACAACGGAAATTCCTCCCGCTGCCGGTAATTGAACTCGGATTGGCTTTGGGTGCTGACATGTGCGGCTATCGGAATATGGCGCAGCAGCGAAAGCCTCACACGCCCCCCTTTCCTTCCTCCTCGGTCAGAAATTAGCAGTTGCGGCATGAGATGAATGGGGAGAGCTCTTTCAATCATGGGGCTTGGTGATCTTGCAGCTCTGAAATGCAAGGTGACCCAATGCGCCAGGAGAAACCGATGGTCATTCCAGCAGAAGCTGCAAACGCAGGAGTCCAAATTCCCTCCTCGTGCTTCTCCAACATCTCTATCTGGAACGGTTGCCTGGAGACCTCATGGAGCAATAACGCTGAACTCCGATCATCACTTAGAGACACACAAACTGGTCCCCAGCCCAGGGTCCACCACCGCTACCAGAATTCCGTTGCTACGTCATTTTGGTGGCTCAGGCAGCACCACACCGACCACCGCGGTTTGGAGGTGAGACCAAGAACCAGGCCTAGCCCGATGCCAATACCCAATCTGGGTTTGCACATAATCGAGAACTCTGATTCCCATGAATCCGTCCAAATCTCCCATTCACAACAGCCCCCTGCCGCCTCGCAGTCCCCTGCTCTGAGGACTTACCGTGTCTCGCTTGGCCCCCCGCAGTGGGAAGAAGCAGGCGAAGAGGAACTTGCCCCAGCTGATGACGGCAGCCAGGCACCAGTTGAGGCGAGCCATGCCTGTTTCCTTCCTGTCTCGTCTGCCAGCCTCTCAGCTCCGGGATTGGATCCTGCGACCCACCCCCCACCCCCCGTGAAGAGAAAAAAGAGGAAGCCCACTGGTCCTGGTCCGTCCAGATGAACCAAAACCCTTTGTGAAGTCGGATGGAGAGATTTATTTCCCCCTTTGTCACGGTTTTGTGTCTGCAATTCCAGTTGTCAAGGGGGACGCAGGTGAAGCCCCTGGTGTCCCACAGATGGACAAGACCCTTGGACGGCGCAGAGGGACCCTAAGACTGCCTCCTTTTCTTTCCATCAATCTCCTCCATCTCCTCTGTTTCCACAAGCCGGATGAGTCAGTCCTCAAAGTGTGGCGAGCACCGTTGGCCGCATACTGCAAAGAGCCGCTCGCTGAACGACGACGCTGTTGAGGCGTTTGCAGGCTGGGATGCCCACACGCACGAGAGAAGACCGCCGATGTCCTGGCGCATACATCCACAGGCAGAAGAGCCCCCCTCTCGTCGCACGGCGGCGGCTCTCAGGATCCCCGGTGCTTGGCGCTCACACTCTCCACTCACACACACACACTCTCTCTCTTTCCCTCTCACACACATACACACACTTGCACCGATGCTGCAGCACTTACTCAGCCAGTGCGGGAGGAGGGGAGCAAAAGAGTGGGGAGGTGGCGGCGGTGGTATCGGGGGGGAAGCAGGAGAAATGACTGGAAACACTGGAACAGGATGAGAGAGAGAGAAAAGACGACAAATAGAGGGGCTTTCTGTTGAGGATGGCAGGATGAGAGCCTTTATTTAGCCTTGCCAAGCAGATCTGCGACTCCAGGGGAAAGTGCGCATCAAGTCGCAGTTTCCCAGAGAGGTGGAGGAGGGACAGAAGGAGTGATGAGAGGAGCAGAGATGGACAGATGAGAGGAGGAAGAAAAAGGGAGAATGCCTGTGAAACACACACGCTACAATGCAACCATCGCGGTGGGAGCGGGAGGAAGGCAGAGGGAGAACTGGGTCGGCAGGAGAGAAGGAAGGAGGAGAGGAGGAGGAGAGGAGAGGAGAGGAGAGGAGAGAAGAGGAGGAGAGGAGAGGAGAGGAGAGGAGAGGAGAGGAGAGGAGAGGAGAGAAGAGAAGAGGAGGAGAGGAGAGGAGAGGAGAGGAGAGGGGAGGGGAGGAGAGCTGAGAGGAGGAGAGGGGAGGAGGGGAGGGGAGAGGAGAGGAGAGGAGGAGAGGGGAGAGGAGAGGGGAGGAGAGAAGAGGAGGGAAGAGGAGAGGAGGACAGGGGAGATTAGAGGAGAGGAGGAGAGGGGAGGAGAGGCGGAGAGGGGAAGGGAGAGGAGAGGAGGAGAGGGGAGGGGAGGAGGGGAGAGGAGGAGAGGGGAGAGGAGAGGAGAGGAGGGGATGGGAGAGGAGAGGAGAGGAGAGGAGGGGAGGGGAGGGGAGAGGAGAGGAGAGGAGAGGAGAGGAGAGGAGAGGAGAGGAGAGGAGAGGAGGGGAGAGGAGAGGAGAGGAGAGGAGCGGAGAGGAGAGGAGAGGAGAGGGAGGGGAGGGGAGGGGGAGGAGGGGAGAGGAGGAGAGGGGAGAGGAGAGGAGAGGAGAGGAGAGGAGGGGAGGGGAGAGGAGAGGAGAGGAGAGGAGAGGAGAGGAGAGGAGGGGGAGAGGAGAGGAGAGGAGAGGAGAGGAGAGGAGAGGAGAGGAGAGGAGAGGAGAGGAGGGGAGGGGAGAGGAGAGGAGAGGAGGGGGAGAGGAGAGGAGAGGAGGGGAGGGGAGAGGAGAGGAGAGGAGAGGAGAGGAGAGGAGGGGAGAGGAGAGGAGAGGAGAGGAGGGGAGAGGAGAGGAGAGGAGAGGAGAGGAGAGGAGGAGAGGAGAGGAGAGGAGAGGAGAGGAGAGGAGAGGGGAGGGCCGTTAAATCATTGTGTCTTGGGTGATCATTTCTCCCTCTCTTTCTGCAGGTGCTGCACAGGCTGCTTGGCTGTGCTGCAGTCTCTCTACGCTTCACTGGGAGCACATTTTCACTGCAGAACGCTTTTTGCTGCTACACCACCACTCCCCCTTTTACCCCCCCCCCCCCACACACACACACACCCCCCCCCAGCCGGCACACCGCCGCCACCACGCCAACGCAATCACAACACATCAAAGCAATGAGCGAGGGAGATAAAGTGTAGAACGGCTGTCATTCTGTCATCCAAAGCTCGCGCTGCCTGAGGCTGGGGTGGGGGTGGGGGGTGGGGGTGGGGGTGGGGGTGGGGGGGGTGTTTAGGGTAACACAAGTAGCCGGGGTCAGGTGGAAATATGGTGGCAATAAAAGAAATACAAATCTCTGCACTGACAGTAAACTGCTCCCAGCTGCTCATCGTGGTATCATCGTATACTCCACGCGCTCACGTCAGCGCATGTTTACATGTTTACATGTTTACATGTTTACTGTACATCGTCACGTACGACAGAGCCGACCGACCGCAGTCGGCAAAGCGCACATGGGTTCACTGTTGGACTCAGCGAGTGTTCCTGCGACAGCTAACGGACCCACGTCCTGATCTTGAGTCCCTGTTCGGACCCCTTAATATCGCCTGCAGATGCAGAGCAGTGTTTTCCTTTCTCTTCTCTCAGCGTCTTTCAGGACCTCCTGCGCTTCTTTCCCACCCCAACACGCCCCCTGCTGAATACTCACAAAGCCCCCGCTCCCGCCAGGAGGTTCTTGTCCAGGTAAAACCAGTCCGGTTCCTCTGTCTCGGTCACAATCCCTGGAAATTCTTCCCGTTCCGCAGTGCAGATGGATGTTTTTGTCCGGCACATTACTCTCAGTGTGACACTGGGCTCCAGTCCCACTCTCTTGGCAGCGCTGACCTCTCTCATTAAGCATAAGCAACTTGCATAATCTCTGCTGACTTCCATTGACTGGTCCGTCACGCTGCCCGTCCGCTTGGCCGGAAAACCCTGCGAAACGGTCCGAGCCACCGGGATCAGCCGTCCAGCCCGGCGCTCCGGGAGCAGATTCACCGACAAACGTACAGCTCGTGGACCTTTGTGTTCAGGATGATTCTGTATCAAATGCTAGAATGTTTGCATTCAGCTGCCTTTGCTTTTAGATATTGTGCCGCTGTTCGTCAAACACTTTGTTTGGAATGTGTAAATTTAATTTGGTATTTGGTCTCTCGTAATCGCCGATGCTATGCTAGCATAGCGATGACAAATAAATAAAGAGTCTCGAGCCTCACATGAGGACACACGTCCACGTTCAAAGAGCATTAGAGCTCTGCACTGAGGCAGATTAGGCTCCGTCGTTCAGTAGCATCGTCCCCCTTCCTTTTCTCTCCACGCTCCGCAGTTTTCACCTCATCTCGGCCTCGTTTTTCTCCCTTTTTAGGCGCCGTCTGAACACCAAATTAAACTAACACGTCCGACTCCTGCAGATACCGGAAGGCAGCACGGCCTTCTCTGCCTTTGCCCCGCAGGTCAGAGCACATAATATCTAATAATACGTGATAAAGATGGCACCGCGTTGTTTCCGAGACGTCCGGCTTCATCACATCTAATCCCAGAGAAAGCTCTGCAGAGGCAGAGGTGACCCTGGCGGCCTGGGATCAATGCTCCACTCTATTAAACCCAGGTGCTTTGATCAGGAATTTTCAATGACACTGGACGGTTGTGATCCCCCGACGACCCGCCGCATTATCGCTTTCAACCCGAGCTGGAGGGAAACCGCGGGTGCCTGCTGCGTTAGCATGTGACGGGACCGTACCGGAGCCAGCACTGCGAGTTAGACTCGCTGGTCCGGTTCCTTCTGATCGCCTTTCTCCTGAGTGGGTTTCTCCTGAGTGGGTTTCTCCTGAGTGGGTTTTCGGCCCTCTGAATGACAGTCGGATGCAGTTGTGAACATGCCACCAGGGTTCTGTTGGTCCAGAACCTCCTGGAGAGGACAGTCTGCCAGGGAAGACCTGACCAGAATCCAGCTGTAGTTGGGAATGATCTCCAGATTATGAAATCCATATATTTTTTGCAGTAACATCCTGTTTCCTGTTTGCGATGTACAACCTGACGTCAATAATGGTGTCAGCGTGTCCCACAGGAGTGTCCCCAAACCTAGAAAAATAACAAAGGAAGGGATTGCTCTCTCTCTCTCTCTCTATCTATGTCTCTCTCTCTCTCTCTCTCTCTCTCTCTATGTCTCTCTCTCTCTCTCTCTCTGTAGTTAGTCTACCTAACTGAAGGTGCAACGCAGAAAATCTCCTAGTTTCATCTCTTTATTCCTTTTTCCAGCTGACCACGTTGCTGAAGACCACTGTAAAGTAATGCTTCCAACTCCCAGGAGGTGTCGGTTACCATGACGACCTGGAATCAGCTATCAGATCCTGCAGGTGAGGTTCTCCTTTACAGCAGCCAATGATGTGCAGGTGGAGCCAAGCACTCCGATGTGCTTAGAGCTGAGGTCTATGAGCGCTGACACTTCTGGGGCCCGCTGCCAAGGGAAACTCACTTATCCAGCAATGTCAACTCCCCACCCACCGCACACATCCACGGCAACGCGCAACCTTCTTCAGATCCCCGCGGGACAAGGGAAGACGAGAGGTTAGAGGTGATTATGGAGCCATTGGCGGAGAAGTGAAGCGCCACTCTCTCTGGACATTAGCAGCAACAAGATCAATTTGTGCTCATATTTTTAGAGGCAAAATTAAAAGCTTCTTGTTATCAAATAGTCAATAAGTGTAACTACGCAGCAGCAGCAGCTGAAAGCGGAACGGGGGCCAAAGGCCAAACTACAGGGTTGCTTTCAGGAAAATAAAACGCTAGATCTTGCTTAGCTAGGTGATGAGCTGGTTGGTCGGTTAAATTTAGCAACGGTAAGTTGTTCTATCGGTTTTAACCGTATTTCGTTTCTCGCAGACAGCTGGAGCTGCTTCAGGGTGCAGATTTTGATGCTTCTGCGGGGGGGGGGGGGCTGATGGGCGGCTCCGTCACGGGAGACAGAAGGTAATCAGTGATGTAAATGTCCCTGATAAGCTGCAATCAGGTATCAGCTGACTGCAGCAGAGCGACACAACTCAACAGCAGCGTTATCGTCGCAGGCAGATGCCGTCCGAGGCCAAATTAGCATCGACCCCCGACTCGCGGTCTCCTTTAAATCATGTGCGGTGGCCGCCAGACAATGTGGTCATTCAAGTTTTTGGCACTGGGAAAAGGCAGGAAATACTACCAAATTTACCTGTGGTTACCTCACCAACCGCTGAGCAAGACAAGCGGTCAAACACGACTGCCATGTTTTAGCTTAGTCCTTTTTTTTGCCCCAATTTTTTGCCTCATACCCCGATTCTCACACGGCGATGTGTGTGTGCCTGGAACACAGCGGCGGGATATTGCACTGCGGATATTTTCATTTGGTACAAGCCTTAAAAGAGCCTGAGGGAAGCCATCAACCCCCCCTCATGTCCGAACAACCATCTCACAGCTCGTGCTGACTTGGCTCTTTTCCAGGATGGGGTCGGTAGCACGCTTTTAGCCCCGCTAATGTACCTACCTATGTAGGTTAAAGACCCCCTCGTGGTCGACAAAACACACCAGCGTCAGGGGAGACATCTCAAGGTGAAAGCTGTGTTCAGATCGTCTCCTCCCTGGCAGAGGTGGGGGCATAAACAACAATGTCAAAGACATTTATTTCATCCACATCCAACTCCAAATTCCCCAAAAATTAATATGTTTATATGTAATCCCCAGAAAGCGTTTTATTTATTTATTATTTTTGTCACGAGTTTTGCTGTGAAGCTGCGGACGTATCGTATAATCCCGTATCTCTGTTTGCTGCGCTCAGGAATTTGAAAACTCCTTAATTCCCTAAATGAGCCGCAGAATCGATGGGAAGACCACAGGCCTCACTCTGGCTGATTATGAACATTTATCACCCGTCGCCTCGCCGTTGAATCCCGACTGCTGACTCAAACTGATGGTTTGCTGCAGACGTGTTCGTCCAAAAACGTCGGATGTGAGTGTTGGCGCAGAGCAAATATCTGAAGATGGATGCCGAAGATGTCTTCCACCCGTAAAAGAATGAGAGCATTTTGCAATTGTATCTAAATTTAACAGGACGGCGAAGCGATGACGGTTGCTAACTTCGGAACGCCCTTTAGCAAGCTATCTCACAACCTAGCAAGCTATCTCACAACCTAGCCAAAAGACGATACGAATGTGAATGCTATCTTTTAATTTTTACGGGATCAACAGAAACAGAGCCGCCGCAGGGCTACTCTGTTGGCTGTTGCAAATTCATCCGTGGATCCAATTAAAAACTTTTAAATAATAAGAAAAGTGAAATTTTCACGTAAAAATTGTCGATCTCATAAATCTACGGGATGACGTCCTTGAAGAAGCCTCTGCCCCTTAGCCTCGCGTGGACTGAATTGTCTCAGCGAGAAATGTTTTTTTTATTGTGACTTTAAAGCCGGTCGGATTCAGAATGTTCGGGAAATAGCCTGAGAGAGGAAAAAATGAGCAAAGGCAAAAACAGTTCCCACTCGTCAGGCATTAGAGCGATTCTCTTCCTCCTTAATCTCCTTATCTCGGATGAGTGGCAGAGGGACGGGGGAAAGGGACAAACGAAGAAGGACAGAGCGGGGACGGAGAAATAGGCCGGAGGCGGGGGAGGGGTGTGGGACGGTCACATTAGGAGACGGGAGGTGGATAAATTAAAAGAAGGTTTTAAAAGGGGAAAAGGAAGTCATCTTTTATTCCAAACAGGCCCGCTGCTCTGTCAGTAGTCTGTCCTCTTTTCCATCTTTTCTTCACAGATGTGCCGGATTTTTGAAGGACAGAGTTGGACAGTGCATTGTGTGCATGTTAGCATGTTGCTAACATTGACGTGCCTGCTTTTCCGTTGCTGTTTGTTAAAACTTGGACACAGCAGAGGCAGTGTCTGGTCCAGTACCGACGCTAGCCCGCTAGCTGCCACTCTCCTTCCATACCGAAGTGCTCTTCCTCCCCGTTTCATTATCGCGAGGTCTCGCCTCACTGCAGGAGAACGGGTTCTGGACAACAACAAACCCAATGATGTTCAAGGAGAGAACGTGTCCACTTGTGATGCTAAACAACAAGCGATACAAAGATCTCCTTCACAGTCATGAGAGGCAGCGAGTCCCTCCAGAGGGAATTATGGGAAACTAGTCAAAAGACCTGGGATAGCCACCAGGCAACAACACTGCCAACGTTTCCCAACACAAACACAAGCTGCGACGCTCCGAAACTGCAGAGCGTTGAAGCTAATCTGTCAAAAAACGATCAAAGGGAACGATCAAAGCGTCAAACTGACGCTAACGTGTCTGGAGAAGCAAAGTCAGCTGACCGCAGCTGATGCCGTCCTGATGACAGCTCCTCCCGCTGCCTGTGCACGGCACCGGCACACCGTTGCCAAGGGAGATGTTTATGTAAGGCGTGCCTAATCCTGTTAAGTGTTGCCGTGGCTACCGTGCACTGCGTGTGTTTTGGGATGCCAAGCTGCAAAAACGTCTGCATTTAAGGCCTTTTTACCGCTCGCTGCGCTTCTCAGGTGTGGAGACCAGTGTCTCCTGGAGGTGAGCAGAAGCAACAACCACCAACGGTGGAACCTTCATAAGTGACCTTCGATAATCGTCTGGCAACCGCGGGAGCGGCTCTGACGTCGTCCTCCGTCTACCGTCGGAGAGGAATGTCGAGAGAGAAGTCTAATTATGCCAATTAAAAAGCAGTGAGCATAAACGAGTCATTCCAAAGAGGATTACGCCGACATGAAAGGGGCCGCGGCGAAATCGGGAAGCTCATTTAAAGGCAGATGCGGCTGAGGAGACGTCACATAGCTGCAGTCTGTTTGTCTGCTGAAGGAGATGGGACAGAGGAGCGCTGCGCCGCTCTCTCCTCCCCCCATTCTCTCCGCTGTTTCACTCCATTAGTTTTATTACAAGCTCCTGACTGTGGAATCAGGCCGCCGTGCAGTTCTACCATCATGAAGGTCAACCGTGGATCCGCAGAGGTTTTCCCACAGCTAATCCATGTTCCTGCCTTCCTTTGAGGAGGAATCTGGTTCGCAGCTCTGTAGATTTTAGGCTCTTTTTTTTTTTGGTCTGCCTCAGGTATTCCCGCAGAGGACGAATCCTCGTTGGCGAGTCTTTGTTGCGTCCCATGTCCTTGACGATGACCCAACCTTTAGGAGACAGTGAGACGCTATCCTTCAACTTCAGATTCAGATGGAACTGGGAGATGAATAAGTTCTGTCTCCCTGAAGGAGTAGAAACCAGAGTTAGCCACAGAACATGGCTAACCTCGGTGTGTCCGGTTGTGCGCGAGTGTGCACTGTCAAAGGGACAACAAGGAACCTTAAATGCTGCAGCTAAAGCATCCTTTACTGCCAGGCTGCCAGAGATCACGCGGCAGCGTACACCAAGGGAGACGCGCCCCCCAGGTTGCTGACCCCTGTGCTAATCTATTTCTGATGTTGACCCGAAAGAAAAACACGTCAGACTCTTAAGCTAACGGGCTCTTCAGCCCCATCACTTTGTGATGTTTTAAAACGCTACATTTGCATGTGCGAAGCCAAAGTCCTCGCTCTGAAGACAAATCACGTCCAAAAGCTCGGCAGAGCCAACACTTTTCTCATTAGCCGGGCAAATGGAAACATGTCCATCAATAGGCCGTCGTGTGTTTTTGATGGGCGCCGCGGCGAAAAGGACCTCCAAGCTCAGTCACGCGTGACTGGTTCAGTTGCAGATTTTTATGTAGCGTCTATCACAACACACACAAATGCCCCAACTGCCTCTGCAGCTGGAACAACCTGCAGTTCACGCCCCGATCTGCTCCCTCTGAAGGTCAGGGTGTGTGGGCCTCTCCTGGGCCTGGTCGGCTGCTGGCATCTGTTGAAAGTCTGGTTTAATGCCAACAGACCAGCGGACCTGGTGGAGCTTCCTGGTCCTACAAGCCAGGGGTGCAAGTGCCCCTAACCTGGGTCAGAGTCCATCAAAAAACAAGCAAGTTTGGGTCTAAAGGTAAACAAACACATAGGAACAGCACATTTACCTGTCCTGAAACCAGAGATCACCTCTAGGGAAACATTTTAGCTCTGATGATGACATCACATCGATTCTACGATAAAGAATCGCAACTTTAGGGGCGAATGTTTCCGAGGATGGATTAATGCGGACGGCGGGGCGCTCCCCGTGTCTTCAGGTGCGCTCTTGTTGGATTTATGGCCCGGTGCTGCCTCTGACAGCTTCCAGACACGCTGACACACAGATGGAGATCAGCGAGGTGAGCAGACGTCCTCCTGTGCCTGGACATGTCCTCTTTTTAAGACCTGAAACTATTTCTGGACGGAATTTCAAAATTGTGCAGAATTTTATTTTACTAGAGCTTCAAACCTGTTTTCATGGAACATCTGTTGTGTTGTTCACAAAATAGTCAACCCCACCTTCCCTCAGAGCTAGCAGAGAAAAAAAAGTCACCTGGAGCCAGGATTGCTTAGCCAAGGCTCCATTGTTGGTGCCAGACCATAGAACAGAGCAGTCTTTTGGTATCCTTTGGAGCTCCTGGTAGCGTCTCCAGACAAACTGACCAGGCCAGGGACATGTTTGCGTCCAACGCTGACATCAGGGGCCATGCGATCAAACTGGCGTGAAAACAGGGGCGCCGGTGCGTCACTGGTGTCGTCTGAGCCTCCACAGGTGTCTCCAAATTTATCGCATGGCAGCGTTTGTTCCGTAACCGGTATATGTGTGTTTTTATGCATAATTGAGGGGAAATAAATATTTATGAATGGGACGTATTCATGTTTGACCTATATACGTCCGACGGGTCTGACGCAAACGTCCACACTCGGGACGGGGTTGTGTGTCTCCGGGCCAGCCTGGTTGACATTGTAGCTGCTGAAGAGCGTGTGATATGAGGAGTGACCTGGGTGCGTTGAGGGTAAACGGTGTGACTCCCCGGGGGGCAGCTTGTTCTCTCCAGCCCTCTTTCAGGGATCAGGCGGGCCCTGAGATTAATGATGCCGCGCTGGCCTGGCGCTGTGATCCTTACAGAACACACACACACACACACACACACACACACACACACGTTCAATTAATAGTGTTTTCCATCTATGTGTTACCAAATATTGATTTGAAATTGTCTTTTAATAGTATAGCAGTATAAGAATCAGTGTGCTTTCCAAAAGTGTTCCATAATTATCTCTAAAAAACAAAAAAAAAAGTTTAATAGCTGGTGGTTTAAATTGGTTGATTGGTTAACATGCGGTTGATTTTGTCTTAAAATTTCTGATATAATTATTACAATATTACTCCGAATTGTTTTTCTTCGTATGTTAATATGAAACTGCAACCAGGCGAACCTGGCAAACACGCGACGGTGGCGCCCCCGTGTGGTCACCACTTGCTACTACATATACGCAACGGCGACCATCCGGAGCTGCGGAAGGTCTGACGATTCTTCGTTCCTCGGTTCTTAAAATATATATATGACGAACTTTAATGAGTTTTAACAAAAACAACAACATCTTTACTGATACTGGGCCGCACTGGTCTGATTCAGCTGTTGGAGAGGGTGCAGAACCTTCTGCGAGGTGAGGTTCCAGGGTGACCTAAATTTAGAGGCTGAGCAGCCTGCATTTCCTCACATTGTCTAAAAACACTCGAAATGAGAAGAGAAAAAGCTCTTTATTCTCCACAAAACCGGAGACAAAGAGCAATAACATAAACAGTGAGGAACATCATTTAAAACATCCGGGGGTCATCATTTAAAACTACAACTAACTTTCCCATCAAGAACTTTTAAGAGGCATCAACTTTACCTAAAAAACAAAACAAAAAATTTATTTTTTTGTCACATTTAGCTTCAAACTATAATCAAACTATATTTTTTTATTTAAGTGACTTTAGGATATTTACGACAAAGTTTACCATTACAAAAATATACTACTTGAATAGAAGTATTAAATGTTACATGTAAATGTTAAATCAAAATTTAAAATTCAATGTAAATGTCCAATCTAAACGTTCACACTAAATGTGACGTCAGAATCTTGCGGGTGAAAGTAAAAATTACGATAATGTTCAATGTGCTGTTAAAGGAAGTGTCAAAATAAAAGCACAGGACCTTACTGAATCAAACAACATTTTCGTTACCATCACATTATAACTATCGGAATTATTCCTGTTCATTTCCCAGTTTTCGATCGCCTTTTTTTGCCATCACCCCAGTCTGAAAGTTGCGTGGCAGGCGTATCCAAGCAACGCTGAAAGTGCGCAATATTGGTCGAGAGATGCCCCGTTTCATCATAAAAATCGCCCACTATGGATTTCCCCCCATAATCAGGACAATTTGTGACGGATCCGTTTTGTTCCAGACCTGCGTGGCAACCTGGTCTGAGACCCCATGAACACCTGGTCTGAGACCCCATGAACACCTGGTCTGAGACCCCATGAACACCTGTCTTCAGCCATGAGCGGATCCCTCTCGTCATTGGTCACAGCCCGGACACAGTGAGCGCTGTCGTGGCTGGATGTCACAAGTCTGGCACAAAAACATCGTCACAAATCGTCACAATTTCCCCAAAATATGTTTTGTTGCTGTTATTGTCGAAGTTATCGTCGTCATTTTCCCCGATATGTTGGATTTAATTCGTTATTTGATCCTGTCGTCACGGCGCAATCTCCTGGGCTTTTATTTTGGTACTTCCGGTTACCGGCCATTTAAATTTGCGTATTAGATAAATGTTGGTTTCGGCAGAGAGATCAGCATTTAGGTTTGGCTGTCACATTTTGATTTAGCATTTTCATTTAGATCTGACATTTAGGTTTAGATTTAATATTTAGATCGAGCATTTAGATCTAATTTTTAGATTTTGATTCGGCATTAATGTGTAACATTCAATATTTACATTTAACCAATATATTTCTTAGATGGCAAATTTTGCTGTAAATATCCTAAAAATTTACTTTAAATCAATCAAAATAATTTTTTGAACATCTTTGATGTGTTAAAATCTTGCTGTTATTCCACATACGGCACTTCTAAACTGAACCCACAAATATCTGTCTTGTTCCCGCTCCAGGGTCGTGCTGACTCCGTGATGCGAGCAGCCACAGAGGCCGCAGACGGCCAAAACCCAGACCCTCGTGATGACAGACGGGGGCCCAAAAATCCAAGGAAAACTCGAGCTTCTCCATGCTCGTGAAGGCATCACACAGCAGGTCGCCAACCTCTGATCCTAGAATGAGGAAAAGAGCATTCCGAGTTTTCACCAGAAGTTGGGAATTCTGCGCAACTCGACAGCAGCAGGTTAAAACAGGTGAGGGAATATTCTGAGCGGAGGAAAAAGAAAGTGACCACACTGCTGAGCCCGATGAGACTCAGACGGTCGGCCATTGTTAGCAGCCCCCAGTGTTTTCCCTCGTTTCCCTCGTTTTCCCTCCTTCAGGCTGGGCGGAGCGGCTTCCTGCCTCTCCTCCGTGGGGCGAGCAAGGCACACCTGAAGCCGATCTCCTGTCATTCTCCACCTGCCCTTCTCTTTAAAAGCCTGCTCAGCTCTCCGCTCAAGTTTGTTTCCTTGGACCTGTTACCTGTCTGGAACGAATCGTTTGTCTTTCCCGCAGGTCGGCTCTTGGATGCCTGCTCGCCCGGCCCAGCCTGCTCCAGTCTGACGGTCTCTGTCTCTCACCTGCACCCTTTGGCTCTCTTCAGAACTTGGACCTTCACTAAACTTGGTTTCAACCTCCCGCTATCGTGTGTGTGTCTGCAGACCGTAGCAGCCATGTTAGCGTGCACAAGCACCTTCTTGGTCCTTTAGCTCTGCATCTACAGTTGCAGGTCAATGAGGGAGCCCAGTCTAAAGCTTTGGACTCAACCCTCAACTTCATTAAACGTGTGTTTGAAGTGATCTTACTGGACTTGGGGGAAAAAAAGAAGAATAGAAGAAATATCTTTGTAAAAGTCCACTTTTCTTGAGCAGATCTCTGTCCTGCTTAGCAGAATAAATACCAGAAAACAAGAGACATTTCTGCAAGTAGAATAGTGCAAACAGACGTCCACCACTAGAAGTACACTTTTATATTTATATGCAGTTAACATGGGTGGGAGAAGCTAACGAGCTAAGCTAAACCCCTTTTTGGGGTCAGGCCCTGGGATTCTGTAAAGCGCCTAGAAACAATTTTGATTGTAAAAGATGCACTATAAAGATTGTCCTGCCCGTGTGTGAGGGCGCTGCGAGCTGTCGATGTCATCAAGGATGCGTAGAGATTTTTTTTTTTTAACGGAACTTTAGAAGCCGGTGCTCAGTTTTCATTCAGAAACGTTTAACTCGACTAAAAAGGAAACATTTTTTAATCTAAGCTGTGGTTTTCTCTTTCGGAAATCCTTATTTTTTAAAAAGTTAATCACTGATGATGCCAAAGGAGCTTTTGCATTCTGTATCATTTTAGCACTTTTTATATTTATATGCAGTTAGCATGGGCGGGAGAAGCTAACGAGCTAAGCTAAAAGTACCTTATTGTGCAGAACAACCTCTGTTTGAGTCTCTAATCTTAATTCACTATCTTAGGAGTTCCTGATCTCAACAAAACTAACGCTACAGACAGCCGGAGGCATCATGGCACAGTTTGCTGAAAGACTCCTTTCATAGCCCGTCACAAGGTTTTGGGTCTCAGCCGGAGCTAGCAGAGTTCATCTTCCTTTATCAGAGAGTTGCATCAGCTTCGTTTTGAGGCAAATCCCTCAGAGTCAAGCAGGGGAATCTTACTATGAAATAATCATTATCGAGACGTGCGTATGATCCCCGTCGAGGCCCTTGGGGGTTTTAGGTTCAAATCCCGGCTCGTTATCATTTCTTGCCTCCCTTTGAAACCTCCATCTTAAGAAAAGCCAAAGAAACTGGAACCAGACCAGCAGGACTCAACAATGTTCTGTTCCACAGGAGGGAAAGGTTCCGACCCAAAATCGACTTCATCTGACTGAAAGCTCAAAAGGTGAAGATGTTCTGAAGACCTTCTGCTGCTCAGCTGGTGCTATAGCTCAGCCTGGGAATTGACACCTCTGATCCAGGCAACAGTAGAAGGTTGTTGGTTCAAATCCCTATCTTTACCAAACCCACTTGCTTGTTTTACGCATGCCTTCATATAACTTCTAATCCCTGTGTGCAGCATCCCCCCCCCCCCCCAGGACTCTGGCTGAGTGGTTTGGTGTGATCGGAGACTAAAGGTTGTGGGTTCAAACCCACCCAGGATGAATGTCCATTTTGACTAACAAAGTTCCAAGTTTAGAGTTAAAAGCCTTCTGGTCCGGGTGGAAACACAAGGCCTCGGTGGCTTGGTGGGAAATGAATGCGCGTGTAAGTCACCAGTGGTGCAGTCTCTGGTTCAAATCCTGCCTTGCCTGAGGAGGAAAAGGGACGGGGCCGTGTCCCATTATTGAAATCCTGGAGAGGTTAAGACAGGGGTGTTATGGAAACAAGAACTGTGTCTGTCATTTTACTGAAGACTGAGAGCCAGCACAGCTCCTGTAGCATGTTGCTGACATGCTAGCAACATACTCTTCAGATAACTGCTCATGCACGTGCACAGCTCCACAAATGAAAACACTGAGTTGGCTTTCAGGTGGGGAAACCCACCTCAGCTTCACGGAGCTGCTGACATTTATTTGAATTAAATAAGATACATTTCACTGCTATATTGTAGGGGCCTACATAGTAAGCAAAAACAAGGTCTAGTGTGTCCACGCTGAGAACTACGCCACAGGGTAGTTCGAGACAGTGAGTCATGTGAATGAGTCGATGCCAGAGACAAGGAAGAGGTCCTCAGACCTCAGGAAGCATTTCCAAACTTAAACAAAACGAGGTGACGGTCTGCAAAATAGTTCAACCCAATTATCATGCTTTAAACATCTTAATATGGTCTCTCCTGGTCGTTTGGTTCCAGTTGCTGAAGTTACTCTACTCCAGAAGTGTCTCTGTGAGGTCTGGAGCGTAGAATTGCATCACAAGGCTCCGCATGTGATGTGATGGAGTCAAGACAACACAGCCTGGGAGTTGTGGAGCCCGACCAGATTGTCTGCGCTGACCGACCGCTTCATCGCACCTTTGCTCAGGTCCTTGTACTTGTCCTCACACAGTCGGGAGATGGCCTGCAGGTCGGAGATGACAGGGGTTACTGGGACGGCGGCGGGCATCGCCGTGGAAACGCGGCTCCGGACAAACGCACCTCCAGTTTCTGCGCTCGCTTCTTGCTCAGCGGCTCCAGAGGGAAGCTGAGGTTGTTGTCGTCGGCCAGCGAGCGCAGGTCAAAGTAGTACTTGGCGTAGACGCTGGCGGGAAC
Organism: Takifugu rubripes; assembly: GCF_901000725.2. Classification (NCBI taxonomy): domain Eukaryota; kingdom Metazoa; phylum Chordata; class Actinopteri; order Tetraodontiformes; family Tetraodontidae; genus Takifugu; species Takifugu rubripes. Next base: position 7,573,811 of record NC_042292.1, on the reverse strand, counting down.
GTTGATGTTGAACTGAAGCAGCTCCAGGAAGTGACGCTCCATCTCGTTCCTGGAGAGCAACAACAACAACAGCAGCAGCTAAGCTGGTCATTATGGAGGTTAGAACGGGATCCCTGCAGGACAAACGCTCGCTCACATGTCCTCCACCGTGATGTCCTTGAGGATCTGGCAGTAGTCCACATTCCACACGGCCTGGTCGTCCCACACCTTTGAGGCCAGCAGGATGGCGCCGAGGACGATCCGTTTCCAGTTACAGGGGCAGATGTCCATCTCGGCGTAGGTCAGCAGCCTCTCCAGGTAAACCTACAAGATCTACAACATCAACGACCCGGTATGGAAACACGTCCCGTGGCGTGAAGCGGCCCCACTGACCAGAGTGACGATGGCACACTCCGCAGTGAGCTGGGCCGAACTGAAGAGCATCCGGATGAAGCGGTAGATGAGTTTATGCTCTGGGTCCACCACAGAGTAGTCATCCGGAACCTTTTCTCTCTGGATATTCAGGGAAAATCATCATGAATCAACCGGCACGGCGCCATCAAGGCTCCATCTGCGGTGAGAGGTGTGCTCACAGATAAAGGATGCTTCTTCTCGTCAAATATGTCCAGGGAGCGGTTTGAATCTCTGAAAGCAGAAAACAACGCACGCAAATTCAACAAATAGAGAGAGAAGATCGGGCGGTGCGCCTCCAACTTTCTCACCTGTTCTTTATGTGATAATAAATGGCCAGTGCAACGCTGAAACAGACGGAAGCACAATTTTAGCTGCCAAACATGCACATAAGGTGTTTCAATGCAGAGGTTGTGTCACCATTTGATGGTGCTCTTGAGGTTGGGCTGGCTGACTGTGCTGTCATCTATGAATATCGTCGAGCAGGAACTGAACTTTTTGGTCAAAGTTCCTGGGGAGAACTGCAAAAAGGAGATCATTTGGGGAGAATGACCCCAGACATCCGGCCAACAATGCTTCCGGAAGGCACATTCGAGAGCTTACGTGATTTATGTAATTGCTTTTCCTTCTCTCCCGAACTGCAACGCAAAGAAGAGACGCCGTGAGCTGCTTTCAGTTCAAACGGCGACATATTTCAGAGAGAATTACCAACCATCTGTCTGAGACTTGTTGAGGAACAGGGTGCTGGCTCGAGGGTGGTCTGACGGGTTGGCTTCCTTGGCCAATTCTATGGAGGACGAGCACATATTTATGTTCAGAGGGCTCCTGCTGCAAAGATTACACTATATATGATCATTCATTATCAGTTCTAATGTTGGGCATTTTTAGCTGCTAGTGATGACGTTAATATATGGAACCAAATCCGCTTGTATGGACCGACCTTCCGGCAGCTCCCTGTCGCTGATGTGCTGCAGGTATGTCCCGGTGTCCTCACTCACGTCCTCGGTGGTGGTGATGGGACACTCTTCCAGCTCCACTTGTCTCCTGTGGACCTTGGGACTCTCTCCCGGAGAGATGCAGCACGAAACGGAGCCTCCCATCTTTGATCTGCTCTACTGCTAAATCAGATCTGGGACGACATCTGCCTCGGAAGAAAAACCTCCATTTGAAGCCCGTGTGTGTTCCGATTTAAGCACATTACTGGACGCCTCCCGCGGTCTGTGTTCGGAGTACAATGGGAATCTATGCAGTTAGAGCCCACTGGGTATTTGCGGTACGTGCAGGACAGCTGACATATTCAGGGCGTGTTCGCAGCATAGTACGGACACAAGTCAGGACCAAAGTCCGTGAGTCGCTCAAATCTAAATGTACTTGAAAACTAAAGCTATTGGTCTCTCATTTACCGAAGCAGGATAAGGATAAAACAACCCGGGCGCCGTCTCCCTCCATAACTAGCCCCCTTAAAGTTAGCCTCCGGACCCTAATCCTCTTCCTACTTCTTCGGCAACGAGACCCGCATTTGCCTCACCGAGTCAAACTGCGTTTTAACGGCCGGAGAAAGTCTTAAAATTGTTAAATAACCTAAAGTTATGTAACGACTGGACGTTTATTTAGCGAGGCAACGTTAGCTTCCGTCCCGTCGCATTCGACCGGAAGTTGTTTAGATGTCAGTTCAGAACCAGTCTTTCAGTTTAATAGTGACTTCCGCTCCCTTTCAAAGTAAAAATCATCACTTATGAAGTGTACAATGACAGCGACCATTCGGGATCGATTGTTTGAATAGTTAGAAATGGCGATTCTTAAAATAACTTAATTGTACACCCGCAGCTGTCCGCGCGGCAGAGGTTTTGGCCAGCGTCAAATGTCACGTGAGACCAAACAGGAAGAGCCGCACTGCGCATGTGTACCATGGTCAGTAAGGAATGACTGCATGTTGTTGCTGTTATTTTGCAGCATGGCTCTCGTCCCGTATGTAGAGAATTCGTTGCCGGTGCTCTCCAAGCTTCACAGTTCGTCCGCAGAGTTTCGCTTCGTCGACCGTGACCTCCGGCTTGCCCAGGACTGGAAGAGGCTCGGAGTCGCCGCGGTCGTGTGGGATGCGGTGAGTGTTGTTGGTCTGGATGCTGCCTGTTATTCGGCTGCCAGTGCTCGAAATGTGACAGAGTCACACGTGTGTATTCGACAGGCGGTTGTCCTGTGCATGTACCTGGAGCTGGGGCAAGTGGATTTGAAGGAGAAGGAGGTGATCGAACTGGGAGCTGGAACTGGTCTGGTGGGAATCGTAGCCGCCCTGATGGGTGAGTTCAACAATTTAGCACAAAAAATAAGCTTTAAATTTGAGTTGTATATTGAAGTATGCTCGTTTCCAGGTGCCAGGGCGACCATCACCGACAGGGAGCCTGCCCTGGACTTCCTCTCCGCCAACGTGAAGGCCAACCTCCCTGCCGACTCCCCGGGATCAGCGGTGGTGTCGGAGCTGAGCTGGGGCGAGGGCCTGGACCGATACCCAGCCGGCGGCTTCGACCTGGTGCTCGGAGCGGACATCATTTACCTGAAGGACACTTTTGGGCCACTGCTGCGGACCCTGGAGCACCTGTGCTCCGAATCCACACTCATTCTACTGGCCTGCAAAATCCGCTACCAGCGAGACTCGGACTTCCTGAGCCTGCTGGGGCAGCGGTTCGGAATCCAGGAGGTTCACTACGACAAAGAGAGGGACATCCATGTGTACAAGGCCTGGAAACTGTCCCCTGTCAAGGATTTATGACCACCATGAGGAATGAAAGATTACCAGAAAGACATTTATTATCAGCTGCCAAAAATGTAATATTTCAATAGCTCTAACATAATGCACTGTATTATACAAGTTGGTGCTGACATTTAAAAATTGTGAATACAAAATGAACCAAAAGCAACACCAGATAAGCAGTTGACAATACATAATACCAAAAGTAATACAATATGGCATTCCTTAATAATGAAAATATCCATTTGTTCACCGAGACATTTCCTATTTTTGTTGCACATCACGTTTTTTCGTCGTTAGCCAGATGTGACGGGTAATTATCTGTAATGTTGCATTAGATGAACCCCGAGCGACAGTAGTAATCCACAGATGTTTAAGGTCACCTCTCCCGGCAGCAGGAGAGAAACTGAAATGTGGTAGGATTGTAACTGCAAGAGAGAAAAGTGCCAAGACGACACGGCCGAGGCGTCCCGGTGCAGCTCCTAGCAGACGACTGGTCTGGTTTGGATTTACACCATGGAGCATGCAAGGAGGATGGTTAGGCAGCTAATGTGACATACTAGCGCAACTCGGCATGTTGATAAAAATAAAATCAAATTTGAGTAATTGGTGCCCTGCCGCATGTCGCGCTCCCCTTTGCTGCTGAGGACTGTGCTGTCAAACAGGAAGGGATGGTGCAGATTCACGAGTAAAAAGAATTCAAGGTCGACAGAAGAAGCTACCATGGCTCATCTTTCTTAGCTTTGGGTTCAAAAACAGTCCAGAATGTCGTAAAACTTTAAAATGCATTTAAAAAAAAAAAAAAATCCATTTTGGAAGATTCATACAGCGGCAACAGAAGAAACAATTCAGGATATCTTTCGCAGAAACGAACAACCCCAGCCGTGTCGGGGAACAAGCACCAGGGACTCAAACAATGGTTCCGATTCTAAATTTATGAAGCCGGAATTAACATGATTACAAGTTTACAACAAAATAGTTAGCTTTGTTCATGTCTATGGAGGCAAATGGAAAAGAAAAACGTCAGTGTCGTTAGGCAAGCAGAGAAGCTGATACAAACCAAAACATAGCTAAAAGATAAAATTGCCCGTGACACGGTCCACCTAAGGGCAACGCACTAGTAACAGAGGTTACGGCTAAATGCTGCAGGCAGAGGGAGCCATTGAGTATTCCAGGGGCGTCTGGGAGATGAAACTGTAAAAAGTTCTGTCGTTAATGCCAATGATGATGGAGCAGTTCTCCTGTGCTGCTGGTGACGTTGCCCAGTCTGTCCAGACACCCGTGACTGGAGCGCTTCCCCGCGGCCACTTCCTCGTTCACATCCGGTTCATCTGGTCGTGGCAAACTGATGGCAACAGGCTTTTCAAATTGTGGAAGTGGTGTGTGTGTATTTACACTTTTTTTTTTTTTTTTTAAATCAGCAGTCTTTAAAAAGAAAGGAAAGTAGTAGAAAAGGGGGAGGAGCTCTGTGCTGAGTCTCTGAACGCACGCGGACCAATGGGCTCCTGCCGAGCCGGCGCCAGGCGCGTTTGCCTACTACTCAGATTTGTGGCAGTACAAGTCTTTGAGGGCTTTGAGTTCCTCGATGAGGGTCTTGTTCTGGTTCTCCAGCACTGCGACGCGGTTCTCCAGACACTTGACGTATTCCTTCTTCTTCCTGCGACACTCGCGAGCTGCCTCCCTGCAAGAAACGCCCACAACCCTTGAGAATCTCCCGTCCAAGATGAGATCTGGCAACATGTTAGTTGCTCAAAGGCTGAAGCTCATCCCTCCCACCTGTTTTTCATAAGCCGGACTTCCCTTTTGCGTGTGACCTCTTCGGTGACCCCACCTGCACCCAGTGCCGGCGAAGTGGCCATGACCACCCCCGGAGTGATGGCGCTGGTGGCGGCTGTGCGGATTTGATAGGCCTGGACGTCGCCTGAGGCCGCTGTTGCAGGCAAACACACACACACACACACACACACACGTGTAAATTGGACATCTCAGAAAGTTGGACCGGGCTGAGGACCGCCGAACTACTCCCACCTTGTACGACCACCTGGTTGCTGGGGACGAGAATCTGCTGCCCGTCACTGGTCTGGGCGTACTGCAGGATGGTTGTGCCGGGCTGGCCGGCCGTGGTGTTTGCCATGGTCAGCGTCTGCAGACCCTGCACGCCGTCTGTGCCGTTGTTGGCCAGCTGGATCGCCCCACCTTGAGTGATGGCGACTGCCGAAACACGACAACATGAGAACCCGGAACCGAGCGCCTCGTTGACGACGTCCCAGTAAAGAAACGCTTACTGTACTGGCCGCTGCTGGTCTGATAGATGGGAGTGGGCATGGTAACCGTAGTGATGGCGGGGGCAGAGTCGTCCTCGGACTTCTCTTCTTCGATTCGAGGCACCGCGGGAGCGTCTGACGATAAATCGTTGAGGATCTTCCTGTAAAGAGTGACAAGCAAACATCAGGAACAAAGTTGGTGTGCGGAGGTCGTTATTGCTGAATTCTGGGGTGTCGCTTCTTCTCTTGCCTGTAGGACGGCCTCCGAGAGAGGATCTCTCTCCTCTTCTGAGAGTCTGTCACACTGTCCACAGACTCCTGGGAGTCCTCGCTCTCGGCAACGGTCGATATCTTTGAAAACACGTCACAGCACTTATGCATCTTTCTAGACAAGCAAGTTGCAAGTTATAGCTTTATCTTCTGCTCTCTGCCACACAGCTCAAACTAATGCTATTGCAATTTTTTTCCTCTCAACATTGAAATTTACTGTGCAATTATTGTTCTCAAGGTCTTCTTCTTGTGTTTTTCCAGCAGACACATTGTAATAAACATGAGATTTGTTATACGTCAAACATTCTTTCTTATAGGCTCGGCTCATGTTAAGATAAAGGCAAATAAAGCATGTATCAATATGAACGACGGTTTATTTATTTATTATTTTAAAAATAATAGTTAATGAGCTCCAGTTAGCAGCAGGATGCTCAGCCAAGTGCAGAATTAGAGAGTGCATTGTTAACTTCTGTTCACACTTGTCGACCACCGTTTTTTTTTTAATAATTTGTTTTATTATGAAAATTGAGCAGATTCTCTTGTTTTTCTGGCTTGACGCAATGTATCATGGGGGTTCGCGCCGCCACGTGTTCAGTGTAAATGACACAGTTCTTTAACACGGGCGCCAAAAGGAAACTGCGTTCAAATCTCAGCGCGCCCGTGTCTGGCGTGAGACCACAGGTGAAACACAGGTTAAAGTGCACCGACGACGTCTCCGCCTGCCTGCTGGACTCACAAGTCCGTGACCAGATCTCGTTACCAGTCAAATCGCACTCTTTGCAGTTGGAAAAAACAGTTTTATTATTTCGCGACATTATTGCAAATGCGATTAACCGTTCAGCACTAGCACATATTGAGCCGACACCACCAGTGGAAATGTGGCGTTCGACATCTCGCAGTCCTAAAAAGGAAAGGTTTTGGGACGTCCACAACCTAGTTGTTCTATAATAGACTGAGATGGAAGCTTCTCTTACCTGCACAGTCTGAACTTGTGGAGACTGAATGACAGAGGGCTGGGCGGCTTGGATCACACCGTGCACTTGGACCGTCTGGCCGTTGGGAAGCTGCACCAGTGTTACTGTGGGACTACTGGAGGAAACCTGGGCCGCTGCTATAGACGCCTGGAACACACAGCCACACCGTCACCGTGGAGACAAGCAGATTTCATATTTCAGTTGGTCAGTAAAAACCAGTGTATTTACCTGGGCCAGGGTGATGTGCTGGGCCTCTGACTCTGCGACAGCTGTTTCACCACTTTGCTGTGTGTCTGCACCAGCCTCCATGATAATTCAAAGTCTGCAAACAGCAGGAAACAAGTTGTCTGTGCACCTTTTAAGTTGCACATGGAGAATTACTTCTACCACATGCAGCAACACACACACACAACACACACCATTATTGATATTTTGAAGGAGGGTGTGGCTTAGCCCAACATGCTAATAATAATAGCTTGAACGTTTTCCTCACTCTCCAAAACTGCTGCGATTACGAATTTGGAGAACAATCGCGCCTAAAAATAGAGGCCAACTTTAAAATAATTCCCCAGGGCAGAGTTGCCTGTTCTCATCTTACAGTTAGCACACCGCTAGCTAGCATGAGCGCGCTAACAGGCTAATAATGCTGGGAACCGTAACACAGCTAATGGCCTTATTTTTAAAAATTTCATAATATTTATCAGGTGGTTGTAACTTGCACACCAGCTCGTGTCGCAAACGCTATATTTCTTGTCAGTTTTAACCACAATTCAGACGAACACGCGCTTATTGGCTAAGTTGCTGGCTACGAGCGTATTTGGAGGGAAATCTCAATAAGGTTTCTCCCCGGTATGTTTGCAACTACAGAACCACACTTTCAACAACGGGGTGATTGTCCCCGCTTTATGCACTCCTACACACGCATCGGTCTCTCCCATTTATTAGCGTTCAAATTAATGCGGGGAAAACCACACATCCCACACCAATTTCAATACCTATGTCTCTATAGTGTTGCGAGCCTGCGAGCCGAGCAGAGACTGACTCATTTTGTGAGCCTCTGCAACAAGGCCGCCATGATCTCTTTGTTGGCATTCTGCGGATATTTATGCGCAAATAACATCTGCGAGACGCCATCTATCTCTTTAGCAAACATCGGACGCGTATCCTCTTACCAACACAGACTCGCTTCGTCACTCCCGGGTCTACGGAGCTCCACTTTTATTCAGGCCGACACGTAAGAGACCGCGTCAGGCTACACCTCCGTCGCGTCACCGAGAACAACAACAGGGAGAGGACGAGGGAGACGACGACAGAGAACATCAGCCCTGTCGGCAGTAGCCGAATGTAGCCGGAGATGGCCGAAAGGAGACGAAGTGCTGCCGGAAAGTGACGGAAATTGCCGAAGGGTTCACTTGATCTTGTTCGGGCATGCGCCATGTTGTATAACAGTTTCGACATTTATTTAAAAACACTGCAAGCTGGATTTCTAAATTGTTTGCCTTCACTTTTACTGTTTTTAATGATTCATCTTTAAGTTCTGTGAATAAAGCACGTCAGAAATTTACCCGAAACGTGATCATCACAATCCAATATTTATTAGGCTTAACAAAGCTTCTCATTGCATCTCATTCAAATCTCATTCTTGCTGGGAAATGTCTTCTTGACTAGAGTTAATTGTCTCATTTTATAGACTGTACTGCTGTTTGGACACACGTGGGGGCAGCAACGCCCCTTTTAAAATGCAATCCCACCATGACAATTCAGCAACGACGTTGCCTTAATATGTTTTGGCACTTTTCTTTTATCTCAACCCGACATCATCAAAATTATATTAGTTTTATCTGCTAAACCGGCTTTGTAGCCCCAAAATAATCATGGCAGTATTACTGAGAAAACCAGTGGGTAGCAGCGGCTTATTATGACTATTTATGGGGGCTCATAATTCCCATTACATTTTCTTCTCCTTGGTTGTCAAATCTGCCCATAAAATGCTCTCATTAACTCTGTCACTCCGTGTGAGAAGGCTACAAGAACAGAATGGCTTCCAAGTTCTGGCAGCTGGGCTAAATCCTGCTGGGAAAATGACTTTGGACCAATTTAAGGCCATCTTCTCTGCGTGTGAGGTCATTTCCGGGGCCTGCAAAGACTTCTGATGGATTCACCAAACACGTGGGGCTCAGCTATGTTTGCCAAAAATCTTCATTCATTTTCTCCACATATCGAGCTTCAAAATTGCAGATATGATCAACATTTTTCTGAAATCACACCTCATTTCTGTCCTTTGCAGAGTTTCACAGCCTTAATGGACATAGATTTACCTTCATAAAAAGGTTTATCGTCACAAAATAACCCTGAATTCCTGTCTGAGCGGAGGGGTTTTCATCAGGAAACGTGCACACTGCATCCACATCTAGCTCTCTGCAGCAGTTTCTGCTCTCTCATGCAGGCAGCATTCAAACATGGTTAAAAAAGCAGACGGCTAATTAAAATAAATGCCTGCTATGCTTGACTTTTATTATCACATTTGTATAAAGGGAAAAACAGGAATTGGGAAACAGCTTGATTAACTGATTTTCATATAATTGCACAGAAACACTGTCAACTTTGTGTGGACTGGCTCCACGCAGCCTGAAATTTAGAGTAGAGTACGGTTTAATTTCATTTCACTCAGCCTCCGAAGCCTTTCAAGCCAAAGCACAATCAGCCCGGCCTTGCATAATTCACTTCTCTATCACGCCACCATCTAATTTTGCATATTGAGGTGGACAGAGCGCTGGTGATTAAAGCAAATTTCTGCCCCTGACTGCTAATGCTCCGCAGTTCTGGCACAGAAACATCCGATTGCAGCTTTTCTTTTAAATAAATAAATATACTGGAAATCACCCGAGGACCCTGGCGCTAAATCACTGCTGATACGCCCACAAACGGGCAGAGAAAAATGATGCCATAGAATCCAAAAAAATGTTGTAGGAGGAAGAGGAGGAGGACAGGAGTTTAATCTTCAGAATATGAAGTAGAGACCTGACTCCAATCCGCAGCTCCTTCCGTTTTCCTTAACCCGAGCTGTCAAAGCCTCTGGCTTAGCACAAGCCTCCGAAACCCTATCGACAGCGAGCCCACTTCCCACTTTTCTCTCCATTTTAACCATTTTTTCCCCCGCGTGTTTTTCCTCGCATGTGACGGTTCCAGATGCATCGTTTATATGTTCAAACCCACAGACCTGTCCGTCAATACATTTTAAATGTACTCTTCAGTCCATTCAGATGGAAATATCAGACCTGCCACTCGAGCAGGGGGTTGTGGGAGAGGCGTGCCTGGTGCAGGAGGCCATGTGGCGGCGTCCAGAACGAGAGACTGCAGATGAGGGAGGGGGTAAAATGCAGCACATTTGAATACCGCTGACCTTATATGCATGCTTTTCATCGGAGGCTGAATTACCTGAACTGCATATAAACCAGTACACCTGGCTGTGGTTGCCATGGATACCAGAGCCCACGTTTTGTCTCTTTCTCCATCACGCGAACAAGACTCCACTGATCTGGAGGTGCAAGTTTTCAGAGATATCCAGTGAAATATTGTGTTGCACAGCGCCAAGCTGCAGCTGCAGCTGCAAGGCACCAGAATTACCTAACAGGCTGGGATTGTTCTGACCCAGACCCCCTCGCTAATCTGGGCTGGAGGCAACAACGTGCACTGGCCAATCTCAATCAATCCGTCAAGGTGTCAAACCCCCCATCTTTTGGTCTTACAAGGATATTCGGCTCCCCTCCCCTCACCGCTTCTCCCATCTCACAGCCTTTTTAAATGAAGAAGTCACCCTTTCTTTTTTTAACTACTGATCTTTTGTGTTTGAATTATTTTATTTTTATTGTTTTTTCCACATGACAGCTCTAGCCTGAGCAAGTGAAGACATTCAAAGACAATTTTACGTCCAAATTCTTGTATTTACAGGACAAACAGTGAAAAGAAATGCAGTTCAGAAAAAGTAAGTCCATTTATGAACATGCTCTTGGCTGTGGTATTGGTAATAAGCCCTTCCTCCCCATTAGTTTACCACTCTGAATGGTGATGATGTCATACTACAACACAACCATATTAAATCCATCCTGACTACAAGTGCAGATTTTATAGTCCTATCTTATAATCCTATCATTCAACATGATTTCCATGACCAGTAAACACTTCCAAGGCTGTAAGTAACAACACAACAGTCAGGGATCGTGTCATAGTGCAGGAAACAGAAAACAGAAGTATTGCTTTGGACAATTTTATCCAGGCTAACCACAATTACCCTTCATCTAAATGGCGTAAGCTTCTCCAGGCCTGCATTTTTTGATACCTTATTCTGTGATTTGTGGCTTTTTTCAGCTTATCCTATTCTTTAAAAGGAAATGTGCCTGCCGTACGCCCCCATCTTGTCTTCCAATAGTGAAGCCAGACAGTGAAAAGCTCACACAGGGTTGGGTAGATGCTGCTCTGGGTGTGTGTGTACGTGTGTGTGTGTGTGTGTGTGTGTGTGTGTGTGTGTGTGAGAGAGAGAGAGCGAAAGAGAGAGAGAGACTTCCCGTCATAACGTGTCATTCAGGGCAACATTACTCCCCACAGAGGCAACCACAGCGGCTCAGTGACACAGAGCGTGAGGTCATCTGTCAGAGAGGAGCGTGCGTTTTGGAATTTTCAGCATTCCCTTTGCATTTACGCGGTTTATTTTGTGGCGCAGCTTGGTTATACGTCTGGTTTAACATGTGTACATACGTTAGGAGAGGGGTATCCGCAAAGACGGTGGAGTTTTCATTCACACTGACAGAAGACCATTACCTTACAAACATCATTCTCATCCCTCTCGCTGTCGAGTTCAAAGGTTGCCATGGCTACCCGAGTCCCAGCAGGACAGCGGCGTTCTTTGCCCTGGAGCCATTGAAGCAAGTGTGCTTCACAGGCGGGGAGGATAAGCTAACCTTTGACCCACCAAGGTCTCAGCAGTGAAGATGATGAGAGGGGGTGTGTAGAGAAACGGGTTGTGAGTTCAGATGATCCACGGTGAAGATGGGAGCGGGGGTTGTTGCCAGAGCAGCCTCAGAGCGTCTCAGCCCGAGTGTCTCATGCCACAACATCCTCGCGAGAGGGTGAGACAGCTGCCCTCAAATCCGCCCAATCTCTCACACCTCTTCTCCCCCGTGTTTTCCTAGATAGCACATCTCTTTGTGTCAGATCTTTGCAGCCGTCACTGCGGTTGCTTGTAAAGATGACAGGAGCGTCGCGCGTGTGTGTGTGTGTGTGTGTGTGTTTGTGTGTGAGAGTGTGTGTGTGTCTGTGTGTGTGAGCCCATGTGCATTGCAGACAAACACGAGTGAAAAGCTGAGAAGAGTCAGAGGTACCTTTGAAAAAACCTTCCCTTTGCCAGGCGAGGAGCCATCCCTGGTGTCGTTAGTGCACATATACAGTACTTTATTGTCTTCAGTTCTCCCACCATCCCATGTGTTTGTATTTGAGAACTGTGAGTGAAAATTCCAGAAGATCAACCGTAACAATAACAATAATTAAAAACACACCATCAACAAACACGGATGTATCAGCTGGTATCACCTCAGCCATATCTTACTTTTGCCATCGTGTGCTTATAAAAGCACGCAGACCGAACAAATGTCAGAATAAGTAGAAGGAATATTTATGGGGTATATTTATGTGTGTTTGCTACATATGTGTGTGTGTACAGTATACATATGGGAGCAGAAGGGGACAGTCAGGAGAAGGATTATTTACTGCCCGGGCGACCTGTCTGTCCTCACGTCCAGCCTCAGCAGATTAAGATGCAGCCGTTGGCGGCTGCCAGGGCCGGCTGTGATTGATGGGGAACACGGGGCCCACGGAGGACCGGTGGAATTCTGAGCAGAGCCCGTAGGCACCAACCAGCCATGCAGCTCTGACTCTACTGCTCCCTCCTGTCATTTTTCCCTGCTCTGACTTTTCTTCATCGCTCTGCTGCGCTTCCTGGCATTTTTTCCTCCACCGTCATTCCGCAGCTTCCCGCATCCCTGTTTTTCTGTCACTCCATCACTGCGCTGGACCGGCCTCGTAAGCAGGCCCCCTCCAAGACGCTGTTTCAGCAGCTTTGGATGTCACGAAACTGCAGGTGCACCAGAGAAGGGCCAGTGTGAGGCAGAATGTGCTCTTCATAAATAATTCAGTGGCTTTTGGGGAGCGTTGTGAAAATCTGGCAAAATGTGCGTAAAATTAGAGACAGAAGATCACGGGTTGGCTAACTGCTCGATGCTCATCTCCATTTCTAAAATCCTGAGATAGAATATATTTGGCGGGAGTGTTTAGCCATCAATAATAACTTTAAAACACTGTCAGTCCCTTTTGTACTGGTTTACCATGCCCATCTACCCTACCTTTAGGTACTAGTTGAATTCTCCCAAAATATAGCAAGACAAGCCAGAAAGAGCCAATTATGTAACAACATTTGCTTCCAACAGCAGTAGGGTTTGAAGTTTAAGGCAGTTAAGGCACAGTTGTTCTCATTGCTGCTCGCAGAGATGAAGAATTTCAGCTAAAGGAAGAAAGCAGCAAATACTTCAGTGTCTCATTTGGACCTGCTGTTAGATTCAAAATAATCTTGCAGTGAAAGATGAGAATGTAAGATGGATGTGTGTGTTTATGAGAACAAACTGCACTGGAAGGGTTTTTGTTGGACTCCCCAGGGCAAAAGAGACATGAGTCAGCGGCCAGCAGGATTTATTGTGAATTGATTAAATTAGCATTTGTCCTGCGACCGTGGAGGGAGTGGTCTGCCAGAGCAAACATGGGCAGAGATGCGTTGTTGTCATGGGGGAAAACCGGCAGGCACTGGATAGACTTAAGGAATATGGAGAAAGAGACAGGGAGAGAGAAAAAAGGGAGAAAAATCTAGTACAATGCAGAAGACAATTAGTGCTGATGTCAATAAGTCAACATGATTAGCATCGGGATCACTGGGATGTAAATACTCCGGGAAACAAGTCACCGTTTATGAAGCTGCTCCTCACTGCGATCCAGTGGCTGAGCAAAGGGGGTCGCGCGCACTGGTCTTGCTGACAAGTCTTTTTATGACATTCATCAAGCCATCTGCCATTTTCCGCTCAATTAATTTGTTATGGGAAGTGGGATCAATTAAGTGCGCACCGTAATGGCTTTATATCCTTGTTTCCCTTTTATAGCCCAATATTTTCTGTGCTCCACTCTGGCATGAAAAGGTGAAATCGATATCCTAGGCTATTTTCTCCTCCTGTGGACTAATTTGTTTTTGCCACTATTCCTGGCATGATAAACTATTCGTAATGAGGGTCTAGGACGGGGAAGGGGGGGGGGGGGGGGGGGGGGGTCGGATGCAAACGTAAAACACGGCCAACTGGGTGCGCTCTCGACAGAAGCGGCGCACTAATCCACCAGGATCTGATCGGGATGTCACTACAGGTGGAGTGGTATCAGGAGGGATTGACCTTCGCCCTGTTATCATCTGACACATTGGTCACCCGTGGCGGCTGTGAGTGGCTTAGGAGGTGGAGTTGATAAGGAAAATGGGCAGCCCATTTGGGACAGTTGGTCTGACGGTGACAGGTGAAGGCGTGTTGTCTCGCAGCGCCATTAGCACGAGTGTCACGAGCCGTCGAACTCGCCCGGCTCACCTCGACCTCTGCGATGTATTGATTGCCTCCCCATTAGGACCACTGATGGAGTTGACGATATGATGAAGAAGCGGGGAAGTGGCGTGGGTGTTGTTTAAGGGTGTGCGCGAGCATGGCTTTCAGGGCAGGTTGAGGGACCATCATAGCTCCTGGAGGAGGCCTGGTGACAACGACGTATTGATTTTGACATCATCGGGAAAGTGGACGCGCTTTCAAGCCCCGGTCTTAAAACAAGGCGACCACAGGGTCACCTTGTTTGTGTCAGCAGGCTAACGGAGCCAGCGTGGGTGAATGCAAACGTGACTTGAAGGAGCAGTCTAGAAGAACTTTAGGTCCAAATCCAGCCTGATTTTTTTTTAAATGTGCTGGAAAGCATTGCTAGATCTGGTTGCTAAGCAGGGCTCATTGTATGTAACGGATTATTACGAGATAATTTTGAATAAAACCGAAAAATTAAAATCAAATAATTTGTAAAACAACAGATTAAATAAATCTCACCTTCTGTTTCAGTGTGAGAATCTCCTCCAGCCAATCCATTATTTTGACATAATCCTCTTAAATAATAAAAGCATAAACCTCACTGAGGGAAATAAAAATTTTCTTCTGGTAATTGAGGTTCATGGAGGACGTCCTCTTCCCCTCTCAATGCCTATTGAACTGGTCCCGATTATAAATATCAAGTGCCCACTTACGTCAAAGAAAAATGGAAAAGCAGGCCACTACAAGCGTTAGTTGCGCTGCCGCGCTGCCTCCTAGCCCGGAGGTCACAGTCTCCCATTGTTTTCAAAAGTGCAATAAAGCAGTTGCTGCTGTGCCGGGAATTGCAATTCATCATTTGATGGATGATGACCCATTTAATTTCACCAGAGATGATTTCATAACTCCATAAAGTCAAAAAACATTTGTAGTGAGAGCAAATCCATTCTCCTGGAGAAATCCATGCACATTTCTACCTAAATTTGCCTGTGCATTTGTTTATATTTTGACCCATGACTGTTACCGTAGTATGTTACAGAGCCCTGTAATGTGAAACCACAGAAAAGAACAGTAGGACGTGAACAGACTAACAGCCGACTCTACAGTTACACACTAGAAGACCCAGCAAACTCTGGACTAACAAATGACCCCAGTTCTACCATTTGACTCAGCGCTGCACTAATTCATGTAGCTCATGAGAACTACTTGCTTTAGCAAACTCATTTGAGAGTTAGAGCCCCCTAGTGGCCATTTACGGGTGGACAAACGCATCGTACTTGTTGTGGGCGTGGTCACACGAGAGTAAGTGGAAAAGATCACTTGCTGTCCCCGACCTCTACGCTGTCCCTGTTAGCAGGATTAGCAGTGTATGAGACTGAGGTGGAAATGTTAGAAAAATCAAAGCTTTCAAACATTGCTGCTCTTATTTCCTTGAAAAGAAAACAAACAAAAAAAAGCATTTATTTAAAAATATCTTGCTAAAGCGATGGTGTTTTGAGCAAATGTTCCTTTAACACAAGCCTTCGAGCTGCTCTTAATTTCATGGTGATGCAGGGCAGATGTGGTCATCTTAGAACTAATATGGATAAAAAAGCCTAAAGTCATTTTTCCAGACTGTGACAAGCTTATCTGTTAATTGGCTGTGGTGTACAGCACTCACAGCATTTTCCACATATCTAGATTCACCGGGCCATTATCATGTGACCAGATCATCTGTGTGTAATCACATCTGTGCTAATTTAATTTAAATAAAGGTTATTTTATCTGTAGCATTTGTTTGAAAAGGCCGGTGTCCTTTCTTTGTGTGAATTAATGTCACACACAATGAGTGGTGGGTGGGGCTATAGAGACCCGCCACTCAAAGCTTTATATCAGCTGGCGGCCGAAGCTGGACGGTGCTGGCAACCCTTGCCTAGGCGTCAACAGCTACCACAGATTAAAGCTCCATCAATCCCACTGCAATTTATGTATCAATTCAACAACAACAACTAAATGAAATGCCCACATATTGCTTTGATCTCACTGCAACTTGAATACCAAGCAAGAGGCGTGTGGTTTTTTTTTTGTTTTTTTTAAAATTTAAAGTGGATATCAAAGTTGTGCCGGAGCAACGTCTTTCTTTCCTTTCCTTCAGAGTTCAAAAGTGAAACCATTAAAAGCTCTATCCTTCAGCTCCTGCATGGCTGCACCTCCCAGAGCCTCAGGACTTCTGACAATAAACAACTCGTACATTTCTCACCGCCGCACCAAGACCCCAGCTTCCCTCGCCGCCATCGGTATTCTCATCACTCCTCTCGTGATCTCTCCTCTCATCTATCAGCGTGTATCTGGGTGGGATACTGGGATGTTTCTTTATTTATACCGCATTGGTTTCAACAGAGAAACCTATGGGAGGAGACGAGGGCCAAAAAACATCAGTTGCCGAATTTACTTTTCACTTCCTTAAAGAAAGGTCTGATTCAAAATTTTGACCGTAATCTTAATTTCTCAGTGAAAAAGAGGTTTCAAGGGAAAAACAGAGTTCAGAATAACAACTGTCCCATTTACATACTTTTATACGTCATGGTCCTCCCATTGCAGCCCATCCATCGCTAAAGCCCCTCCCCCAACAGAATAAGTTACCTTCCTGTGTCCATGTTAAACAGCCTCGCCTCTCTCGCCTCCTCACCTCACATCCTGCTCTCTGTCGTCCTCCTCACCCCTTCCTGAACCCTCCCTACGACCGGCCCTGTAATCCAATTAAAAGCACATTAGAGCCAAATGAATAGCGGTAGATTTAATTAGCTGCTGACGAAGGCTGGCTGGCTGGATGGCTGGCTGCCTGGTAGCTGGGCGAGGAGGACGGGCTTCAGACGCAGGCAGGGGAGCCAGCAGCTCGTTCGCATTTACCGCAGCTGATGCGGAAGCTGCGTCAAATGACACATTGCAAGATTTCCAGGTCTGCAGGTGGATTGTAAAAGGATTTTGAAAGGTGGACACATATTTGTTTGAGAGTGTGTTCTAAGAAGAGAGGCAATAGAGCCCTTAAGTGTGTGATGAAATATAGATTTGTGGGTTTTTTTGCTGTGTTTATAGTTTCTTTTTGAAATGCTACACATGGAGTCTTCACGGTGGATTTAGTATCCACTCTAGATACACAACAACCCCCCTTTAATCTCTTAGTTTTGGCAGCTTTGCCAAAAACACGAGTTAGACCTTAAAGCAATGCGGCTAATTATAAACTCCCATGGATAAAATGCCCGCACAATTTACTGAACCTTTCAAAATTAAGCTTTTGCGGCACCAGTCGACTCCCAGCTCGCAGCCCTCTCGTCACTGGATGCAACCTTTTCCCTCTGCGGCAGCCTCCCGATGTGCACAGTCAGCAGAGTCATCAGCGTAACCCACTGTGGCATTTACATGATGGACCCGAGTGTGTGTGCAAGTGTGTGTGTGTGTGTTTTCAGCGCCTAATGAAGAGAGACAGTCTCTGCCAGGGTCCCTCTCCCCAACCACCAGGGGTCTCAACTCCAGCACAGACTGAGGACACTTTTAACAGCCGCTTGTGCACACACGTGCGCGCGCATCTGACGCAGTTATTATGTTCTTGGGCACACGCACACGTGCGTGAACGTGAACGTGAACGTGTACGTGCGAAATGAGATCCGGGTCTTGGCCTCTCCATTTCTCTCTGCAGGTAATAAAAATATAGAGTGCCCTCCAGATCCCTTTATAGAGAGAGAGAGTTGAGACCGCAGCGAAATCTAGGACAGGCTCCATTGATTTGGAGGCTACAGTATTACTCGCCATCACAGCCAAGGCAATACGAGAGGCCTTTTTTTTTTTTTACAAAAAAAAAAAAAAATCACAGTTACCTAAAGCCCAGAGGGACAACAGAGAGATGGGACAGAGAAAAGGAGGACGGGGGAGGGATTCAGTGGGAAAACGGTCCTTTGTTTTGCTTCCCATCAAACATTTCACAGTATGTGCTAGCAAGGATTTGTGGCCAATCGCTCTACGGATCTCAGAAATTTTCCTTTGTGTTACATGGAGCTGCATTTACATTTTGATTTATAATGAGCAGGGGTGTGTTGTGTCACTCCTGGGTCCTTTCGGGTGGTTAAAAGCCCATTGTGTTCACTGAATGTCAGTCTGGTCCCAGTTTGGTTTTCTTCCAGCAACACCCTCAATAACTCGGCTTTTTGGACTTCTAAAGGTGTGGGTGGACAAGGGGGATGTTTTCCTACTTGTCTTGGATTGGGCTTTCCAGATCTCAAGAGAGAAGTGGAGTATTCTGGGTCGAGCCATGTGCCGACCCCCCTCGGTCTGGCTAAAAAAGATAAGACCCTGTCATTGTATCCCTCCACTCCACAGGCCTGACCGCATCAAATATTCATGGGCCACAGCAGACTCTTAAGTAAACTGGCCAATTTGTTGCGGAAGACGTGCGTTAAGATTGGCTGGGCCGATATGCCCCTGCCCCCCGAGGAAGGGCCCAGACGGGGGGGTGGTTGGCTGCCATTTTGGCCCTCCTGTCTCTATTGTTACCAGCCGTCGGAAAGCAGCACGTGGCGGCTTGTCTGAGGGTAATGGGCCTGGCGTTGAATGCGAGGGCGGAGCTGGGCCTGGAGAAGGGAGGTCAGGAGAAGCCATCTTTCATCCGAATGGGCATTGAGAGGTGGTTAGGAACAATGAAGGACCGACGTGCAGCCATGTTTGAATGACAAAAGGCATGAAGTAATGTGCTGATTGGGAGGGACGGGCTTGGTTTGGAGGCAGTTTTCCAGCTCTCTGCTGGAATTTTTCTTAAAATCTTGCATCTTCAATTTATCTCTCAAGGTGCACGTCGCATCACTTCCTTTTCTGTAGCTAAACACGTCTTTGCATTGACGAACCAAAAGAAAACACTTTTGATGGATGACTCTTGCTGCTTCTCAAAATAAAAGCTCCATCTCTTCATCTCCCCGAGGATAGCAGTTGATAAATCACTAAAGCGCATTTTTATTCTGCTTTATGGGCGTAGAAGTTGAGCGCTGGCTAGGGGTAGACACAACTTTATGCCTGGCGATTCCCTGTAGGGCATCCGATGGAAATGAGCTGAGAAAGCTGTCGGAGAAATGTCTGGTAGAAGGAAAAAGATATAAGGAGATGAGTCTCATAAAAGCCAGAACTCATAAAACTGTTCAACGGATCTGAGAAGTAAGGATTCCTTGAAGCATGGAGAAGCAGGCGACAGTCGAAGTGGGGAGTAATCCTCAAGAACGCAATCTGTGGCTGTCGAGGAGGCAGGAGGGACAGAAGATGGTGGGGCGCAACCGAGGCCAGGCACAGTTTATTAGGTCACTTCCACAGAGGACCTGCAACTGTTCAGCGAGTGACCGTTTTGCCGGGTGATCCCTGACAGCCTGCTTGTCATCTGGCGCCAGTGAACTCAGGAGAGTAGAAGCCTGTTGTGAATATCAATTGTGTTTTAGAAACAGAAAAATGAGGGAAGGAACCTTAATTGAAGGTGAGAATGGATCCCATTCATTTGCCCTGCAAATGCCATCTGTCCCTGTAGTGCTTAATTTCTCCTCCTTCAACTGTACGTGAGAAGTGTCTTGCAGGACAAAACTGCACCTAAATCATTGAAAAATAGCATTCAGTTTAAGGAAGCAGATTATTTCTTTCAGCTTGAGAGCCTTGATTGTTGCGTGAATGGGCTGTTGGTGAATGAGGCCATTTACATGCTAATAGCGATGCGGGGCAATTTCCTTATCATGTATGTAAATGAACACATTGGCTGGATCTTTGTTGGCCAAACACGAACAGCTAACAATATGCTGACTTCATGTTAACGCTTCACTTTATTTATTCATATGGTAATTAAACACTGCCGACACACATGATTCTTCGCTGATAGGCTCGTTAGTATGAATTATCTCTAATTAGGAAAATGAACCAATCCGTCGCACCTGTGGTTTCTGACATATCTTTGGGATGAGGGGCCTTCAACATCTGTACCGATGCTCCAGGAGCAGCTCCTGCTCGTATAGGCGACACATATATTCATGCGCGTGGGAGGTTTTCCGGCTTGTGTGCCAGTACGGTTCTTCAATGTAGGAGTGGAAAAAGTACGAAAAAGGTACGCACGAGGCCGGCGTGGGCGCGGTTGAGGATTATTCTGAGCCGCTGCCATCTGTAAACAAGCAGACAGGTTCTTTCCACAATGGTGAAGAACACAGACAGAGAAAAAACACATTTTTAAAATTATTGTATAGATTATTATTATCATCGCGTGTTGGCTGAGAAAGCTTGCAGCAGATTAAGCCAAATCAATACCAAAAGCACACGCAACAACGCAGCAGCTCATCCTCGAAGCCATGTGACATTTGCTTTTAATTGTATGACACTTTGAAAATCATCTTTTATGGTTTTTACGCCCTAACAGTGGTTGTTGCTGCACATTATGATGTCATAATAACGGGCCCACCGGCAGGACACTGAGGTATAGCTGGTCATTAAATAGCAATTAGGCTGCCTTTAGCATTGTGCGCAATTGCTGCCATAAAAGACAAAGAATGTAGCCCCATAAAGTTTCAGGACAGTCAGCAGCCATTTTTAAATATCATCATATGGTCGCAGTAAAAGAAAAGCCGGGAAACTGTACATAAAGCAGATGGATTCACGCTGATTCACTTTACAAAACACATAAATCCCAAGTTCTCCTCCAGTTTTTTGATTTGTTAGCACACAATTGGGCAAAAACACACAGTTACCTGCAGTAACAGAACAATACTTGTAGTGGAACCTGAGAGTATGTGCAGAAAATGCAATCCTCCAAATTTCTATCCTGCTGACAACACATGACCAAAAAAACCTGCGGAAGTTTTAACCTTGTGTCGCCTTCGCAACTCACTGACAGAGGATAATGTGACATTTGCCGAACGTGTGTGAAAATACGGACACACGGACACCACCTCCTGCGGGACGGAGTGTGACTCAGAGGTCATTCCAATAAAAAGAAAAGGGGACGTTTTAAGTGAGAGTGGAAATCCAATTAGGACTCTGGTACAGTCGCCGTGGCATTTAACAAAGAACTCTCCTCCGTCCGTCTAATGCACTTTACGTTATAGCATTGTCCCGTATTATGTGTCTAAGATAAGTTAGGCTTCCATCCAGAGCCGTGATGATGGCATTAGCCAACACATGCTGTAACGACCAATCACTGCTGCTTATATCCATCATGTGTTTATGCACACGTGTACACCTTTCCTGAAATATGTGTATTATCTCAAGGCGGGGAGGAGAAAAAAATCAATAAAAGGCAATATTCCTATTGGATTTAGTTTATGCCATCGACCCATTTCTGCCAGTCCGATGCATAGATCATGCGCGCAGCGGCGCACGAATGATCTTCTCACCTCCACCCGGGGTCAGCGCATCGACGGTCACAGCTGCTGCGTCGGGGGTTTACCTGGCGCTCAGATAACAGACGGGATGAGGCAGGAAAAAAGAGAAGTGATGGAAAACTGGACGCCAGCCGAAATAAACACAGCGGCAGATTTAGTTTTGGGTAACTGGAAGCTTTTACTGGTTTTGGCTGTCTTTGGTGGTTTGAGGTTTACGTGGGTTCATTGTTTTGGTGAACTGGTTTGCTCCAGATTCAGCATCGTGTTGTTTTCCAATATTTCCAGTACAATTAGCATGTGACAACATGTGAGTCATCAGCCCCCCACAGAGGCAACACGTGATGCCCCAAAGGTCGTAATCAGGCCCCTTGTGCCAGTCGTTGCCTTGACTTTGCCTCCGCCCACCAAACTGTCTCGCAACCCGTTTACAGGAACCCAACATTGCAAAGTGGCAGGAGACCGACCTGGCGACTCGCGGCGCCACTCGTCTGGACCGATAATGAGTTCCCACAGGCCTGGGATGGGGCACCAAATGTGTGTGCGTGTCGACTAGAGATGTATGTGGGTCCTTCCTTGTTATTGAAGAACAGAGATTTAATGGCAAAAGGAGATAGAGAAAGTTTAAACTTGAAATCGCCCCAGTTTGGTCAACCCCCAGCAGGGTTTGGCTGTAATGAGGGCTGGTTCTGCTCTTGCTGTCTGCTGCCCTCTGTCAGTTTCTCTGCTTCTGCCTTTTCTTGTCCGTCTCTGTGCTCCGCGGCGGATGGTACAGACAACAGATCACTCCCAGGAGGCCTTGCCCTGAAACATTATCCATCATGTTGACAGCGGCACAGCTCCAGAGTCTTAAAGTGAAGAAAATATCATGTTCTACAAGCAGATAAACTCCTGCTTCGGACTCTCCCAGACTTTTATTTCCTGGATCGAATCTGTTTCACTCTGGCTGACAGAACAGGTGTGGAAGAGCTTTTGGAGTTCAATATCATCGAGATCAAAATCACCGTTTTTAAGATGAAACGACAGCCCAAATCGATATTTATCTGACAGGTATTGGAGCACAACCACTTGGGTCCACGGTGGTAGGAACACTGTTATACACGTCACCCGGCAACTGTTGGCAGTCTATCACGCTGGCTGTCCTTGTAAACATAAAAACCACACACAGACAAGCGCAGATGACAAGGAAAACGCTGAGATATATGATGTAGGGAGGAAGGTAAGAGGACTCTGGGGGGTGTAAACGGGAAGACCCAGATGGAAAATATTGCGCTTATGACTTCAAGCTAGGAAGCGATAAAACCTCCAGTGAACGAACAATCACATCACCCATCGCAGAAACGGCATCGTCGACGTTCAGTCAAAGACGTCTATAAATCAGTCCCGGGCACACACCACGCTGGCCCGGAAAATCCTGGATCCGTCCCGTTATACCTCTTTGCTCTTCTACGACAGTCTGGTAAGGACCCCCCCCGATCATAGCTGACTGTTGGCTCTGCAAGCTAATGCATGTGAAGGCCCTCTACTGTCATTGCAAACAGTTGCCAAATGTAGGGGTAACCACTGCCAGGAGCAACAGAGGAACCAGGAAGCTTCTTATCTGACACATTTGGGATTCGCCAGCTAATATTTAATTTCCCTGGGAGTGAGGACATTGGGTTTTTTTTTACATGTAAATCGGATGAGTTAGCCCAGATTTACGCACGAAACAAATCCAGGTAAGGTCAAAAAAGAAATGTTCCCACCTTTCCATGTGTTGACCAGAAAGAGCTCCCACTGTTTCTGTGATTCATCCAGGAACGGGATCACTTCCAGGGACATTCAGGTGCAAAAGCTGCACAGGCCGAGTATGAAATCAGTTTGGAGTGACTTCTACTGTGGTTCAAAGTTCTGTGGGCCTTCATAGTTTCTATAGAAGTCTCCCAGCTCATTGTTGAAGTCAAGCAAGCATGACAATAACTGCAAAAAAAAGGGGGTTTCAGACCTTCAAACCGTCAGCCAAAATGCTCAAAAAAGTTGAAGAAAGTGCACACACCTGGCTCCACTGCCAGATACTGCGAGGCATACAGGACAATGGGGGACAAAAGGAGCTCCAGCTTTTGTTGCTCTTCCTCCTCAAGAATTCCAGCTGCATTCAATCACGTCTTTCTCAAGGTCTGTGTGAGCTGAAGGAAACTTAAGGTCAGGAGTTTGCAAAGAAAAACGGAGATGCGGAGACGATGGAGGATGAATAGTAGAGGTGCATGAAGAGTGTGAAAGATGATAAAAGGAGAGAGAATCAGTCGTCTTTAATTCACCGAGGTCGACATGCAGGGATTTATGGACAGAACCATGTTCCGTGAGCGCATGTGAAAACACGTTTCCATACTTCAACACTGACCTTGTGAAACTCCAAAAAAATGCCGGAATTCTTTCGACGTGGCCGTTTCAAGGTGAGTTTACATGCAGACAGACTCTCAAAGACGGGCAGAGCCACAGACCCTGACTGGCTCCATGGGTCAACAATCTGCCCCAGTTATTTTGATAGAGAGCCGAAAACATCCTCGTTGGAGTTCTTCCGTTTTGCCAGCAAACAGCAAATGAATCCTCCCAAATAGTGATTCTGACGTGCTTGACCTGCCTCTGTTGCAGGATGCGCACGTGCGCATCCAGTGCCAGGACCATGGAAGAAGAAGAAGAAGAAGAGGGGTGGACATCTTGGCTCATGTTTAGCTCAGGCTGAACATGAGCTCAGATTGAAGCCAGTGAGAGGGAGGTTAGCGCTCCATCCACAGCAGTGGAGATGGGGGAGGTTCGAGCAACGAACAGTTCGAATGTGACAGCGATGCTGCAACCTTGAAACCTTAGGTGGGCGGGAGACGAGGCCCGCCGGTGTTTTGTGTCAGTGAGCGCTAGTGAGGGAGATCAGAGGCCTGTTGCTGCATGGTGACGGGAGACTCCACGCAGGGACAAGGACACATGTGACTTCCAACTCCCTGCCAGTGAAGGGACTTGGCCGTCTTCTCCCCTGCTGTGCAAAGAACACAGCGGAACACAGATTCAAGGTTCATTACTGCGTGTTCTCATCTCGCACGAGGTTATGGGCGGAACTGGTGTGTGTATTTATAGAGAACGCAGACATCAGACTGGCTTAATGACATGAGGTACGGATGTGCCACAGGATCCAGCTCATTTAGCACCACTGTGCTGTCTTGATCGCTGGGTTCTCACGGGTCGGTCACAATGGCGAGGTGGGGGATCATGGCAAGAAATGCGTCAGTCAAGAGAAAAATTCTGCTCAGTGGATGAGCAGCTGTGAACCGTACACTGAGGGTTGCTTCGACGTACAGACGCCTCCTTAGCTTAGCCTGTTGTTAAGTTTAAGTCAAGATGTCCTGTAAATTCAACAAACTGAAACCAGATACCTGAGAACAGTGCTTGGCATCCTGATACATGGGTGTCAAAGAGAAAGAGGTGCTTTCATATAGACTGGGTCTCTCAAATCTTTCTTCATCTTTTTGGTTGACCTGCGCGGCAGCAAAGTCAAAAATATGCACACGCATGCACTCCCCTTCAGAATAGCATCCCCGGAATGAAAGGTGCAGCCCCGCCGCCTCGTCTAGCCCCTCCCAACCCCACTCGCTCCTCTCCCCCACTTCAAACATCAAAAAGAAGGGTGCTGTCTCCAGAAAGGCTCACCCAAGGCTCATAGGGGAGGGGTGGGTTTCAGAATTCTGTCTGAGAGCGGGGTGATAGATAGGGGGGAAAAAAAGACGTGGCTGATGTTGGCGCCTCATTTATGTCCTGCGCACTCCCCTTGTGTGCTGGGCGAGGACTGGGTTCCACTGATTAGTGCGAGAATGTTCTAAAGAAAACGAGAAGGTGCCATGCTACTGCCTGTAGCAAAGTTACACTGATGGAAAGACTGGTCCGTGTGTGTGTGTGTGTGTGTGTGTGTGTGTGTGTGTGTGTGTGTGTGTGTGTGTGTGTGTGTGTGTGCATCAGTGAAAGGGAAAGAGACGTTAAGATGGCGCGCTGGTGCAATGATTAAGTCATTTTTCATTCTCGCCTTTGAGTGTCTTGTCTTTGATGCTGGTTTTAAAAAAGCCCCTCCCACACAGACATCATTAATGAACAGAGAATTTGTCCCTCAAGTTGGAAGAACAGGGTGACAAGGGTTGGGAGGGGTTGTCAAACAA
Organism: Takifugu rubripes; assembly: GCF_901000725.2. Classification (NCBI taxonomy): domain Eukaryota; kingdom Metazoa; phylum Chordata; class Actinopteri; order Tetraodontiformes; family Tetraodontidae; genus Takifugu; species Takifugu rubripes. The sequence continues at coordinate 7,547,979 of NC_042292.1, read as the reverse complement.
TTCATCCACAAAGAGACATGATGTGACGGATCACTGTTTTGTTTGTTATGTTAGCGCAGGCATTTTCGTTGGCTAACAGGCCTACCACCATACAGAGGCCTTATTTAATCTTGCTAAATCAGAAGACCACCCCCCAGTTTTACAGTAATACAGTAATTATCATTCATGAGACAGCCGTTACCGCGCGTGCCTTAAATAGGATAAAGCAGCGATGATGTTGTACGGGTATATGATCAATGCAAACATGTCAGAGGACGTTTAATGGGTGTCTTCATGGTGGCTCTTCCCTTCTGATATGACAGTCAGATGAATGGCTGTGGATCACGCCACTGGCACGGGCCGAGCGCCATCATGGAAAACGATTTTGTGTTTACTTGTTTCCATCTTTAGGGTGACTATTACGCAATACAACCTGCATTAACCGGCCGGGCCACCTGACGCCACGCACTCCATCATGCGGGATATAAGCAGATTGTGCATTTGATTAATGGGACAGCGGCGAAGGTTGTGAATAACATTAGGGACCGCATGCTAGCACCAAGTTCTGCTGACGGGAAACATTGTGACTTTGAGGATAAAAGATCTCCCATTCACCCACGTTTGGCGTGTGATCTATACAGAAGATGGAATTCTGACAACTTTAAATGCGATGATAATAAAACTTGTCAGATCGTCTCAGGTAGCTGGCGTCTCCGTCTAATTTTACACCTGCTGTAGGAAAGCCAGATGAGCCATGCGATGCAGATGAGAACGTAACAGCATTCGCCTTCCTTTTCTTCCCAGGAAGGCGAAGCGAGCGATGTAAAGTCTGATGCTGTTGATTCTCGCTGGCGTCAGAATGAAAGGCTCGGAGACTGACAGACACAAAAGGGCTTTTTGAGATTTGTTGCAACGGCAGGAGCCTGCCTCTCCCTCCAAATTTGCCACTTGACAGTGATGGAGAGCCTGTCTGATACCACGATGTGTTAGTCCACGAGCGTGCACCTGCAAACACAACCGGGAGTGTGTTTAAAGCCCCCATGTCTGTCTGACAACATCATTAGTGTGTCTGTGTCTGTGTGTGTTACGTCTTCTTTCTTCTGTCTGTCTCTCCTGACGTGGGGAAACAGGTGGAAGGGTACTGGAAGGGAGCAGACATCATAGGTTCCGTCTGTTACGTCTCAGGAAGCGCTTCAATGTGCTGGGATGCAGATACGCACTGCGGCTGGATGACAATGGGGGAAGTGTAGATAATTCCCAGTGAAGACATGAAGACTGGCTTGTACAGTATTTCTCCCAGCAGAGCTCACGATAAGTGCTCATCCCACAACTGTCACGCTATTTCGCTCCCCCTCAGGCCTCTTATTGCCGTGTGAGGGCCCCAATTACCGTAGGCACACAAGACAATTCACGTGTCAACCGCAGACATCCAATCCTCTTTTCAGAGGCAGTTGCTATGACTTCAAACCATAACATTTGTGAACAAAACCCATTTTTCTGTGTGGTCTTCTCAACCAAAACAGCAGAAAACAGAAGGGAACGATGATAGGTTGTTGGTATTCACTTATGTCTGATCCAAATATTGCCAGCACCAGCCTGGCCAGGTGACTTCTGATCCCTCTCCACCCTCTCACCTGAGCCACAGCGGGCCCGTCTGCACCGATCAACACGCTCACTTCACTGTGAGTTGTAGTTATGCATGAAGTCACAGCACCTCCTCATTCGAGGCTGCGAGGGCGTGATGTGATTGTCACAGAAATTGCTGAAGATGGTGACAGACACTGGGGGGCTAACAGCCTCTCGCTGGCAATAAAATCATCAAAAACGAACACATTCCCACTTCACACGCACGGTTTCTCCACATTTTTCTTTGATCCGTCTGGTAAAAATGACCTGGCAGCGAATAAAAGGTTCTGAAAAGGAAGGAAGGAAGGCAGAGAAAATTAAAAGACAAGGAGGTGAAATGGTGCTCTTCACTGCTGGGCCTCATGCCCCCTTCTCTCCACATGAGAGGGAGGCCTCTGATGAGGTGTTGATTGCCTGTGGGCACAAGTGGTTTCTCCAAACACTCCAAGAGTGGCCCATCCTCTGATTAGATTCAAGTGTTATAACGGCAAATAGGCTCAGACACTCGACCGTATATTACAGCATTGAGAAAGACCTCAAGGCCAGCGCTTTTATTAAAATGGTGTCCTGTAAACACCCGGACCAACCTAAAGGTCGTTTTGCGGAAGGCGTCATGCACGGTTTCATATCTGAAGTCAGAATATATTAATCCAACTCAGTGTGGCACTCTATACGTGAATGCTTTTTTAGCTCTCGGGATTAAAATGGTCATTAAAAGAAGCTGTGCTATCATTTTACTGTCTTTTTATGACTTGAACTGAAAAAATGAAGAGAAAACCAGTCAGGAAAAGAACAGAAAATGAGCTAAAACAAGCAAAAACCTCTTTTGGGGAAAAAAAGGGGCCCACACTGCCCCCTACCATATACAGTGGTACTTCAGAGTGCCGCTAATCATACGTGAAATAGCATGTTGCTCTCCACGCTGTTATATCTTTTTAGGATTGGGTGCTCGAATTCCCAGGCTGTTTCTTTTCCAGTGGTTATTTATTTATTTTACAATTGTGCTCTTCTTCACAGTCAAGCTAGCTTGTCCTGACTGGCAGGCTAACATCTGACTGAGTTGCTCTGAGATCCTGAAAGGAAGACAGCACAAGCCTGGTGTCCTGTTGAGGGACGCACTACATCTACAAAGGTTACAGCTGCGCCACAGTGGCTTTCGCTGCTGTCGCATTTTCTCCTGGGCTGAGAGGAGAAAAGGGTTTTTGACTTCCCGCTGATGAAAATGTTGCATGTCGGTTGAACTTATGACTCTTGTAGAAGAGCCCTGATTGAGAGGAAATGTTCCATTGTCATTTTCCTAGCAAGGTAATCTGTGATGTACTGTTCAAAATGGCAGTTCCAGAAGGGTTTTTTTGTCGTAAAGAATATACATGAACTTTTTAGGGTTTACATATAATTTTTTTTTTTTTTAAAAAGAAGCTGTTAGCTCACAGTCCACACACACTCACACACATTAGCCCACCCTGGCATCTCTCTACATATATATAGATGCTCACAAAAACATACATGTACAGGCAGACACTGCATGAATATTTAAGAGGTTTCAGTCTGCATGTGTTCCATATATGTCACTGTCAGTGTCTCAAGAGCTGGTTTCAGGGCAGGGGGCTGATGAGCAGAGTGTGTGTGTGTGTGTGTGTGTGTGTGTGTGTGTGTGTGTGTGTGTGTGTGTGTGGAGTGTGGGCACAATGGCGAACACAAAGTGGCCTTCTTCATATATCATGTAGCTCCTCCTCGCCAGGAGCACTGCTTCTGTCGAGTGTATGAGATGAGCACACAAGACCTCACCGCTCTTCATCCTCTCCTGTGTGTGTGTGTGTGTGTGAGAGGGAGAGAGTGCGAGAGAGAGGAAGAGAACATTATGTACATCTGTGTGAAGAAAGCAGGTCAGTGGGGTAGGTCGGGCCATAAGTGTGTGGGAGGTGTGTGAGTCTTCTGGATGCATGAAGTTTGGTGAATTATTAATTTTCTTTCGACATGTTTAATTAAGAGATCATCACCGTGCATTTCAGAATATTAAATATAAATTTGCAACATTCACTCATCATCTACAATTTGATAAATCTGTAAATATCTGTTGTCAGAAACCTTTAGAGAACCCCCCCCACACACACACACACACACACACACACACAATTTCCTTTACCATTATGGGAAATGTTTATCTAGACTCAATTATTAAATTCATATTTAAAAATGCTTTTGGTATTGTGTGTTTTAATGAGTGCAAATGAGCATAAGAACCCGTCTGTCAGAACTAACGCTGCCCTGTCATTGGCTGAAAACCATCCAAGCCCAACTCCCATGTGACCTTTGTGGCCTCAGGACAAGAATCCAGCACTGCAATAAAACGTTCCCATAAACCATCTACTGTAGCGACTTAGCCACACGTAAAGGATTAATGACCTGGCCAACGATGCCTTGCTTTTCCACCGAACGCTGTGCGATGGGTAAACGACACCCCCTGCGGAGTCTGACAGGAACTCGCAGCGCTCCGTCGCCCCGTGTCCACTCTCAGCGTGGCGCCTGATGTCATCACATGAGCCTCGTCTCTGGCGCAGAGTAAATCTGGTGTAATAAGACAGGAAACTGTTTATAATGCTGCTTATTAACACTGTAAAACATTTACACACAGTTTTCACTCACTTCTTTGTTACCAGCCAGCAGCTACCAGACATGAAATCAACAGACACACAATAAAAGGAGGCACTAAAAACCGTCAAAAGGGAATTAACGTCACGTGCATCCACCCCTAACCTTCCAAACACACATGAGTGATCCTCTTTGCTCCCTGGGTGCTGCCTTCCTTGGACGTTGCAGTTTGTTTTAAGTCAATGACACTGCAAACACTCGCCAGAGCACGAAATGTCCATCGATCCGCTGCTGAAAATAGTCCCAGACAAACGTAGACTTTACTCGTGTTTCAGCAAAAAAAAAAAAAAAAGGCCAATCACATGTTTCAGGATCTCAAGAACTTAGAAGACAAAATAGAAGATGGGCTACTTAATTACGGTCTGAATCCAATGCTACACCCCCACGTCAGTATCTCTTGTGTAATCTTGCTGCCATCTTGACTCCAATTATCAGAGCAGTATTGTGCTTTATTGTGAGGTAAAACTGAAATAAAACATTTCAATTTCCTTCAGACAAAGCGCATATTGAAACATGCAGGCTTACAACATTTAGCCCCTAAATACTGTTATTGTCTGTTGTTGCAAGCCTCCGTTACACACATCTATCAGTACGTAGCTGATCAGGAAATTAGCCACTCCACCAGCTGGAGAATGGAGAATTCATGTGTGTATTTAATTGTCTTTTCAACAAATGTAGGAAAGACCTTTTTACCCGACTGCTCTCCATCCATCTTGCCCCCTTTTAACTCAGCCTCTTTGCAGACCCCTTTTACACATGCTAGCCATACACCGCGGCCGCGCCAGCACGCCAGAGCCAACCTCATTACTGTGTGATTATGCGAAATCAGCAGAGAAGAGAATCAAAGCTGCCACTGGAGATGAGTGACTTGTACGGTAAGTGTCCCTGCCCCGATGGATTGGTAGGGGGAGAGATGATAGAACTCGCTCCCACAGATTCGTGAAGATCAAATTCTCTCTCGGTTCGCCTCCCTCTCAGGCGTCAAAATGAGTTTCAGCGATGAAGCAGATGTTGGAAGTCTATCCTCCGCTTGCTCTGAGGATGTGAGTGGAGCAGATTTGGGGAGAGCTTAGAAAATGAGGAGAGATCCCCGCTTCGATAGGCCTGGAGAATTCTGGGAGCCTTGCATAGAGGGGTTGAAACGCCGTCATTTATATTCAAGGACAGTCAAGGAGTGGGTATAAATCAATGCGTGGGCTTTAACCCGTCTCATCCCCACGCTTTAGTTCAGAGATTGGTCCCAAAACCTCAGCAGTAGCTGCAAGTATGTTCGGGGTAATTGAACCTGCCAAAACAACTCGCTCCTACTCAGACAGGAGCCCCAATCCACGCAGAAATACACACATTTATACACACAGTAGCCATCAGTGCAGCGTGAGATAACGAGACCGTGCCAAGGATGACCTGGGGGGGGGGGGGGAGGTGGAGAGACGGACGGCAAAGGCGGATGAGTGAAAGAGTAAGAAAGTGGTCACGCTCGGCTTCCTTCTGCCATGTAGCTGCCCTATCTCTCCGCTGCACTGACCCTCTACATGACTCGCTCCACGCCTTATCAGTGCTTTCCGCGCTCCCCCGGTCTTTCTCCCCCAGCGTTGCGCCAGAATGTGATTCAGAAACACAACACCAGATATAGGTTGAGTCATAGAGCGGCACTATCGTCTCCGGACACAGAGCCCAGCCCGTCAGCCTGCAGTCATCAAGCGGTTCAACCAGTCATTTAAAAGTGTGGGTCTCCCTGGGGCACATGCAGACACATGTTCATGGAGACTACACAAACACCCGCCTGCAAAAACACACACTGCGCTCGTTTGCCCACCAGTAGCCCTTTAATCGAAGTGGTATTTGCAGGTAAAGGGCTTCATTTAAATGCATTTCTTCAGCCTAGAGCCAGACGCTCACACACAGAAACACATTCGTCCACTGACAGACACACTTGAGCTCATATGCACAATGGCAACAATACTTATTGAAGCTGACAGGGGCCTTATCCACCTAATCCAAATTTACATACACCACATCCGTTGGCTTTCCAACAAAAGCATTAGCGCCCTTCTTATCCCATGCAAATAAGGCGTAACATTGGGCTTATTGTCCAGACTGTCAGCAGCGGGGCTTTACACGGGCAGGCACAAAAAGCAAGTCAACCGTCAACGCAGGAGCTACTGTAGGTCACCACGGAATATAAACGGCATTGCGTTAAAGTGGAGTGGGGGAAAGAATGACGTACGTTTTCAAAAATCCTGGGCAAAGTTTCCGGGGGATTACATCGTAACTGTCAAACCAATGATTGGATGTTGCAAGAACCCGCATGCCAAAATGAAGGCTGTTGGGGATTGGCTAAAAATGTGGCTAACCTTTCAATAATGAGATGATTCAAATCATAAAACGGACATGAGAACAATCCTATTAAACCGGAACTTGGCCGCAAAGGTCTGTCCTCCAGGGTGTCCTCGAGTATGAATTATAGTTTCTGCCTATTTTGTACTTCACGGCTAAATTGTCGTATTGAAAGTGTGGAACACTCAAGTACACAAGTGATAGACAGAAATTCTGCAGTTTCTCTCTTTGGAGGTATTATCCTTGACTTAATGCCTTTTGAGTGGTTTAATGTTGATTCGTGAAGACTTCCATCCCTGGAGTCTTATCCACAGAAGGAATCAGCATCTTGGGGCGATGCTCAGTGGCTCTTACCCTCCAAGTGTGGTCCTGACACACCGAGTGTCTGTTACTGCGGGATGTTTCTGAAATAGCATGTAATGCGTCATTTCAAAGTGGGCTCAGATTCCTTTGGGGTATCTGTCCCAGGTGGTGCTTGTTCTCAAACACGGTTTTCTAGGTAAAAGTCTTCTACAGATTTCTAAAGTCTGTGATGCCAAAACACTTGCCCATCTGTCTGGGGTTCTTCTTGTCTTCATTGCATTAAGGCCAATCGATGATCTGATCTGATGGAAGCTTTTGATGTAAAAAAAAAAAAAAGAAAAATCAAAAACATCACGACGGAGGTTTTTCTGCAGGGCAGGACACACGTGGTCCCAGTCCCATTTACAAATGCATCGATCTTAGCGAGAAGAATTTGGAATCCCCAGTTCTCCAAAAAGGGGGTGGAGGCTGTGCTCCTGAATCAATAGCCATAAGGAGTCTGGCTCCCGTTTGCTTTCAAGATCTACAGCCAAAGGACCCAGTCATCAAAAGTTAATGAGCTATTTAGATCATGCCGTTTCCTCCGCTCGCGATTGCAAAAACACTGCTGGACGCGGGAGAACAGAGCCCCTGCGATGGTGTGTGTGTTTTGTGTGTCTCCTATAGATCTTTGCTGGGAGATTGGCAGGCAAGGAACTACAAAGAAGTGAAAATGGTTATCATGCGCGTGCAGTTGTTCTCGTATTGTCTGCTGCAGCGGCTCGATACGGGTCGCAGCCTTTGCTGCAGTCAAAAATGGAAAAACAAAGGTCCCTTTTGCCTCAACCACTTTGGATCTGGTTCTGTGTTGTCTAGACATATTACAGATTCATTAAAACACCAGAATTTTAATATTCTTGTCATTTTCACTCAATGACGCATTAAAGAGCGTGTGATTGGACAGGTAAAAGAACTAGATTGGGTAGAATTTTAAAAGGTTTTCGTTGTTTTCTCAATTATGTAAATGTGAGATGGAGTTGAATAAATGTTACTCTGTGAGGACATCTGTAGCAGTCAAGTGTGAGTTGCATCCAAATGCTAATGACCGAACTCATTAGGTGGATTATTGCTCTTCTCATCCCTGCTTTTTACACTGTCGGTCATTGTCTGTGTTCCAACCTGCCTCAGCTCCTTTCTGTTTTATTGCCTCCCTTCTTTATTTCTCATCTCCCCTTTCTTTCTCTTCCACCCGGACTGGGCGCTAATGATCTGGGCCCGCCCCCGTGTCACCTAGGATTCGTGCCAGCATCCCTCGCCGGCCGTTTCCTTGGCCACTGGCCTTGTTAAAGAGATGATGCATAAATGTGGCAGAGGGAAAGTTACAGCTGTCCAAATTCCCTCCAGCACACTCAAAGACTGGTAGGACTGCTTATTGCTACCGCTGCAAAACCTGTGCTGTCTGCAGCTAGAAAGAAACCTTTGTCATTAAGAATTAACACTATTCTCACCGTGACCATGTTTGAAGACAACATACAAACCTATAAAACATAAAGTCAGCTACAATTCCCATGTCAAATCTACTGCAAGCTCGATACCGCCGTGCTGGGAGTCGGGGCCAAAATAGAGTAAATTTGGATTTTGACCACCTTGCCAGTCAACCGTCCCCGACAAAAAAACGGAGGTAAGCCAGGCAGAGAATTGATTTTTAGGATGTACCCAGAGGAGGAGGTTTTATCCGCCAGGTTCACTACTGATGCACATTAATGTTTCGCTCCCACCGAAATGGTCCCGAAGCCCAGGGGAATCAAAGCTCACCTCTGACAATTGATTGGTAGAAAGTTTGTCTTGTCCCTGCACCTACCTGCCAGTCCCCGTCTGTATGCATCTATCCAACTGAAGACTGACTGGCTGCATTCTCCACAAAAACACAAATTTGATGCTGAACCCTTTATCACAGGTACTGGGAGACAAAAAAAGGAGGTAAACAGATGATTTACTCATCCTTGCCCATCAAATGCCTTCTGCCTTCTCTGCTAATGCCCCAAACATCTGGAACACTCTTTCATTAAGTCTCCAGCTAAACTCACTCATCCTCTTCAGTACATAAAATCATTACTCACTAATTTTCTGTCCTCTGTTTGTAGTTTTTCATTCTCTTCCCATATTTTGTTTTCTGCATACCATCTGCATTTTATTGGTTTTGCTTTGCACGCTTGTCACCGCTCGCCTGCACTGTAAATGAGACTGGCCTCAGTGTACTCACGAGTTTAAATAAAGGTGAAGAATGAATGAACGCCTTACAAAATGACAATGGAGTTTTGGATTTCCTACAAGAACTACCAGTCGGAGTCCTGTTTCCAGGCTAATACATGACTTGTAGCTTTGTTGAGAAGCCAGGATCTATAAGTGCTGTGTCATTTGGAGCAGATCTCTGTTAATCAACCAGTACAGTAGAACGAATAAACACAAATGAAATACAGGGACCATAGTGGGGCTTCTAGACAAATGACTGGTTCTGCAACACACATTTTAACCTGTCAGGGTGTTAAAAGCACAGTTGGATTTAATAACAGTAATCGTGGTTCAATTTGTTGTCAAGACCTCACTTTTATTTAAATGTCAAAACAGAAAGGGAAAACTGTAAACCAGCTGATTTTAGCATCAGACTACTCTACGTACCCTTCTCTTTTTGGAATCTAGCTGGGACCCGCTGAGGATCTTCATCGGTCACCAATGAGCGCTCTCCACAGGACTGGAGCTACATACACTGAATTATTGAACACAGCAGTGTCCCTAAGGTGAGGCGGTGCATGGAAGTCTTCAGTTTCCCCATCTGACAAAGAGGAAGGCGCGGTGAAACATGGAGGGGTGCTTACAAGCCATCCGTCACGGTCCCTCCCCGGTCACACGGAGGTGGGATTGCATTTCCGGCCAGGGGGATTTGCCGTGTCGGGCAGGGGGATGTCAGGGACTGAGCAATACTTGCGCAAGGTGGTGTGATGAGAGAACCTGTGATTGCTTTTTGAGTATTTTAATGGGGTGCCAGAAAGCGTCTGCGGCGTATGCGGTGGCATTAATACGCAATAGGTGTACAATCGCGGCTATTTCTGTGTCAACACCACGAGTGTGGAGACGGGTAAGTCATGTGTCTGCTCCGTGAGGTGCCCGCCTGACCCAGCGCACCAACAGTAATACCATCAGAGGGCTCCGACTTTATTACAATACATGATACGGTGATCGTGGTGCTGCATATGAAACACGATAACAAGCCACAGCCTTTGATTTACCTGCCAGGGAGAGCGGTGCTGGAATCGTGCTGTCGGTGAGAGCTGAGGAGAAATCAGCTGCTAAATCTGGGCTCTAATGGCGCCGGTGAGCTGGCGTTATTACATCAGATAGGCTCGCTGTAGAGGGAGGACTTCTTATCGTCCTTAATGTGCTGACAAAAACGAAGTCGGCTGATCTGAAGCGATATCAAAGCCAGTCCTGTTTTTCCACGACGCAAAATAATTTGGCTGTTTTGTTCAGAACGGAAAGGTTTTGACGCTGACAGCTAAACATCTATTTCAAAATGGAAAACGCGGCATTTAATGTACCACCTGAGTATTGGCGCCGGCATTGGTCAACTTAACCAAACAACTCAATGACAGACGAACATGATTATATGTTTCGAACTGTCGAAGAAAATCATCCAATGTTTAAATTTGCCTTTCTCTGACAAAAAAAGGGAAATAAAAAGGTGTGGAGGGGGTTGTGAGCCAACAGGCATAAATATAACTACAGCTGATATACAATCAATCATAAAGGCACAGCCACCAAGAAGATGAGAAAAAACATTCAGTGCTTAACGCGGTGCTAATTTACTGTGCCTGCTTCACATTTACAGCTCTTCTGGTTTTCTATTTCTGTCGTGCTTCATGACAGCACCACCCACTCTTCTGCCCAAACAGATGCAGGCATCTCACCTATGCACGCTTCCCGCAGTGAACACGAACACAGAGAAAAACCTACTGACATACGCGAACACCTTTCCCCTCCCCCGCCGTCTCCAGGTCCCCTGTGAGCGGTTGCATCAGCAGCAGCGGGGGGGCCTCTGGCTGTTGCTACGGTGCAAAACATCCCAGTAGCCCCCAGCGGGCTTCACCGACCGGCTTCGCCTGCGCTTACCACGCAACGTGCCGACACGACCCAGCCGGCTGCCTTCCACAGGTGTTGACAGAAGACAGGAGGAGAAAGAGAAACTCTTCCATCCGACAACGGTCCACAAAGCAGCTGGAGGGCCGCGCCTGACTAAATCGAATCATTAATTTTATTTTAATTTGCTGAGGCAGCCTGACACAGAATCACCACTTTGCGCTTGGTGGTTCTCCATTTATTCCTCAAATACAATAAAAATTGCAGCAGAAGTGATGCGGTCGGCATTAAAGACAGCAGAGGATTGTGCTCGCTCCATTAACCGCCTCTCAGAACTGACTCGCAAGTCTTGATTGACAGGGGACGGAGGTGTGCGCAGTCAGACCCTCAGAAAGGCCGCTGGGTACGTTCTCCCAGCCTCTAGGCCTCCTCCGCGACCTTACTGACTTTCACTGCATCTGCCTTTCTATCAGATTTTCCTTATTTTAGAATATTAGCCCTGGAGAGCTAATGCAACATTCATCCGGTGTATCGCCTGAAAAAAAAACATCCCTGAAAGTGGACGATCGCGGCACGAGTGTGGACCTGGAATTGCTGTTGGCTTGTTTGTACAGCTGAGTGGAAGATGGCTATCATTACATGCGCGCGCTCTCATGTTCTCCGACTGGGTATGCATGCCCGCCGCGATAGCTATCGGTTTGTGTTTGCTCTCCTGTTTGTTCGATCGCTATCGCCGCGTTTATTTATGCGCTTTTCCATGCGGCAGCCAAGGCAGGCGGGTAAACATCGGCGGCCGCTTCGTCTTCGTCTCCGTTTCAGATATGGTCTATCATCTTGTTGACTTCGCCATCGCTGCTAGATTGCATTTCAACAAGCGCAGATCATCTCGTGCCGTTCCTGGCATCCACGAGCAGACAGTCCGTCACCAGTGCCGCCGCCAATCTTATTAAATGGAAGCACAGAGGCTGCGGTGCAGAATGAAAACGAAACAGGCTTCCATAGTCTGGAGTTTAATAATATTTGCAGGAGGGGGGCTGGTTTTGTGAGAGCTCCTCGGGAGAGTTTTAGCTGAGAAAGGGGAGCACGCCTGTCGGGCTAATGTGCCATCAACGCCGGGGCTGACGTGGCAAAGACCGTAAAGATAACATCTGGAGCCGCAGCGATGCTGTTAGCGAGGATGTTGGTGAGCTTCTGGAGATAATCTATGTGCGGCAGAGACAGGAGCGAGAGCCGTAACATTATTCAAACATGGGTGAGGAAATGAAAATGGCAGCCAAGAAAAGGCAAAGTGCATCCTTTATTGATTCATCCTCAGATGCAGAAGAGGCCCATTTGATAACTTCTTATCAAAAGGCTTCAGGCTAATGCATGCTTGCGACTAGCCTAGCATCCTTTGGAGCCACTCTGTTTTAAAGAAGAGGCCAAGCTCTGCGCTCCAGATCCGTCTGCTTCATCCCCCATCTGTCTTCTCTGCTCAGCGCCCATCACTCCTCCATCTTATCTCCTTTTCTCTTCGCCCACACCCGCCTCTTCCACTCTTACCTTTCTATCTCATCTCTTTTTCTTTCCTCTTCCTCTTTGAAAAGCCTGTTGCTGATCCATCAGGCTGCTACTGGAGTGCGTTCCCACTCCTTTCTCACAGCCAGTAAAGTCTGTCTCTGAGGACGAGGCAGTGCTAGAAGGTCTAGTCGACTCCAGCAGGAGACCGGTCTGTTATTAATTACTCCCCAATTCCTCATCTGTTCTCCGTCTGCAGAGAGAAGTAATTACGTCTCTCCCCGTTTCTCCCCTCAGAAATGACGCGATAACTAGAAACGTAAATTACTCCTGCTGATGAGACAATCACCGAGCAAGAGAAAAGAAGCTAGAGATTTTTCACCTCCTTCTGAGCTTCAGCCACCAGGGTAATATCGCCCTTTAGTTTGGGATGTTTTCCCCTTTCACAACGGCTGGGCGTTTCCAATTTCCACCTCGCAAAAAATAGTTGATGAGAGATTGCCAAAATAAATTAAAGATTTTTTTTTTTTGCTGAATAGAAGTCTGCCCAATCACAAGGCGGGTTCCAGCTCCAATCAGCACTTTGCAGCTGGAGAGCAGCAGTGATGGAAGAGCAACATTAGCACCGGATCCTCATTTGACACTGAAAACAGAAGAAAAGAATGAAGGGGGAAACGTCCCAACGCTCCTGCATTCAACTGAAGTAGAAAAGCCAAAATATTTTGGATTCCAAGGACTTTATTTCCACAGAGATTTTGACATGTGACAATGTTACAAAGCATTTTAAAGGTGGCATTAATGGTCCTAACAACAGCAACGGAGGAGTTTCGACATTTGCAGATAACAAATGTACTGAATTAAAAAAGCTCTTTAGAAATGTTTCCAACCTGAAAGAATCCAGGCTGAATTGGAGACCTCCTCTCCTCTTAAAGAACATTGTGGGTTAATGTACTTTCAGGGTCGCTCGGTTGTTCGGCGGAAAACGAGCCATCGTTAAAGAAATTTACTGGATTTTACCTGAGTCTCCCCTGCCTCGACAGGTCAAAATCTCTGCCATAAAAAAAAGGAAAAAAAGAAAAAGGTTTGCTGAAGCGGTTCCATTTCAGCTCTGGGTCGAGTGTAAAGCCGAAGCACCTGTAAGGCATAACAATTTATATCCTCCATTTCCCAAATTGCTCCGCTTATTAATTTTTATATTTGCTAGTCTGGCTTGTTTTGAGGCGCAGATTTTTTTTTTTAAACAATCAGGCAGCATGAGTGGAACAATTGTGTCATCGCACAGGGAAATGGACAAAAGATTTCAGCAAATTCAGGGACTATCTTTCTAAAATGAAATGTGTGCTTCAGTCCAAACCTCTCCAGCGTCCCCGCTCCCCCCCTGCCATCGGAAACAGCAGCTATTGCTGTTCTCTATATTGTGTTTCAGCACCTGTCAAGTGCTTATTGATTGGCTGCAGTGGATTAGCGCGGCTGTGTTGCTGCAGAGCGCAAGAGCGCAGCGTATAAATACGTTATATGTGAGAGTTCACGCGTGTAGGCCCGAGATAGGCTGGGGGTCCACGGCCTGTCGCCTAATCTGCAGCTCTCCCACTTCATCTTTTCCCACGTCTTCTGCCTCCAATCACCCTTCTCGAACTTCTGCCTGGCCACGATGGTTTAGATCCTAATAGTCTTTTCACAGCTGCCGGCTAATGTCGCCGCGGGGGAATGTAAGGGGGTCATAATGAGAGAATCCCATCCCATATGCAGGAGGATATGAGGGGGAATTTGTCTGCTTCAATGGCGGCAGGAGCAATCTTTACTGCCGACTACTTCCGACGAGAAGATCACGGGAAGGGAAAAAAAGAAAAACACTGCATATTCAGGATTATGGCGAAGGAGCCCATTGGAAGTCTAATGGACTAGTCACATCAAATAGACTTGGTAGGACCACGCTCAGATGAGGGAGCGTGTACCGTCACCCGCACAGAAAAAAGAACCTATTACCACACAGGACTGGGCCATTACTCTCAGTGCCAGTGTGTGTGTGTGTGTGTGTGTGTGTGTGTGTGTGTGTGTGTGTGTGTGTGTTTCCAGTCACAGAGGGGTATTGGACAGGACCGTCTTATCAGATAATCACCACAGGACAAAGGCCTCTGCACTGGTTTTGGAGTGGACGTGTTGATGTGGCATTTGCTTCTCCACGGTTCTCGGAAGCATTACCTTTTTTCCACTGGTAATTCAACATCCAGAAGGCCTCACATTCTTCAGTCTTTAATATTATTTCTTTTTTTTTTTGCTTTCCATTAAATTGTCCCCAATAAACACCCTTGGAAAAGAATGCACTCCATTTTTAAGCTCTTTCCTGAAATCCACAGTTGATCATTTCTTGGTAATCTCATCTCAGCTCTTTTTTCTAAATTGAATCTTTAGCCTTCAAATTCCTTTCTTTTTAAATATCTCATTTTCAAAGGAAATGGCCCCACTGTCAAACAGGCCCTAATGAAGCAGCAGATGCTCCAGAAGACATCTCTCCCCCCATTTAAAGAAAAAGCTGAATTTGTGACTCTATCTGGAAGTCACTTAACTGGAACACGTGCCGTTCAGGGAGACGGAGGTAATGTGGCTTTACTGGTGCAGATTCAAAGGTGACAGCAAGCAAATGTCCTCTCGTGGGGGGAACCATTTTCATGAGTAAGATAAAGTTTTTCAAAGTTCTGAGTGGATGTTCTTCCCACAGCATCATTCCGTGCTGCAGGTTTAAACACATTTATCTATGCCAAGTCACTAGACCCTGCCGGGAGGAGGGATACGTGCTTGCTACAGCACACAGTCTGCCCGCTACCTCTGATCCTCCTCACCAGTCATACTGCGCAAGTCATCCTTGATTAACCCCTGCTGAATGACTCTAATTAGAGCCAATTAGCCCAGACCGAATGAGATGCTCTCCACGCAGATGAAGGCAATGGAGAGGCATGAGGAAGGATGGAAGGATGGCGCGAGGTCGAAGCAGAAGTATGAAGAGCCGGAGATGATTGAGGGATGGAGGTGCTCGGGTGGGGAGAGAGCCGGGATGTAGTGGAAGGCTGGGATGGCTGAGAGGAATAATGATGGGATGAAAGAGAAAAAGGTTTGGAAGCTTAATAAGCCGCGCATGTTGGATGAGTCTCCAGCTGCTCCTGCGTCCAGTCGGCAGGGATGAAAAAAGGCAAATTTAAAAGAAGAGAAGAGGCAACGTCATTATTAATGAGGTACGTATGTGAAACACCCGAATCCTGAAAGAGAATAAATCGCCACCCACAATGGCGGAGTTCTTCCAAAACCCAACCACTCTCCTCAATGGGAAACATCCTTCTCAACTCGAGTCATGTGTCTACTTGTGATTTTGTTTTCTCGCAGCCTTTTGGCCTGTGTGTTTACCCATCCAGCCTGCCAGGGCCCTTCAAGGCCTACCTGCCAATGCCGCCGCCCCCCCAGACCTCCGCTGCTATCAACCAGCAGCAGGGTTGGAGAGGCCAGACAGAAGAGCCAGTCAGGCTGCGCGGTGATTGCTTCAGTCTATCATGAGCCAGAAGACTTCTATTATTGCAGATGGATGATGGGTCTGGCTAGCTGCCGGCCTGGCAGAGCAGGCTCATTTCAGAGCGGTTTGAAGTGCAGGCCCCACTGTACTGAGGCGGGCGGGAGGGGGACAACAAATCGAATGGGAGGATTTGGTGAATCGGTGTTGAAATAATGGAGGAGAAATGGTTGTAATGAGGAGATATAGCAGCGCCAAGGCTATCATGCGCAGAGGAAAAGGCGGTTAATGTGGATGGCCTCTATGTCCAACAGCAATTTACACGCTAATGGAAAGTGCCTTTCGCTCAATAAATAGACGCCGCGCTCTGAGCATGAGGGCTTTGTTTACACTGACCAACCCAAAACCGACGTGATGAATATGTTTCCCTGAAATTGAAAAGTGCGCCATTTTCGCCATTCTGAGGTAAATAGAACGGCGTATGGCAGGAGGCTCCTCGCAGCTGCAGCCATGCCCCTCTCGCATCCTCCGCGTTTGTGGCCAATTTAATTACCTCGACATATTTCTACCGTTAACCTGCGTCTGGTTCGTTGTCGGTCGCTCCCTTTGTGCCTGACCCCAGGTTACGTTTCTCTGATCTTGACTCGCTGGACTCTGTGACCTGCAACCTGAATCGATACCGTAAAGGGAATTTGAAGTATCTGGCTACATGGCCTCTGCACTTGGGAGATTGGAGGAGTACAGAGGAAATGGAACCCCGTGCGGTTTATATACGGTATTGATCATCATATCCAGAGGTTGAAAATAGTGTTCTGATGTAAAAGCTGCAGGGTCAGGCTTCCATCATGAGCTCGCCGCCAAACATCATCGAAAGGACGAACCATCGAGGAGAAATTGTCCCAACTTTTGCCGCAAAAACCTGGACAGGTGTTCTGATCTTTGATCCCCCCCTCTCTCCGACTTTGCTCATCCCATTCTCACATCCATTCGCGCAGCCGACACTTTGAACCTCGGCAGCGGCGGCACGGCGGCTGCTGTCACCTGTTAATGTCACCGGCCATGATGTGAGGATGCTTTCCCTTGAAACGACGCCACAGCGCTCCATCATTTCCATTTAGGCAAAACAAAGTCAGACAGCGAACCGGCCTAGAGAGGCGAGCGGCAGCACTTTCGTCTGCAAATCATTCCGTTAACGCCTTTGAAGTGGCAACACGCCTCAGGAAAATATAACAAGAAGCTCCCGGTATTTTGGATGAAAGGGGTGTCAGCTTTGTGTAAACTTTTGACCTCTATGAGGTGGAGATCAGTGGCGGTTTGGGCCGGCTGCTGCTCCAGATGGTGCCATGGCGTGAGATAAATGATGTAAGTTTTCCTTTCCTCTGTGGGAGGAACGTGTAAGAAAACTCACACTGGGTAAATTTAAATTAATCCGTATTAGTAGAAAAATACACATATGCAGCACCAACCAAGAATGGGCTGATTCACTGAAAGACACATTTCGAAAAGATTCCCACACGTCAAAACATGTCAAACACATAAACACATAGTGAGAATCAATAAACCATCCATATTTCTTGTTAAAAAATTACGTTTGGAAGCCACTAGCCTCCTGCACAACTGTACACTGGACTGTATGGGCCATATCCAGTAAAAACACACCAGCATACTGCTAGCAAAAGTGTTGGATTATCGAAGACCCTTAATAAGAAGTGATAGATTTTGCTAAAAGCTTGGAAAAAGACTGTCAATTGAGCAGTATCAGCAATTAAATCCTAGCTCCTCGAGGGCTAAGAGTGATATTTAGCAATTGCAGATTCCCCGTGAGCATTGTTTCCCAACATGTCGGCCTACTCATTGAATTTAGCTGGAAACCTGTGAATCTAGTGCATGCTAAGCCCTTACACCGATCACTGATGCGGTGGGCGTGCTGTCAATATTGGCCCATTCACTGTGAGTGAGCAAATCTCCGCTTGACATGGCCAGCCATGCGAGTAATAGCTAGGATTAAGATAGGAAGGTACACACATGAATATACAAAGCACAGTATGGTGCAGGCGGCTCTGAGGCAGCAGCCGGGGGAAATTACCGTGGCCTCAGATGTGCACCGTGCATAGAAATGAGATTGACTGGGACATGAAAAGGCGCATTCATCACCAGCGACCCTGATGACGAATGACACTTTTACATTTTGATGCCTTTGTGAATCTATCAAGGTAAGTTGTACAATTTTGTGTAAACAAAAAAACAACAGAAAACGGTGCAGCATGACTAAATGTCCCAATGAAACATCACATTTGTGCACCTGCAGGAAATGTAAATGTCTCCTTTTGCCACGAACAAGGTCAGCTGCTCATAAAGCCACCGTTGCCATAGCGCCCTACAATAGAGGTGTATTAGTCCTGACCTCAATCCTCCCGTTTTATGTGAAATCACTTTCTGATACACATCCTCATGCAAACTTATTTGCAGATATAGTTGCACTCAATTTAATTTTCTATTCAAATACACGTGGATGTGTTATTAACTACAACCCTATGACATTAGGTTTGTCACCTTAGGAAAACATCCATTTCTCCATATTTTTTGCCTCTTTATCTCTCAGAAATTTGAGTATTACCAAAAGGAAAACCTTGGCATTGCAAAAACAGACCGAACTCATGTTGTTTTGAAGCACGCATCAGAGGATTTCACATTACAGACGCGTAAACTGAGGCTCCGGATCGACTGTTTCTAAAGATAGCGTGGTGGTGAAAGCCGGACATCAGATACGGCTTCAACAACAGCAGCCCTGCCTCCAGTTCGGGGTGATTTGGGGCCTTTTTAATGGCGCTTGGTCAACATTTGTTTGTCATCTCACAGTTAGCGGCAGAAGCTGTTGAGGCCAGACGCAGATGTGAGTTGGTGACAGAGGTGGAGGTGGGCGCTGATGGGGATTTGGCCCTGCTTGTTCCCCTTTTTGTCTGCTCCTCCTTGGTTCGCTCGTCGGGTTGTTTGTGTACAGATGGGCCCTCCCGACTCCCGCTCATCACGGCCTAATTGGCACTTAACAGCTGCCCCTCACAACCTCCTCTCTCCATGTTTCCGCTTGTCGTTTCCTCGCGTAGGAAGTAGCAGCGGCACATCAAACCTGATCCAGTTGAGAGGGCACTTTCCTCTCCACCTTTCCGTCTCCATTCACCCTGTTGTCTCCCGCTCCTTTTTCCCTTGCAGCTATCGCGCTCAGAGAAGCAGTTTGCACCCCAGACAGCCCCGAGCGCTCATTATCGCTCCTCTCCGTCAGCCTGTCGCTCTGAAGTCCACCCCTCCTCCTCCCTCACCCGTAGCCCACCTCCATCTCCGTCCTCTCCCCTGGCAGCATGAAGAAGACATCAGGATATTGAGGTTCAGCTTCCAGGCTCTCAGCCAAAAAAGACAGTGCATACGGCAGACATATGGCCACGCATTCAAAATCTTATCTTTATTTAACCAGACCCATCAATCAAATGCACATTTCCTCTTCGGCGCCGGTGGACAGGCAGAAGCTACATAGGAGGACAGGTGCTGGAGGAAAATTAGTATGTTTTTGTTTTCCGGATCCGTAAAGGTTATCACAAGAGCCCACCGCAGCAATGCAAACTGGCGGAAAATGCGTCGTATTCGTGTAAAGGTTGTGCTCAAACACATCAGGGCATGCGGACAGCAGATTACACCAAATGAAGGAAAATGAAGCAAAGCAGTCAAGGTCCCTCAGTTCCAGGACACTAATGGATCCATGGGCAGATCCTGGAGTGTTTTTCCTGCAAACAGTTGCTATATTTAATGCAAATCAACCTATTTTACATCTTTATGGTATCATTTCCAAATGATTAATGTTTCAAATAGCTGAAAGAGATCCAAATGCATAAGCTGCCTGAAAACCCTTAAAAATACTCTTGGTTGGTTAAAAACAACACCTTTTTCATCCCCTCGCAGCCTTAAAATTGCTAAATTTAAATAGGGATGAAGCACGGCCGATACCAAGGCCCTTGTTTAATGTATAGGGACGCGTAATGGTTCGCAATCCCAGCCATGGACACTCAGGGCACAAACAACCTGATGTTGAGCAGTACTTGTTGCCAGAAGATGGCATTGCAACAGTGTGACACCATGGCCAATCATAGCGCCACCTCCTGTTTAGAAAAACATCTCTGCTCCCATCACGACAACTTCGCCAGTTTGGGCGTTGCGGAACGCAAAACTGGAAAATTGAAGGCACAAGAGGTGGTATGAAGAGTAGTTTGCTTTTGGCTTTCGACCCATCTCATCTTTTGTCATCTGTACGATCAGCTTTGATCTCTGATCCTTGTTTATTTAAAAGGTGACAAGACAATTTCATAAAACACAATTTCACAAGGTTAAAAAAAAGTCAGAATTTAAGGCTGGTTTTCATCTGCAGTCCCCTGCCATGATGTTAAAAGCACTAAAATATGCTGTTGAACTTTTTGCAGATGCTATTATGGATGGCTCATTTTTAACCAGCCTCATTTAGAAAAACTACACATTTAAACCAATAACAGATGAGTGAAGAACCAAAGCAAGTTTTTGCTGTGCTTATGTTTTGAGCTCTGCCTCTATGTGATGGACAATAAATATTTGAATTTTGAAAACCTCGTATCCAAAAAGCATGTCAGCAGTGAAGAATGTGCATTATACTTTTTTTGAGAAAAGGAATTTAATCATATTAAAGGAATTTAATTAGAGTTAGTGGTGATTGACGTTAAACCGGTCATTCAGTTTAGGACAAAAATTGTCAAACATTGACCAAAAAGGCTTTAGAATAATTGTTTGTTATTCAAAAGTACACAGGTGCATGGAGTAAATAAACAACTTATTGAAATACACGTATTGCTCCCTCCTGTGATTGTTATCAGTTTATTTAAACTCAGTAATTGGTGATGGTTCCTGATCCTGTTGAACTTAGTTCATTTAATTAGTAGTAACTTGCTAAAACACCTCGGGGTGGAACACAAGATTTCTTACATATATAAATACATATATCGAAGGTCTCGGTGAGCGAGTCGTCGTTCTCTGTCTGAAATTAGCGGTATCGAACATGCCTATGTTTAAAGAATATGTGATTGTTCACTGAGCACCAGCGCTGTCACTGCTGGTTAGTTAGAAACTAGCATCACTAAGTTGAGCAATCAGTACGCTTTCACGCACAATTACTTTGATTTATCCTTTTAGCTCCACAAATCCATTTAATTTGAGTACTGCTTCGCTCCATAAACAGTCATGGCAGGAAAGGCTGTTCATTTTCTGAAGTGCTGCATTGGCCTGATCATCTGGATGTGAGAAATTAGCTCCATGGCTGGAATATTGTGGGTTTGGTTCCAATCAAACACCTTTTTGATGTTAGACATTAAATAACCGATTGTTAAAGTTTGACCACGTGCTGATTGTTTCAAATGGGATTTTCATCATCTGAAGGTTTTATAGGACCGCGTCACATGTTCACGAGAGACTTTGAACTACTCACCTGCAATTTTTGGTCGAGGTCTGAAAACCATGAAAGCTAACGTCCCATTAAGAACGAATGTTATGACAGTTTAACCCCGCCAATGTCAGCTAACCATATTAGCATTCCCACGCGGGCGAAGGCTGCGAGTTGGAATAGAAATGGGCTGGTTCAGTGAGCAGAGGGAATCGGGGTCCCATTTGTCTTCCTGTTTAAATACACTGGTTAACTCCTGCCAACAGGGAGGCCATTCAGCAAAAGGCCAAGGGCATCTGTCATGTGTTCAGCACATTGATGTTGTCCCCTTCCATCTTACCCCTCAACTATTTTCCCTCCATCATTTCCCTTCCTGACGCTCATCGCAGCTTTTCCCGTCAGCCCTGCTATTCCTCCATTTCCTGTCTTCCTCTGCCCCGCTCCTCTTTTGATGAAAAGGGGGGGAATATGCAGGGAACTGACATGATTAGCAGCCTCATATCCGCATGATGGATGGCGCCTGCTACATTATTAATATAGTAAAAGCACCAACTGCCAGGTAAGAGCAATGTCAGCATCCACAATATAACGCTGCGTGCCTGTAGATAATGACCAGCACTTTTTTTATAATCCATGATCCGTATGGGATGGACTAGTTGGCTGTAGGTCTCCACTGAGACTCAGCTTTCAGTTTCCAGAATTATGGGAAGAAATCAGCAGCAAAGCATCTCTGCAACCCAAACAGTTAATTTTTTAACATACATGAAATCATTTCGACTCCTCCTGCGAGCTGCCGCTGGTGCCGGATCAGAGTGGCGGACATGCTGGAGCCCCCAGTGGTCAGCAGACGTGCTCGGAACATGTGATCCCATTATCTGATAATAAGAAGAGAACGCCAGCTCATTGGTTGTTAGCGAGCTCCTGAGTTGGGGCCCCTCTGTGTTCAACGAGCAGGTTTCTTCCAAGCCGTTTCAAAAACACACGCTAATTTGCTCCCTCCGCCTGTCTCGCCAAAGACAAAAAAAATAAAAACTAAAAGCTGGAGCCGCTTCTGGCTGAGACTCGTCCAGAGCGCCACATAAAAAATGCATTAAAAAAACAGGAATTATCTCTTAAATATTTCACACTTCAGTCAGGCGTGCAGAGATCGGTCAGGACGCAGCCCCTGTTGTTTTTCTTCTTCTGATGTCATCTGACCAAACTCTCTCTCTCTCTCTCTCTCACACACACACACACACCACACACACACACACACACAGCTGTTGATGTCAGCCTTAGAGGCCCTGCCACCCTCGCACCACATTCTGTTCCTGCGGTGAACACAGATACAGGATTATGGGGCGAAGTCAGGTGGCGAATGAAGGTCTGAGATGGAATAAAACAGGGCAGGTGTGTGAAATGCAATAGATGAGGGGGGTGTTGGTGGGATGGGGGCGAGTTAAATGGATAAATGTCAGCGGGAGCTTTATCTTCCGCCCAAAAAATGCCATGAGTAAATCGCATAGCGGGGGTCCTCAGCCAGCCTTCCCCTCACACTGTAATGAGATTACAGACCTCTGTGCATGTGTGCGTGTGTGTGTGTGTGTGTGTGTGTGTGTGTGTGTAGGTGGGTGAGGATGTGTGCGTGCGTGTGTGTGTGTGTGTGTGTGACAAAATACAATTGAGCCGACACGAATGTGCACCATTCCGATGACTTACTGTACAAGAGTTGGAGGGAGTAAACGGGGGCTCCCACCACCAAGCAGGTCCTGCAGCTACACACACGCATTTATACAATCTTGGTGAGGACTCTAACAGGCATAATCCATTCCCAGCCACTCACTCTAACACCCCCCCCCCCCCCCCCCACAACCATTCCAAACACTAACCCTGACCAATTCTTGACCTTCTAGCAGACCTTTAAAGTTGACCCACAAACACCCTCAATTTACTAGTAAAAGGTGTATTCTGGAAAACTTCACAGGTGAACCAAACTTGATATACTGTATCTGCCATCTGCATAGTGCTCTTAAATAAATACTTGTACACATGTTTATAACAGAACCTGGTAGAGTGATAAGAATGCTTCTCCTCTGTGACTTAATTCACTCCTACATGTCTGCAAACGCACATGTATCTTACATTCGCCTTCGGACTTTATGAAGCCAGTGTGAGGCTGAAGAATAGAGACAATATTTCATTATGATCTGAACGCGGTGGTGAGATTATAACAGTTTTAATATTGATAAGTTGATTATAAACTCGTGGTGAGTCGTCATATTTCCAGCCTCTGTTCATGTTCATGTTATTATCATTAAACATTCATGCGAAGGAACAATATAACAACCAATAAATCCGCTTCCAAGCTGCCGCTTTCGCCTGATGTTTACTCCGCGGCTTCTCCTCGCAGACTAGCCTTTTAGACCTTTTCCCAAATCTAATATACCCATCCATAAATAGCTCACCTATGGAGCCCATATTTGGCACGCGTGACGCGGCGCCGGAGCCAATCGCGCCCTCTGACGGCGCCTGACCCCGCCTCTTCACGCTCCACCGGCGCGCAAATGGCTCCTTCGCCGCCCATTCGCCTTTAATGGTCAAACTGGGGGAGTTGATTGACAAAACCAAACGACGCCCCTCCGTTTACCGAGCCACTCCCCCCTTCTCCGGCTCTCCTATCAGTTTGGCAACACGGATACGCATGGAGCCTCCATCACCTCCAGTCTCTTTTACGCACCGAGTCTGATGATGCGCGCAGGTACGGGGACTCTGACCGCCACGTTTTCTGCCGCCACAGCGAGCGTCTGATCTCCCGACACGGACTACTATGAAATAAGTGGATGTAGAGGTCTGACACAGCCATAAGAGGAGGCACTATTTCACGTGGATCGTCCTTGTTCTCCATCACCGAGCGTCAGTATGGATGTGTTGGCGAACCACAGTATCTTTCAGGAACTTCAGCTCGTCCACGACACCGGCTACTTCTCCGCCATGCCTTCGCTGGAGGAGAACTGGCAGCAGGTAAGCGTTTCAGTGCCACGCCGCAGACGGCGTGCGCGCTTATCTCACGTCGTTTGAATTCCGCGTGGTGCGCTCCAAATGCAGGTGTCAACTTTATTTATTTTGTCCAGAAGTGCGTGTGCAATTTAGGGGAGAAATGGGCACCTTAGTGCTTTTTATCACCCACATCCGCAATTTGCCAGAGTGGATGGGATGGAGACGGCGTGTAATAAAGCTGTCAAATGCGATCTGCAAAGATGAAGAGCTGGATCTCATCATAGGGACTGAATTTAGTCTTGAATAATACATCTGCATCCCTCAGATTGCTGAGTTGCGACCCCCCGCATCGAGAGAAGTCCCCTCTCTTATTCATAATAGATTTCCGAACATGTCTGCCTTTGTACCGTCTTTAAGTGCGGCGGGGAGGAAAAAAGGAAAATAATAACTGTCATATGCATGTTCCCTCACACCCTGGCTCCCCTCCACACACTTCTTCTGTACATGTATAGTGGGGGAATATGGAGAAATAAGCGTGGGTCCACCTGACCACATGGTGCTGCACGGGGCGCACTTTCCACAACCACTACACGGCAGGACGGCGAAGTAGTACTTTTTATTTAAATCCCTCCTGCTTTTGCACTTTTACCTGTCGATATTGGTAATTACCTGTCAAGGCGGATGCCCCGAACACACGGTTCCATATTTTAATGGAATCTTTTCAGCCGCAGCCTCCTGCAAACCATGAAAAACACATCAGCGACACCTGCGCGATGTTTCTGAGCCTGGGGGGAATTTTTCTTTTCTTTTTAAAAAAAAAATCATTGCCTGGAAATTTGATGCCGGTATTGTTGATGCAAGAGGAGCTTCAGCCCCCCTCCTCCCCCTCCACCACACACACACACACACACACACACACACACACACACACACACACACACACGCATCTCTGCTCTGTGCGCAAGATGGGAGGAGGGAGACAGAGGGAGGGGGAGGAGGAGGGAGAGAGAGAGAGAGAGGGAGAGAAACCGGTGCGTGACCGTGAATCCATTCGTTGTGGCCAAGCAGCCTAATTGGCATCCTACTGTTAGCCACCGACGCATCTTTTCATAACAAGTCTCCAACTCCCTGCCTCCGCTGTCAGGGAGATTTTTAAATTGCATGGGCCTATGTACCATATGCAGTGTGTGCGTGCGCATGTGTGTGTTTTCACCCACGGCCTGTATCAAAATCAATACCTAATGCAAATGGAGGAGAGAGAGGGTGGGGGGGGGGGGGAGAGAGGCAGGGGGGCTGCCTGTGTGGGCAAACAGGCTGGAGAAGCTCTTATCTGTGGCCACTGGAAATGTCAGGTTTCTTTGACTGTCTTCACTTCAGCGTCCATTTTGGGATGAATTTTGCCAAACTGAACAGCCGCAGTCTGTCTACATCGCAGCAGATCTGACGGTGACATTTTAACCGGTGATTTTTGGAGATTCTGACTGTTGGGGGATCAGATGCTAAATGTCATAGGTCGCTTTCTATTGATAGCATCTCCAGAGCCGTTTCCACCATCTGCCCAATCTAATCACAGGGGAACCTCCGGAGGGTCTGCGGGACATCGTCAGGTGTGTCCTCACTGACCGGACGCTCTGCCCTTTGTGTCCAGCGGGGGCAGCGTTGCACTGACCACTCGGAGTTTTTCGGATTAAAGCAACTTTATTTTCCAGGCAAACCGACTTGACGGCAATGTTTCCTCCATTAAGTCTTCCCGACAAAAACCCGTCACTAAAGCAGGCGCTCACATTCCTACTCGGCTAGAAGAACGTAGCGAAGCATAACTCAGGTCAGATTGCAAATGAGCCCCGAGTGGCATCCAGATTTACTCCAGCTGACCACATGTCATCATGTGGCACCCATGAGCTGCACATTTGAAATTTTTAGCCTATAACTTAGTTTGAGATGGCACTTTTTCCCCCATTTTTTTCCACAAAAGCATCCATTAGAACAGAGCTGTGACTCTCCTCCAGCAATCCCCTCGGTATCCCAGGCGCTATTTGGGATGTGATGGCTTTATGGGCTCCGCTTGTGAGATAGGAGGCCATTGTTGTGACGGGCCCTAAATGGCTCCCTGAGATGCAGTGGCGAGCGCGATGACTGCGTCCCCTGTCTAGGCATGAATCAGCTGGTTATGGGGGGACAGGGAGCCGAAGAAGACAAAACCTGTTTTGGTTCTTCTCGTTTGAGGCTGCTGTTTGTTTCATTGTTGAACCCGATTGTGTCAAACTAAATGGTGCTGTCTGGCGTCCAAATCCCTCCACAGTCGCTCGTTCAGACTTGGAACTAGTAGCGGGCCCGCTGGCTCCGGTACAAGCAGAACTGGTTGTTACTTGTGTGCAGAAATCCAGGTCCTCCCAAAGTGAATTCTGCGCCCGTTAAATTAGCATTTTCCCACCCACAGAAGTCGCTTGTTTGGCACCAGATCGCAGCGCTGGATGCTGTAAACGGGCTTATTTTTACCCTCAGAACACAAACACCTGGGTTGAATTTCAGCCTGAGGGGAGTTTTCGACGATGATGTGACCTCATCCTCAGCCCTTACGTAACAGGACACCGCAAATGGGCCTGACATTGACCCCAGGATGCACTTCGTACCCGGCATCATATATATCATCCCACAGGGGTCTGACGCACAGGCGCACATATATACGTGCCCGATGCCCAGTCAGGCGGAATGTCTGCACTCTGCATTCGTTACGGCCTCCCATATGTGCACACGCTGCACGTCTCTTTCTAAATATGGAGGGAGTAGCAGGGCGCTACACCGCGACCTCCATATGCACAAATGCATCCACTTCCATCTCTCCACTTGCAGCCTGCCGCCGTGCCCATCTCCCACGCTGCAGTGGCGGGACCTCCGAGAGGTGCAGGAAGTTGCAGAGTGTGCACATTCTTCTTGCCGCGAGGTTTCATATTTCACAGTCCGGTGGGCCTGAACCCCCCCCCCCCCCAGGAGTAACGTACACATGCAGAAAAACAGGCAGAGATGGACAGACAGGGATGAGCCGAAGAGGCAGAGGGAAACTGAGTGGCCCGAGTCGGCTTCACTCTGTCCGGTTGGTTGTCAGAGCTGTAAAATCTCCTGGTCGGGTTTCAAGGAAAACCTAAGAGGATGGTGGAGATCGTGGGATCATTCAGCTGTAGGCGGATGTGCGGAAATTCTGGATCTGATTCTTTTCATCTAAAAGAGCCTTTGGGCCTTAGCTGCCGTCTCTGCACGTACCATGGCAACCTTGTGGTTGCCTGTGGTTACTAGAGAAGTTGCCCCTCGTGGATGAATCTGTCTCCATACGTTGCTGAACGCCGATGTGCACGTGGGTGCGTGCGTTATGCAATCCTCTGTGGGCCACAGCTGCTTTGTGACAGAGCACTACGCGGTGACGGGACGCTCATGTTGGATTTCACCTCCGTTTTCCTCCTATAGATCGAGTGCTTTGTGGCTCTCTGACGTCGGCGGGGCCGTTGTGTAACGGGCGCAGCCACCCCTCGCCGCCGCATGCCGCTCCGGCTGCCAGCCACCGCCGTCGCACCAGCGATCAGAATAAATGAGTTCAGACGACTGACTCATGTATTTGTTATCGGGGATGGAAGCCGTCATGGCCCACACCTCATATCTTCTCTGTGACCTTTTACTCACTGCTGCTTGATGTCATTTTATGCAAATGAAAATTAAATTAGTCCTGTAATGGACACAGTTCAGCGTGGAGGGGAGGAGGGGAGGACCGCCCACCACAGGTCCGTGTTTATCTCAGAAGAGCTGCTCGTCAGCCCTCTTTCCTCAAACCTTAAAATCTGAGGGCAGGCGTGATGTTGTGGTGTGGCCACATCACTGCAACGTTACAGCCTAGTTTCCTAGTCTTTACTGGCCTGGGGCGTGGAAGTCTGCAGATCAGCATCAGCTAGCTCTCTTTCCCATTTTCCCAGTGTGAGGGTTACCTCTCAGCACACAATGGACAATGGGAAAGTTTCCTTTTCCAGAGCTGCTCTTAATTTCCAGACAGTATTCCTGTGAGAGCACGCTGATGCTGCTCAGATGTTGAATATGAAATTGATTTCTCCCAGCGTCACCCAGCTTGGCGCTAACCCGATACTAGCGAGCAGATCTTAAAAGATGGATGCCGAGTGGAATGGATTGGACGCGGCCTGGCCCGCAGAGTGAGGCGTGAAAGAAAGCTTTTGTACACGGATGCACAATGCGTGGTCTCTGCTGGACACTTTTAAGTGTTTCCAGCCGCAAGAAAAAACCAGACGGGGGAGGGGATTCACCTGGAATAGACAGGGCTTTTGAGGGGTCTGGGTGGGGCTGGGGTTTGTGTACGTTGTGTAATGAGATGTGCGAGCGACCCCTTGACCCACTAACATCCATTTTATCATAAGAGCACCCAGTGAACTCTGCCACCTCTGTCTCATCACTCAGGAAGCGCAGAGGCGATTTCCAGCAATAGGCGCCTGCTAGCGCGTTATGGGCGTTGATGAAAAGGCTGGATGTGCTGATGAAAGAGACGGCGGCGGAGGAAACGTTCATTTGTCTGATGCTCTGGTGACTGGCCTGTCAGGAGATAGAGGGAGAGGGGTGGAGGGGGAGAGAGCGGCGAACAAGCACATCTTTATGTATGGCTTCCCGTCTGCGGCACGCTCCGCCAACCCAGGTTTGATTAACAGCGGGAAAAAGAGTCAGTCATTTTTTTCCCCGGCTCACGCCGGCACACATGGCCCGGTAATGACTTTCACATCATTTGAGGTGAAATCGGGAAGCTGTTACAGCACCTTACAGTGATCCGACATGCTTTGCTGCTGCCATCCGGCTCGGCAACCGGGAGGGGAGGAAGTGATAGGGAGATGAGGGTTCTTGTTTTATGCTCTGGAAACGCCGGTTTCTCCCTCCGTTACTTCACCCCACGGCTCGCTGTCGCTGTTTCGCTTTGACAAACTCCGAGGAGGTGAAGTCACAGCTGCCGTGTTTGATTCGCCCTGCTCCATCCCCCATTTGAAGTCAGCCACACTGTCTCTCTCGCTCTCTCTTTTTTTCCCCAAGTTCAACTCGGGAAAGTTAGATGACACACACACACGCTTGGTACAATGCTGAAGAAACATCCCTTCCAAAGAAGCACCGGCGCAGGTGGGACAGCCGCCGAAAACTGTACCTTTGCAAACGCCCCCCAACCAGATCCGACTCGATATAAATGCTATATTTAGATAGACGTTGAAATGAAATCTGTTCAAATGAGGCTGCTCTTCTTCACAGGGTTGAATTGCTTCAATCAAACGCCATTTCAACAAACAGGGCCGGTATCACATGACGAGCACTTCCATTCATTAACGTATGAGGCATCGCGTGATGTTAGCTTAGCATACACAGTATGGGTAGAGACTATTGTGCAGCTGTATGTGAAGGTAAACAAACCCATTTGCATCCATTGTTGCTGAGAGTTCTGGGGACCTCTGAGGTAACAGAAGGATCTGTGTGCGTCTACAGGAGGACTCTTCCTTTCAATGTGGAGACCAGACGTCCTCCTCTGCCCTGGACATCTCCTCTTTTTGAAACCTTAAAATGTGTCTGGGTGGAATTTCAAAATCGTCTGGGATTTTTATTCTGCTTAAGACTCAACCATGTTTACAACAAATTTGCATGGCTTTTCTCTGTGTCGTTCACAAAGTAGCCATGCCCGCCCTCCCTCCTCTACTGAAGGGTCCTCTTTTCCCAAACTCAAACCTGGTCACCCTACATTAGCTACGGGCTAAAGCCAGTTACACACCTGTGTTTGAGGGTCGTTAACAGGTGAGCATTACCTCAACGTGCGTGATAATGTTGCCGGGTATGAAAGGGGGATTCTCCTCGTAAGGACTCTCTCATATCCCATTTGATTTTAGTGTTGTTTTTAAAATCCAAAATGACTTCAATACAAAGGAGCAGTAAGTCTCCTTTATGTCTGCCCACTCAGACACTGTGACTTTAATCTTCCAGGCTCTTTACAATGTAAATCCACTGGCATGAATAATGGGTGCACATTTGCACCATGTCCAGGCATTTTGCAGCCACTCTGGCGAGCCTGACATCCCATCTTACTGCCTACCTGTTGCTAGGCAGCGCTGGCAAGCAGGAAGACAACGAGGCTTTGGCCTATTTGTTTGTTTAGCTGTCAGTCTGGGAGGCTAATCCCACCCAGAGGGACTCTTAGCCATCCAGAAACCAGAGATCCAGCCATGTGGACCAATTCTCTGTAAAGACCGAGCAGGAGAAAAGAGGAGGAAAAAACAGACGAAGGGCGGAGACAGACAAGGGCAATTTGCCCAGAGTAAACACCGTTGCTTGTTGTTGTCATCCAGAGCGGGCCCGAGCTTTCAGCCACAAGGACGCATCACACGATGAAACCGTGTGGATGTAACGCGGTCATCAGTGAAGATCACCACCGACTGACCCGTGCCGCCTCTTCGGCTTTGTGGAAAAGTGTAATTTTTTAAAAGTCTTTTTAAAACGTTGTTATCTTGGCTTCCATCCAGGTGTCACACAGTTCAGGGAGGACAGTGAGGAAGCTAGCGTGGCGCTGCTTTTAGCAGCATTATATAAGCGTCTTGTGTTTGCCAGCCTTCATACCCGTGCTTGGAATGTCCAACAGGCCGTACCACTGGTGTTTCACCACCTGCTACGGCTCACCGCTCTCACGCTGTCCTCCTGTGTGCCGTGTCAGGACCCTCTTCCTCCATCATCTTTCCCCCAGAGAGTCCTCGCTCTCCATTTCCTGGCATCGTCTGTGTATTTTTAGCTCTATTTCACAGCCCGTGCTTTTTTTCCCCTCACTTTCAATTTAATTACACTTTAGAAAGGCAGAAAAGTCCTAAAGGAAGGTTAGAAAAGCTAAATAAAACACATATTTATTTAGGAGTCAAGCATCACTTAAGCCGCTTAACTGGTCCACCAGCATGGCAGGAGACACCAGGTTCACTGGGATTGTGTTCATTAACTGGTTTTGAGTCAAATATTTACAGGAATTCATAGGTGCTAGCCCCCTCAGTAGCTCCCTCCCTCCCTCAGTCCTGCGTTTGCTTGCAACTGTAGCAACTGTGATGCTAATGTCTTCAGTATAAATCAGTATTCAGATTCTCTGCCGTATATGTCTCTAATGGATAAGTCTACATTGACCTCTGTCTATGGTCGGCAAACTGAGCCCCTCTGTACTGCAGACAGGCTCCGAAACCTTGGAATGGGAGTTAAACTACTTAACAACAAAAAAAAGCTTTTGTGTCAAATAAATAACGATTAGATTTTCCATTGCACAACAGCTAAAAGGGTTTACTTTGAGTAAATATTTCCACGACCTGGAGTAGGTCCTCTGGTGCAAAAGTTCTGTTGCTATGGAGATATGAGCGAAAACATTGAAGACAAAAACACCATCTGGTGGTTAAGTCTGATGTCAGGTCCGCATTTCTTATCATGTGCACGAATAAGTAAATGAGGTGCTTGTTCTCGCCGAAGCATTGCTACATTCTAGGAATAAGAAAAAAGTGACAGAACATCACATAATTAAATGGGTCTGTAGGCCTGAAAGGGGCCTTAGAAGGTCGTTGAAAGTCAAATTAAATGGGATACGTGTGCGGTTTTGCTGGTAAAAAGCTGCAGCCAGGACTCAGATGTGAGGCCCGACACATATTTTCAGCAGCTGATGCTAAATTCACTGGAAGATTAAACTGGATCTCAAATTACCCTAAAGACACTGGTATCTGCAACCAACTGGGTATGTCATGTAGTTTCCGTCACCACGAGCCCCCCACGGTGCCAAGTTGTCTGAATAAGATATGACTTGTATCCCTACAACCACTGCAATTCAGCTGGAATTGGGATTAGCTTGCGTGTCAGAGCCTGAAAGCCCGATTTCTCAGGATGAGGAATATTATTTTGACATGCAGCCTTGGAAAAAAATGGCTGTAGAAGTGTCAAAGCAGACAGACAGAAGGGATGGGGGAGGATATTCTGCACCCTGCTTAACTCGTGGAAAGGCCTGGGAAGTGCCCTTCTGTGATTTAATGAGACCTGTGGGGAGAGCCATTCATCAGTGTGACAGCACACCTCTGTTTCCCATTGTTCCACTCTGGTATGTGTGTGTTTTAGCCTTAATGACTGGCTCTGAGCTATGATTCGATGGATCTCCCGGCGCTATTTAAGATTTGCACTCCCGGTAGATATCTGGGTTTATGCTGATACGGTACAGTAGCAGGAGCGTGAGCGGGTCAGGGGGTGGAAGCTTTGTGATGATGAAGACGAGGCTTTGGGCAAAGATAATTGGCTGTTTTCAAATGAATCCGAGAGAAAACACAGGGGGGAAAAAATTGAGCTCCTGTGTTTTTTTTGTTTTTTTTGTCACGACGTTGATGCTTTCATCGCAAAACAAGGAGAGGATGCTAATATCACAGCGACCGCTTAAAAGGATTCACGCGGGGATCGTTGAGACATATAAACATTTTAAAAACCTCGCTTCAGATGTTTACACATTTTTAAACCGAGCTGCTGGTGTCACATAAATGTTTCACTACCCGATTCCCGCTCGTGTGTTTGTCAGCAGAAGGAACTTCATAACTTATGCCGAACCCTCAATTTGCCGGCTGGACGTCGCTCTCCGGTTTAGCGCCGCCGTATTTGTTGTGTCCCGTCTATTGCCCCAGATATTATTTCATTGTAAAATGATGCCAATTAGTAAAGCCGGTCGCCCAGTGGCTGTGGTCTGGCTCCTCCGTCGTTCCGGCGGGGAAAGTTATTTGGGTCGGCAGCTATTTTCAGCCCACGATGTTGCCAGGAATACTTCAGGGAGCAGCCACTGTTTTATAAGAGAGCACATCAATAATTTTCATTGGTGTACAAATGAGGCAGCGAGAGAGAGAGGGAGCGTCACACAGAGTTTACTGAGTTTATGTGTGTGCGCTCAGACGCTCCAGGAGCCTCAGAAAGGACGATTTTCCGAGAATATTCAGCGGAGCAGGTGGCGCGTACGTGCTCCAGCACCTGTTTTATGTTTCAAAACCTGCCACCGACTCCCATCGGCTTCAAATCCGCTACATTTATCTGCCGCCCCACCTTTGTAGGGAAAAAAAGGTCCTTGGATTCTGAACCCCGGCGTTCCAGCCTTGGCCCTGATTACACATGAACCCGGAGTGGTGTGGCAGTGGCAGCGACTCACACCCACAGGCGGAGGCGAGACGACACTTCCCGCTTCTCCCGCTTCCTTGGCTCACGTTGTCGAGATGAAATTGGGGTGAAAAGTCTTTGCACTGCGCTTATGCTTCCCGCTGAAGAGCCGGCCTGCTCCGCACAGAGGGGTGAACAGGTTCAGGCTGCCGCCATGCCCTCCTCCTCTAAAGCAACCCTCCCCCCTCCTCTCCAACCCCCGCTCGCTACACCATCTCTTGGTGGAGAGCCTACAGCAGGAGCGGCGGCTGAGAGATCTTTCAATATTTTAAGCAGCTTCTGCTAATCTTTGTCGCTCAGGTTTGTTTTGAAAGCATCACTTTGGGACTAACGACGGAAAAGACGGCGTCCCACCTTCCCGTTCCCAAAGGCTGTGGGTCCACGGGTGTACGGATGCAAGGGAAATCTCAATCTATTGATAATAAGCCATAGAAAACGCTTTGAAAACATAAACATGCCACAAAGCATCGCGCTAGGTATCAAACAAAAGCTGGATGGTGTGTTTTTTTAATTCGACATCCTCATTTCTGCTTTTAGAGCAACACTTAATGAGGTTACCAGGCAACAAGTGAATGATTAAACTGCAAGAATGATGTCTGCACTCTGCTGACTGTCAATATTTTCTGGGGTATTTAACTGGGATGCCCATGCTGGTCTGAATCTGCAGTTTCTCTAATCCACCTTTCCACCACTGTTGCTCGCGTAGGGCGCTAGCAGGAGACACAGCCCTCCGCCCTATAGTCCCTCGCTGCGTGACGCCTGCTCAGACCGGCAGAGTAAAACCAGCGACGGTTTCTTTACCGGGTAGCTGGAAAACACACCAGAATGAATCACTGACTCTCGGGTGCCGCAGTTGCACTTCACGGTTTGCAGACGTGATCGGGATACCGAGCGGCCCCTGGCAGACTGGCACTGTATGAGAAGGAAGCAAAGTTTTTCTGCTTCGCTGTTCTCTTCATCTCTTGCCTTTCCCTTCCTTTATTTTGTGCCCCCCCCCCACCCCTTCCTCTATCGCCACTCACCGCCCTTTTGTTTCGCCCTGCCTTTTCCAGCCAAGGCCCTATTCTCTTGCTCCGTCATTGTGTGCGGTAATGAAGATTAGCCAGGCTGCCACACACAATGGGGTCCCCACATCCGGAGTGCAGACTCCCCAAATCCTGCCACAAGCTGCTAACCCTGGCGCGAAACCGGGGTCCACGCACCACCCACAAACACGGCCAGCGTGCGCTCTGCACTGCCACACGTTGAAAGAGAGCGGCTGAAATGTCTCCTGATTAGATTAGGATGGTTTTGACAGCTGAGAGGAAGCGTTTGGCGACTCATACGCCGATAAACAGCAGCTCAACCAAATCCAGTTAAAGAGAGACAGAGTTCCCCTCCCTAGCGGATGCAACACGGCTCCAGTCTTTGGGATTATCCCCCACCCATCCCTTCTCCTCATCACATCCTCCATGCTCCGCGAATCTCTCTCCTCTCCAGCTTCGCCCTCCTCTCCCATCATTCATCAGCTTCAGTTTCAAGATGCCTCAACTCTTCCCCTCTCGATCCGATTTCACCCTCACCTCTCCAATCCTCCGCTTAATACCAGAACAAAGACATTTTCCACACTTTGTCACAAGCTATTTAGATGGCGCGGCAGAGCTCTTTATAGTACACTTGTTGTATCGTGAGCCTCTTAATAGTGTTTGTATCTCTGTCAAGGTCACAAGACCTGGAGGAGTCTTATCTGGCTACTCGTCGAGCCGCTTTGGTCACTTGACGGAGACACGCGTGGCTTCGTCTGCATGAAAGGATGGATTATGGTGCACTGAATTGTTGGCGGACCGTATGTCAGCTGGACATATAGAAGCAACGATCGAAGCATCCTTTTCAGGGAAAAACCAGAGAGGGGACTGATGTCCGACAGTCTGGCTCGAGGACATCTGGACTCAAACCTTGTCCACAGCAAGCATCCTAATATTATTGGGAAAACTCTTGGGGAATTCTCAGGAAGGCCAAGGTTGTAATAATATTGCGGTTGAAGAGGTGCTGGAACCCCAAGCAAGGCTTGTTCCTGTTATCGGCAGCCTTGTTGCGAAAAAACGGAGGATCTGGCGCGATTCATCTTTGTGTTATCCAATGTGTCTGTCACAGAAAGCAATGGGAATGTCTCTCTGCTCCATTAAGCAGAGGTCACCGGGATTGGCCGTCTGAGTGCTCCATCATTGTTGCTTTCCTGCCAGATGAAAGCCACTTTTGAAGATCCGCCACACCAAACAGGCCGCGTGTCTCACGCACGCCGCAGCGGTTCTTTCTCAGGTGCTCCAACTGGTATTTGGCAAAGGTTCAATTCCCGCGTTGAATTAAAAATGACAATTTAAGTGCATAAAATGTAAATTGAAGCAATAATTCAACAAAACAGAATTGGATTTGCTGCCTGAAGACTTCTTAAAGTACCCCGAATATCTATTAGTGCATCCATCCAAAGAAAAACTGACTGTGCACGAGGAAGTTGTGGGGTTTACAAGCAAAATGTGCATCATTCCCCCAAACGCCATCAGCAGATTGTGATTTAACAAGCGTCAGCGTCTGTTATCAGCTTGAAACCTGCACTGTGTAAAAATGCCTGGAGGTGCTGCGTTGCCAGGCTTCGACGGGGGGGTCTGAAGGCAGCCCTGATTATTACCGCCAGGCTAATGTCGCCTGATAAGGCCGTGTGTGTAATTAAGCCGTTTCCGAGGCACGTTATCTGCAGCTAGGTGAGGCTCAGCTGCCTGCAGAGATGGAACCACAAGTCAGTGATGAAGGGAATTACTCTTTTCCTCTTCGTCTTGGTCGGCAGGTGGGAAGATGTGGCGTTTTCACCTCTGAAACCAACTCCAAACTTTCCTCCAAACGATCCCAACATACCAGATTTTGACACCTTGTAGGCCAGATCCAAACTGGTCCTAACACACGCCATTAAATACACCCCAAATTAATTTACAATGACGATTTCACAGTGTGTGTAAAGATACACATATCCCACTTACGCTAGCCCATTTAGCCTCAGCATCCCATTAAACTGGTCCATTTCCTTCCTCTTTCCCACTGAACCCACCTCATCAGTAAAACTGTAGTACTTAGCATTTTTTAAATGTTCCTACAGAAAACAGGCCCATTCCCTGGATAGGCACAAAAACATGTTGCCTTTTTTTGCCTAAAGTATGAACTATATATGGTATATTTTGGTACATAGTGGGACGTTTAGGCGATATGCTCCTCCATTTGCCTGCTGATGGGGAAAGCTGAGACGTTTCAAACCAAAAAATCTCCTCATCTCCAACTGCATCTTCTGTTTCTCTATTATAAATTAGCTGTGTCTCTGCCCTCCAGCTCTCTCTCTTTGTGTCTCCCCTCTGCTCTGTTGCTCCGGAGTCCCGTTGGGGCATTAACAGCTCAAAGATGCCTCCTGGCCAAACGCTGAGCCCCATGCTGCCACCTCCGCTGAGACTACCAGGGCGAATCGAGGGGGCTGTGCTATTCAGGCTGAACAAAATGAAGCATTACCTCACCCCAACCACGGGATCACCGCCACTCCCCTCCTCCTGCCCCCGCAGGGCAAGTTCCCCCGTCTTCAACTGGGATGCACCAATGACGCCAACCTGTTCTCCAAGGAGTCGGGTTGGAGATCTTAGCTAGCGTGCGGGAAGGAGGAAAAGCCCCAGAAGGGAGGGAGGGGGTGCTTTTTTGGAGATTTGGTGTGTGTGCTCGTGGCTGCTGTGTAAGTATTGCTCAGCGATGCTATAGATTACAGTCCCTGTCAGGTGCGACGGCCACCACTGATGAGCTTCTGCGCGGTATCATTTCGTATCGATTAGGCTCCGCGACACAAACACACAAAGGCTGTTGGGGAGATGGCTGCCGCCTAAGGCTACTGGTCATTTAGCTGTCACCTCAAAGTGATGGTTTGGCCCAACTCCCCAGATCAATGGGAGACACAGGCCCTAAAACACACCAAGGCTCAGACTCTCATTTACGCAGCTAGCTGAGGGTTCGTGCAAACTTTTCTACTTAAATGGAAAAATGAGGTGCTGAAGAACAAATCCTAATAAAGTCGGCTGCAAACGGAGACGATAAAGTGCTTCACAAAACTGAAATCAAAAGTGGAAAAAAATTATCATTATTTTCCCCCTCAGTTCATCTTAGGCTACGTCTGCTCACCTTTGCATCTGATCAATTTCTTAAAAGTGATTTTAATCAGCATCACAGTTCGGCGCCCTGAAACTGGTGCCTAGCCCAGTGATGCTACGCGAAATAAAAACATGCAACGGACAATAAATAGCTGGTCACTTAGGCGTGGAAAAATAATCTAAATATGCCTTGGCAACCATATCTTAGCATTGTAACATACGAAAGCAGCATACTTGATAGCTGGTCAATACCTACCAAGCTATCAAGCTAATCAAGTCAGAAAGAAATCTTTACTTCTTTTTTTATAGAAACAGTCTCATCAAGATCTCTGGGATCTAAAATCTTAGCTTCAATCTATTTATAATCAGAATGGAGCTGCAGGGAATCAAGGGTCACCTCTGAAAAGATGTGACAGCCCCCCGCAATCCTCTGCGCGCTTAACAATAGCGCCGTATCGCCCCCTCTAGCTCAGGGCCTCCATATAGCCCTGCCCTTTTCAACCCGACTAGCATCAGCTGTGAGTATGATTCACAGCACCTTGTCTCCATCATCTCATCTGTATAAACCAAACACGCTTATTCGGAAATTAATGAGCCGTGTCCGCCCCATTACATTTATCTGTTTAGTGGTGTTTTGGGCTTTCCTTTAGGGCATTATGCATGCTCAGTTCATATTTATGTCCCAGGCTTTTTATTAGCAACATAGCGGGGTGCTAACAGTCAGGAGGCAGTCTGTGCTTTGATGGCTCGGCGAAGGCTAAATGTGACGGGGTGAGAGGCTCAGCTGCTAGGCCATGAGCCTCGAGGAGGGGGGAGACAGGGTGAAGACTGGAGAGAGAGAGCTTTGTGTCTTGTCATTGACTAATGTTTTTTAGAAATAAAGACAGAAAGATTCAAGTGATTTGACCTCATCGAGAGGAAAGGGGCCCAGCTGATGTCACCCTCCTTCAAAAGTTGCACGATGCTCTGATTTTGCCTCTTCTTTGTTTCTTCCAACCCCTAAAACTGCACAAACTTTGAAACTTTCACTTTGGTCGAGCGGCATTTTCTTTTCTTTTGCAATGTTAAGCAAAAATGATTGATTCCCGCTCCGTCCGTCATCAGTCAGGTAAACCCTGGAATGGACCCAGAAACGCTCCGCAAGGGCACTCCCGCTGGTGATGCGTCTCTCTCTCTCTGCCGGAATCTGGGTCGAAACGCAGTCCCAGGTCACCTCGCCACACTGCGCCGCTGAAGCAATTTCCCCTGCAGTTTGGAGGTGGAGACGGAGCTGTTGGAACAGCCATTGGATTTTCTCAGCTTATCCTGGCTCGCATGGACGAATCATCCCAAAAGCCTTTCAGGAGTTGGACCCTGGCTCCACGCGCGGCCAATTGATGTTGGCTCGCCAAATCGGTATTTGCCCAAACAGGAGCGAAGCGGGCCATGAGCTCCCCTTTATCTTGGCTATTGTGCGACGCTTTTGGCTGTTGCTTCCATGCTAATGCGCGCCCACGTACGGCCGCCGTGCGTCTAACGCTCACTTCAGGTCACGGCATCAACACACGCGTAGGTGTTCACACAAACACGCGCACGCACTCAGAGCTGCATAATTGCACACAAAGCAGCATAATTATGCTGCTCACATGTGCACTTGCAAAATTATATGCACATGCAGTCGAAGAGGCATAATCGCATGCAGCATTTTACAGTGCAGGCACGCCCACTGCACACACACGCACGCACAC
This sequence comes from Takifugu rubripes, assembly GCF_901000725.2. NCBI lineage: Eukaryota > Metazoa > Chordata > Actinopteri > Tetraodontiformes > Tetraodontidae > Takifugu > Takifugu rubripes. The sequence goes on along the minus strand of NC_042292.1, from coordinate 7,508,451 downwards.
ACACACACACACACACACACACACACACAGGAGCCGCTGATCAACTGCATGACCTTCTCTCTTACAATGTTAATGTCACCACCTGGGGGAGAAGGATGGTGGTGGTGGTGGGGGGGGGGGGGTTGATGGACGGATGGAGAAAGATGTATAGAAAGGGCTGAGGATAAACCCGTCCTACCCAGCACCCCCCTCACCTGCAGCCTCTTTTTATCCGTCTTACCTTGTCGAGCACCCATAACTTTACAGTATGTGCACATGTGCCCGGACCCAACATTTAGTGTGTATGAACCCTTGTGTGTGTGTGTGTGTGCACCGTGCATGTGTGTGGGCGGCTTACTACTCCAAAGGATCCTGTTATGCCAAATGTCACACTTCCAAAAAGGATTCACCCCCTGCGGGGAAAATGAAGTCAACACCTTTCCGTCACTTTTTCTCCTCGCTTGCCTCCTTCACCTTGCACCGACCGCCACTGTCCTCCCTCCCCCTTCTACTTCACCTTCTTCCGCGCCCCCCATCCCCACTACTTATCCTTTTCTATCCTCTTTTCCACTTCCTTGAACTATCTCTACCTCACACGCTCACCTCAGTTTGCAGTCATAAGCATTTTGCTGAATAAAGTCCCCCTTAACTGGCTGGATTTAGTGGATAATTAGTCCTTACCTTGGGAGAGGAGGAGACGGCAATGAGAACAAAAGCAGAAATAAATGGTCGGGAAATTGTGATTTAGGCAAAATTGGAAGAAACTGCAGAAGGGTAATCGGTCCCTCCAGGAATTCACACAGTCGCTACAGCAACAGCCATGGAAAACTCAAACAATCCCACGGAATTTTTTACACTTATGGTGTCTTTTCTGTACATTTCTCCATCCTCTCGCTGTAATGGGGCGTTTTTATTGCAGCAGTGGGAACGTGGACCCAAACGTCGCACATTTACCGACTAAAGTCACATTTAAAGACAGAGCTAACTTCTGCAGGGACAGGGGGCCAAGATGATCTGACACATTCCTATCTTTAAAATGTTGCTTCACCAACAAGATTTTTGGCCCCACCAGGGACAAAGTGGCTGGAAAAAAGAGGCGGAGGAACAGGTGAAGTGGTAGAAAGAGTGCAGCCACGTTTTTTTTTCTTCTGATACAGCATCTACTCATCTTTTCAAAGGTTAATTGTGACATGAAGGCCTCCATCAAGGAATGAGTCAAACAGAAGAAAATGCGGCAGAAAGAAAGAAACCGGTCCTGGAATTAGACAATGCTCACAGTCCCCTAGCAACAGACACCACCAACCTCGAAAAAAACAAATAAAAATAATAAGCCCGGTATTATTTTTAGCTGGTGTAACTGATAAAAGGGTTGGGGGGTTGTGAGACTGTAAAAGTCTCTGATGTGTCTGTACAGGCTTATTCCTGATAATGGAACCAGCCACTCTGTCTGTCAGTGCCTATTTACACACAAATGAAGTGGCGAGCAGCACACACCCAGCAGAGCCGCTAGCCTGCATCTCAGCTGTCACAACGGGTTAACGGCTACAAGTGAAACCCAACGATCGGCGGGATCAAACCGGCGCCGTCCGTTCACATGTAATAGCTTCATCCTTGGACATGGAGCGTCTCCATCCCCCCTCGCTTCTCTGGGTCTAGCCAGTTTGTTGTGAAGTAATAGACTTCTCAGGATGCCCGTTCACACAAATCGGGGATGTAGGCTTTTATTTGCCCTCCGTGGGGAGAGGCGTTTGGAGTAATAGGGATGAAGTGGACCATAACTACGGCTGAATAAATCTTCTACCGGCTCAGTGGAGGCCGGTGCACGCAGGGCTCGTCAAAGCTTCGATAAAATGTTGTTTGATCAGAGTTCTGTGCGGTTCAGGACTTCCTCTCCTGCATCTGAGCCACAGCGGACACAATCAATCAGTGTGTAATCAGCCGTCTTGCTGGAGCTGCCAGGTAATCTTGGCCATCTTGGAGGATTCCTGCGTGCGTGCGACAGCTGGCAGGGCTGCGTGTCTGGGTGAGCGGATGGCACGCTGCACATTCCCTCAGCTCCTTGTTGAAGGCACATCTGAGGATCCGATGGCTGTTGAAAGTGTCGAATGCAATCAAGATTTTAGCTCCCTAAGCCGGTCGTTTATGGTTCTGTTAGCACACGGTGGCAGGAGGCAAATTATTGAAACTTCGAGGGTGTCAGTTGACTTTTATCCTGCTGTAAAAAAAAAAAATCCAATATTGTTTAGCCACATTAAATGCTGATGTAAAGACATTTGAACTCTGATCTTGGTCCTCTTTCTTTCTCCTGCAGACCTGCCTGGAACTAGAGCGTTACCTCCAAACGGAGCCCAAGCGTCTATCAGAGCTCTTTGACCAAGACCTGGATGGCCTGCTTACTCCCGCCTACCTAAAGGAAGATGCTGAGGAGGAGTTATCAGACACCTTGCTTCCCAGCTTGCCCAGCATCCCCGAACCCCCGAGCCCACCCCCAGTGGTCCTCTGCCCAGCACAGAAGAATCACTCCTCCACTGGCGTCATGAAAAAAGACTTCAAACCCAAGGCCCAGGGCCTGGAAAATGTTGAGGCTGTGGAAGGCGTCCATCAGGCCCAGCTGAGCGCCGTCACCTCGCTGACGCCTCCGTCATCGCCAGAACTGGGGCGGCACCTTGTCAAACCCAACCAGACACTCACAGCTTCAGCTGATGGAACGCTCACCCTAAAGCTGGTGGCCAGGAAGGTGGGCCTCAGCGCGGCACGGCTGGTGGCGGCGCACGCACTCCCTGTCCGAGTGAAAGAAGAAGACGAGGGGGCAGGGTGCATGATCGGGGAGCTACCGGAGAACAAAAAGAGGATCCATCGCTGTCAGTTCAATGGGTGCCGGAAGGTGTACACCAAGAGCTCCCACCTAAAGGCCCATCAGAGGACACATACAGGTAAGAGTTGAAGCGGTCAACTTGAGGGACCTACTATTTTTGATCAGACATACACGATCTAGGCCGTATCCTGTCCAGTTCATGAGAACTAGCATTAAATCCAGCTAGCTTTGGCAACCCCCTGCTCTTTTTCTACCTAAGTACTTTCACTGAACCGAACCAGGCCAGACCCTCCTTGACAGGGTTCTTCTCACATACGGGGGCGGGGGGGGGGGGCGGGGGGGGGGGGCAGGAGCTATAACTCTCCCACTCTTCCATCTCAATCCCAAACCACTCAGACCTCTGTCGGGGAGCTGTCCTCCATCTGAGTAACTGCACGGTGATGGATGGATTGACCTGGATAGGCCGCCATTTCCCTGCTTTATTTCGGTCCGTGCCGTCCTCCGTGCGCTTCACAATCTGAGATTACAGGCCGTCTGATTTTTCAAGTGTGGTAATAAGGTAATTTTAAGGCTACGATAATCATTTTCAGCTTTCAAAGATGCCGTGCTACAATCTTTCCAGGCAGGTCGTCGGGGGCACCATCTGTTTGCTTATTCCAGTAATGAAGGAGGAGGGAAAGCAAAAACTGTGTGCCGCTATTAATTAACAAGGTTAGCAACCAGCATCCCGCTACCTTCAGGTCTCGCTCAAAACAAACACATTAGGGGCATTTAGCTGTGAATGGTGCTTTTGTTTTCGAGGACACGAGCTGTTTCTGAAAGGGGCATTGGAGAGCATAAAGAGATGACATCTGATAGACACCCATTGTTTGTACGGGACAATAAAACGAATGTCTGCACGGCTGCAGGCCGGACTCTTGATAATTCATCACCCTGTCTCCATGCTTTTACCCCGTGAAGGTACAGCCAAGAGCGTCCATCACGGGAAATCAACTTACAGGGGACTCAGATGCAATTTTCCAGATGTCTACCATCTGAATTCCTAATTGGTTGACAGATCCCCAAAGCTGACCAATCTGAAGCACCAGCGGTACTTTGGTTCCCAGTGGCGGAAACCTCAGGTTTGGTTAACAGGGTTTTATTGATGGCCCACATGACTGGCCTCTATCTCCATGACAACTGGGAGACGTGCACAGTAAGCAACAACACACATAGCGGGTGAACAGTACAGCTAGAACAAACAATGGAACCAACTTTCAAACTCCGCCTCATGTTGGGCCCCCTCTTCGTGTTGCTATCCTCCAACGACAACAGAGAGAGTCTGATTATTCTCCCTCTTCCTGTTGTGTTCTCAGCACCCTGACCGACCGGGACGCACCATTTATTTTGGTCCCCTTGATGGAGTTTTACAATAAAAATGCAAATAAACACGCAGCCTACTCAACCATTAATGCTATTATTTTGCCATTATCACTGCAATTATTTTGTCAAGCGTCACGTCGTCACCCAGATATGCGCTTAATCCAATAAGCTAACACTTCTGATTAGATGACAAATCTGGTTCGACTGAAGGATCCAAGTTTTGGAATTATAAACTGTAGCACCTGGTTTTCTCCACATTGATCAAGTAACATGCGATTAGAAACCAACAATACCAAAAAAAAAGGTCTGTTTCCTCAAATAATGTGGCCATTTTCAACACTTAAGGTGCTTTATTTAGAAGCCCAGCAGAACATCAGTCTGGTTATTCAAGCTAGGAAAGATATCCTGATTAATGGGAGAAATGTCACCTTAAAGGAAGAGACAGCTGGGAAAGCGACGCGGACTGAAACAATGAGTGGATGAAGACGGGAACGAGGGAGGTACAGTGGAGCGACCCTCTTGAGAGGAACGACAGCAGTGCCACAGGCTGCCCCATTCACTGAGCCATTATCCTGACAAGTTTAAAGATGTCATTACTCAAATCCTCTTTTTCTTAGTTGTTATTTCCATAAATTACTGAGCGGAGAAAAGGCTACGATTTAATCTGGAATTAGACGGGCTGAGTTGAAATGACGGTGCCCTGTAGAGCTTTTTGTGAATAGGCTTATGGCAGATAAGGAATGGTACAATTAGATTTTGGGCAGGGAGAAGGAACGGGTAAAACACGAGCACTGCTGGCTTATTCCGCCTTCTCTCTTTTCCCCTCTGGTTCCGTCTCTTGTCATATCGCTGCGCGACACGTCTGTGTGTGCTTCACTCCGGCTGTCTCCGATTACTGCTTCTCTTCTCAGCCGTTCAAAATAACTGACTTTTATTACTGTGCAGCGTAAACTTTATTTTCCCTCCTACAGATATACGTTAAATTTAGCACAGCTGTCCAAGTACTGGTTAAAAGATCGCCTGTGGCCATTCCAGAATGGAATGGTGTCACAGTGGGACGAGTCCTGGGTGAGAGAGCCGAATTAACACATTTCTACGTTGTAAAAAACAAAGCCTTTCGGGTGTTTTAAGTGCGACAACGCTAACGATGGCGTGCGACTGACGAGCATTGCATCCATCGCTCTATTTCTTCCATAGTCGTCTTTTAACCCTTTTCCCCATTCCTGGCCCGCGAGTGTTCGGCAAAAGTGTTCTCGGAGAGCATCTCTAATGACCTCTGAGGCCCGGATAGCCTGCATCAGCTCCGGCTAATGGAGGGAATGCAATTAGCGTCAATGCTGGCACCTGAGAGGCTGGGCGCAGCGCGTGCATGTGCGGACGCCAATGCGTGTGAGAGAGCATTCGGAAGTCATAGATTACACATAATGGAATTATATAGACTCAGGAAACACCAAGTTATCAGATTACGCAGAAGAAATATGTGATTATTATTTGATTACTCCAAAAGCACATTTTCAGAGTGAACGAGAACTTCCTGCTGCACGTCGGAAATGAACCGGTGTCAAATGATGGAACCTCATTTGATAATTGTGGAATAAATTTCAACCGTCCACGTTCCCCATTCCTTAAATCAGAAGAAATAATCCACTTAGCCTCATAAGCTCTGTGATGTTATATGTTTAACCGGCAGAGTAATCCAGAAGTAACAGAGCGTAATCAGATTATGCTGCAGAGTTCAGGCTAATCCACTGGATTTGGTTACTGATTGCCATTTTAAAACTGTCGTATTGTCGTCCAGTTTGTGTGTGTTGGAGAATCTGAATGTGCACGTTCTGCTGTCCCCCTGCCTGCTTGTGTGTGTGTCTGGCGGGGGGGGGGGGGGGTCTGTTGCTAGACAACCACGTATCTTTGGAGGAGTCGCTAGCTGAGCGGTTATGCACTGCTGCAGGCTGTGGTCTCTTAGTGCCCCCCTACTTCCCTCTCCGCCTCCTGCACCACTACCACCAGCACCACTCCAACCTTGGCCCTCCCTTCCCCCCTCTCTCTTCCCCGCACAGCTCTATGGTTACCGTCGCTAGGCAACTGCCTCCGTATTCTGCCAGCGTGCTTGGTAATTGGCTGGTGGCACAGTGGAGTGCCTTTGCCAGATCCAGCCAGCTGCGCCGACTACTGCCTCCTCATGTTTCAGCGCAGCCCCCCCTCACACACACACACACACACCTCCACACACACCTCCTCCTTGCTTCGGTTGCTAGGCAACACTTTTAGGCATCTCTGCCTCTCGGGAATTTCATTGGCCAGAGTGAGAAGGCCCAGACCTGCTGCTCTGGTGTTTCTGGGAAGTGAGGGAAGAAGGGATATGTGCAGGAAGGAGAGGACTCGTTTCTGGACGGATGAGTAAAAACTTAGATTTATTAAACACAGCACTTTGAAAAATATTTGCAAATGGTTATTAAAACTGTGTGGCAGCCCAGCTGGGGAGGATTTGGGAAGGAAAAGGGCCGGGTTCCGAAAGTAAATGAATCAGAATTGATTATCAATTATCGTTCTCTTTTCTGGAGGTCATTTTTTTTTGCTCCCTCGCTCATTTGTCTCCATGTCACGGTTCTCCAGCGTCTCCCCGTCAGACCGTGCACGGTGCTCCGTGACATGGCTGCTCGCTGAGTGTTTTCTCTTGTCAGAGCTTTGGGTTCTATTCACCTGCTTTATTTAAAATGCTGGGGAAAAAAACAGCCAGGGAAAGTATTTGCATCATTGATTTTTTTTTTTTTCCCCGAGCTTCTGCCGCATGATCAGATCTGCGGGTAATCAGTGAGTTTTTGTGGCAGCTGGTGCGGATAATGGCTCCAAACAACACTGTATTTACACAAACGCTGCTCTCAGCCGTCCCGCAGTCACAAAGCTGCCCGTCCATTGATTCCGTCCCCTTTTTTTTTTGATAATCACATTCAACGAATTAAGCCTGTTTTTGTGCCAGAGCCGCTCATGCGGCGCTGGTCAGTGTGTCAGTGTGACTCTATTCACCCCCGAGCCGCCGCTCCAGATGGGATGTGACGGGTGCAGGTGACATTTTCAGAGATGGACGCAGCTGGCAGATTGCAGGTTCCTCGCCATTACACCGTGCGACTGGCCTAATTATCGCCACCCTCCTCCCCTGCCGGCATATTTTGCAGCCTCCTCCGCCTTAATCCACTTCTGCAGTGCTCCTCTCCCACTTTCCCCTCTCCTGGTCTCATCTCACCTCCACTTCTCAGTCTCTTATCCACCTTGCTTCTAATCCCCCTCCCTCTCCTCTTCTTTCGCTCTACTTCTCTTCGCCCTGCGCTCCTCTTCTGCCTGTTCAGCAAGATCAGAGGCCGGTGGGAGCTTCTCCACCTTGGCGTAAAACAAGGCCCGGTTCTCGTTTGAGCCCTTTTCAAAAGTGAGGGGAAGCATGAGAACTGAGGACAGATTTGAAGAAAGAAGGCCAGAGCAAGATCGGGGGGGTCCAAATTCAGCGCGTCAGGGCTGCACTCTAGCCGGGATTTCTGTCCTACCAGGTAGACCAGGTAGTCTGGTAGGACAGAAAGTCCAACAGGGTTCAGCCGTCTGCAGGACTGGATTTGGGCACCCCTGGTCTGGACCAAAGAAAGAGCAAAGAAGCAGAGCAGATGGCTGCTTACGCTACCGGCTGGCCTTTTGGTCAATATTTGGGTCTTCAACCCGTCGATACCAGGGGATCACCTGTCAACACACACCAAAGCAAAGCAGCAAACGTCTGGATTTGAAACCCCATGCATGTCTTTATCTCCAGGTGAAAAGCCGTACAAGTGCTCATGGGAAGGCTGCGAGTGGCGATTCGCCCGGAGCGACGAACTGACGAGGCACTACCGCAAACACACCGGCGCTAAGCCTTTTAAATGCAACCACTGTGACAGGTACGTCAACACACGCCTTCCCTCTTTCCCTCCGTTCTCCTCCAGTTTTGAAGTTGTTCCACTGGCAAAGCAGCCGGCGTTTTCAAGCCGGTTTTTATGTGTTATGGGGGGAAAAAAAGGTGTGACAAGAGGCTCGTAACACACCCAAATGTGTTTGGTCCTGACCCAGTTTAAAAGTGTGCTGTCGGGATTACTAATGTGCAACACATGCAGGACACGGCCTGCTCCAACTTTCAGTGGGATACAAATGACGCTTAGCATGCTAGTCGCCAACACAGGGGCCATGGCGGCATATTAATAGTTCTTCTCACATGATGTCTGCTTTCACGCCAGCACAGACGTGTAAAGTGGAAAACCATTAACACCCTCACACATTTCCATTGGAACGTCTGGAAAAAAAAACACTTGACTTTGTTTTTAACCTCCTAATTTTATTTGGTAGTTGGTGGTAAAAATTTGAGTCGCTAAAGTGTATCAGTATAGATATACAAGTTGTAACTCACATACGTGTATTAGTCGTTGCTACACTCAAATTTATGGTAAATTTAGATCCTGAGGGGTTCTCATAGAATACCTTAAAAACTTGCAAATACTGGTGGAAAAAAAACCCACTTTTGTTTGAAGATGACTTAAAAAGGAGTAATGTCAATGTTAAAAAGGGATCAAATTTTTGGTACTTCCTCTCGCTAACATCTGTAGACTAGGAAGTCTTGACCATGTCTGAAAGAGAGAAGTCGGCCCAGCTAGTTCGGCCCAGCTAGTTCGGCCCCGGCCAGGCATTGGTAAGAGTCATTACTGGTCTGATCCCAGTGACGCATCCCGGAGGAAAATGACACAGGACGAACCTGAATTGATTTAAATGTGTTTTTCTGTCTTGTTTACTTGTGTCACAGGGGTGAGTGGGTCTGATGTTACATCCCTCCTCTTCTTCATTAGTCGTCCTCCCCTCTGTTTAATTATGAACCGCAGCAAAACGATAATTTGCGGAGCCCCGGTGACGATCTCATCAAACATTCAGGCGCCGTTATTCGCGACAGACACCTCAGACACCAAAAATCTCTACTCCTGGTTTAATTATAGTCCTCTGTCTGTGATCTGTCCCCCACTGACACCTCCGAGGTCTCAGAGCAATATCAGCCACGCCAGACCCCACGGTATTTATGTAAAGGGACCTCAGGTCATTTTGAACGGATTACAAAATCTATAGTTTATAAGCGTCCGCTGTTGACTTTTTCCAAGACACGGCAGCCATTTTGGAGTCAAATCAAAGTCATAAATATAGACAATCAAGGACAGTTGATTGCATGTTTCTTTTTCTTACATTTCCTGGTTAAACATGTTGGAGATTATTTCAAATATTGAAAGAAAAAAAGCTCCAGGTCAAAAGTGTTTTAGTTAAAAAAGCCATTTTGCCTTTGTCTTCTTCGCATGTACTGTTTCAATTTAAATATTCAAAAAGACATTTCCGACATTATTCCGACTGCCGTTTGTGTCACTTTAAGGATGGATCACCATACATTAAGATACTGAAGAGGTGTCCTCTTAAATCATGTAATGGTTCATTAGAAGAAATCCCACTTCAACTGGGGCACTTTGCCTTAATGGGGGCTGAAGAGTGTGTCCTGGTCATCCATATGTGTGTGTGTGTGTGTGTGTGTGTGTGTGTGTGTGTGTGTGTGATCTTAATCAGGCCTCAGCTGGACAGACAGTAAATACAGTAGCCCCCCCATATCTCCACCACCTTCCCACCTTCCCCCCTCTCACCAGCAGACAGCCCCCTGCACCCCCGCAGGCACATCCCTAATTCGGGCCCACCTCTGTCATGTGTCACAAGACACCCATCGCCTCCAGCCCGACACACACACACACACACACACACACACACACACAAACACCCTGCTGAGATGAAGGAAGAGGGGAAACGGGGGAGTCGGTGAAGACGGGGTGGAAGATTGAAGATTGGGGGGGTTGGAGACAGAGCCACGGTGTGCCAGCTGGTGTCGTGCCCCCGAGTGGTGACTCATACTTTACCATCTGTCTCACCGAGCGCACACAAAAACACCCCGATGCCTCTCATCCATCTCCAGACACACGTGCACGCGCATGCACGCAGGTGCCAGTGAGACGGACGACCAGTGGCTCAACGCAGCGTAACAATCCACCCCCCCCCCCATCCCCCTTCGGCCACACACTGATTCAACTCGACATCTTAGACAGTGGCCTCTGTCTCAGCGGAAGGACTCAGATCTGCAAGTGATGTCAGGAAACGATCAACAGTTGAGGAGAAGTGAGACACAGATGAGCCCCCGGCAGCAGCAGCACCCGGGAAACCTCTTCCAGGCTGGAATGCGGGAGCCCAACGGCCCGTTTATCCACCACTCGCCAATGCATGTTCCCGATTTCATCCTCCTTTTGCTTCCTTGGCTAATTTTTGTAAGCGTCGCGGCTCTAACCTCGGTGGAACCTCCGGGGAACCAAGATGACAGATGGGGGAAGGGGTGGGGGGAGTCAGAGCATGGGCAGAACACACCAGTACATGAGACAAGCTCATTCATGCTGGGTAAAGGGTGGGGGGGAAGGGGGGGTTTACAACAGCGGGTTTCAACCAGCAGAGGGCAACCACTGCTTCGGTTATAATAGTAACTTTATTTATGTAGGCAGTTTAAAAAAAAAACCACCATGAAAAGCTAAAATCCAGAATAATTTTTAGAAAAAATGAAAGAATGGTGGCATCTAATTTTCCACACAACCAGATTGTTCTTGATGTAAAATTATTCACTTCCGGTGCTGCAGTAAGATAGCTGAACCGTTAGCCGTGATGCTGTAACGACCGTGGAGATGTCCTAATCGGCACTTTTTGTTTTGTCTGCTCATCCTTCCACCAAGGTACAGAAAATGTTACCATGCAACCATGGCAACTCAGTCAACAAAGGTAAAACACGGGCTAATTAGCGTCATTAGCCGCCGGATCTCCCTGGACTGCAGGCTTTTCCGGGCACCTTAAAATCCATGGTTGCGCATGTTATAATTGAGATTAATTTGGATGAATCACAGACAATTATCAACATTAGCTTATATTTTCTAATTAAATTTCTGACCTTGCATAATGTGGAAGCACAGGAAATATAGCGATCTTCATCGAATTTGCCATTTCCGCTAACTCCCAAACAAGTTTGCTTCTCGACCATTTTGGCAGATGAATTAACAACGAAGCGACGCTCCCAAATAACAACACTTGCTGTTTGAAAACTCCTCTGGGGAGGGGCTGTAGTATTAGCCGAGTGCGCATGCAACAGAGGCGCTGTTCATCTCACGGTAGTGATGAAAAAGTAGGTCTCTTATAATGGCTGTCTCTTTATGTAAGCAGGGAGTAAACAACACGCCAGATGAAAATGTACAACGCATCACTTTGTGGCAATAAGGATGAAACAAAGAGAGTATTAAAAGAAAATGGGCCAGCGTGCTTCCAGAGCAATTTGTTTCCTTTTTCCAACCGTGCCGCTCGGAAACCACAGCGGCATGAGCGTCAGATCAGGCGAGGAGCTACAATTTGCGCAATTTAACATTTTGCAGCCGGTGTTATGCACGTCTCCCCACCAACCCTCCCCGTCCTCATAACAACTGTTTCAACAGATCCATCTGCGGGCGCTCCGGCTATCCGCGCCGCAGCCGAAGTCATTAGGAGTGCTGCTGAAAATGCTGATTATGAATTAGTTACACGTATCCTAATTGCGTGTGCATTAGTGGCTCAGCGCTCACTAGCTAACAGCAACATTTAGCTCCATCCATAAAACAAACTTCTTCCGCAGCACCGCTAACAAGCCGCTCTCTGTTTCTTTTCTGTGCGCAGGTGCTTCTCACGGTCGGATCACTTGGCGCTACACATGAAGAGGCACATCTGAGGGGTTGGAGAGAGGTCACGAGGGGAGGGAGGTGGAGGTGGAGCAGGAGAAGGAGCATCATCTGCAGAGGAGTAACACCGTGGATGTTGGAGAGACAGAAGAATGGGCCGCACGCAGAGCCGTCAACTCCACATAGAAACATGAATCCTGGTTCATCTGTGCTTAACCAGTTGGTCCATGATTCTACACGATTCTTCGATGACTCACCCCGCAAACATGGGCCCGTGTCATCACAATCCAGACACTCCATCCCACCCATCATATGTCCCACGGGAGGCGGCACATGACGATCGATGGACCAGGCACGTGCAGTTGGCAGCTTTTTGCTTCGGTGGGACTTGGAATCCTTGCGTATGCTTGCAAAAGTCAGCCCTGTCCATGCAGCAGTGCTCCGTACACCAGCGAGCTCACCAACACCAAAATGGACCAGTTGTACAGTCATTTAAGGGGCACCGTCGCCTCGTGTATATTCCACATTTCCTCTTCTGTCGATCAGACTCTTCCTTGAGCTGATAGCTTCTTTTACACTATTAGCCAAATAGCATCATCTCACACTTAGCAAGTACGCGGGATTTCTTTCCTCTTCATCCTACCGCAGCCTTTGCAGTTCCCCGAAGGGTTTGTTATACCGTATTCTGGACAGATAATTGTTTGACAATTTTTCATCAGACCTCTGTCACGTCCGCCAACTGGATCCATTTATAAATCCCAGTTCGATGGCATCGGAGCACTTGTTTGAATGAAGCGTTAGATTGGATTTCCCGGAGACTTGAAGATGGAAGTGCATTGCACTGATGTGCTGCGTAGACTGATTGAGGTCATCTAGAGGACTGGCTTGCTTTATGAACACCATCTATTGTTGTTTATCACCGGGTGAAGCTAGCAAATCCACTCTGGGAAAAGCCGTTCTTCCCAATGAAAGCGAGCGTATCAAGGAATTCTGAATGGGTTTATTCCTCTCCTGGATCGCGGTCCTTGAGGCGTCGTAAGAAACTCTTGCACAATTGACTTTCCCTCTTTTTTGTAAAAATACTCCCCCCTACCTTGAACTCAAAGACAATTTCACATGCTGCCGAAGTGACACATGCACAACTGGAAGCAGCGAGTTGACTGTGATAGCACACCGAATTCACCAACGGAATTCCTCTGTACGAAGAAAGCTGTCCCATTTTTAGGGAAAGTTTCTCAAATTTGTTCAATCTTCAAAGGTGTAAAGGTGATTTTGAAAACATTGAAATGGGATGCAGCTGCAAAAAAGAGAAACGAAACTTCCGCAGATGCCTGAAATGATCTCTCGTTTGTCTTGGAGAGTGATCGGCACTGCGGATACTGGGAGGATGGGGTTTTTGTCATGGTCCTTGCACCCGTTTAGCAGCAATCAAGTGAAGAGAAAAGCAACCTTCCACAGCTCTCCTAATCAGGCCCTATGCACATCCAGTAACATTCTTGGTGCCCATCTTTCACTGCAGACCCCTGCTCAGGGCAGGGAAGGACTGGGAGGAGGACAAACGACAAAAACTCACACTGTTCATCTTGAATGTATCTGTTGTAAGTCTGTACACGCTAGCCTGCAGCTGCAAAGATCACTCCAGATTAGACAGAAACTTCTTAGACTAGACCAGACACGGAATAACTAGTTAGTAACAGCCGGTAGTTTTTGACATTGTTCGTCCTGACCGGTGGGAGGTCACAGTGTGCCCGAAGCCGTTACCTGCCCCGTCAGCACTGATAACTGCCCCATCAGCCGGCAGAACTGCAGTCGAGTCCTCAGTCCGCCAACTGAACATTGACCTCACTCGAGCGAGGAGGAGAATAGACAGTCCGGATCTCCTTGAACCTGGACGAGAACAAGAACCCAAAGGTATCAAAGCCCAGAACATCCTGCTCTTTGGCGATTTTCAATCTGCGTAGATGAGACTCAATCACACACAGACGCGATTCACGATCGTCTGCTACACTGGCCTGACCCCCCCCACTCCTGCTTAATTATTAAACTCTTTCTGTCTGAACGCATGAACGAGCCAGACAAGAAGAAGAAAACAAACTAAATCATGTCTGACATGCTGGTTTTTAGGTTAATTATTGCAGTTGCAGCCACTAAAAAGAAAGCCATCGCTTCTCGCAAAACATTGGAGACTTGGGGTACTTTACCACCTACAGGTCCGTTTAAAAGTAGATCCGAACCTCTGGCTCCATTCTTTTCGTGGGGACGGTGAGGTTTTGAATCATCTGTAGCGCGCTCATTTCCCCGAGGAATCGAACCCCAGTTTCAGTTTGGCTGAATAATCCAGGCAATAAGAAGAATCACGGTTTGGAATTCAGATTCCCCGGGTTGTAAAAACGATCAGTACACAAGTGGTGGTGCGTTTAGGGAAAAGGTTCATAACAAACCATCGGAGTAAGTAGGTGAGGAAGCACCCCAGGGATACCCAGTTCAGGTGGGGATCGTCTGGATAGGCTGGCGGGTTCGTTCCTGCTCCGCAAAGACTTTCAGAGCAGAAGGTAAAATCAAAAATAGCTTTTTAACCGGCGGGTTAAAGATCTATCACCAATGGCAGCTCTATCTGTGTGTTTCAGTATTTCCACGAGGCGCTGTCTAGTCGCCTGGATGCGAATGTGTGGGAATGTGCAGCTCGGAGCGTTGCTCTCATCTTTTTTTCTTTCCCCCTTCGTGTGCCGTACCGACCTTTGACAGCGAAGGATTCAGGAACGCAACTCTAGACGTTTCATGGCTTTTCTGTTCTCAGACACTTGGAGACACTGACAATACTCAAACCAACAGGACGGTTGGGAATCCGGACTATTTATTTTTCCTCGTCACTATTATTTTAAAAGAAAAGGAAAAAAAAAAGGTTTCAAATGTGAATGTTTCTTCTGGAAAGGTTCTTCTGTTGTCTCTGAGGATGCGGTTCAGTTCTGATTGTCGATTCTGCTGTGCCTGTGTGTTCTTTGTCTGTTTGTATTTGCACTCTGAAGTTTTGAGAGGAAAAAAAAAATAACGATAATAATAATCACGTATCGCATATCCGAAGCTTTTCCGTCTGCTTGTACACTGAAGTTCACACCATGACCGCCGGTGGTCACCCACCGATCACCACGTCTGTATATTAGCTGTTTTTTAGCACAATCACACACACGGACTCATTACAGAGACACACACATGCATGTGCACACCTGCCGAGGCTCCATTCAGCCAGACACACACAAACACACACACGCCGACATACTCTCTCTCTCTGCTCTCCTTGTTTTCACCGTTTTTCATGCCATTTTGCAGCTCCTGAAAAAGGGGGAGTGGGGGTGGGGGGCAGGTATTACTATGTGTGACGCCGCCTCTGTTTCCACTAGGCATGGATTTCAAATCAGACGCACCCCTCTTTTTTTAACCCCCTCTCCTCCACCTCCATTTTTTCAAATCCCTTTCTCCTCCCCTGTCCGCCCCCCCCCCACCCCACCTCACCCTGCGCCATCTTTTTTTTTCTCTCTTTCATTTCCGCTGTACAAAGTGTTTCAGAATTATCATTTGTATATTATGACGTATGGGTACGATAATGTTCTTTATTATGGAAAAATGAGAGATTTATTTTTGTTACGGTTTGTTTCATAATTCCTTTTTTAAATTGGTATTGTAATATCTCTATGCAAGGAACTGTTCGGTGAATTGTTTTTATTTAAGAATGTAATTATGTGTAATAAATGGTAGAAGCAGTTTGGCATGGAGTATTGTGGATTCCTCGACTGTTCTGTAAATGGCAGCTTCACCTCAACACCCGTCATTCCCTTCTGGTTCGTCCTTCTTACCTTTCATCCTTACCTTGGATCCAAACTGCAACAACGGGCCGGAATGTTGTCACGCGGCCGGAACATTCTCCCTCCCGGGGACCCGCACGGTGCTTTAATTACATCTGTTACCAACCAAGGTGATAACTTCTCCTCCATTTCTGCCTTTTGACCATGACTAGTTGATAAAAGGGTAATCGAATAACTAATGGATAATTAGGGAATAATTACTCTCTGGTAAATGGTCCTGCGCGCTGTATTAATTCTCCTCGGGTCTGGCGGTGAGAAAGTCCCATAAGGTTTTTTGTTTCATTTAATGCTCCCTAATTGAAACGGGCACCCTCATCAAGAAGCTTACACGTATCTGTCGAACTTAATATTCCGTTATCTGTAATTACACGCGGCCCCATACTATCTACCTAACTACATCTTCTATGTCAATTCCAGAGACACATTATGAAATTAGAGAGGATGGAGTCATTTTTCAGTAAAGGTCGCGCGTCCCACGAGCGCCTCCCCATCATCATTTTCCATTGGGGTGATGGAAACGAGGCTGCGTGTGAGTTCACAGCCGCGCTAAATGGTCCTAATGTGCGTCGGCGAAGGGGGCCACACCAGCGTCAACACGCATTTATAAAGGTTAACATGCACATTTGCAAATTGGCCGTTTTGCGGAGCGATGCTGTATATCCCGGAGCGATCGCTCTTTTCTCCCAATAAAAGTGGGCCTTGTTAGCAGCTGTGCGTGTCGGTGAAACCCGCTCCGAGTTAAACGAACAAAGTACAGACATTTCTGAATAACACGGAGGCTGCAGATGATTACTTTTGCTCGCGACTGTCGATGTGAGCGAGCTGGAGCGGGTTGGGAAAAGAACTCTGATGAAGCTTTTTCACTAACTGCTTCTCCTTGCGTACAACATCGTCTCCGGACAGCCATACCCACGACGGTTACGAGCGGATATATAGTCAATGCCCAACGAAGAATAAACTTTGGACAAGGTTCCATTGCATTCCACAGTTCCATTTTTATCAAAGATTAATTTGCTTTTTTGGAGGAGGAGTTCAAGTAGAGTCAGGACGGCAACCAGGCTCAGGACAAGAAAGACCTGCCCTTTAAAAGGCTTTGACATTTAACAGCCAACAAATTCAGAGCTAATTAAAAAAAATAAGTAAAATCTCAAATATCAGTATGAGAAAATGTGTGTTTATATGGATGACAACGTAAAATGTATGGTTTGGCCAACAGCACCCGGCAACACAGGCACCTTGTGGAAAAAGGGGGATTTGTTAGCAGGCTAATTACAGCAGGGCTGCCTGGCAGAATAATGGGAATAACGGAAAATCGGAGTTTACGGGACTGTTTACTGCCTGGTTACGTGCACTCTGTCAGCCTGTCCTTGCTGTTGTTTCCAGGCATCAAATGATAGCATCTAAATCTCAAAGGACAACAGGATTAAAACAGAGCGTGATATGATCTGATTATGCTATTCTAAACATGCGTGAATGTGTGTATTTATGCAAAGTACTTGACATTAATCTGTGTGTCTGCGATTCGTTCCACGTTTGAGTGACAGTAATCCGTGTCATTTTTTTTTTTGGGAGCTGAATTCGAAATTGTTTCGCAGCCCCGAATCTAAAGGATGAAAAGGGAATAAAAAGCTAATTTAGCATCTGAGTAAATATTGCGGATTCTTTGGGTTTTCGGTCCATCCTCGAAACACCTGAGCTCTTTCCAGCAACATCATCCCTTATTTGAGATCCTCAACCCTCCTCCTCCCCAACACTGACGGCAGGTCAGAAAGTGTGAGTGAGTTACAGTGAAACAAGACAAAGCAGCGATTTGCGTCGCCAGCAGACCACAAGGGCCTTTTCTTCACAGGGTTGTGCAACAGAAGATGTGGCCCAGGGAGCTGCCAAAGCCTCTGGGCGTCTTGTAGGCGTTTGGCAGCCGTGCTGGGATGTGATTGTCACATCTGGCAATGCAGCGATGCCAACGCCGCCGAGCCCAGCCGAGCCGCAGGTTTGAAGCCTCCCTCACCATTTCATATTCTGGGCCCGGGCTGTCGGCGCACTCTGCCACCGACTCCGGCGATAACAAGAAGTCCTTCCCGAGATTACACAGAACCACTTAGCAGCTAATCTGCATAAAGACAAGCCTGGAACTGCGGCCCCTCAAAAGTCTCCTGTTGCATGACCCACACGGAGAAGATTTGGCCTAAAATGGGGGACGCTTTGTCCTGCAAGGGGATAGAATCTTGGGTTTCATGAGCAGTCATTAGGTATTTCTAATTATAGAGGATACGGGGAGGAAGCTCTCGGTAATTAAAGGCTAATCATGCTGGTAGATTCAGAGAAGCATCCTCATCAAGCCCCCATTAGCATCCCTCCTCATGATGCCCAGCAGCAACACAAGCCACTTCATGGAGGCTGGGATGGGTTTTTCCTCCCAAAAAAGAGTTAGCATTGCCACAAAAGCAGCCCTCATAAAACCAGACCAACACAGAACTCCACACAAGGTAGAAGGAAATCCAAAAAATCGTAAAAGCTCATCAGAAAGAAAGCAAAAATCCCACGACTATCCAGGAATCCGACCGAGCAATTATAACCAAATTAGCATGCTAATCATTCTGGTACGTTCTGGGATTATTTCTCATATTTGGAAGACTGTGGTTGGTTCCACATGGTGCTGGGGGTTGGGTGTTAAGGGTGAGCACGCCTGTGGGTGTCTGGGGGGGGGTGCATAAGTACAGCTGTTTAGCATTCTTCTGCATCATCCCCCTCCAGGAACTGTGTTTTTCCAGTGTGAATGAATAAATGTGAAAGCTGAGCTGGATGGAAAAGAGCAGCTTGGCGCGCTGGTGGTCTCCTGGTCTGAGAAGGCTGATCCAGAGCACCGGGCTCTTTTTGACAGACAGCACCCGGAAGCCCCGTGAAGAGCCGGCAGCCGTGTCGCAGCCTCCGCCGCTCCACAGGTCCGCGCTCCCGTCTCTGCGCCCTCTGCTCCGCGGTAAAAATAGATCAACGGACCGGAGCGTTCGGCAGCTCCACGCTTCTCTCTTGGATCTCGAGCAGGTGCGGCGGGTGCGCCCCCCCCTCAGTGTTTGTGCATCTGTGGCGACATTAAAGGGCACGCATTTCTGACAGGTTGTGCACGTGCAACGCGGCGTGCCGACGCGGTTTTTTTTTTTTTTTTTTTTTAAATGTATCAGTTTTCCGTCACGCTTGATGAAGGTGTGAGTGTTGGGGGGGGGGGGGGGGGGTGTTACTGATCTGATTCTCCTCCACCTTGAATTTAACTGATGAAGCAAGCTGACGTCAAAGCGTCTAATCTCGATGCGCAAACACAATATTAAGAAGCTAAAACCAAAACCAGTCCAATCAAGGCACGCGTCATGAGTGGGTCCCTGCCTTTTGTGGATGCGTGGAACAACAGGAACCTGTCCGAGTGTTTGCGGGGAGCTGGAGACAAATCCACGTGGTTTTTCCACACTGATAAATGTGTCTTAAATAAGTCTTTGAAAAGCGATCCTAGAGACATATTCATCTGTGTCTGTTCTTGCTGTCAATCAGAGATCTTTTCTTTCTAAGTTGCCTGGGGTGTGTGAAGATCTCCTGTTTTCAAGTGCGGCGGCTCCCTGAAGCCCATTGATCCGTGTCTGGAACGACAGAATCCTGGCTCCTCCCTGATTAGCATCCCACTGCTAATTAAACAGCCTCGCCGAACAGTTCACGTTGATAACAAGGTAGGAAGGAAAGGTCAGGCCATCACGTCCACTTCAACTGGGCGCTGTTGATAACAGCCCTGCGTGCACGGGCACACGTTCAGCACAAACGGTGTTTTTGTGGGGAAACTCCTTCACGCAGCTTTTATCTGGATCAAAGCAGGCTCTCACCAGTGGCACTATGTAGCCCAAAAAATTGCTTTTTCAGGATAAAGCAACACAAATCCTTCTGGACTACACGAGGAGGGCTGAACCTGAACCTGGTTTGGTCCAACCAGGTGTCCAGATCATCCAGAACTTCCTGAGTTCTGGACGGATTTCGCAATAATGTCGATAAGCTCGGAAAAGCTCACACGCGATGAATTGTGATGCTGAATATCGCAGGGCCGGACCCACAAACACATGACCTATATATAAACTATCTTGCCTGCTCATCATTTATCATGAAGCGGCAGAATCAGGATAGATTGGTTCAATTAGACTGGCCTTTAATGTAATCTGTTTAATCCATTTCTATCATCAAAGCCAATACCTACCTTTCTCCTTGGAGAGCCAGATTAGCCCTCCAAGTGCATCTCGGAATGAGAGTCTCCGCTATAATAATAATAAAAAGGAGCCTCGGAGCCGCTTGGAGCTTCCTGTATTTGCTCTTTACAACTGGCTGCGGAGGACACGGCGTCGCCGTTGAAGTTTTAATGGGCAAAAGATTTAAGATCTTCATATCCTCGCCGAGATTGCAAATGCTCTTTGGCACAACGCGCTAACAAAACAGGGAGGGTTTACGCCTCCTGTCTGGGCTCCTCCACAAATTGCCACATCGCCTCTAATATCTGCACCAGGAACGCTCGCAGGCTGCGGCGCTTTAGCTGCTCGCAGGCGCAGCGCACCAATCATCCGGGAGAGTTGGGATTATTGCACCGCTAATGTCTGCACGCTTACAAGTGGGTTCAGATTTTACATAACATATTAGGTTTTTAGCACTTTCCGACAACAGGTGGCTTTAATTTGATCTCATCATATCTAAAGTGCCTGATTAATCAGAGTGTGTGTTTTTATGGTGTTTTATGTGCCATCGTCTTGCTTTTATAGGCCCATACATGCAGGCGCTTGAAGATGGACTCGTTGCCCCGACTACTGGGTGAGTGAACCGCAGCGCTGTCACGTTACTGTGGGGTTCGACACCCGTTAAAGGGACAGGAACAGAACCAACTCGCTGAGAGTGTAACATTTTGGGATCCACAACCCAGTGAATTAGAGGAGCTCATTAGCAGCTCATTCAATTACACGGAACAGGCCGAAAGCATCAGGAAGCACAGAACATGCCAATTTTGAGGGTATAAACATAAAAAAGTCAACCTGACTCCACCTTTCTGGGTCAAACCTAAAGTCAGTCCCAGTTCATCAAACAACAAAGCTGGGCCATGTGTGTATGTGTCAGCTAATCCATTATTAAAGTCCAGTCAGGGTGAGGACATCAAATATTTATCATGAAGCATCTAAAATCACAGGCCTGCATGTAATGCCTTGGCCAAAGTGAACACGGATCCTCTCCAACCGTCAGGAACACGTGACAGTTCTCAGTCACTGACAGGATATGGGATGTGGAACAAGTTGGTTTTTCCGCTCTTTAAGGCTAGCTAGCTCGTTCGCTGTCCCATTCGTCCAGTGGAGCGACACGGTCACAATATTCAAAACGTTGATTACATCTTTCCGAGCTTTGAGCTCCAGAATCCCGATTCTGGATTTAAAGGCTGCGCGCCGTCTTAATAGAGGTATGGATTTGTGAGCTCCGTGACAAAATTCTTTCCCCAAAAGAGGGAGAATCGGGCATGAGAGAAGCGAGACAGTTTTCTAAATTCATGGATTTCCTCCAGCCGCTGCAGTTTACCTGCAGGGAAGTCGGATTTGCTGCTCAACACCCATCTATCCATTCCCCCTGCCTCCAGAGCCGCACCGTCAGGGGAGAGGGGGGGGGACCATGTGCAGGTATTTGCTATTTTGGGCTGAAAAGGATTCCATGGTGCAGAGTTGAACGCGTTCTTACGCGTGTCTCATCCTTCTTTTCTGTGTTTCCTCCTAAAACATCATTTTAAAGCAACATTTTCATGGTTTCTTCTGCCAAAAATAGGCTCGTCTGCTTCGCTCCGCCGAAGGTTCTTAATGCAAGGGCACCGCTCAAAGACACACGCGGGAAGGGTGTGACATGAGTGCAGCTGACAGATGTGATCAAAGATGATTGATTGGATGACAAAAGGCAGGCACATCGCAACACGAGGGGGAGGGGTTAAAGGTTCGGGCTCCTGGAGTGTCAGAGCACACCCGGGCCCCCCACCTCCACCACCTGGTTCCCGCCTCCTTTCCCAACACAAGCCCAATTCCAAACCATTTCTGACAGCAGGTATTGATCAGGCGGACGGGAAGGATCAATGCTTGTTGATTAGGCAGAAAATACAAGGCCGAGAGTGGCTGCTCCGGGTTCAGGACTTCAGAACAGAACCTGAACCAGGGTTCGGTGGTTCAATCGTCAACCTATCGATCCAAAGTGGACGAGACCGAACAATCAGTCTTACATATTGCACTTGTAAATAATGTATTAACAGCAGCAGCGTTAAAAATTCATTGAAGCCAGATTTCTGCAGATGCTCGCACGACGGCGTAGCCCGGGGCCAACACATCAGCATGCAAAATAAAACACGCTCTGCTAGATTAAATAAGGGAATTAATTGATTTTCTGTGTCTAAATATCTGTTGATAAAGACTCTCAGCCCCGCAGGAGCAGCTATGACGTCTGTGCGCTTACTGCCACCTGCCGCTTATTACATGCAATTGCAGTATGTCGGGGGGGGGGGGGGGGGGGGGGGGGGGGGGATTTTTTTCCTGAAATGCTGCATTTAACAAAAGCTGCAACGTGAGGAAAGTGAATTATCTGCCCGAGAGGGCCTGTGGGGACAGTCTGCTTTTACAACACCGAGAAAAGCTGTAGAAAAATTGTCTTTTTTTTAGGCCTTCAGACGATCAACAGCAGGAGGAAGCCGCGCGTCTGCTGCCATCTGCTGGTTCTTGTACGCAAGCGCACCGAACTGTTTCCTTTCGCGGTGTTGCAGCATCTTTCCATGCAAGAAACGTGTCAAAAACATTATTTTCCAGTGTGTCTGGAAAGAACAGGGCTGACCTTGTCATGCAGCAATCATCCAGCAGAGGGTGCTCAAGACGCCCCAGCTTCGCGTCATCTGAGGTGACTGACCAACCAGAAAGACGGACACAAATCCACATAACAGCGTAAATATTAACCATTTATTTAGATGTTGCATCATAAGATTATTCCAACATTGCACATGGACTAATTTTGACAGTTTTATGGCTTCAGAATATGGATTAAATATCTCTTAAAGACAAGACAAGACAAGACAAAAAAAAAAAAAACACAGAAATTTTTGGACACTCCAGCACCTCAGCAAGACTGTCCAGCGTGTGCTAATACATGAGAAACAGGCAGTAATACACATTTATATGCAGAATACATATGAAATATATGTCCTATATTACCACTGCATATGGAAATCAGGATCATTTGACACAGCACGGATGACCAGAGGAGAAGCAGCCGCTAGCAAAACACTCACAGTGCGCTGGTGTGGATTATGGCACATCTATCCCATAATTTAACGACATCACAGGTAATATGAGCAGCTGCTATAATAGACATTTACATTTAAAAACACGCTAAAAACATCTTCAAATGACAAAAGGTTTGAGGTTGTTAAGTATGAGATGAATAACCTTTAACATAATTCTTGTCTTTTAAGGCATGGTAACGCACATCACCGCCGCGGCGTGTTAGCGTACGGTATTAAAACCCACTTCACCGATCAATAACAGTCTTTGGTCACAAATATTCCCGCTCATCTCCCTTTGGGCACCATGAAACTCAACAGTGAGGACTGAGCACGGATCTTAAAGGGGTGTGATTCCATTTCTGCATCTATTCAAACGCTACGTTTGAAATGAAAAGAGACAACGGAAATGATGTAGAGAAGGCAAATAAATCCCAAAGTCTTCTGGAAAAGAAAAAGAATGACCTGTGCTAAGACATGACCTTGGTTTGCTGTAAACAACTTTGAGTTGACACATTTTGACAGGTTGGAAGTAGAACTGACTCCCATCGGGGCTAAAAACCTCTGAAAAGCAGGAAGCAGAGCAAAATGGCAGCTACCGCTAATCCCAGAACTTAAACAATTCCCACAGAGCACCAAGGCAACCTTAAACTACCACCCAAGCTAATTATCTGTTCATAGCCTCGAGGATTTACTTTACATAATATTAGTGACATTATTTTTAAGCTTATATTTACCATTTCCTTGACAGAACACTCACATATAAACTCTGACATTTGGTCTCATAAAATGTTTAATATAGACTGCCTCATTAGCTTTGTTCTCTCTTATATAATTATATACTTTTCATTCATTTAAAGCTACATTTAAATGTGAATTTGATTTATTTTAATCTCTGAGAGCACATAATTTTTACTTTATTTTGAAAATCATATACTCTGATTTAAAAATAAACCTCTGAGCTGTGGGACTCGACACTAAAGAGACGTTTGATGAAAGTGTACATTCAGATAAAATTCACCACAAGAACAGATGGAGGAAAGTCGACCGGGGGACAATCAGACCTGACAGAACAGTGAAGGGCTGGAAAAGTGATCCACACTTTTCCTGATGAACATTCCCGTCTTTTTTCCCTAATCGATCGTAAGTAGCTCAGCATAGTTGGCCATCTGGTTCCGTAAAAACAATCCTCTCACACGTGGGACTCATCCAGGTCCAGGTCGATGGGGGAGAGTGGCAGGGGTGACCTGCGGGGTGAGAGGTGTGACAGCAGCGGGGTGAGGAGGGGGTTCTCCGTGCCGTCTTCCTCGCTCAGATGCAGCAGGTTGGCGCTGCGAGGCAGAAGCGCCGTCGTCTCTTCGTCTCCGGGGCTCTCCCTGAGCCTGTGCGGCCCTGGTTGGGGCGGAGGGAGGAAAGGGACTGGGGGAGGCAGTGGAGGAGCAGGAGGAGGACCCGGCGCCGGGCGCTGTGCCTAGCACGGGGAGGGGTGGGGGCAGAGGAGAGGAGGTGCGGGATAAGACAAGAGGGGAGCAGGTCCGGGAAAGGGGCAGAGGGGAGCAGGTACGGGATGGGGGCGTTGGAGTGGAGGGGCGGGATATAGAGGGTGGAGGCGAGAGGCTGCTCCGGAGGCCCCACTGCTCTCTCTTCTCCTTGCTGCTTATGGTAGGAATGACCTGGGTGAACACACAGGCTGTTGCTCCTCTAGCTCCAGTTTACCAACTGAGTCACAGTCACAACAGTTATTGGTGTTTTTGGTTGGGAAAGATACAGTGCACGGGAATTTAGCTGCACTACCACGTGTGGCCTCTGGGTGGCAGTGGAACTTTTTTTTTTTTTTTTTTTATAAAGGACTTATTCGTTACTACCATCATGAAACCAGTTTTAACCGTGATTCAAAACAGCCACGATGGGGTATTTCACCTTTTTTGCACGTTTGTTGTTCCTACCTGTGAGATGGCAGGAGTGTGCAGGTCCGCAGTGACCATGGCTGATGAAGCCGATGGCACCTCCAGGGTTGGGGACTTTGAAAAGGCAGGACTGGCTTTGCTGCCTTCAGCCGGAGGCTCCGCAGAGCTGGGAGTGGGCGGCTGCTGTCCTGGACTCTCCGTAAAGGTGACGGATCTCTTTTGGTCTCCGTGAGCTATTGAAACAGACAAAACCCACCCCCCCCCGGGTCAAAAGAGAGACAGCAGTCTGAGTGAGAGGACAAACACAGCACCAAAGAGAGGTGAGGCAGGGATGGGAGGGGGAGGAGGCAGAGACTGGGAGGGGACGCAAGACAGACATGCAGAGCATCCTATCGGGTTAGGTTGCAGATTACAGGGGGGCGGGCCATTGCAGGGTGGAGAGGAAGGGTTAAGTGGTCGTGTCTCACCTTCACAGTCCAATAAAGTTTCTTTATTTTCGAAAAAAAACAAAAAAAAAAGCATGAGACACAACAGAGTGAGAAGAGTCAGTCTGGTGACAGGTGATACAACAAAGAGCAGAGGTTGTGAATGAGGACGAGGGGTCAGTTAAGTCAACACGCCCACGGAGGGAATCATGAGTCCTTTTTTTTTTTTAAACATCTGACATTTTTTCCACAAAGATCCACTCACCTTGACCAACAAACACTCACTGTCACACACACAAATTACCAAGTGGTTTGTTCTTGGGCTGGATGCTCCGGCGGGTCGTCGAGAGCCGCGCTCCCGATCGGCTGCGTGGTTCATTTTTTGGGATGGACAACAGGGGGCGACGCAGCTGCCAAGCAGAGGGTCGGTGTATAACTGCGTTTACACATATTGTGTCGGCAAAGTGACGCTTACCTGTCTGAGGCCTCGTTTCCGTCCCAGTGGTGGCTGGATCAGAAGGTTCTGCTGGCCTGGTTCACTCTGCACGCTGGCAACCCTGGTGCAACCAATCAGAGGGACAGACAACACACAGGGAAATAGATCACTGCGGCGGGAACACAGGGCCATCTTTACCTCCAGCTGAGCTCAGCCAACAGTCATTTTGTCTGTAATAAAACACTTTGTTGCTATTCTACCCATTCACACACGACAAACATGGTGTTTACAAGACGCCCAGTCACAGTGCGGAAGGAAACGGTGCTGCTATGATTCACACGCTGGGACACAACAGGGGACAGTCGAGACTGGAGTAGCAACCCTGTCAGGGTTTTCAACCTGAACGCACTTTAAGTTCCCCTTCTTCTAGTCTGGCACATTCAATTTACTGAGGGCCAATCTGGAAATGAGGAAAAGTCTTTTTTATTTCTTTTTTTTTATTTCATTGCCACTCCAGTTCCCGCTTGCCCCAACAGATTGGTATCCAAAGTTGGACGCCCAATTTGATCAGCGAGAAGCCTGAGAGACACATAAACAGTATGAAAACACCGAGGCACCAATGGAAGAGAGGCTGACTTTGTTGATGGCACATCAACGATAAAAATACCCACAGCTAACAGAGGCAAGCTCAGGGGCACCCAGGCCCTGAAAGGGCCGTTTCTTTTAAGGCGGAGGGGGAAGGGCCGGGTTAGAATGGCACAGCGGATGATCTGAGATGGTGGTCAGTTTGGAGCTCAGGGGAGTTGGTGGCGGAGGGAGACAGAGAAGGTACATTGCACCCACAGAGAAAGAGATAGAGTCAGATAAGGGGGGGAAGGGAGGAACGGTGAGGCGGGCCGAGGCGATTTGACTGGATGTGGATGAGTGATCAACGGTGAGACAGCCAATAAAGGGAGGCCGTCCTGTGGCAATGCCCCTCCCACTGGCAGACAGATGCAACGCACCGATGGGACACACACACACAGAGGGCCACTGTACCTAGAGAGGTTACCCTCCTGCAGAAGGCCCTGGGACTCATCTAGCACATTGGGTTCACTGCAAAGAGGGGGGCGAAGGGGGAGAACTGGAGTTTAGGGAGTGCAGGTGAAATTCCCATCAAGTCCCTGAGCCCAGAAAGCGCGGGGGTGTTGGGGGGCTGGGAAGCCCAGACTTCTAACTGCAGTTTTATTCTTACCAAGAGTCTGAGTCGCAGTGCTGACCCGAGACTGCTGCACAGAAACATTTGAGATCAACAGAGATACACAGAAAAAGATGACTGTGGGAGATGGCTGCTTCCAAAATGTTAAATCTCCATAGTTGCATCATCAAGCCAGGACTGAAATCACACATTTCCTTGAGGCACCGGTTGCTATGGAAACAGACTCAGTGGTGGGCTCCACTGGTGTTCATACTCAAAGCTCTTGCCTTCAATGAACTACATATGAAAAGAAGGGATTAGTATGCATGGGTGTGAGTTCTCCCTACCAAATATTCACACCTGTACAAGAAGAACTGAAAATCTGAAAACAAGGAGGTACAAAGAAAAAGAGAGGACCAATCGCAGCCGTCTGTGTCAAAGCAATACCGAGTTACATTCTCTTCTTTCTGGATAGGTGGTAATCTGCTTCAGTTCCTGCCCAATTGATGCAGAAGCCGAAATTGGCAAATGCCAGATAGGAATGATAACCCTCTTCCTCTTTCCTGCTCCAAACTATCTTCGGTATTAACGTTTGGAAGTGTGTCAGTTTGGAAGCTGAGAGCACTACCTGTGGCTTGGCAGCATTGTGGTGCGGTGGGCTTCGGGCTGCGGGGCTACCGAGCCGGTGGCGTGGCTGGAGAAACGGCGCTGCGTGATCACCTGAGGCAAGAAGGCCTCGTGCTCGCTCACCACACTGGGAATACTCACGGAATCATCTGTGAAAAAGACACTTTGTTATTTCGATGTACTGGAAAGTGGAAAACGGAAACTAAAAGTGTTGCCTACTCTCTTCATCGTCCTCATCAGTGCGGCTGAGAGTGTCTTGCGAAGGCTGGCGTGAAGGCTGACTGTCCTGTTCCCAGACGGTGCCCGTACCCGTGTTGGACCGCGACATTGTGGCCAGACTGAGGCGATACGCTGACGTGGACGTCCCCACAGTGCTGATGGACGTCTTGCCCTGATAGGCTGTCAGGTGGGCGGGTGGAACAGAAATATAAGACCTTAAATGCTAACGTTCAATGAAAAGGCGGCCGTTTTAGACGAGCTGTCTCACCGGAGCCACTGTGAACGGCCTCTTTGAGGATCTTGAGCTCATTGTTGAACTCGGCAAACAGGGAGCTCTTGCAGAGAGGACGTGGGATGAAGCGCCGCTCCAGCTGGTCGGCGATGTGGTGCCGTGCTGTTATCTCCTCCTGGGAATCTGCTGGCTGGGTCAACAACTACAAAAACATAGAGATAGTAACACCAATGGTAGCACGATGCTGGAAAAATACCACTAAAGAAATAACTGAATGAACCTCTGGATACCTTGCACTGGATGAAAGGTCTGAGCAGGACAAAGATCGGGATACGGGTCCGGACAATGAAGTCAATAAAGTCCCAAAACGCCAAACCGCCCACTTTTCTCAGAGCCATCTCTTTTACCTGTAGGCTAAGTCGGTACCACTGGTTCCCCAACGCGCGCTCAAAGCAAACCAAGACCACCTTCAGAGCTGTAAGAACAAACAGGATGAGTTTCTGGAAGGAGAGAAAGCTCTGGAAAATCTCCCGTTCATACCCAGATATGCAGCCTGGCCGGTGGACTCAGCTAAACCCTCACGGCGCAGATCTTTCCCCGTGTCACCTGGAGTGGAACAGTGAGCTGGAGAAGCATCCAGCATGAAGTTCTTGGTGCGTGAGGTGGAGATGATCCGGGGAGGCAGGAGAATGTTGATGACCGTCTGCAGCAGCAAGAAGATCTCAGGTGGCTCCAGGTGAGGACTGTCTGAAAGTCCACATTAAAAAGAAAACATGGAATGTTTCTGTCTCAGCCGGGATGACAATAATCCACCATACCTTTACTTCCAGAGCCCACAGTGAGCACAAATGGAATGAGCAGATTGAGGAGCATCCCCTCTCGCCTCTCTTGATTGGTGAAAGGCGAGATCACATGACTGAGAGGAAAGTCCTCCTTCAAGGCCTAAGATGAACAAATATGGTCGCAATAAACACGTGTCCCATGTTGCCGTTGCAGACAGACGGTGGGTGGTCTACAGAAATGAATGGTCTACCTGGATCTGCAGGGCCACCAGTCGGACCACTGCCGTGCTGAAGGGCAGTGGGGGGGAGAGGTACGGGCTCAGGTGGAGAAGGGGGAGCCCGTCGGCTACACTAGATGGACCGACCACACCCATGACCTGGAAAAACCCACAACAACCCTCAACAACCATGTGGTGACTGTGATGATTTGCACCTCATAGGACGTGTCTACAGACCAGGTTGACACAGACGTTGATGAGCGAGCGCAGGTGTGGGAGGAAGGAAATGATCGGCTGCCGCTGGAGCGTTAGGCAGATTCCCTCGATCAGGCTGCTGGCCGCCTCCCACTCTACCTGTCTCCTGGTAAACACGGCACCAACCAAAGGACCATGGTCAGAAATGTAAACAAGAGAGCTGAGACCCTCAATAGCCAATTACCTTAAAACCATGTTTGCCTAAATAGCTGCTGTTTTTTTTTTTTAGAAAAAAAGATGCCATCGACACTGCAAAGCTCTCTCTCTCTCTCTCACACACACACACACACACTCACACACACAGCCTGGTGTAACACCTGGGGCCAGCATTCCCCCACCACCAGGCAGTTGTTATATAGTATGAACTTATCAGGAAAACAAAGAAGAATAAACTAAATCCAATATGTACATCTGCAACATCTTGTAAGATTCAGATGCTGGTGGATGCCGGTTTGATGGACACACTGTTGGAAAGCTCACGTTGCATTTGAACTCCTCTCGCCCACAAACACACCACAGCAGCACTTACGATACACCAATCCACAAAGGCAGTGCTACAGAGGACAGTGCCAGAAGCCGTCTATCTACTGGACACACCACGTCACCGAAACAGCACGATACACTCACGGGGAGACACAAAGAAGTGATTGTAGTCAACAGACCTGGTGCATAATGCCTGTGGGCGAGCGCACCTGAGCGTTGGCATTTTGTGAATCTTGTTGAACATGCGGTCCAGCCTCTTGAGGATGAGGATGAGGGCGGGCCGCACGGCCTCCGACGACCAGTCGGTGATCGGCAGCATCTCCATGACGTACCGGCGCAGCCCTCGGCTCTCCATGGTCAGCGTGTCGTAGGGAGCGAGCTTCAGCAGGGCGTGGGCAATCTCCGCCAGCCTGCCAAACCCACAGGAGCAACTTCAGCGATTCTATTCTCAGGCTGCTGAATGTGAACCGTGTGAACATCATAGAACCATGGTTTCATCACCTCATGTGCGACTTGATGTCCAGCAGCTCGAGTGCTGTGACTCGCGGCTCACCGGCGACGTTCTGCAGGATTTTGAGCCGCGGTCCGCAGTGCTTATAGAATTCTGTGCAGATGTTCAGGAGGGACTCCCGGGGGCGGCGGAACTCTTCCCTGGCTATGCGCTCGTCCAGCTCCTCCCTCGGCATCCCCTGGCCCTCTTCCAGCAGATGGAGGTTATCCCTTCTCGCAGACAAATCTCAGTCAGGCCTGTCATTCAGCCAGACATTCTCAGATTTTTCCGTGTGTCAGACCTGGTGTTGACCCCTCCAGACATGGCGTGATTAGCTGCGGTGCCTCCTTTGTGGCCCTGATCACAGCGGGACATCTGGGGTGCAGTCATTGGCCTGTGGATGATGAAAGCAGGACTGTGAACTTTCTGACAGGGACACATGCCATCTGAAGGTCTATGCAGCCAGACCTTGTCAGGGTCTCAGAGCTGTAGAGGAGCGCCTGCAGCGATGTGGCCAGAGCAGCGATGGCTGCGATCTCGTCCCTGGCAGCCGATGCCGATTCCATCGTGACTGTGTTGCTCTTCAGCTTCTGAAGGAAGCAGGGCACCAAGGCCTCGAGCACCATTAGCATCTGAAGGCTAAAGACGTGTGTCAGCGGGACAGAAAACCACAGAGGAAAAAGACATTCAAAACACTCGATCGGTACCTCCTGAAGGATTCAGGTGCGTAGGCGACCACAGTGACGCACAATTTGACGGCCTCGCTGATTGAGAAGGCCAGGTCCTCGTTGCCGTAACAGAAGTCTGCAGTACAACAGGCACAACTCAAGCGCATGCAAAATGTGCTTCAGTAGAACATACCGATCGTCATTTTACCCAGGGAGCGCAGTGGTTTCTCCGCTTTCACGAGTTCGAGTGCGTCCAGAGCGTCCTGGCTCTCACCCTCCAGAGAAACCAGCAGGTCAAAGAGACACTGAGCCGACACTCCTTTCGACAGACCGGTGCTGGTGTTGGTCTGGAATCATAAAATGAAAAAAGGAACATCAGAAACAAGAGCACATGTCCATGACGAGTAGCTGACCTTACAGTAAACTCCAGCAGAGGAGCCACGCTGGCAAACAGTTGCAGGATGAAGGGTTTGCGGTGAAGGATGTAGAACTGCCGGCAGCAAAACGCGATGCCCTGTCTCAGCAGGGGGTTGCTCTCATAGTCAGCATAGACCTAAAAGAAAGGCGCAACATGACAGAGTGGTGTCACGCAACTTCCTGCCAAAACATCACAGTCAGAAAAGATTTAAGGGGGCGTAAACATGGGCTGCCCCCCCACCTGCAGCATCGTGGGCAGGATCCACTGGTAGCCGCTCAGAGAGAAGAGGTGATTGAAGTGAATGGCCGTGTTGATGGCGGTGGCCGTGTACTGCCTGAGCAGAGAGCTGTCCTCCGGGTGCAGCAGCAGCGCCCCGTTGAACACGTTCAGGAACAGCATCATCTCGTCGCCCCACGGGTACTCGCTGGGCATCCCCACAAACATCTCTTCCAGGAGCTTGATCCACAGCACCTTGTGGAGGGTGTCCAAACCGAACAGCTCCTTGCCTAGGATAATGAGGACCTGGTTAAAACAGTGGTTTTATGTGACGATCCAGCTCAGATTCTTTGATTTACCTTGCGGCTCATTGAAGAGCGAGAACTCTGCATCGATTGCGGTGCGGGGGAAGGACGGCAGGCGCAGGAGGTCTTCCTGCAGTAGGGAGACGTGGGATTGCTTGTGCACATTGGGCATGTGCTGAGTAAGGGAGATAAGGAAGAGCACCCGGCCAACCTCCTCCAGTTTACGGGAAAACACCTAAGGACCAAAAAATGGGATGGAAACATTTATCAAGTTGCCAATCTTCATGTCTAGTCTGAAGACATCATACAAACCTGTTTCTGGATCAGTTCTTGTCCTTTCTCAGGCAGCATGTGGACCAGATTGAGCTGAGGAGAGACTGACCTCCGGAAGGGGTAGATGTCTCTGACATACGTCTGGGGGTGTAAAAGTGCAAAAAAAAAAATCATACAAAAATAAAGCTGCGTTGAGTTGGGGAAGTTGATAGGGACCAGCTGAATGTTACCTTATTGTAATGGATCAGGTTCCACCGTTTGTCCATGAGGAAGTAGTGAGCTGATCTGGCCTCAGGTATGTTAAAGAACTCCAAACACTCCTGGTTGATTCAGGGTGGGAAAAGATCATCAGCCACACTTAGCTATTATGGAATAAGGGGTTCCTCAAGGCTCGATGCTGTACCCCTCTTTTTTTTTCTTTTTCTTTTTTTTACATCGCTCATTCTAGGTAAGTCATCCTTTCCACAATTTAAGATAACAAAAGGTCTTTCAGGTCATTTGCATGCCTCAGTTTAAGGAATGTTTTTGCATTTTTCTTGCCTTTTAAAACATTTTGGTCATTAATATTGTGCATTAATTCCTCTCAATATGTTGGAAGAAGTGCCCAAAAAAAGAATACATGGCAATTTTTTCCTTTAATATAATATATTTTTAGGTCTTAAATATATATTTTTTAAAATAGCAACCAATTACAGGTAAACAAATGATCGAGCACCTTGAGCAAAGCCTCAAACTGGGTGTCTTCGTGGACTGGAAGCTGTGTCGGGATGTCACATTCATTCTGCCCGTGAACAACCAGTGTTTTCGTGCCTGTGTCAAAAAAAGCCACACGCCCACAAAAGAAATATTCAAAAGGTTACTATTCTGGGAAGATTTCAATTAATAGTCCTATTTAGAAAGCGGAAAGTGTCCTTTGCAGTGAATAACACTTGTGACTAGAATGGACTAGAATGTCTTTTCATGTCATACCACATGGTGCCTCAGGAGGCAACACTGAGCCCACTTAGAGCAACATAATTGGAGACTATTTGAAGAACTGTAACTGAATGGTGTAAGTATAATAGCAGCCAAGGCCTGCTCACCCGGCATGGATGCGGTGACCAGCAGTTTGACTTCACACTGCTCCTTCTTCATGGTCTGCTTGAGGTCCTTGAAGAACAGTCCCTCCACATAGCCCACAACCTCCCACAGGAAGGTCAGCGTGGCTGAGATGGCGTCCATCCCCCACTCGCACGGAGTCCGCACGAAATACATGATTAGGCCAACCTGGGGAGGGGCACACATACGTTTTCGAGGACTTTCCTACCAACTAAGAGATACAGAAAGGGGATTGTCCACACCAGGTAGTTGAAGAGGATGTGAGAGGTCTGAGCTGGCAGATCGCCGATGTTGAGCAGCAGCTTCCTCAGCATGTACATGAGCTCATCCTGCCACCACACAGCAAATGTTGAAAATCCTTTAACAACGTTTTTTTTCCCCAAATCAGTTTCTCTTGATTCTGATGATCACCCACCTGTCGGTTGCTCACGGTTAGCTTTTCTAAAAAGTGGCGAAGAACCAGTGCCGGATCTTCAATCAGGCAGTTCCAGAGGATTTGTTTGGCCACAGCGCTTACTGAGGGAAATATTTACAGCCTTTTAAAGACATATTTTCCTCCAAGTGAAACGCAAGAACCCCACAGCCATACCAAGCGTCCGCTACTCAAATAAATCCACTTGGCATTTTACAGCACCTACCAGCCACTCCATCTTCTCGAACCTCCCCATCCTCCATGAGGTGCACTATTGGCAGCACTGCAGCACAGATGCATGCTGGGAACACGGACTGGGGCGGCTGTAACATGTGGTGTGTGGGTGTGTGTTCTGTTGTGTTCTCTTCATCTGCCAAAAAAGGAAGGGGAAAATCATTTAAAACAAACAAGACCTGCATGTCAAAGTTTGTGAGTTAGCTACCTTCAGCACTAGCCAGAGAGCGGACGGACCACACGGAACCTCGACGGAAGGAGTAGTTCCTATGGGAGTTGCTGGAGGCACAGGAGGGACTGACGGACAGACGGCGGGATGTCAGGTTCACCACTTCTTCTGCTGGCGTGAGGAATGTCCGACATGATTGGTACAGATAAAGAAATAAAGACAATATTCTCTCAGGATCCAGTAGGTGATCCAGCAGACGAAGGCCCAGCGTGGACCATGTAGAACAGAGCTCAAGATTCTGCTTTCAGAAAACTTGGAAGATCATATCTGAGCATAAGGAGTAGCATTCTGGTACTTGGTGGCTGCACCAGAGAAACCAGAACCAGAATCAACTGTGTTTAGATGTGGATTCATGGCTGGCAGTCCCACCTTCTTCCTCTTGCTCAGGAGGGGGGCTACAAGTGGGCTCGTAGCAAGCCTCCTGAACTACAGGGATAGCGGTGATGATGCTAGCCTCGCGGCCCAGCCGCCGCTTCTCCTCCTCCTGCTGCAGGTTCTTGAGGATGTGCTCGGCCCGCTGGTGGGAACGCGACACGGCCCGTGCCGAGAAAGATTTCTGGGAAAATGCGAGAGAGGGAGAGAGTGGAAACAAAAAGTAAAGAGGAAACAACAAACGGTGTGCCGAAGATCTGAAGTAAAGGAACAAAAGCGTTCCAACAAATTTCAGGACAGTTTCTGGAACATCTGTGCACAAATAATCTAGATTTAAGACTCAAGCACATCAATACAGTAACTTTTTTTTTGTTTGTTTGGAGCACTTGCACATCAAGTAAAACGATATTGACGTCTTGAATGAGAAAGTTGTCAGTCATCACAAACTAACTGAGATATATTCAAATTGGAATTTGGAGAATGTGCAGTACTGTATTTTGTGGGCAGTAAGCGCTAACACACAAACACCCAAACAGGCTAAACACGATATGAAAACATAAAGAGCAAACTCATTCTCATCCAACGACCATACAAAATCAGGAGAATACACACAAAATGTCCGAATTTCCGGTGCATGCTGGGCTTTAACACTGACGCTGTTCAAGATGCAGCAATGAGCAACACCGACGGCTACTGGCGAGCTAAAAACAGACACAATCCATAGAGATAATTTTCCAGCCAGTTTTTAATGATCTGATGAAACAAGATGCATCAGTACAAACATCCGGACAGTTATCAACTTACTATGGCATGGACTGGCTGAATTAATGCGGAATACTAAAGAAAAGACAGTTGACAGATAAATTACAGAGCAGGTGCCCACACGTATTCATCAGAATGTAGTATGCATCTCTGGAAATGCATGCTTTTTCACACAAAGGAAAAGAAAATCAACTGAAAGGAAATCTGTTTCAGCACAATAAACAGATTTCTTGGTGCAGCAACCATTTAAAGTTCATTGTGTCTTTGCTTTTGGGATGTTTTGAGGTTGTTTTTTTTTTGGGGGGGGGGGGGGGGGGGGGGGGGATCACACACACCGGATGGTTCTGAAGCCCAGGTTTGGTCGGAGCTTTTGTGGTATCTCCGACACAGTGCCGACAATCGTCAATGAACTAGCCGCGTCACCGACCAAAAGCTGCATATTTTACTGCTCACAAACACGGAAAACTGAACTGAGTTTTTGGTGCAAAATCGAGCTCACACCAAGAAAGCTAGCAGGTTAAGTGGAGCCAGCTTTTCTTCCATCAATGTGTTGATGAGATTTGACTTTATTGGAACTGCGGACTTTTAGTTAACACAATTGGCCTTTGGACTAAAGACACATCGTAACACCAGCACATACTGACAGTTACGCCATCTTAGTTTGGATGTTAGCACATGCTAGCATGTGGTTTTTAGCTGTGATGATAAAGTCATTTATTTATATATGTTTTACTCAAATGTGGTCCATTGCAAGTCACAAGTCCCAAAAACAAGTTTTAATCCCACGACTGAGAACAGGAAACTCAGACTCACAGACTGGTCTTCGTTGATTGGGTCCTGAACGCTCCCGGTGTTCAGAGGCACCCAGGGGGGGTCGAAAATGGGAACACAGGGCATTCCCAGGATTGGCGAGGGAAGAGTGAAGTTGATGCTGGGTGGAGGTATCTGGAAAAGACGACAAAGGCGCGTCAGCGAAGCTAGCTTCAGCCTGACGAAGGATGGATGACGCCCACGCTGCACCTTAAAGATCTGCTGGGCTCCCTCCTCCATGCGAGGCCAGACCTCGTAGCGGAAACGCCACAGCGTGTAAAACTTCAGGATGGAGTTGATGCGCTGACATGCCTCCTGGTGATGCAACTCCGCCATCATCATTTCGGTGACGGCGTCGGGGACTTTGACTGCGCACAGGAGGAACATGGCAGCTGGAGGGGAAGGAAACAAAAGGGCCAAAAATAAAAGAACAAAGTAAAGCACATCATATCAAGCAGATCTCTATATGTTCCAGCTAGAACTACAAATAAATATGTGACCAGCAGCAGCTGCCATATGCTCGTCCACGCTGAGCAGGAGCTCCCACGCCGCAGGCTGGATGTCTCCGTACATGTCGTCAGTCAGGATGGGAGCTGCCTTGATCAGCAGGGAGAGAGGAGCCGGCGACAGACTCATCACCTAACAGAGGAGGCGAGTCCACATTTACCTTCATAAACACACATTTCCCAACACCAAATGAGACGACATAAGAGCATTAGCTTGAGTCCCTTACCTGGTTCCGGATATACTTGAGCATGCCGGTATCCTTCTTCCCTTCAGTGTTAGGGTCAGTGGGTCTTCTCTTCATGGATGGGGTCCTCAAGCAGGACTTGTCCGAAGACTGACAGCACAGAAAGCTCTTCGGTTAGCATCATCAAGAGCCTTAGCTTAGAATGCTATCTCAAGTCAGACCTACTTCCTTATTCTTCTTTGCACGTGCCATGATGTGGCCAGAGATGGCGCTGTCCTCTCTCAGACTGTCTACCGTCTCGCCGTATACAAGTTTGATGGCCCGAACCAGGCGAGCGCAGGAGCGGCTGTGGTGCTGGTAACAGCGCGGGTGGCAGAAGTCGATGTGGGTGCAGATGAAACTCTGCTGGTTGCACAGCAGGATCATGATCTGGAAGGAGGCAGTGGTTGAGACGGGCACACGCAGAAGCGCGCTGATAAAGGATCTAAAAAGACGTACGTGGAGCCAAGACATGTTGCGGTGGTAGTTGTCCTCGGTGCCTCCTGAGCTCTGGCCCTCAGGTTCGATGCTGGGTTCACTGGTGCTGAATGGGCTGCCTGGAGGAGAAAACCAGTACAGGTTAGCAAGTATAGCTGTTGACTAGGTACTCTGAGGCTTTCGCCTTCCACCCCTGCACATGACTTTATTAGCTTTGGTGATTTCATTTCAGAAAAGCTGAAACGGAAGTGACTCAGAAGTTTCTGTCAGAAAAGTCTCGCCTATGTCGGTCACGGTGTCCCGGCTGTGCGTCTGTGACAGCAGCCCTTCTTCATTCTCTGACTCGGAGTCTTGCCGGGACAGTTTGGTGCTCTTGAGGCTTCCGGCCCTCCGGATGGATGACAGGGAGCCTCCTTTCTTCACACGGAAGCTGCGAGCCCCTTTGATTTGGAGCAGGCGGGAGCCTCCGATGCGGATCTTTCGGATGGGCGCTGGAGAAGACGGCAGTGGGGAGAGATCGTCTACATTATTTGTGACAACGAACAGAGCGGCTGGCAACGGAGAGTAGCGCGGCGATGCAGACGACCCCTTATCTCACCTTGGGCTTCCTGCCCTTTCTTTTCATCACAGGTGGTGTCGGACTTCAGCGTGTGGCTGCTGCTGTTGAGCGAATCGTGCCCGTCTTCATCATCCAGGATGCCCGCGAAGCTGATCTTCCTCTCGTAGCGGTGACGCCCAAGCTCCGGATCCAGGCGCAGGCGGCAGCTGTCCAGGTCCTAAACACAGGGGACGCATTACCCAGGGCCATGGGGGACAGAGA
This sequence comes from Takifugu rubripes, assembly GCF_901000725.2. Taxonomy (NCBI): domain Eukaryota; kingdom Metazoa; phylum Chordata; class Actinopteri; order Tetraodontiformes; family Tetraodontidae; genus Takifugu; species Takifugu rubripes. The sequence continues at coordinate 7,470,324 of NC_042292.1, read as the reverse complement.
CAAATGACACTGGTTGAGCCGCATGACTACCGACCACAAGGGGCTCCGTTCGTGGCCGTGGTAAGCAGGGAAAGGTCTCACGCTGGAAAGTGGTGATTTCCAAAAGCAGCTGACAGGCGGCCATCTTCAACGCAAAGGGGCAGCCGCATTTTGTGGGATTGACGGTGTCTTGGTGGAGAAACACGCCGAGGTTAAGATCACGGAATAGGCAGCTAGATCTTTCCTCAACTTACTGTCATCCAAATAGTCCTCCTCCTCATCCTCTTTTCTCATTCTCCGTTTGGTCTCTTCGTCAAAGATGTAGCCCAGGATGTTGGCAGGACTCTCGCTGTCAGAGTGACAGAGCTCGCTGAGCCTGGTGCCGATGGCCTGGGTGGACAGAGCTAATTACAGGCCCGTTTGGACATGACACGACGACAGAGCTCGGACTTCCACTCACATCTCCCCACTGGCAAAAATGTTTGGCTGCATTCCACTGGAGTTTCTGGTTTCTCTTGTTGCCCACTATTGGAGATCGGCCCCTGGACAACCCCCTCTTGGTGATATTTACATGGTGGCCCTTCATCCATTCAGGCCAGTTGCCCCGGTTACAGCGGTGGACAAAACGAGCACATTCCAGGAAGAGGGAGGCTCGGGCCACAACCGGTGCTTCCTGGAAGGAATCAGAACCGCGATGATAACGTGGTGATGATGGACTGCTCAAGCCTTCAGGCTGTCAAACTACGCACCAGGTCCAGAGCAGCGGCGAGGATGGAGGCATCGGGAATCGTTCCCGGCTCGCAGCAGTTCAGCAGGAACTGGAAGCGCTTCATTCCCTGGCGGATGGCTCCCAAATTCACCACGTTCTTATTCTTCATGGCCTCCTGACTGGCTGCAAGATGCTCCTGGAAACCGTGAGGTCCTGATGGAAAAGGCCAAATGCGATAGAAGACAAGAGAAAACAATATAACACTGGAGGTGCTGGGCCTTTTTTTCGTTTTAAACTCAGACATTGCATGAAGCAACATCGTCAGGCTGAACAGAAAGCCACCACAAATGAAGCTGAGTGAAAGATGAGCACAACTATCAGCAGTGGTTACACGTCCGACCTGAGCTCCACAAGAGAGGACGAGTTCAACCAAATTACAGGTCGCGTGGCTGCAAAAGTGACTAATGTAACCACAGCTGCCCCAAAGAAAGTGGCATCTATGCTGACTGTTCTGTTGTCGGTCCCTCCAGGGCTTCCGTAGATCGCTTTTTGCTGCGTGAAAGCTGGTGTCATCCTCTGCCAATCTGAATCGTCACCACTAGATGCTGCCAAACCCCACACACGGATCGAAGTGAGCGGCATTTTTTTTTAGCCCAGCAATCCCAAAAATCATGTGGAATCCTGGAGGGATGGGTTTTTTTTTTTTAATCAAAGGCATGAATAAATACCACCAGACGTCACCACAGAAGAGACGGAGAGAGCGCTGACAGCATCATGCTAGCGGTAGCACAGCTCTACGGTAGAAAGATGGTTTTTGTAGGTATGAGTTTGTGACCACACATGTTTCCTTTTCTCCGTTTTCCATGTGGAAGATAGAGGAACAGGTTCTGCTGTAGGAACAGGTCGTGCACGGTTGGACAGAGGAGGATGCAGTATTGGTGATACAATGCACAGTTGGGGGGGTGAGTTACAAATATTTAACTGAAACTATTCACATATTGCTATCACTGACCAACATTAGCATTACCGTACTTGTTTAAGATCAGGAATAAGCCTTTGAACTAAATGCAGGTGTCTCTTTTTATCAGTGGAAAAGGCATCAACACAAACGAGACACTAATGTATTGAAAATGTCACATTCAGTTTATCAGTGTAGCAGGCAGCTAACCGGCGATACTAACATGAAAAATGGGGCTCGGGAGAGTAGCTCAGACCAGAACTAGCAAGGCAAGACAAAACACAACACCACACTGACAAAACAAGAGGAGGGACGAGGACTAGATCAACAAGGGACAGTGGGGTGTTGGTGGGTAAGGGGCACCCCAGGGTGGGGGAGGTCTACCATCTTTCTCTTCTGTGTGGTGAAGCTTGGATGGATTCCTCCTGCCAGACCTCCATTTACCGAGCCGCTTGAAGAAATTCTCCTCCTCGTCCCGAGTGTACTCTACTCCCACAGCGCCACCTTCTGACAGCTTTACCGCACTGGTGAACTTCACCTGCAGGGGGCAAAACAAAGTCAGACAGAACGGCCAAAAGTGTGTCCGGACGCACAGCATTTTGTATTCCCCTCTGACCTTTGAACTCTGCCGTATGAAGGAGAGACGATCCACTGAACTGATATCCAGCAAGTCTTCCACGCCATCAGTTAATCCCGACAGAGACGACCGCTTCAGCCAGTTTCCTGCGGACGCGTGAATATGGTACCGATTTAAACAGGAAACAGCTACTTCTCGAGAAAAGCCACGACAGTACAAGACCAGGAAGTGCTCATGCATGTGGGCAGTGGGGCTGGGAGGAGGAAGCATTCCAGCATTGCGTTGCAGCTCTTAAAACTCAAAAATAATATACAAAATTAAGTTTTTCATACCAGGTGGAGGGAGCGCGTCTACTGCCCAGACAGGATGCTTTTCTCATGAGAGCCGTGCCGCTTTATTACCATCTAGTGCACGATGTTGCATTTGGAATTGGGATTTTTTCACAAAATACCTTGAAAATAGTTTAGATTATTGTACTGTAGATGAGCGTCCTCAATCCTAAAATCAATTAAGCAGCAAGACCTCACCAAGGTCCTGCTCGAAATCCCTGACACCAGGTTATGTCATAGCTGCCATGCTGGCGCTACTGCCTATTTATACTACTAGTACTGGTTAACATAGTAAATACCTCTCCAGGGGCTGTCTGTGTCTGTTAGCAAAACAGCTTAAAAAAATACCAATTTTAATGAAATTTTCAGAAAACGTTGACAATGGGCCAAGAAATAGCTGATTAAATTTTAGTGATGTTTCGGATTCCGAAGGGACTTTGAGCTTTGACCTTCCGAAGCTCAAGGCCAAGGGGCTTTGATCAAAATATAACCTCTCTAATCATAATCAATCAAGGTTACGGTCTGTAACCTCCATTAAAAGAAGCCAACTCAGATCTCTCTCCATGTGGCGGCTTGTCTGATTTTTGAGGTCTGGATTTTGATCATTTTGTTTGGCGCTTGGTTATGATTCAAAAATGTGTCGTTACATCATCCCAAGTGCATGAAAGGAATCCGTTATAACATAACTGGTTATCACAAATTTCAATAAAAATATTTAATGTGGTTATATGTGATACCCAACCGGCCATCAGCAGGAGGGTCTCCCCTATTAGCCTGGTCCTGCTTCCCTTTAAATAGGAGTTTTTCCTTGGCACTACTGTTTTTCAGCCAAAACCGGGCTTACTGTAAAGTGCCGAGAGACAATTTTGACGCTAATAAATAAATAATAGACATGAATTGAATTGCTGACGCCGACCACTAGAGGGCAGCTAATTCCAGGAGTACACACTTTGCTTCCATCCATCTGATAAAACGTACAAATTTTGACCAGTTTTGAAACATCTCGCACAAGGGAAACAGATGACCAGCAGGGGGAGATAAGGACGTGAGATTTGGGACGACAATGGTTTCTGCATCCACATACGTAAGACAGAGAGAGTGAGTGGTGCGCGAGCGGTCCCACGGCATGCTAAAGCACAGGAAGGAACACAGAACAGACCAAAGAGATGAGGTTGTTTGGTCTCTCGGCAGGCAGAGTTGCAGAGTTCGACATACGAAACACACGTTAGAAGGTAGTTCAGGGAGACGACAAATGTAAAATGCATAATGAGAGAATGTGATAGAAACAAAATAATGATTAATGGCATGAACTGGACCTTAGTTTGACGTTTGACCCCATATTAATTTAGTCACTCTGACAAGTTCAAGCTTCCAACCTAAAAACCACAAACTAACTCACCTATCGGCAGCTTGAGTTTTTTACGCAGGGAAATGCGGCGGGATCTGGATCGAGAGCGCCGGTCGGTGGTGGTGCCGGAGTGGGCGGTGGTGCACTCTGAGGTGTCTTGCTCTGACTGGCTGCTGGTGTCACTCGCGGCGCTCTGAGACTTGAACATCTTCCTCCAGAAATCCTTCCTGCCCAGCAGAGCGCCTGGGATCTGTTCATCGCTGTGGGGAAAGGGGGCATTTTATTGATAAAAGGATGCCAAAAAGGACTAAAGGAGCGAGCGACACAAGAGATTCTACACTTTCTTCAACTGGGGGCTGAGACATGACGGCCGTGCCTCGACAGAGATGGTGCGATGGGAAGTGACCACTCACTGTTCGGGGGTCTGGGGGGGGGGCTCTACGGGAGACCGGATACCTGACCCTTCTCCCCAGACACGCCCGCACACACCAACCTGCACACACCAACACACATACAAATCTGGTCCCTGCCTGATTTTTCACTGTCCGTGGGATCTGAACATTGAGATCAATTCTTAGTTTTTTGGGTGATTTTACTGCCATCTAGCGGTAAAGCTGGGGATTTTGACCACGTGTCTCAAGCCAACAGTTTTTTTCCCCCTCCATTTCTGGTTTGATGGTGGGATTCTGCATTAGACGAAGTCAAACATCATTCACTCAAGCCGTAGATGCAGACAGGACAGAAAAATGGAAGTAAAAGAAAATAAATCCACACGCGTACCTCCTGCCTCCGGATTGTTTAGCTTCCTCCTTCTCGTCCGTTTTTTTGGCAGTGGTGATTTTCTCAGCACTGTCCAGGAGCGCACTCAGCGCCACCCTGCGGAACACATTGCCATGAGCCTCCTTGATGAACTGCACCAGCTGGCGGATGTCGCAGTATAGACCCTGCGTGGAAAGAGGGCAGCAGATCAGAGGGAAGGAGAAGCGAGTGAGTTGGAGCGAGAACAACGGTGGAATCGGGCTGATTTTATGTGTGCGTGCTTGCATAGGCTGTTTTTATGAGGATGAATGAGACACCAGCTCAGATTTTGAGTGGGAGGCTTCTGATTCTGTGCCCGTCTTCAGCCGTGTGTCATCTCCCGCCAACGTGCACAAGCGATGCCAACTTCTGGCTTTCTGGACACCTTGTGCAGTCATGTTACCTCAGAACAGTTCTTAAACGATAAATTATGCAGCTCTATACACGGATCGGGCCCAACAATGAGCTTTTTAACTTAAATCGTCCAAAATTTTGCACAGTTTAGAATATAAACTTAGAGCACATAGATCTTCCAATATAGAGCAGGTCTGTAAAAAAGAGGAGGATCAAAGTAAAATAGTGAGACATTTTGCAGCTTTTATTGGAACAATATCGCTTGATGGCCGCAAATGTTAGCTTGGCTGACAGTGGGACCTCAGCTCGCAGCTACAGGCAGCCTTTAATTAGAGCGGGACTTCACCTGGAAATGAACTGTGAGACGGGAAACAGCTGGAAAATGAACATTGGGAGACCAGATTGGAGTTTGTGAAGAAGAGGTCCCTTCAGCGGGGGACGGAGCGCGGGCGGGCACGAGTACGTGAATGACACAGAGAAATGCAAAGCAGATTCGATGTAAACTTGTTTGAGGCTCTAGTGGATTCAAATCCCGGACAATTTTAAGCTTCCGCCCTGACAGATGTTTAAGGAACGGGAGGACATCTGATCATCCCAGTTTTCCAAACCAGCTGCTATGATGAAACAATGATAACTGAGGCAACGCGATACGTCTTGTGACGCAGACATCGGTGGTCGGGAAAATCAAACTGTGTGGGCGGCCGATGTCACCTGCCACTCACCAGGTTCTCCGGACTGTGCAGCTCGTGCGTGGTGGAGGCACAGCGGGTGATGAGGGACTTGAACATGCATCCCACCACCACCGCCTCCATATTCTGTGCCACGGACTTGTTGTCCCCCGTGGTGAAGTTGTTCCCAAAGCCCGCCTTGTCTGGAACGCGAAGTGGTAGAGACCACGGATCACACGGAGGGGGGGGGGGGTTAGTCAGCAGGGGAGAGAACATTATTGACAGCTGATCAGCTTGAGCATAAAACACTGAGCCCGTACAACAGGGAAGGAAGTGGGGCAAAGGAAAAGGGTCCATAAAGCATATGAGGAGAAGCAAACTGAAAAGGATTCCAGGAAGGGAGTAAGGAATACATGCAAGTGACTAAGGCCTGCTCTAAGAGTAGGGGGGCTGAACCTGGTCCAGTTGAATGATCACTGCAAAATACACAGCTCTGCTGATGCTGAATCATTTAAGTCAGAAATTTGGGAGTTGCAGGCAAATTGTGTCACTTTTGGAGACAGTGAGGGGTACAGCAATGGATGCGGTGCCAGGGGAAGGGTCTGATCGGGTGATCTTACTGCCATAATTGACTGGTATTGATTATGTGTATCTACCGATGTTTCTTTTTTTCGCCCTCCTGGACCTCTCACCTGCACTGCCGTACTCTGCAAGAGAAAAGAGGCAGGGCACAAGTTGATCGACATCAGGCCAGCACAAACATGTATGCGGCATCAGAAAGGACGTGGCACCCCCACCTCCGGCAGGGAGGTGAACTCGCACACTAGTAACCCACACACACACACGCACAAAAAAAGGAAACAAAGGTGCCCCGGTTCACTTTCAGAATCCAGTCACTCATCGGTTCGGTAACTTGCCATCATCGATCTTTACGATTTCATCTGCGCAACATTAAATTTAGACATGAAACTGAATTGGAATGTAAAATGTGCCTCAGTGCCACTGGGTCAGGATGCAATGGAGCAAAGCTCTGGACCGGCAAGTGTACGGAATGGATGAGTGAGTAAAGGAAGGCAGGATTCAGCTCATTGAAGAGGAAGAGGAAATAAGAGGGAGGGAGATGGAAGCAGCAGCAGTCTGACGGACAAAAAGGGACACAGACAAGCAAGGACAGGCGGAAGAAGGAAGGGGAAAAACAGATATATCAACAGAGATAGTGCTGGAATGCAAAGTCAAAGTGTGGGGTGGGACAGCGAGAGTGCAATTCAGCTTTTTCCTGAGCAATAACGTGTTCTAATTTAGCACCCACCATTAAGTCTGACGTAAAGATAGATGATTCATGTCCTGGTGCTCAAACTAAAGTTTGGACTTGAAGCAGGAGCTCAGCTCAGAAGATACACCATCAGGAGGTGCTAACCGCTAATGTAGCTGAAATCAAGGCGCTACAGGATCATTTCCGAGCAACTTATTTATGGTTGCGCTATCGGGGGCTATAAAAGTTTGGGACTTGCTGGTCCGCTTCACATGCACTCCACATACTTACTGTCGGTGATGGGCTCCATACAGAAGCCCAGCAGTGCATGCAGGAAGTCCACTATGTTATTGAGGGAGTCTTTGTTGACATACTCGCGCATCGTCTGGCGAAACTGCACCCTGTCCAACTTGTACAGGCTGGTCAAGCAGTTCTGAGCCTGAGGAAAGGATTGGTTAAGGTCACTGCACGTCTTTGATCTCATCACCTTTGGGGCATCACGCCATTTCCGGAAGGTCAAACGGGGTAGAGGAATGAGGCTGACCTGCATCCTGAGGCGGTCTCCGGAGAGGCCGCGGTGTCCCTCGCCACAGCCGTAGGCGCATCCAAGCGACTTTACTATCTTTATCAGCATAGTCAGAGCCAGACGGTGGGTGCTGAAGCTGGAACCCTCTTCCTGTTGACACAAATAACGTTTTTGCGCCTATACAATCAAGGATTTCATTTAAAAAGTCTTGAAAGAGCAACGTCAGAGCAAACCTTTTTGTCATTATCCTTGTTATTCTTCACATCATCTTTGCTTCCCTGCCCACTCCCTCCACCACTCCCGCCACCTCCTCCTCCCCCACCACCGCTGCCTCCATCTCCTCCACCACCTGCTCCTGGGACAGCCCCACCTCCCTGGGCTCCTCCTCCTAGTCCCTGACCAGCCGCATCTTTGGCCCGCGCCTCCTGGTTCTCCTTGTTTTCAGCTTTGGACAGTTTCTTGCCCATCCCAGGCACCACGCCCAGCTGCAGGAGGCAGTCGATGATGTTGAGGGTGACGTCGCAGATCCTCGAACTGATGTCGTGGCTCAGGACGGCGTAGAGAGCGCGCAGCACAGCCTGAAAGGAGTCAGAATTGGGATTTTTCTGCAAACGAGTCAATAACTGATAGCAGCACCCTTCAAATCTAGCTTACTGTCAGATCCAGCATTCCATTCTTCAGGACAAAGTTGTTGGTGCCCTCGATGTTCTCCCCTTCCTCCAAGAAGGAGTAGTTGATGCAGGAGTCGGTGAAGCTGCGCGGCAGGTTGGCGCACGCCAGCGGCTCCACCGGCATCTCCGGCACGGCGACGGGGTTGCACAGCCTCTTCATGTGTTCAGTGAAGAAATCAGCGTAGCCGACATTGAAGGACGCCACTGTGGTGTTAAAGGCTGCCATGGTGATGGTAGAGATCTGAGACCGAACTGAAAAATCCATCCAATGTGTTATTTCCCAGGAATCATGAGAATTATCATCTATATTAACTTCTTACTGTCCTAATTATTTGCAAAATTACTTCAAGTTAATATTTCGGCATGTTTTTCCCTGTCTCTTGCTCTCCCTGACTACCCGTCAACGCCATGGCTCAAATGTGCCGCCGTTTGGAAAACGGCCGAGTCGGCGCTGTCACAATATTTCCATTTGGTTCTATTCCCGCTCCGGTCTGCCTGAGTGGATTCTGAACTTCTGGTGTTTGTTGTTTGTGTTTTTGTTTTCCAGCACAGCTGTCAGAGGAAGACAAAAGGAATGTTTTAAAATGTTTTGATGTGACGGCAGTTGTTACCCTCTTTGACGGCGTTGTCGCTATGGCTGTTGGAGTGGTCGGGCATGTCTCTCAGCAGGGAGTGGTGCGAGTGGGAGTGCTTGGCGTTCAGGCTGTCGGCGTCCGCAGCCGTGTCCGTGCTGCCTCGCCGCGTGAACTTGCCTAGAGAATTTGATGAGTTAGATTCCCCACATCGCAATAATGCCAGGTTTTAAGAGAAGCTAGAGGGAGTGGAATAAGCTGGCTTGTCTTGTACCCATGAAGGTGGCCTGCCAGCCCCCGCGGTCCAGAGCACGTCGGTCATCGCCCAGGCCGGAGAAGCTTCCAAAGGAGAAGGTGCTACGCGTCGGTGAGACATCCAGCTGGTCCTCGTGGAGCAGGAACGGCATCCCCATGCGCCGCTGTCGTTTTTTCCCCGTGTGGTGGAAGGGGATGGAACCTTTCCTCTCACGGTCCTCACGCCGGTTCTTAAACTGGAAAGTTCAGAATTTTCCAAGATTAGATTTGGATCTCCAGCCGACGACATCAGCGTGCAGGCGTCTGACCTTTTTGAAGATATTCATGCCCAGGTCAGAGGCGAGGTCAGGGACGGCCTGTCGACGGAGGTTGGTCAGGGAAACCTTTGCAAAGGTCTCTGTGCTGAGAGACTTTTCCTCCTCGTTGCACTTCAGACTCATGTCCTGTAACACGCAGCCACGTTAGACTCTCCTCGATCCCACAACAGCGATGGCAGAACCCCGCAACAACAGCCCTCGCACCTGAGTCTTTTGAGTGTTGACGAGGGAAGGAGCGGCGGCCACCATGGAGCTGCTGCGAGGCCGGGGCAGCGGCGCCGCCAAAGGCTCGGCGACACGCTCGGGCCTCTCCTCCAGGATCTGCCTCAGTCGCTGCAGGTAGTACATCAAGGCCCAGTGAACGCCCTCCTCTGTCCAGTGCGTTTGGAGCAGGCAACGCAAGACGGCCACGTCAAAGTACGTGGCGTAGCGCGCTCGCTGGGCCAGAGATGCTGGCAGACCTGCAGGGGCTGATGTCCTTGGAAAACAGGGTTAAATCATCTATTAACCAATGCATTAAACGTTCTGTGTCCTTCAAGAACCTTTAGAATCCATATGGGTTGCTCAGCTAGGACCGCACTCATATATTGCTAGCATCAGTGGTGTTAGCTGCTGTAAGAATCAGTGAATCCATTTGAGTGTTTTCCTGCAATTCGAGTCGTTCCGGAACTGTCACATCGCCGACTATCGTCGCGACAGTTACTCTTTGTCACACTCTTTCCTCTGATATTAGCTTGTCATCAGCTCCTTGTGCACTGCTTCATTAATAATGCATCACAGGAGGGTGGTAAACAAGGACAGAGCCCCCCTCCAGCATCATTGGGAGTGCAGAGAGGAGGCCCTGTCGACGTGAGTCCACTATAAATAAGCTGGAATGAAGGTCAGCAGTTAGCAAGCTGCAGAGCGCGGAGCGCGCCGCCCCGCAGACTAGTGAGGAACATATTGATACCATGAGAGAGAGGAGGCGAGCGGGAGAGGGAGGGGGCATTTAATCTTGGCTGGTGTAATAAATGGAGCAGGAAAAGAGGGTCGATATCTACACGAATCGCTCTGAGCGGACAGCGGATGGAGGCTGGATCCAATTCCACTGTCTCAACCCGTGCTGTTGTATCTGGTTGTCAAGGAGATAGAGTGACGACAGCCAGCTGGCCCTTCTGTCTCCATGAGGTAGGACGGGATGCAGCAGCCGGGAGGTTGCCAAGGAAACTGTCTCAGCATCAGCAATGCTGAGAACGCGGCGCCACCGGATGAGCAAGGCGCATTAATCACAGGCAGCGACGGCTGAAATGATTAAATCTGGGCTGAGCGGTGCTGAGGTGCAAGCACGTGAGGAAGAGATCCCAATCCCAGCTCCCATGTGGCCCCTGTGACGACGGAAAAATGATTGAGAGGATATTTTTGAGTGGATCCTTGAAATTTCCCATCTGGTTCACTTTCCACTCTCATAACTTCAGATTGCGAGGCGGCGGGGATCTATCGCCGCCTCCCCGCGTGACCACGTGAGCGTTCAAAAATCCTCTGGTGCTCGTGTCTATATGAGGATAGAGCGAGCTTTGGGGGAGGGGGATTTGGGCTGATTGCAAATGGAATGCTGACTGTCAGAGGAGTGTTGGAGTTGTGGAGATGATGTAAAACCCTCCCAGCCCCCCTCTTTGCCTGCCTCGCTGTCCCAAATCAGGTTGAACGCAGAGTTTAAGGACAACTTTCGAAATGAACACATCATTAATAATAAAATGAGACCTGTGGCTTCCTGCCGGGCCAGGAGAGAGAGCTAAAACTGTCGTGATAGCTGCGGGCCAATAAAGAGCCGCGTGTCACGCTAGGCTCGGGACGCTGCCAGCATCAGACACGTAGCACATTACTTCAGCGTAATTACCCTGCTTTTGGGGGCACATGTCAGAAGGATGTAACGCCGAAGCGAGACAAGGCTCTGCACTCGCGCTGAGGATGCGCGCCGCCGCCTCAGGCTACGCATTACACGCCGGCGAGGCCGCGTGGTGGTTCCACATTCGCTGCCGCAAGAACAAATGTTTAGCTATCAGATGATGTTGGTAGCACCAGCGCCGCGTCTCATATACAACACTTAAGAGCTGCTTGAATGGAACTGTCTCCATGGCAACACCTGTGACATGACCGATTTAGAGCTCGCAGCGGTCGAGATGAGTTTAAATCCCAATTTGTGATACGATGAAATCACAGCAGGAAGCTCCAACGGCTTAAGAAGCTAGAAGTTCTTGTAATGTGGGCAGGCGGACGGGCTTCAGCTCAGGGTCGGGACAGATCTGCAGGTCAAACCGATTAACAGCGCTCACTTTTTCTTGGAAGGGCCTTTGACCGGCGGGGGTTGTTGGGAGGGGCCGCCTTTCTCCACCGAGTTACCGCGGCGACAGCTCTGCTCTGCGGAGGCGGGGGAGGAGGACGAGTCAGACCGGGCCGCTTCGCAGACCACCTGGAAGCCCTGAGACTGAGACGGACAGACGGGCAGTAAAGACTGATGTTGGCGTTCTGACACAGGCAAACCACACACGCGCTGTCACACGACTGGGCTCGAATGAATATAAGCAGCCGCACTCTGGGGGGGGGGGGGGGCATAAATCCAGCCTGAGCATGTTCAAATGTCTAATACATGTCTCACCATGGGACCTGGGTTAGCGGACCCACCGGGGCTGCACTGGTTGTTCACTGGGGAGTTCCTCTTTGCTGTCGAGAGAGCAGATAACAAATTAATTACGATCAAACTGGTCCATGCCGACATCTTCAGAGTGCAGCCCCCCCATCCCTCCCCCCACCTGTCACAATGTTTCTGATGGGTTTGATGAGCAAGGTGAAGGCGGGGATGTCGGGCTGGCGGTGCTCCCACATGGGCTGCCATATCACTAAACCGCTGGCCAGACGGAAGTTCAGATCTGACTCCTGGGGGGGGGGGGGGGAGCACAAGGTAGCATAAAACAGAAGAAACTTACAATCATCTGCTCTGTGTCCAATGAAATGGCCGCTGGGGCTCTGACCTTTATTCGGTGAATGAGCGGCGCGAAGAGGAAAACGAACAGCTCCACCGTGGCCATGCTCTTGTTGAACAGTTTAGCTCGAGCGTTCTCATCCTCCTCCAACAGGGAGCTGCCGTGCTGCGGGCCCGACCCCCCCAGGGCGGAAGAGCCGGCGCAGGAACCCAGAGGAGCCCCTGGGGATGAGCCCTGGTTCCCCACAGGCTGGAGGAAGGCGCTGCTGCTGCTGCTGCCCCCCGCGGACCAGCCGTGGCCCAGGCTGGGCTCGTGGTTGCACTCGTGCGCCGCCTCCAGCAGCATCCAGTGCAGCGTGTGGAGCAGCTTGGTCTCAGCCACGCCCAGCTTGTCCTGGTGCCCTGTCAAATGTCCACATGGGACATCAGGACTTTTCACTTCAATGTAGCACCAATGCTAGACGAGTGACAGGACCCGTGTGCCTTTACCCAGTTTGTTCCTGTTCGACAGCAGGATGGAGGTGCAGTGGAGGACATGGGGCAGGGCCGCTTGGACCAGTTCCCAGCGGGAGATGCTCTGGATGGCCTCTGACAGCTCCGGCGACAGCCCGTGGAGCTTGTTCTCCACCAGCACTCGCTCAAAGGACTGAAGGACAGAGAGGAAGAAGACATCAGGCAGGAACTGAGGGCTCTTTCTTCCAGCAGCTAAGTGCACCACACTGCCCCAAGCGTGGCAAAGCCTGTGGGACAGACAGGGGCAGGTCTGTTTCCACCCAGCAGAGCCTGGAAAACATCATTATGGATATAAATTTATCATGGGAGGAAGTGCGTGTGTATGTGTATGGGGGAAGGGGGGGGTAATTTTCTAAATGAAAAATCCCAGTGAACCCACCAGTGCAGGCGCGTGAAGGTGACACCAGATTACAGGATTATTCTGTACTCCCAAAATGATCATCGAACTCACCACACAGGACGCCTCATACTGTTTCCCCAACTTCGGACGCAGAAATGCACTAAAAAAAGAAAAGAGAAGAAAAGAAAGCGAGAGAAGAAAGGAGGACGGATCAGATCTCCGGTGACACCAGTTTGGTTTACAGGTGACATCACGCGTTCCGCATCCAGTCAAAGATGATGAACACCCTCCTCCTTTGAAAGTGACACGATCGCACGCATCTTTTCGCGCATCTTTTCGCGCGTCGGGCGGTTTTTGACGTGCGTTTTGCCCGTTTTCCGCCCGCTGAGACAAACACCTGTTATCAATCTAGTGAATGACGCCAAACCTGGTCTGCCGCCACAGGAAGGTCTGGATGGGGAACGGGATTCCTTTCCCGCACTCCGGCTCGTTCTCGTCCAGGCTTTTCCTCTTCACCATCTTGGCCGGACCTGCGTGACCGGCTGCGCGGCGGCGGCGGCGGCTGCTGGCTGTGCGCAGGTGACCAGCGAGCACCGCTCACGACATGATTGGCTTCGTCCTGCGTAAAATGGCTGCAAGTGTTGGCGGTAATAGAGAGAGATGGGAAATGAGAGGGAGAGAGAGAGCGCAGGGGGTGGGGGTGGAGGGAGAAGGAGATGCCGCTCTGGTTTCTGCGCCTCCCTCACTGGACAGCCACAGATGATCGGCGTCCTGAAGCTGGGGAGATGCGCCGCTTAAAGACGCAGTGTGATCCAACAAGCGGCCCGGCCCAGATGTTCTCCTCACCCAGCCCCTCCTGCTCCTTCCAGCTTCCTTCAGATTTCCCAGGATACGGCACTAAAACGCTGCGCCTGACTCAAACAGGGGCAGAAATGTGTCCAGATGGCGCATCCGCATAATCCCCCATTAGAATATCAACAGGTTGCCGTCAGGCAAGTGGATCAGGTGAACCGGAAATGGCCACGTCTGGCCCCCACCGCTGGGGACGGGCTGGTGCGGTGTGGAAACGGAATGTTTTATTGATTTAGTTATTGATCGAGAATATACTTAGCTCATCAAAATATATATAATATTAAGAATTATTAAGAATTATTTAACCATCCCGTTGAAGCCAGTCCACTCTGTCCCACTATTGTGAGTCTTTTTAGCCGAGTCATCAAATAAAATATCAAATCTAGAAAATACTAATGAGGGGAAGTGGCATTTACCTTAATTCTGCTAATACTGTCCATTTAAGAATGGCCAGATTATTAACAACAAACCCCTGCATGTAGCAGGCCAACAAGTTAGCATCTTAGCTTTGCACCTGGTTCTGAAACAGTGTCCATCACAAGTGCCACCATGTGTTGTGTTGTTGTGTTGTGCGCGCCTGTGAGAAGTCATGCGACGCGCGTCAGTTTTTAGAATCTTTATTTCTGTTGTCGCCACCCTGTGGGAGTATTTGTCATCGTATACGTCTCAAACATCGGAAAGGTGCGCACACATCTACACGGGTTTCTTTTCTTTTAAATACACTTACACAGGCAAAAGGAGTTGGGGGGGGGTGAGGAAGCACAGAAATACACGGGTGAGCTGAAGGCTGAAGGTTCACAACGCTGAGCAGAGAATATTCTAGCACAGTTGTTTTTTTTTTTATCTAACAGCTTTAAATCGAAGGTTATTTCTCACCTTTCAGTGGCACCGAAGGGCCACGACGCTCCGCCACTGGAATGTCTTAAAATAAAGTTCCCGCGCTATTGAAAACTAACGCACTCACAAGTTCAACACACTCAACTCTGGGGAAACACACTAAAATGGACAGAACACAAGCCAGCGGTACAAAAAGGCTGAGTTTGGACCTTTTCCAGTCAAAGTGTCTGTGACCAGAATGCACAATCCACTATTTTCTCAGTTTACCATTTTAAATGATCTATTTCTTTAACTTAGCTTTTAGTTACTTTAGCCAAAAATTAACCATAAACACAAGAAACATTTTAAAAATCCTCAGAAGTATCATCTGTTGTTAGTCCAGCGGTATTTCACACATTAAGAAGACAAAAACTTTTTTTTGGATAACTTTTATCATATTTGTTGTAACTTGCTGCTGTTTTGTCCATTTGTGCATTTCCTTAACTTGCTCTCGCTCTCAGTACCACTAAACACGTGCTCTGAACGCCATTTTAAATGGGTGCCAGTTATTCTCCAAACTAGATCTGGCGTAGCTATAATAAAGTTGCCATGCCAACAGAACAGCAGGGTTGCAGCCAAATAAAAAAAAAAGACTGAACGTATAAAAACAAAAAGAGCAGCCCACTAGCTTGCGTGAAACGGAGAAAAGAGAAAATCTAGATAAAAATGTGACGCCTTTAACGCTGGATTCGTCAAAGCTGCAGCGGTTATAGGTGGGGAAGTGCTAATAAGCCACTGCAGCCACAGGAAACATACAAAACTGGAACTTTCACTACACTGACAGAGTCAAAGAAGACGTCATTTGTCCAACGATTCAGCACACACAGGGAAACAGGCAGATTATAACCAACAGAATGGGAGTTGAAGCTTCTGACAGGATGACCGTTAGCTTACACGCTCGTCAGTCTTGTCGGGTACATGAAGACTCGTGGAGACTAGCGAGACTTCAGTACCCTGTTATGTTTGAATGCCCAATTCAAGCCTCAATCAACCTTCATCCAAGCAGATGTGTGATGGTTGTTTACACTATTAAAAAAGGTGTACAATCATAAAACAGTCAACTCAACTCGGTCCCGACACAACCAAAAAAAAAAAAATTCCACATCTGAGTGAAAAGAAAACAGGAAATTGAGACAGAAGAGGGACGGTTCCAGAGTAATTCCATTTCTTTTGATCCCATCGGAGGGGTTGTTGACAGATGAAGCTACGGGTGTTGGTGGGGTCACGGTGACTGATGGGGACACGGAGCCGTGGAAGTCGGGTATTCTGCTGTGTGCTCATAACCCCTGCTTGGCCAGAGCGGCGGTGACGTCCTGGGCCAGCGTGGAGAGCTGCGGCGACTCCAGCAGGTTGATGCTGCCGGTGGAAGACAGGTGAGGGGAGGTGCCTCCCGTCCCCACCCCAGGAGAGTGGGTGACCACGATTTCAGCGCCATGGTCCACCCGAGCTTTGGCCACTTCCCGGAACATCAGCTTGTGGTTCTCAATCTGCGGGAGACGAGTGAAGGGTCAGGACAACGGTCACCCGGCACGTTTGTCAGCCTTTTCCTCACCATGACATTCCCTCCTCCGGGGGTGTGGCTGACGTTCGACAGGGAGCCCACCTTGGCGTGAGCCTTATCTTTAAAGTCCACCTTCGCGTTCTCGATGCGCACGTTGCCTCCACCTGAGGACAAGAAGACCATCAACCCTCAGTCGCCACGGTGATCCCAAAGACTGCTTCATTTTAGCAACTTCAAGGCAACTCGTTTTGGCGGGAATTTCAAACACATTTCCAGCGAATACAAAAGATGAATTACAAAGAGATGTTGGGGGTAGCTAAGCTAAGCTAACTGATCTTGTTGCTTGATTATTTTCAGCTTCATACAGAATAAGAACAAGTCTGCATCTGTAAATACGTGTGACGGGGGCTGCTCGTACCAGGCCTGTGGTGGATGTTGGACATGGAGCCACATTTGGAGGTGACGTGGCTTATGTCAACCTTCTTGGTCTGGATCTGGACCTGTGGGCAAAAGCACAAAAGGTGGCATTAAAACACACACGTCGGCACACGAGGGACACCTTCATGAGTCCACCACTCACGTTTCCGCCTCCTGGTGTGTGCTGGAGTTTGTCCAAGGAGCCACATTTAGCCTGAATGTGACTAAAGTCCAGTTTGACGCTCGGAATCATGACCTGGGAACGAGAGCGGCACCGAGTTAAGAGTCATACCAGGAAACAGCGGATGGCTGGAGGCGGGAGGAGTAATCCAGTCAAAATGTCCCAGTTTTTAAACCCACGATCTTTGGGGAAAAATATAAATCTGAGCCTTTCGTTGATGGACTTCTAATGCAGGGATAAGAGAGCACAAGCTACACTTTTAGGGCTGTAATCCTGCTGATTCTTACGTTAAAGTGTAAGAACCAAAGTGACTCGAGAGGGAGCAGAAACGTCCAACTCCCCCCAAGCTGATGGCAGTCAGATGAACAAATAAAAGAAGAGCGAGGCTGAGCTGAGAGCAGAGAGGACAGGAGGAAGAGAGAGAGAAAAGGCGTACATACATTGCCTCCTTTGGGCGAGTGCCTCAGATTATCCATGGAGCCGCACTTTGAGTGAACATGACTGAAGTCCAGCTTCTCGTGCAAAATTTGAACCTAAAACAAAATCGAATCCAAGAAAAAAGAAAATCTAGATGTGCCTCCGTTGGTGTGAAAGGTGACTTTTACAAGCATTACAGGTAACAGCCATTCACAGGACGCTAACACGATGCTACCATGATGCTAAAATGAGGTTCCTGATGTCAAAAACCTGTTCAATGATCTGTTTAAGCTCGTCAAACGTGGATATTGATGTTTGAAGCAGCGCCTACAAGAACATGCGTGTTGGTTGAGAAAAGAAATCAAATGTCCCGTCCATCCGTCCATCCGTCCATCCCAGCGGAGGTCCAGGGAAGCAGCATTGATCCCCGGAGTGTCCAATCCAGCCCGGCTTCACCTGGATTACCTTCTTTCACCTGAATCCATCCAATTTTCCCCCTCAGTACACATTCCTCTGAGTGGCTGCAGCAGCAGCAGCAGCAAGGTCAACCAAGGTCAACCCATCCACAATAAATCCAGGGAGGATCCGGTCTGAGTGATCCAGCCTGCCTGATCTTTTCTACGTTTCTGGCTGGATTGACAGAGAACACCCTACATCTCTGGTGTGTGCATTCATATTTTATCATACTTGCCTGAACCGTAGTGTCTAATTTAAGTTGTGGGAACCGAGATTTGTATGTATTTTCTGTCTCCGATAGATCTCCGTGCTGCCTGAAGCCCGCCCCTCCGCCTGCGCCGCTCGGCTTCATTAAAAATGTCTGCCCCCATGTCACATTTCTCCCCAAAGAGGATAAATGAGCTGGCAAAAGTGACAATTACCAGCTTTGTCCTCGATGCATCACTGGGGTTAATTAAACGTCTCTCTTCTGTTCTGCTCCACAATCCTTCACACTGTCTGTTGCCTTGGAGACAGCATTAAAAGAGAGCAAACTGCTGATCTCTTACCCCCACCCCCCCGTTTGAGAGGCAAAAACCATCAGGAAGTGAGGTGATGTGTTCTCCTGCTTCTGTCCTTGTGTCCCCCTTCTCAATAAATAATTCCTGTTAGTAATTATTAATACACAACAGTCGTGATGGGGGAAATACTAAACAGCTGGAATCTTCTCAGAAAGAGAAGATAAAATAAGATCAGACTTTATTTGTCACTCAATGAGGAAAGTGGCAAAGAGCTTTCGGTACGCTCGCACCTCATTGAGAAGCCAGTGAGGAGTTGAGGTGAGGAGAAAGAAGACAGAAGGAAAGTCAGAAAGACGGGCCAGAGGGGGGGCAATGACGGAGATGACAGCAGACAGGGGGAGGACAGCAGAGGCAGGGGGAGGACAGCAGAGGCAGGGGGAGGACAGCAGAGGCAGGGTTACAGGCAGCCTGGAAATCACATCGCCCTGTTTTCATTTCTGATGATTTCATTCTGAAATAACTAAACTAAACAAGTACGGTTCTTCAAGTTATTTATAGATTTGTTACGACCTATTATTAAAACAAGACATTTGTTTTCTTTTAGTAATATGTACAATGACCTTTACTCCCTCTAGAGGTAGAACGCAGGAACTGCACATTCCCATTTAATATTCTCAGTTGTCAAAAAACCATTCACAGCATCAGGGTCACCTGTCCGCCTTTCGGCTGGTGCTTCAGGTTGCTGGTGGAGCCGATCTTGGACTTTACATTCTTCAGGTCAGGCAGGGGCTGATTGAGAACCTTCAGCTGCCGCTGGACAGAGGAAGGTGACTTGGGTGGGGTTCGGATCACTGCCACCTTCTTCTCCTGGAGGACACTGAAGGACTTTGGTGTGTGGCTGCCGGGCGTGCGGGAGCCGGGGCTGCGGCAGGAGTAGCTGGGGGGCGTACCAGGTGTGATGGCAGAAGCGGGGGTGGAGGCACCGCTGCGGAGGGATCGGGATTCTGTACCTTTAACGGAAAAGAGACGACAACGATGAGACAACGTTGAAGAAAACCATTCCTGGGACCACGTGAAGGACAGAAATGGGGGCGTGTGATCCTTCATCGGAGACTGATGAGGATGATAAGGACACAAAGACTCATGGGACCATAAACTCCGCAAACACACAGAACAAACAGCACACGCAGGTGGCTGTGTTCATCCAGCCTGCCGGCTTGTTGCTAGGAGACGGGTGCAGAGACAACGGGAATGAGTTATCAATGTCCTGAGGAGCAACCTGGATCCCACCTCTTCCTCTGACATTGATTTAACATTTTTTAATGAATGTAGCTCAGCTGTAAAACTATATCCTTTATGACCAGACTTTTTAAATCCCACTCTAGACACTCAGCAAAATGAGTTGGTGATCACTCCTAAACTACTGTTGGACAAAGATGCCACGTAATCATGAGGACGGCATGAAGGGGACGGCGAGCAGCTACCGCGTGATCTACCTGCTATACCAGGAGTTCTCCCAGACCTGCTGTCGGCTCTGGACTGGAATGCTATTTGGAAAGAAAAAAAAATGGAGGAAGCAGAGAAAAGCAGGGGACGGGAGGGTGCACGTTACCAATGATTAAAAAAGGGACTGGGGAAAATTAACTGCAAGCTTGTGACTCTGCAAACATGTGCTGATGGCGTGTGGTTGCAGTCTTACAGGTTGGCCGGGAGGGGGTGCTGTTGTCTTCTTGTTCAGCAGCTGGTATGTGGCGTGTCAGAGACTTGGCCGGCCTGGGCAAGGACGACCTCTTCTCCGGGCTGCGGTATGTTCGCTCCTGCATCCAAAACACACTGACGTGTCAATACATCAGGCCCGTTCGGAAGCAGCGGCCATCTTTCCAGCTGACCTATCGATCCCCGCTTTACCTTCTCTGCCAATTTGTTTGGCAGAGGGGGGTGACGGAAACATGCAGATGAGGGGCGAGCCTCAATGAGCTCCGCCTCCATAGCGGGGATCCGTTTAATACTACAGGCAGAGCCTGGCCGGGGGGGATGGGTTTCGGCTGCCCGGCGCTGGACTGCCATCTTTAACAGAAAGGCCCGCGTGGGGCTCTGACAGGAGGCATGCAGGTGAGGATGATGGGATACGGAGGTGAAGAAGACATAAAGAGGAAGAGGACATGAAATGCACCGATTCAGACAACATGTTTCATTCATTTTTCTTTTTTTTTTCTTTGGCGTGTTTTAGAATCATTGGCAACATTCTGACACACCTTAAAGCCAATTTCATGATAAAGGGAAGTCATTCAAATAAAATGATTTTCACCAAAAAGGGTAAAGAACACAATCAGGATGAGATGGGGCACAGAAATGTGGATGTGAAGATCCCTATGCTCTCCTCTGTTGCTCATATTTGATGCTAAAACACTGTCTACCAGCTCTTGATCACTTTTGTACTCACAGATGTTCTCTGTCGAGACTGAGGCGAGAAAAGAGCGAAGGCATGCAAGACAAAACATTAGCATGCACGCAGAGAGACATAAACGTGCACAATGCAACCCCCTGACTCAACACAGAAATCTGAGAAAGGAATCACTTACAGTGGTCCTCTCCCTGGACTGGTGGGCCACGCTGAGAGGCTGGTGGCTCTCCATACCTGGAAAACAAAACTGCTTATGTAGTGACATAAGTCAACCAACAGGGGGGAGGGTGACGCGAGAGTTCCACATACAGCACACAAACAAACCCCCATAAATGCCCTCAGAGGTGCCCAGAGTTCAAAGTGAGACACAAATTTCACACCAGCGGACAAACAAAAGGCAGAGAAGGAACGCGTTGATGAGTTGATCAGTGGATAAACAAACACAAGCATGGAGACAGGCTGGGGGGACTCCGCCGCTTCATCAGCGCAACCAAACACACAGTTTCTCAAATTAAAAGCCAAATAAATGAATCCTTACGTATGGGGAAGCAGCACACGATGTTTGCCAGCTACATTGCACCTGCTTGATTCTCTGAGCCATCAATAGAGGGAGAGCAATGACCAGTGTCAACTTTTGCTGTTTCTCGCCACAACGCCGCCACAAATTGTTTCAGCTTTGACTGAATTTCCGGGTTCGAATCCCAGATTGGCCTCGAGGGAGTTAAAAAGTGGTTGCACTCTCTCTATCCACAGCACCGACTCCTGGCAATTGGTGTTCACCTGTGGCCTTGCGTCTAGCAGAGGCGTGAAGTAGAGCAGGCCGAGGGTGTCTGGCCGCCACTTTGCCTACAATCTTTCGAGACGGGGAACGACTTTGGAGGGCTGACACCTTATTCTGATCAGCCCTCCTCGCTCCGACTAGCAAAGAGGAGAAAAGGCATTATACCAACATGAAAACAATCCCAGCTCAATGTAGCGTGAAGAATGCATAAGCGGAACCTTTTTTCTTCTTCGGGTCCTCTTTCGGGTGGTGGCCAGTTCCTTTGCGGAACACTTTGACCTCTGTCGTGCCTGTGGGGGCCCTTCCTCTACCGGGGGCCCGTTTATTGGGTCTGTCTGACACAGGTGGACTGACAGGAGGCGGTGTCTGAGGAAGGACTTCCATTTGCTCAGTCATGATACTTTTGTCATCATCTGCAGTGGAGAGGGAAGCGCTATGCCAAGTGCCAAGTGCACAACAACTGTTTGTAAAAATGCAGATTTAGTATGCTAAGAAACCTCCTCCGTGACAGGAATGTCTATTAAAAGTGACTTTGGACCTTTTTATGATCTCCTAGGCGATGTTCTGTGAATATGCTAATGCTAACAGTTTAAGGTTAGCTTGACTTATCCAGTCAATAAATGACATGTCAAATGCAAAAATATAAATTGGACCATTTTATTTTAATAAAAATCATAGCAATCAGCTGTTTGTGTTCACTACTTTTGGGTATATTGGTAAGTTTTACGAGCTCTGGGTACCTTGTGAGTCCATCCAGCCACTGTCTGTCCCTATGCAGGACACGTCCTGGGCGGTCTCAGTGTTATCCGCCTCATCAGACTGGCAGAGCACATCAGAGGTTTGGTTCATCTCTTCACCTATCTCCACATCTCTGTCCACCTCGTCCTCCACTTTCGACTTTTCCGTTTGGTCTCCCACTGCTAGTTTTTCCTCTCTTATGCTTTCAGCGCTGGTACCTTCGACCGACTGATCGTGATCAGAACATGGAGATAAGTGTGAACTATCTGTTGCGGGTTCGCCATCCTCACCGGTGTGGGAGCTGTGACTCCATTCATCTCCCGACTTTGGGTCATATTCCCTCATCGATTCACCTACCGTCAGCTTCACCGGCCCCTTCTCAGTATCTCGGCTCTGACCCATCTGTACTTGTTCTTTACTGTGACCCGCTGCAGGGTCCTCCATGATCTCTTGAGGTTCTTCTGCCATTTCAACATCATCTTCATCGACTTCTTCCTCCACCTGTGCTTGAGGGATAACAATGACTGTGGGGGACGCGAGGGGCTTCGGGGAAAAGATATCTGGAGTCATCTCCTCTGCCTGGATTTGTGTTTCTTTATGGGAATCGTCAGTAACCGTTGCTGCAAATCTTTTCTCTGCATGTTGGGACATCGTGTTTTCTGGGCTCTCTGGAGCCGTTTGTGACTCATCCGTCTTTTCACCCTCATGATCCTCGACCTCTCGCAAGACATCCATCTTTGTCTTCTCTGCAATCATTTCCGACCCTCCGTCGTTTGGTGACTTTGGAGCCGTGGGAGTTGGGGGAGCTTTGTTTCCAGTTTCGTTGAAGGTGAAGGAAGTGTCTGGGGGTATAGGGGAAGCCTCTCTGGAGGGGTCTTTTTCAATATCTACCTCCGGAATGGCTTGGATCTTGAGGTCACCTGGCAGACCAATCTCCAAACGTAATTCCGTCAGTCTGTCTTTGGAAGAAGTTACTGGGATTCTGAGGCGATCGGGTTTTATCCCAACTGGAACGGCCTTTTCAAGCATGAGGGAGGACTTCACCGGGGAATCTTTCTTTTCAAAGATCAACTTTTGAGAGCTCTCATGAGTCACTCCTTCCTGTTGTAGTTCCACGTTCTTTGGCTCAACTTCCTTGGCCCCAAGTTCCCTTCGGACTGGATGCAGACAGTCCACAGGAGAGGGAGAGGGTGCGGCATCAGCAGGAGAAGGCATTGGCCCAGAGTAATCACTGAAGATCCAGTCGCCCAGTTCCTCAAGCTGGTTATTCCGCCCCAATCCCGATGCATCGTCACTCAAAACAAGACTGGTCAAGGAGCTCTCTGACAGTCCGGAGACATTAGATGGCATGGATTTCCGTCGCAGGTGGTCAAGCTCCCTCCTCTCCAAAGATGGCCGAGGCAGCGCTCCTGCCAAATCTAACATCTCAGGAAGAGTGGCCAAATCTTCGACACCAGAGCTGTAGTTATCGGGCAGTAACGGGGCTTCTGAACCGTTGCCGGATTTTTCAGATATCTCAGTGCTTGTTGGGGTGACTGAGACAGCTGGAAGAAGCTGGTGTTGGCTGGTCAAAGACGGTGTTTGAGCTTCGTCAAAGCTCCCTCGGAGTGGAAGAAGCCTCTCTGAGGAGGCTGTAGGATTTGCTCCAGTCGTCTGTCCTGCCGATAACCCCACAGTAATGTTTAAGGAGAGGCTTCTTTGTGCCCTGGCTCTTTTATCAGGCTGGTCATCGACCTTCTGGCAAACACTCCCCTGTAATTCCTCTCCTTCATAATATCTCTGGGCTAACTCCTCTTCGTGACTCTTCAAAGTCGTCTTAAAGGAGATTTTTGATCCTGTACCAGGTTCTAAATATGTATCTGATGGGACTTCCAGGTCAGCGATACATTTTGGACTTGACTTGGAAGACTGCTCTGTTTTTTCTCTATTGTCGTGCCTTGGAAGATCACCTTCTTCAGATTTCTCTTTGCTTTCATCCATCATCCCTGTTGACTTACTTGTCAATGTCACCCCCACCTTTTCTTTGACCTTAATGACTTCAGTTGGATTTTTCCCAATGGCTGCTTGTGCTACAGTGCTTCTGTTCTGGTGTCCCTGGGCGTTTGAAGAGGTTTTACACAATTCATTTTCCTTCAAAGAACCAGAGATGGGTCCAACCGAGGAAGCAAGCTCTGTAACGTCAGTGGCTGCTCCTTGGAGTACCAGTTGCTTCTGATGGGCCACCTGAGGTTCATCTTCTCTCTTAGCAGGCTCCCGTAACGCCTCGTTGCCAGATTCTTCTGGTTGGGCTGTGTGTTTGAAGGATACTGTACAACCTTGAGTTGAGTCACATGAGCCAAACTCTTTCTTCAAACATCCACCAAAGCTAGACAGATACAGTCAAGCTAAAGCCTTCCACACCAGTAGCAAAACACGCGGCGGCGTCTGTCGTAGCGGCCCACATCAGCGCAGGGTTAACTGTAGCATCTACGATAGCGGAGAGGTGGGTGGGGTCGCATGATATTGGATGATGGAGGGAAAAAATCTTAAACAGTTGTGTTCCTATTGACAAAATTGGTCGCTAATTGTGAAAAAAAAAGCTTGATTTCAGGTGATCACTGTGACTTCTTTACTGGAACACGTGCCCAATGGAGGAGGCCACAATGCTATTAACAATAGGAAAACAGAGTAAGCTTTCCAACGATGGTGGGATGGAATGAAACCTACAATGAGACACAAATGATGTGGCTAGAAGGCACATACTCGAGCAGTGTGTAAAGCAAGTCTCACACAAACACGTGCAGCCCTCGGGTCTACAAAGCTGGGCGGTTGAGACGGCGGCGTCTGCAGCTGCAGTGTAGCTGGCAATACACAAAGTGCACAAATGATCAACTTCAAAGCAGTTGATCGATTCAAACGTCACTCTGAGGGAAAGCAAATGAAAGAGAAAAACAAATAAAAAGCTGGAAAACAAACCAGAAGGGCCATGTGGTGCCATTTTGCAGATGGTATTTTCAAGAATGGAAGCAGAAGCAATAAAGCTGCAGCGAAGCCGGAGCTGCACTGCTGAAGGAAACTGAGCAGAAGACTCCAGCAGGTCTCTGGTAGAGGGGAGATTCCACACACTTAGAAACATCACACACCTTTGAGGGATGGGCTGTGCTCACTTCCTCCATTGAGGGCCTCAGGGGTCTGGGCCTGTTGGCAGCCCAAATCCTGGGGCCCTGTTAAATAATCTGCTTGCTCTAAGAGAGAGTCTCCTGGCTCTTCACGCGGCACCTCCTCCTCCGGAGCCTCATCCTGCCGCTGACAACTGACAACTTCAACTTTGGCGTCTTGGGGCGCGGACGGTCGACACACGGATGAGACGAGGACAACGGATGAGTCACAAGATGGAGATGAGTGAGACGCAAACAACACAAAATCTAATCCCACAGGAGTTTAATGATTTTTCCTTTTTTTTTTTTTACAAAAGCCAGAACTTTTACTGAACAGAACTTTAGTAGCATGCACTGGGACTCCAGACATAATCAGAATTATCTGGACACAAAGTGGTGAAAGAACAATCTTGTAGCTTTCAATAGGAAAAAGTGCGTTATAGAATATTTGTCTGTCCAGATACTTCTGGGTCCGACTGCTAACATGTTTTGGTGATTGCATGCTGCATACAAGGAGCTGAAGGGCTGGAACAAAGGGTTAAAATATAAAATTAGGAGCAGAGGAGGAGAAAAACAAGATGATGAGGTGAGGATGTGTGGGAAAGGGCGGCAGTGGCAGGTTATGTGCTGTGGCCTAGAGTGAGGACGATGTTAGCGTAGCCTCGTAGCCGGTTCCGTGTGTTAGATATCACTGAGTGTGTGTATATCAGACAAGAAGAGAATCGGAGAGTGCTGCTCATGCTGCAGGAGAGCCGGCGTGCAAAAGGGACAAACGTTAAACCCCAGCAAGGCTCACAGAGTTTTCTCATCATGCGCGAGGCTACGACTTTTCTGATTCTCTAAGTGAAAGATTGGATTGTAGCGAGCCTCACAACCATTCACACTCCTGCACCCAGCGGCGGGAGTGGTCCGGGGTGTGTGTAGGTGTACCTGGTGCCATGGGCCCAGTCTGCTCAGCGGATGGTGAGGGGGGAGGGGAGGGAGGCAAATTTGCTGAGTCATCCACTGCGAAGGGAGAGAGAGAGAGAGAGAGAGAGCAGGAAGACAAGACGTGGATGGGAGGAAGGACACAGTAATGCTCACAGGGTGTGTGTATGGAGCCTAATCCCATGTTTCTATTGAATTTGACCCTCACCTCAGAGGGCCGAACATGAGATGATGTTTCCAAATACACAAAACCTGGATTTTGTGGAAGCTCTAAAATTCCACATTGGAATTTCTTAAGGACCGGATCTGTTTGTCCCCACTGAAGCGTGAACCAGCTGAACCCATTCAAGTGCCTTTTGGGTGTATTGAATGTCCCGGTCTGACCACGAATCACTTCCACCCGCAGCTGGGGACCCAGCAACGTGGTCAAACATGTACTGACACGCACGAGCGCTCGTAACTCTGTGAACGCACGCCGTGTTCATACCTGTGGCTCCAGGATGTGCGGCCGCACCGCCGTGGTATCCGTTCTCCCTGTAGGCGGAGCCATAGGCCGAGTAGCCGTTCTCGCCGTTCTCTTGGCCGTTTGAAGACCAGTGCTCATCTGGCTGCCGAGCGTCTGCCATGGCGACCTGCTGGGACACCGGGGAGTGGACGGGCCACCTGTCTGGGGGGGACACGACCAGAGTTGCGTCAGAATGTGCACAGGAAGGAAGCGGAGGACCTGGTCTGACACAGATGAGATGCAGTTCTCAAACCAAACACCAGAGGGAGGAAGATGCTGCATTTTAGCAGCAAAGGTTCTGCCTTTGTCTCTGCATCTGTTTGTCCAGACAGGAAGGACTGAATTTCACAATTTACTGTGATGCAGTCCACATATTGGGGCGTGACATCATCACTTCAGAAAACAGCTTAAAAGCCAACAAACGAGCCATAATATACAGCTAACATTTACAGAATGAATGAATGAACGTGTATTAATGTGTCGTGGATTGTATGTCTAGCCCTTAGAGGACATCAAAAAGACAAACCAGGACGATGCCACCATCAGCACATCAAAGCAATAAGACAGGAGACAAAGACATGGAAGCCCCTTATCTTATTGTGAAGAAGAACATGTGATCACACCCTTCACTCCACTCAATGCCGATAAGAGGGTTGTTACCACGGCAACTGGCACAGGTCCAGCAGATGGCTCTGACAGGTTTCCCTGGTTAAAACAGGATAGCGGCCCGCAGCTACGAAGCAGTGAGGCGGCACCTGTTAGCATCAGCGCGACGCCTTGAAAACTGCGTTTTCATCCGTGAGGATGGCGAATCAAAGCTCAAACCCGTTGAACCTGGGCAGCCTTGGTGTTCAACATGCTATTCACGGAGAAGCTGATGGTCTCGCTGCCTGTCTGGCTGCTCCTCATCCGTTTTCCCCGCAGCGCCGCTTCACGTCGGCTCACTTAGTTTTCCAGCAAAGACGTTTGCAGACAGTGAGGCAGAGCTGCTGAGACGGAGAAGCAGCCCCGAGGAGAGTCTGATGCCAGCTGTTGCTAAGGAAGAAAACTGGTGCTCTGGCGGTCAGACTGCGCTAACGGTGCTTTAGCATTCAAAAACGCCGCCCCTGCCTGCCGACTTTGCCTTCAACCATCACTGCTGTCGTGAATTCTTTGTTTCCAGGAAGTGTGCGTAACGTTGGATGCACACCATCATGCTTGATTTGTCTGGGTTTCATTCAAACTCCAGCAGCCACCTTTTCCTTTTTTTTTGCCAGATTTGGACTCATTTATGAACAATACAAGGTTGCCCTGATTAGCTGCTCCCGTTTTGCTCATTCCCACCACATTCCCAGCACGCCCTGTAGGTGGAATGAGGTGTAAAAATAAAAGGCTGACAGCATTTAGCCTCGAACTTCTCAGCGTGAACGATAGAAGCGTCTTAATCCTGAAGGGGTTAAATCAGCTGCAGGAGGAGTCAGCGAGCGGCTCTCAAACCCCATCACATCTTGGAATTGATGGCTCGAATTGAAAACGCCGCTTTCGAGAAGAAGGTGTGGCGGGAGGCTCGAGGCTCTCCTGTCTTCACGCTGTTCTTCCATCATCGTGTCCTCCCAATACCCCTGAAACGCCACCTTTCTACCCCCACATCCCCCCTTTCACTCTCCACCTCAGCCCATATCCCTAATCTCAACCCGCCCTCCCTGTCTGCACCCCAGGCCGCCGCCACCAACACCATCCTCAACCTCCTATCTGGGTCACTTATCACGCCTTCATGGAGCGCCACTCACATCGGAATGTCACCATCCATTTAGGAGGGAGGATGGAATCTCTGGCAGCCCGGCTCAGTAGGCCAACCTGGCCTTAATCCCCTGTGTGTGCGCGCTAATAAACCTTTGTGTCGCCATGCCGAACTTGGGTCCAACATATGCGAGGGGTGCGTTGGTGACACACTAAACCAGCAGCCCGGAGGACGCCCAAGGTGGCCCTGACCCGCCAATAAACCCAGAACCCAGCAGCTTCATCCCGCAGCAGCAGACGGCGGATTATGATCTGCTGACTCGGCGTGACGTGCGGGATTGAAGCAAAAACAAGCGATCGCGGCTAAGCGCGAACGACGGCAAATGCAAACTTGACGAACAAAGACACACAAACATGTGAGCGAGCACAGAAAGGATACCGGCAGATTAAATACCATATTATCTGTAGAACGGGAGCACCACAATTGTGGGACAATGTGAATCTAAATCTGTTTGGAACTCTGTAGTGGATGATTTGGGTGATTTTTAGAGCAGGTTATCAGCCAGGAAAGAAGGAATAAAGGTTGAGTTTAAATCAAAGCGAAGGCCGAGTTCTAACTATTTATTCCCTCCCGCCAGCGCCTGCATGTACGCTTTCCCTTCAGTTTAGCTTCAGCCTCCGATCTGATCAGAAGAGTCGATGCTTCCTGGCACATCAGCCAACCCCACGGTGATGTCACTGTTCCCATGGTGATAAGGAAGGGGGGGGCGGGGTGGATGCGCAGGGACGACTTTGACCACGTTGTGGATGGATCCTGAAATAGGTCAGCGGATCCTCTGGGCTCAGCCCCCCGGGAGTTCTGCTGGTAGCGGCACTGACACGAATGGATACGGGCCATTTGTGACCATCAATACGCCGACGAATACGATCTATTCATGCCTGCACAGGACTATGATGCTGTCATAACAAAAACACCTAAAAATAACAATGAAAAAAACTTTTTTTAAACTAGATTTGGAGTGAACAACGGGGAGAAAGCAATGTAGTGTAGTCGAACATGTTTAGAACTATTTTATTTTATATTTCACGAGAAGCTTTGGCCCCACACTAAAAACATGCACGACACCAGTCCAAACAATCGCCCCCTCTGGGTTCCCACATGTTGTGGAGGTTTGCTCGCTCTCCCCTGCATATCTTTGAACAGCTATGCTAATCATCTGGCTGAGTGCAACCACTTACATCGACTCCCCGGGGGCCCGATGAGTCATGGGAAAAGTGAGTGTGAATGTCGTAGTAGAGGAGTAGAATTCGTGGACGCTTGTGCACCAGCTGGCCTCAATCCCAACATCTTTGTTGTCATTTTTTTCACGTAAGATTTGCCCAAATTCTGACTGACCGTATTAATAGATGCAGAGTTTTGGTTTTGGTCAGAAAAATAAGGATCCCTTTGTGATGCCAAACAGGACCAGGCGCTAAAGGACAGCTTACTGCATCAGCTGGCGGGGCTAATGGTTCTGATCCGATAATGGGTTTTAAACACGCTCTCCAAAAAAGTTGGAATGAGCATTACAGCTCATTTCCCTTCGACTCATTGCTTCTGTGGACAACAAGCTAATGCTAATTATCAAAGCCCTGGTTTAAATAACCAATAATTTGCTGATGTTTGTTGGCATCCATTATCTGAAATGATGCTGTTGTGTAGCTTTTGAGATCACTTTGTTGTGCTGGGCTACACTGTGTTAACTGATACGTATAAAGCTAACGCCGCCGAGGCTACGATCTCTGTGGTTTAAAGACGACCAGGGTCACATCTCTGTGACCTATGTTATTGTGTTATAACACATTAGCTTACATCAAATCATGTTTTTTGCAGCGTAGCGAAACTGCTAACACAAGAATCAGCACTTCTTTTTTAACAACTTACCTACACTGAAAAGGATTCTTCAGTTATGGATGACACAGGTGAATCCCAAGTCAGCCTTTTTCTCAAACCTGCACAAAAGACAGAAGAAGAGCAAATGCTAACATCAATGAGGTTATTAGCCAATATCCAAGGCACATCTAATTACTTTTAATAGCAATTAAAAAGAAACAACAAAACTCTTTCCAGTATTTTTATTTAGACACAGAAGCTTAGCTCTGTCACCTGGATTAATGCTAACCTCAGTGGGGCCTCGTCTCCTTTAAGATGAAGCTGATGAGCTTAACACAACAACAAAGGAAAACCTAATCTACTCGGAGTCTGTGCACGAGCATGCGCACGTGCAAAAACACACAAATCCCACCAGATTATGTAATGCATTTCAAATTCTTCCTTGTCTTTAGTCTAAATTGTTGATTGAACCAAAAGGGAGAATACTCTCGCACCTTTCAAATGAGTCAATTTCCATTTCCCTCTCATTTATTTTCATGTCTTTTTATTATCTTTGCAGCAAACCTAGACTACAAATCTGTGCAAGTCCCACGTAGAGCAAACCTGACTACAAAGTTTGTCGAGTTTTGGTTTTTATATATACAGTAGAATTGGGGAAATATTTAATGTAAATTCGCTTCTAAATAACAAATTCGTTTTTTACACTTGAACAAAACAAAGTGGATTTTTGCTTTATTGGTAAATCGACCGTGGAGATTAAAGTAAATCCAAACAGAAATCAAAGTTTGGGAAACAAGGCCGTGTCATCTGCGTGCCAGCTCGACGGCCTCGGACGCTGATCTGTTTTTAAGATTTGTCGAGCTCTGGGATTGGTCGGCTGGGACCGAGCCAGCGGATGAGCCGAGTCGGCCGTGAAGAAAGGCAGACGAGAGCGTTCGGAGACCATCGGGAGGTTAAAGGGAAAAAAGGGAAGAGAAGCATCCTGTTAACATTAAACAATGTGACCGTCGGGGGGTTCTGGTGCCAAAAGGGACCCTGCTAGAACAGGAAGGAGGCTGATTTATGGAGAGTGGAGAGAAAAGAGGGTCCAGGACGAGATCCAGAGGGAGCCAGTACTGAGTGTTTATTACATTGTTATTAGCATCAATGCCTCAGTAATAATCAAACAGTAAACCGTCTCGCCAATTTACTATCAGAGGAAAAGTTATTACTGTTGAAATATTTATGAATTTGAGCAATTTGTTCTTTGCTTGAAAAAAGTCCAAATGGGGGCTTGAACACTGGTGCACAGAAATAAATCCTTTGATCTTCATGTGGAAAGCCTTTGATCATGAAATAAAAAGAGAAAGAAGGAAAAACGGAACCATAGAGGAGCTTTTTTTTGTCTTCTGTTCCTCCTCAAACAGAAAAAGAAAAGGATAGGAAGCAAAAACAGATGTATATTTCCCCCGAAAAGTCAGCTGGACGAGAACAGACACTGTGGCAGCAAGACGCCTCTGTCCTCACGCAAGCTGTCAGTAAATCATTTTCTGATAATTAGACACAAAATCAGGGAAAATCACTGCGTTTGGTTCTGAGAGCAAATTAGTTCCACCTCTTATCTAATCCCTGAAGTCATTAGTGCGACGACAACACACAACTGATGTTCTATTTTTGCAGTCTTATCAGGAGAACGTCCAACTTAACGGACAAACAGTCAGCTCAGGCTCGGACAAACACACAGATTTGTCCCTTGAAGGCAAGAAGACAACTTAGGAAGCTTTTCTTTTGGTTCTTCGGCCTCTTGACCTCCCGGGAGGACAGAGGCCAAATAGGCCAAACAGAAGCTGATGGAGGAGGAGGAGGAGGAAGGGAAGAGTCAAAAGGAAGGGAGGAAGGAGGTCAGAGGCCAGGCTAATCCACAGATTTGACTTCATCAACAGAGCCGACGCCGGCAGGAAATGAATCTTAATCTGGTTGAGCTAAAAGGAACAAAAAGATCTTCACGAATGAGGCAACTTTAAGGAAAACAAGGAGACCCCTGGGAACACAGGCTGATGCTGTTATTTTTGCCCTGCAAGACAGAATTCAGGGGGCAGAATAAAGGGCTGCAGATAAATAAATGTTTCTGAGTGTCAGAATCAGATGGGCTTGAATTTTGTTTTAAAGGAAAAAGGGAAACTTAATCCAGAAATAAGAGACAACATGAGGCGTCTTAAACATGTCTTGTAACGTGACCTGTGAGCTGACACTGGTCCATGCTCTATAAACTGGGACCAGGTGCTGGTCGCCCCCCCCCCCCCCCCCCCCCCCCCCCCCCGGCGACAGCTGCACTGGTCGGGTGGGAGCTCACAAGCGTTCAGGGGCCGCTCAGTTGCCGAAGCATCATGTGCATATTCATCCTTCAACGTGACGGATGAGACGGTAAGAAACGGACCCTAATCTGTGGAAACTGTGATGGTGACTGCAGCTGGTAAAGTCTGCCGTTCTGGTGATTCCTGGGGATGGGGGGGGTTACAGTTTGGTAAATATTTGTAGTTTTATCCGGTTTGTCAGATTTAAGCTTGTTTGTGAAACAATTGCTGGGCCAAGCCTGGAACCTTGTGGAATTCCAGACGTTCATTTTTTCTTTACCAGAATGCAGTTACAGGGAGGGGCCACCGGGGGCTCCCCCGAGGGCCAATCAGGTCACACTCACACAGGAAGTAGACGGCATAGATTTATCATGGCCAACAAGGGAGGATGGAGTTTTAGGGCTAATGTTCATGATGAAAACCACATCGTACCGGGCAGGAACATCCTGTACAAACTGTACCGCGGGTAATAACAGTGTAATTACAGACTAAATGACCGAAAAACCAAAGTGAACCAAACCATCTGGTAAATTCATTCTTTAAGCTTTCTCCTAACATGCATCACAAACTCTCCTGTAGTGGAATCTTCGGCGTCCAAGGACCCCATCTTTGAATTTCAAGGCCTCTCATTCCTCAACTCAAGGTGACAGTTTTCAGAAACAAGAGTTGAGAGATCTCAGAGAATATTCCTTATCCGAGTCCTTCAGGTTCGGCCACGAAGCGAGCTGAATGTCCCTTCAGAGGAGGCCTCTGCCCACCTCCTGCACCTGGGAGGGCGTGAAGAGGGAGTTTAATCACAACAATAAACAGAATAAGACCCTAAATTCACCCACAATGGCTCCATAATTCAGAAAAATACGAGTGGCCACACGCAACAGTTTAAAATGACTCATTACACAGAGGGGTGGAGGGTGAAGGTGCCTGTCCTTCCTCCTGTCACTCAAAGTTCCCTCCCAGGGAGAGACAGCCTGCCTCAGAGGTGCCAGACAGACGAAAATGGACACAGATGAGGGGGGGTTGGAGGGTAGGTGGGCTGTCGACATCAGTGATGATGTTAGTATCAACAGCCAGTGAGAGGATGTGGGATCCAGTTCTGATAGTGGGAGGCAAAAGGAAAGGTAGTAGGTTGAGACGATAACATTTTCAGGGTCTGACACCAAATTCGATGTTTTTGAGACCAACTTCTATGTTTTTGCTCAGCAGCAAAGGTTGCCAGACGTCCATGATCATCGTTATCTGTCCGGCCAGTGGTTTTTAGTGTTTACGCCACCTAACCTAAACTTGCAGCTAATGTACAGACCAAATGGTAGCAAAGGATAAATGAATACATAAAAAGTAAATTGATCTTAAACCACCATGTCTGAATTTGTGTTTTGTGAAGCTACAGTGTATTCGACTCAGTTATTAGCCAGTTATTATTATACCGTCACACTCAACGGATCCTCTGTCACCACTGAATTACTGTTTATTTTTTCACTTGTTTATGGAGCTTTTTCAGCTCTTTTACCACCATAACCTCAAAGTTCAGGGTGGGTTTTAATAAAACTTTATTTTCGGTTTGAGTATAACCCAGTAAAGAAGCAGATGCCTTTGATTTTGCTGGGTTTTGTAGTTGCAGGACTCAGTTCAAAGGACCAATTGACAGTTATGCATCCGAACGAGTTGCTTCTCCGCCCACTCTGGAATGTGATGTTATCATAAAGCTGGATTACTGGAGGAATGTAGCCATTTCTTAACTCGTTAATGTGAGCTTCGGCGATGGTGGCGTGAAGTGTAAGAAAAACAAATTGGAAGAAAGCCCAGGAAAATGTGCCAGCATGCTCAGGCCTCCGCTGCCATGCCAGCTCCAATCTGTCAAAATCCCAAGAAATTTGACTAAAAATGATGCTGTTTCTGACAAAAGCAGCCTGGTGATACTACAGTCACAGCAGGGACAGAGAACTCTGGGTGAACCGTCCTTCGCCGCCGGCTGATTCTCCAGCCGTGTCTAGACGGGCAACACCGCGGACACCAAAGGCCACCAAAGCCCAGCGCCACCGCCGAAGCCCATCACAACAAGTCAGTCAGCAGCATGCGTCTAGTCTGGACATCCTTCGTCGTGATAAAAATCAGCTGCGGGGGGTCTTACCAGGCGAGGTCAGGCGGGCTGTCGTCCTCTAAAAGGGTGCGGTTTGGGGACGGGGGACACGGCAGCTTCTGCAGAGAGAGGAGACACCAGACCCTGAGACGGAGCCAGAAAAAGCAGTCGTCCAGGCGGAGAGACGCTCACGGACGTCTGATGCGTTTCACCCCGGCGAGCAGAAACCAGCGAGCACGCCCCCTCCCTCCTTCCTCTGCTGGTTTACCTACTGGTGGGGGGATGGGGGATGGGGGGGTGGATGTCTGAGCACCGATATACGTGTGCACGTCCCACAGTGAGTGTCTGAAATGGATACGAGGCTCATCCCCCGTCCTGTGGGATTCATCTCCATCCACAATGATCTCTGCATCCTCAATGAAGGACTGCATTAACTGGCAGCCCCGGCACCGTCTCTTGATGGGGTGGGGGGGGGGGGGCTTCCCCCTCCCGGATGAAGGCTGAATAATCGCTTTGTGCTGGTGCTCATTTGCAGGCATGGCCGACTGCAGCAGCGGTACTGGCACAAAGGCGGAGAGGGCGAATGAGGGGAGGGAGACTGCAGAGGCCAGAGGAGCGACACAACCCGGCGGTGCAACGCCAGATATTCGGAGTCGTGCGTCCACGATTCTCCGATCCATTATCCACCTTTTTGTTGCTGCAGCTTAGCCAAGGTGTCGTTTTCTCCAACCGTCAAGTCTTCCAGATTTGGAAGCTTCCCCCGGAGCCGTCCCAAGCCTCTGAACCTCTTATTTATGAATGAAACAAATTAGCCCATTACAGGAAACCAGTATGCCCAGTCTGATTGGAGACACTCCCTTACAGCAGTGCCAAAACCTCAGAGAGACCTCAGGGGCTGTTGTGAGGCTGGATCACAGAGGATCCATCAAACGCTGCCCAAAACCACTCCAGAAATTAGAGGCAGAGACGGAAGAGAGCAGCCCAGCCGTGCACCCACATCACATCGTCTCCTGGTCCCATTAGCTTCTGGAGGTGGAAGCTGGAGACGCCAACCACCGTCGGGCAGCGGGTCAAGTTTAATGAGCGCAAACGAGGCCTCTGCAAACAATCCTGGCGTCCAAATGAAATCACTTCCAAACCCAGGTGATTGTTCCAGGCAGCAGCGCTGAAGGAGGAGGTTTGGAAAGACAAAGAGAGGAAGGCGAAGACGGAGAGTGGACGGTCCTGTCATCACCAGCTGCCTTTCAGGAGGCCGTCGCTCGGCTCTGATTAAAGAGCGAGGCTGGAGCTGCAGAAGGAACCAGCGCAGACACCGCCTGGTCCCCCTGCAGCCTCCGCTCCCGCAGCAGCAGGAACCGGTTTCACAAACCAGATTCATACGTGATGTTTATCTTCTGTTTTCTTTACATCCACGCAAACACTGCAGGATGCTGCGCGACTGCTTCGCTGAGCTACAGCTGAGCTACAGCGTCAGTCAGGTTTGACTGACTGGTCACATCTGAGCTGCCTGTCCAGCCTGTTGGACGACCAGGACCACCTCTCTGGAGGTGCAGGCTGATCGCCGCAGCCACCTGCTCCCAGCACGGACACTGGGCCGCCGCCAATTCCATCGCACGGGGATTAGCTGAGCGGCTCATCGTCTGCTGCTGCCTAATCCCGCCCGCAGCCCCTTATCCCAATTTTATAACTGATCGAAACATTTCTCCAGCTGAAGAACTCTGAAGAACTTTATTTTTGAGCGCTTCTAGCTCAGAGAGGACAGAGCAGCACTCGGACACACACTGATTGTGGTTATAGACTAAGAGGATTGTTTTGAGGCTGCAGTGATATAATGCTATTATGCTAATTAGAAACGCCGAAGGGAACTGAGGAATTTGTCAAACGAAAAACATTGGACGCAAAATTTACACAGAAGGTCGCCAAGCTCATCCTAAAAAGAGGAAGAACGTCCAAGAAATTCAGGATTTCCTAAAGAGTTCTGAACAATCTTCAAAATAAGCGGGCTAAGGGCTAATGCCTCCCTCACAACGCGTCACCTGCTGAGAAACCCAAACTCAAGATGACAATGGTGATTATGTCCCGAGCACTAACCGTCAGTTAGCACGTTCACGTGACAATGACAGGAGATTCGTCCGCCGATAGCATGCTAATGCCCTCAGACAGCTCTCTCTCTGCTTTAAGAGGTAGAACCTGCTGTGACGTGTTGCTGGTTTGGTCGAGTTGCTTTCAAAATACATTTTCGACCTTGCGAATCTAATTAGCCAATCTAATTACTTGTCTGACCGAAGGTTTGCAGCCAATCATCTGCCTCAGCCTGAGTCAGCTGATATAGCAGGAAATACATTAATGTTCATTATGTGGACTCGTTTCCTTTGGAAGAGCTAAATTCATTCTGATCCTCTGCTGTTTTTTCAATCAGCTTTCAGCATCTTTCAAACTTAATGTGTTGAGAAGGTCAAAGGTCAAACACAATGCTGCTGATGGGCCAGGGGTCAGTTCCATCACGTCAGGCGTGGAGACAGCATACGCACGTCCATCCTCCAGCCGTGCGTGGATGGAAAGCGATGCTTCCTGTCTCCCGCCCATCAAGGCCTCAGAGGGGGCTGCATTCCGTCGCATCGTCGGCGTGGGTACAGATGAAGACCGCCTGTGCTCACCCGTGTCAGACGGTCGTTCCCCTCCGAAACGCGGAAATCTCAGGAAATTCCGCAAAAGTGAAATGCCTGCGTGCGAGGCCTGTTTAAAAGTGAGCAGGAAGTGAGGCGACTGTTTTTTACTGCGGGTGGAGGAGGAGGATGCTCCCACTGTGGGAGAGTGGGGCAGAAAGCTGTAAACTTTATTTTCTTTACAGGTTTGAATAAACGACTGCCTGTCTGAGCGTCTGCGTGTGAGCTACAACTGGCGTGCTTGGCTCTACGCTAACCACAGGGCGTAGTCGTGGGCTTTGAAGTTATCCCTACGAGCTGAGCTAAACTCATACGCTTGCTACTGTTCAAGACCCGGGCTAGAGTCTGGAAACATCACGACATAGTAAACTTCTCAGTCCTACGAGGAGACCTTGTTCGTTAGGGCAGCTCAATGTTGCCCCCCATAGTGTCCAAATGAGTAACTATACATTAACTCAGGGTTGATTATATTTGGTTAGCGATAGGTGAGACTCGAAACGCTAACGCCAGCCAATAACAAACCTTCTGACAGAAGAGAAGCACAACACTGGCAGTAAGACATCTAAAAGACCAAGTGGTTAGCTAATCACAGCTACCTAAACTTTTTCCTGTCTTCTTCATGATCCTTATCTAAAGCAACACTGAACAGTAGCAGAGGGAAAGGTCAGAGATGATGCAGAGAAGAAAATAAAAACAAAAAGTGACAGACAGGAGTGCACTCAGCCATCATTTTAACGCCACGTCCGAGCAGTTTGGCGCTCATTTGTAGCGCCATGCCGGACGTTCTTGTGGATGAGCTTTGTTGTCTGCTCGTCACCTGCTTGAAAGTAGCACCCAGACAGGTTGCAGTGACTTTCTGGGCATCAAAAGTCACTGCTGGCTAGCTTAATACATCTGCAACACATCACGCAACCATGAAGCCTCGTCTTGTAACTGCGCCTTCAGCATCACATCCCATCACGTTTCATCAAATGCTCTGTTTGAGACACGTTGTGAGCGTGAGTCATGCCAAAGGCTTTGATGTTTAGCATTAGCATTCATATGAAACACGTTACCTAAAGGGCTAAAGGCTAAATGGGCTCAGCATTCTGTAAATATATACTGGTGGAGGCTGACGGAGTTCTCCTGCAACAGCCACAACAATCAAACAAAATAAAGCCAAAGGTTCCAGTAAAACTTCCAATAAATCTGACAAACGATTGCGAAATCCAGATGTTGCAATATTTCAGACACAATGAGCCTTGTGTGATTTTGGAGGAGAGAAGACACACGTGTCACTGAGAGCGGAGCGGAAGTTTCTGGAAGTCATCAGGGTCGGGGAGGGGAGGGGCTTGGACGCCACAGTAGTCCATATACATGCACGCTTAACATGAATGTCGGACACAGGATACACGCTGCAAACGCAAGAAATAAACACTTAAAACA
Organism: Takifugu rubripes; assembly: GCF_901000725.2. NCBI lineage: Eukaryota > Metazoa > Chordata > Actinopteri > Tetraodontiformes > Tetraodontidae > Takifugu > Takifugu rubripes. Next base: position 7,431,414 of record NC_042292.1, on the reverse strand, counting down.
AACCAAACAAAGACAACAAAGTCGCCACGTCTTAGCCTAGCGTGCCCAAAATCGCGTCCAGGTCAATTGAAAGTGAAAACACGCAGAGAAACGCCCCAGAGTTGAGGTCCACAGCTGTCAAATCTTATGGGGCGACTCTGCAACTGGCAGGAAACCGCCCCGTCAGGACAGCATCCACGCAAGGCTGCACTTTTACCTCCTCCTCCACCCATACAACCCCCCCCCAAAATCCCTGGGTGAGTCATGCTCGGAGGCGCAGGGACGAGATGATGCTGACTTTTTTTGGCCGCTGCTCGTCGGGGGAAGCGAAATGCAGCGAGACTCAGAGAAAGGCTGTTATGTTTGGAGTGCTGCTGCTAAAAAAAGGAGCGTCAACACAGTCTTCATGTGGACACAGAACACACGCTAAATCAGGCTGTTGCATCACTGCACGCCCAGTTTGGATAATTACACGCTGGGCAGGAATATGATGTAGGACGGGGATCTAAAAAAGGTCCGGACAACTTTGGATCAGCAGATTTATTTCAGGAGAAAATGGTGAGGTCGTAAATGTAAGAGCGGCGAGGACGGAAGTTTCCGGCTCTGCCGCTTAAAGCTGCGGATCCTGTTGTAGCCGAGCGTCAATCGCCGCCACGATCAACCGAAGCTGTAGCTTAAATTGTAGTTGATGGTCAGATGGACAACAGGATCGATGCGCTTTCACGTCTCTCCTCTGTCCACATTAGTGTCCATCCGCTGCTTCCCACTGAGGAGCTCTGCTGTTAACGTAAGTGATACGGAAACGCTGTGGTTGCTGTAGGAGGCTGGGGGGGGGGGGGGGGGGGGGGGGGGGAGTACTGGGATGGGGGGGCGGATCTCTAGTTCCCATTAACGGTGGGCGACACGAGGCTGCGCGTGCTGAAGTGGCGAGAAGCCGCCAAAACGAGATCAGTTCGCAGATACGAAGATTTGGAGATACGGAACCTTGCTGCAGAGGTGTCGATATTCCAGGACATCGTTCAAACTTCCGTCCTCAAACTCAACCAGGTCATGACGTTGCCTAAACCTGAACTTCAGCGAAGGACACGTCCCTGAAGAGCGAGCATCAAAGGATCAAAGGGATGACGGTGAACATACGTTGGATATGACCTTCAGTAAAGGTCATCCTGCCGGATTAGCTTGGTGTCTAATGGCCCGAGGTCATGTGACTCAGACATAACGTTTCCTGACACGATCTGTCAGGAGCCATAAACATGACGAGACCCCGAGACAGCAGGACATGTGACACGTGGGACGAACGCCAGACAATCCCTCGACGTGGCGGGACGACGTTCCAGAAAACTCCCAAACTTCGCGCGAACTCCAAGATAAGAAACGTCAGAAGTGAAACCTGTTCTGGGAGCAGGTGGAGCGAAAATCCAGAACGCTGAGTGGAAGTGAAGACGCAGCCGGAGGGAGGGAAGCGGCGAGGACGAGTCCAGGCCGTCCCTCCCCGGGCTGAGCTGCTGTCAGAGCAGAACATTCACATTCACGGCTCGTCTGTCGTCTCCGTGGCGACGCAGCCACCGTCAGCGCGCATGTAAAACACACCCGCCCAGGCGGGAATTCCTACTCCGAACAGACGCGGGCGGAGCGACGCAGGACAGATGTGACGACAGATTAAACCGTCTCCCTCCTGCAGATGTTTACGGTTCAGGCCCGGCACAGGAAGCAGCTCGTCAACACGTGAATTCTGCGGATGAAATGAATTCACTGGCTGTTCGGAAGCGCATGGAGCTCTGCTGAGCTAGCCCGGAGAAGCCGGGATGGAGGTCCCTCCAGCTGTCACCTGCTCACATCTGGAGTGGGAAACTGGAGGCTGTTCACACAAACCTTAGAGGACCTGGGACCAGAACCCATCAGTTCCCGCCTCACAAAGTGGGTTTCGACATTCCGACATTCCAGAGGCATCGAAGTCATGGAAATTTACAGTTATGTACAGTGAAATTAAGCAATTCTCAATGGCTCCGTGGTGCCGAATCGCACACTGTCGTCATGCATTTGGCTCATTCACACCACAAACATCAGGAATCCAGATTCTCTGAACTATCCTGACGTCAACAGGAAGTCGAAGCTCCTCTTTTCGCTTTTCTTTCCTTCGTTTCAGCTTCTGTTCGATGCTACGCGAGGCCGGATCGGAGATCGGAAGGACTCCGTGTCCAAACGGCTCTCCGGGGGGGTGGCCACAAAGTCTGATCTGGTAAAGTCAAAACATCTGAGGGGCTAAACGAGTCCGAGCCGATAACCGCTTCATGACGGGTTTTACGAACACGTTCTGGCGTCTCCGTGAGCTGCAGCTGTGTTCAACCGGGACTTGTCTCTATTCCAAGAAAGACATTCATTCCAAACGTGTGCTAAAAGCGTCAGTGGGGGGAACTCTGGACGAAGACAGCCAAAAAAACGGTTGCGTCATCCTGGGGCTTCAGGCTCCAGCGCAGTCCCACGCGCATCAGTCGCCACTCAGACGAGGAAGGTTCCCAGTCAGAGGGACGGCGTCCGGCGGTCCTGTAAATATGTGGAGATCTCGTCTCGATTAGCCAGCAACGCTGCCCCAGCAGCCATTCAGTCATCTGCCTGGAAGTGTCTTTGACCTGCTGATGTGAGGGGTCACGCAGAAAAAGAGGGCTATTATTCCGGAGTCATTACTCCTGCGTGGAGGTGGAGACTTCTTTACACGCTTCCTAAGCTCGGGGAGCTCGTTCACAGGGGACAAAGACGGGGGTGGCGTTTGCGGGTTTGGTTGCAGAGGTGGCAAACAGCCTGGCGAGCCCTCGAGGCTGTGGGGGGAGAGACAGGGGAGCTTCAAGAGGTAGAAAGCAGATGGTTGGGAATTAGCATGTGAATGTGGACACGCAGCTCCACAGGGGGTCTCGCCCTCATCCTGCCTCCTAACTGGGGGATAGGTGAGCTGAGGGAAAGGAAGCCCCAGAGAGGCTAAATCAATAACTGGCGACCTACAGTGAGTCGCCAAAAGAACTGGGCGGGGCTTAGAGCGGGAGAGGTTTAGCCCGAGATAAAGCTAATTACAGCGTTAGCTTCGGAAATGATGTTCATATTTCTGAGGACCAGTAAGCAAAACCTGAATCTGATCACAAAACAGGAAGCAGCCGGCAGAGATGGAAGAAACAGATAGAAATCAAGACTTGTTGCTGATAAGATCAGGACTGGGGCAGCTTTGACGGCAGGCAGGCAGGCAGGCAGGCAGGCAGGCAGGCAGGCAGACAGACAGACAGGCAGGCAGACAGACAGACAGGCAGGCAGACAGACAGACAGACAGACAGACAGCTGATAGGTTTGCATTAATGAGATTCCTGATATTATATTATGATGATCCAGAGGCCATTGAAAACGTCGGTCAGAGCACTAATAAATCCATCAGTCTCCTTTTCGTGACCAGATTTATGCCCGTTGATTTATGGAGGCTGCCTGAGGCGCTGGATCTCCGGCCCTTCCTCCTCCAGAGGCAAACACCCTCTTTTACGTGCACTTAAACTCACCACGGCTGCTCCCATGAAGAGGAAGTGGAGGGATTTTCACGTTTCCGGTGTTCTCAGAGTCAAAAAATGGGGCAAAAAAAGACGATGAGGACAAGAGGAGAGAGAACAGAAGAGGAATTGCCTGAGCTGGAGCGGCACAGAGGGTCCACACACCAGGACTCAAGAGGCTTCATTCCTTTGAGGGACTGGTTTCCATGGCAGGGGTTGCTGTGGTGAGGGGGCCCCACGATGGTCCCAATGGTGCAGCAGACATGCAGTCAGAGGACAATTATGAATGAGAGTCCTGTATGAAGTGTTCGGTAGATTGGGGATTAAAATCTGAATGAAAAATGCAGTTTAGAAACACTGATAGCATGAAAATTGTAACCAAAGCTAGCCTGCTACGTAGTTAAAGAAATGCTTATTAAATGCTGCTAAAAAATGCTAATAAGACACCGCTTTGCTTTAGCTTAGCATTTGGGCGGGTTAAATCTTAATTACCAGACCTCAGATGAGCTGGTTTGTGTACACGTCAACAAAAGCGTGAACAACGTTACAGATTCCAGAAACAGGAAATGACTAAGCTAAGCAGTGAGGATTAGCTCCTCATTTCTGGGGTAAGTCTTTGGACAGTGACACCTTGACCTCTGGTGAAACATGGATGCAAGATCTACTGCCGGGACCCTCAACAGAACCATTCAATGGCGGCGACAGTCAAAGATTCCTGGTGGAAGTCTGCCAGGAAGTCCAGCACAGACTCTCATTCGGACCCTTGTTACAGTCCAGTAAAAAAAACCTGCTGTTCTGTCCATCTGTTTCTGTACTTCACACTGGATTTACAGAGTTGCTGTGTGGCACTTCCTGTCAACTGGAGGGGGGTTCCCCATTTATATCACACGCTGCATAAATGTGTGCTAACATGTGGAGCTAAGGTGACTCTGGAAGGTGTGATGAAACAACCTTTAAAGCAGACCCTACCGTTAACGTATAGGACGCGTGACTGAGCGTCTGCGTTGAACAATGAGGCTCATTGATTCAAACGCGTCGGCCGGTGTATTAGCCTCTGCCTGAGAGCAGTTTGCAAATGGATGGGGAGAAAACAATCTAGCTGTTTAGCTTCCACATCTGAAACTAATAACAGCCCGGAGCGCCGCGGCTTAGCTGCTACGCTAGGCTAATAAGAGGCCCTGGGCCCAGAAGCTAGGGCTCATTAGAGGTTTTCACCCGGGGTTGGCTACAGTCCGACAACAACAGGCTGGCCTGCAGTGTCGCCGTTAGCATCATCGTTCAGACCAAAAGAGTTTCGTCTCTGCTGGATGGTTGAATCAATGTTTAACCAACAAAAATAAGATAAGTCCCCTGAAACCTACGGCAGAACGTCACTAAATATTTACTTTACAGGCTCTCCTTTACAGTAATCCCCCAAAGCCCACAAGTCCAACCAGTTTTCAGGGTTCGCTCCATGCTAACACCCCAGCAGGACACAGCTGTCCCCCTAAAGCAACCAACAACATTCCAGATATGCCAACAGGTCAAGTTGCCTGAACTGTGGAGGGCTGATTAGAGGTGTGACGCCACGATCTAAAGAATGTTAAAACAGGGCGGCTGAAGCCTTGCGTGGTCGTTCGGCGGCTCATTCCTGCCTTAGAGAGCCACGTTGGGGGGGGCGGGTGACACAAGGCAATATTGAAGGTCTTTGGCAATTTTCTCCAGCGTTGTTCTGAGGCGAGGGAGAAGCTCCCGATATCTGAGGAAGCTCATTTCCTGATCTTGTCGTCCGTGAGGAATGAAAATGGGACACTGGCTGTCGCGCCTCGTTTGGCTGAGCTGGAGACGGAGAGGGTGCGAGCCGGAGCCAGGATGGAGGAGGACTGGGCGAATCCTCGGGCCACATCAATGGAATTCAAAGTCAGGGAGAATCCAGGGCCTTCCTGGATCTTCCCGACTGGCTGTACGAGCTGAAAAAATCTGGTTTTGTACATTTTTCCTCTCAGGGCTCCTCCGCATTGGGTCTCCCAAGGATCAGAGGGCCACGATGGTGGGACTATTGAGGGGAGGTGCCATCAGCACAGCCACACACTGGACCTTTAACACGGCTGATATGGTGACAGCTGCAACAATAAAGCCCAAAAGGAGCGGCAGAATTGTGTGAATATCAGAATTTCACGCGTTTTACGGCCCTCAATCAATCAATCAATCAATCTTTATAGAGGGTCTGTTACAGTTTCCAGAATCCCAGGGCCTGACCCCCAACAAGCAACAGTGGCAAGGAAAAACTCCCCTTTAACAGGAAGAAACCTTGAGCAGGACCAGAAACCTTGAGCAGGACCAGGCTCATGTAGGGGGACCCTCCTGCTGATGGACGGCTGGGTTCGGGAGGGGGGGGCGGGCTGTCGAGGCACCTTTAGGCTAACGGTGCGTGTTCAGTCTAGATACATCATTTTCAGGGTGTGTGTGCACGTGTGACTCTGCTCCACATGCGGGTCAGTGGGCCAGTTGGTTCCTCTGACGTATGCGATTTAGATTAGGAGTTCTGCCAGTTCCCATTAGACACCTGAGAGCTGACAGGCCTCAGACGGAGCGAGCAGGAGAGGACCTGAGCTCCTCCTGGACCTCGGTCCCGGGGTCAGAAACCAGGTCTGCCTCGACTGCCTGGCGCTAAAAAAACGGATTGTTGTGACGGGGATCCCTCAGAGGAAGCACCATCCCAGATGACAGATGTCTCCATTTCCACTGAGGAGCGAGCGGTTCTGCGGCGTTGGTACCAAACCAGAGCTGACTGCACCGTTCCAGCGTGACGAGCGGCACGTCAGGATCAGGAAACCCAGAAAAGGGCTGAAAGTAAAGCAACAGACACGAAGGAAACCTGTCGTCCGGTGATTAGGGTCACTTCAATTACTCCATCGGTGATTAGACTCAGCCCAATCTGGCCGGTTCCCTGCAGGAGAGACGGCCCAAACCCACCTTAATGCACTTTGGCGCCACCAATCTGACCAGAACGAAGGGGGAGGGACGATGGTTCTTCGTGTTCTGGGCAGATTTTATTATTGTTCTACAACATTTCTCTCGCACCTGGAAAAGGTGCGGTTAGCAAAGCGTAGAACCGGTTTATTTCACGTTTTAACACGTTGAATCACCAAACCCCCCCAGCAGACCCCAGCAGACTGTTGATCCCACAAACCAAAACCACATCAGCTTCCCACCAAAACACCTTAAACTCAGAATTTTAACATAAGGGGGGATTTTTCCAGGAAAAAAAATTGATTTGGTTCTTGATTTTTAGCATCTGCACCCATGTAAGTCTTTTCTGAGGGGCTTTGCCTTGGAAAAAAGACAAGACAAAACAAAACAAGACAAAAAAAACCAGCAGTAAGTATCATATTACAGCAGATGAGACTGAGGGTCTCATGGTGGGGGGGGAGCCATATTAGCATCCGCTCTCTGCTTTCATGATGTATGATGCCCCGAACTGAATTCCCCGGAGACAGAAACTGGAATGCACCAAGGCCGGAAAGCCAGAGGACAGATTTTCATGTGGGGAAATCTGCGCTGCAGCGGGAGCAGACAGTCTGGAGCAGATCCATTCTTCCAGATAATTCTGGATTATCGTGCGAGGATTAACGTATAGAACAAACATAACACCCTGCAGGCTCCGACCGACGCTGAACGGGTCAGAGATGCTGCGCGTCCGGCTGCAACAGTGCCCGTGGCAGACGCGATGCCAACTCCAGGGAGGGCGACTCCCCTCCCCACCGGCGCGGGCTCGGCCCGGAGCCGCACAGACGCGCCGGGATGACGGTTTATAGCGAAAATCCCCCCCCCCCCCCCACACACACACACCTCTGCAGGGTTTCCCCACTTTGCACGGTGATGCGCGCCCCTGCTGCAGTCAGGGGGGTCGGTTTCAGCACCACGCAGGCGAGGACCAGAACAAAAGACGCAGGCTGGTGCGAGATGGGGCGCATCGGGACGCGGCGCGCAACACCTCGCAAGAATCACCCACAGAAGGACGAGTCAGGCTTCAGAGGCGAAGCCGGTGAGGAGCATTCCATCAGATCATCTCTCTTAATTCACGCGTAATTGCACAAGCGTGGAGGATTGAAGGACAGGTCTGCAAGCAGACACTTGAAGCAACAAAGTTTTCCAGCTGCTCGGAGCTAAATCAAACAAACGAGTCAACGCTGGTGGCGGTTAAACCGGCCACAGAGGAGCGTTTGTTCAGAGAAAATAAAGGAAACATCTCTTACCTGGAGGCTCAGGCTGCGGAGCGGCACCAACACGCCTGCGAGAGGAGGGCGACAATGAGCGGCGTGCGTGCGTTCGTGTGGGGGGGGGGGGCGCTGTGACTCCCGGATACCGTAAATGCTGAAGAAAATGCGCATCAGGGCTGAAACGCGTGGTGTTCGGCGCTGGAGTGCGCGCGTGAACGCGCGCGGACGCAGGGTACAGCGTGCGCGTCGGGAAGTGAGCGCGGAGCTGAGGCACCGACAGGGGTGTGGCTGTTGCTGAGGAGAGTTGGAGGATCGGGGGCTGCGACGCGGATGGAGAGCGCAGCTTTTGTGGACCCCTCCATCAAATCATGCGAACCTAATCATGAATGAAAGAGGTATCCAATTCAAATCCCACATTTTAATGTTTGATGTTCTCTGCGGACATTAGAAATGAATACACGTGGATATGCAATATTTTTATCAATTTCAAACTTAGAAGTGATAAAAGTGCGCCGCAAACAGAAGCTACTTTTACGATACCTTGCCGTCACCTAGTGATCGAAACAGACATTACACGCACAGGTGCCGCCCTTTGAATAAAACTTGGTGTGAATATGATGTAAAATAATATAAAGGACCACGCAGTGCTTCATCATTCCAAAACCTGTATTGTATCTCAAGTTATTTACTAAACAATAAGGAAAACCTGCTGTTTCTCCAGCTATGATTGCTGCTAGTTTTTTCTGAACCATCTCTAAAACCAGACAGTAATAACATCATTGAGAAGGCACTATGCACCTTTTATGGAAGACAATCCCAAGCCGAACATATACTATTTTGTTAAGTTCTAATACAAATGTATTAAATTATGCAACCGTCCAACCAGTCCATCCATGATTGAAAGACCAAAGAACCCATCCACCGTTTTCTAGACCTCTGAATTAAAAGCCCGTCACATCCTGCTGACAATGTTGCGGGCGATGAGCTCTTTCATGATCTCGTTGGTGCCTCCGTAGATCGTCTGAATACGTGCGTCCACGTATGCCCTGAAAAGACAAATCACGCCGATCATGGTCTGCAAACATTAGCCCGGCGAACAACCTGGCAGTTGCAACAATAGACAGCTGAACTTGTGGCGCTCTCACTTCGCCACGGGATACTCCCACATGTAGCCCCAGCCTCCGTGGAGCTGCACGCCGTGGTAGGCAACCTTGTTCTGGAGCTCAGATGCCCTGGAAGGATCCGTAAAAAACAAAACAGGACGTGAGCAAACTCTTCCGCGGAGTTTATTAGGGACTAGTTAACAAAAGCTGCTCTCACCAGTATTTGGCCATGGAAGCTGTGGCGGAATCCAGTCGGTGCTCAGCGTGGAGCTGAAGGCAGCTATCTATGAAGGCTCTGCCAACGCAGATCTCCGTCTTCAGCTCAGCCAGCTTGTGCTGCACAGTCTGTTATTCATTTCAGCCCGGCCAGGAAGATAAAAAGGACAGAAAATAAACAGCAGAAGTAAAAAAAAAAACAACCCAAAAACATGTAACTCAAACAAGACAAAGTCTTCGGTCGACCTGCAGGTCAGCGATGGTTTTGCCAAAAGCCTTCCTCTGCATCACATAGTTCCTGGTCTCCTCAAAGATGAACTCGGACCCAGCTAAGGACAAGCCCCCGATCGCCAGACGCTCCTACGCCAAACACAAAAGTTGGGCTTAGCATGCGGCTCGTCTGCTCGCCCTCGCTTCCCGTCCGTTTACCTGCGGCAGCTCGTTCATCAGGTAGTAGAAGCCCTTGTTGGGTTCTCCTAAAAGAGCATTCGCCGGGAGTCGCACGTCTTCAAAAAACAGTTCGGCCGTGTCCTTCAACGAGCAAACATAGACACGGTGATCGGCGCTGAGTGCCGCAGGACTCACATAAGGGGGCGCCCAGAAGGCTCCAGTACCTGGGCCTTCAGACCCATCTTCTCCAGCTTCCGTCCTTTGTTGAAGCCCTTCATGCCCTTCTCCACCAGGAACAGGCTGATGCCGTGGGCCGCCGACTTGGCTTCGCGGTTTGTGACAGCGACAACCACGACCAGGTCGGCCAACCAGCCGTTGGAGATGAAAACCTGCATCAGGATGGAGAAAGAGTTGCTAAAACCAGAGCAGGAGACCCTGGACAGCAGCAGATGTGCCGTTACCCCCCACGGCTGCCCCACGTTTATGCTAACACCTTGCTGCCGTTCAGGATCCAGTCACTGCCGTCCCTCTTGGCGTGCGTCCGAATTCCTTGAAGGTCACTGAAAGAGAAGGTCAAAGGCTTCATCGGAACGTTCTGGATAAACGCGGGGACACCTCCGGCGCTCTGATCCCGACCTGCCAGCGCCCGGCTCCGTCATGGCGATGGCGCCGATGCATCTGCCCGCCGTCATTTCAGGGATGAAGCGCTCAATCTGCTCCTTGCTGCCGTAGTTGCTGATGTACGGCATGACGATGTCGGAGTGCAAGGCGAAGAACGGGCCGGTGCAGTTGGAATACATCCTGACGGAGAAGAACCGGGCCAACGTTTTTAAAGCGCAGCTCCGATTGGAGCGAAGGTTCAGAAGAGTCGACTCACTGCTCCTCCCACGTAACCGCAGCAGAAAACACGTCACCTCCGAGGCCACCGTGCTCCTCCGGGATGAGGATTCCCAGCAGGCCGTGCGAGCCAGCCTTCTCCCATGATTCCCTGCTCACGTGACCCACCTTCTCCCACCTGGAGCAGGACAGGAAGACAATAAGGAGACATCACATTTCAGTTTTTGCAGTTGCTTAGAGAGGATTTATGGATCTAATTGTTGTTGTTTTTTTGTAAAGATGTTCCTTTTAGCAGTATAGCTCGGTTCAGGAGAGGCACGGAATGGAGCCGACCCAAGAGAATGCCCAATTGCTGATTCCACCTACTCGCTATGATATGGAACCACTTCCTCTTGATAGAAGCGCCGGACGCTTTGCCTGAAGATATCGTGCTCCTCGGTGAAGATGCGTCGTGTCCCGATGTCCATCATGGTCTTGGCAGAGGAGCTTTCTGGACGCGCAGAGGGGCCGAGCTGCTCCGTCGCCCGACTGTGCTGCAGCCTGGACGCAACATAGAAACGATCCATGACACCAGTGGAGACGGTTTAACATCTGTGTGCAGTGGTGTCTTCATGCTTTGGGTTCTTGGTGCAACATACGCTGCAAATTCACCGTTTTCAACAACAGTAATATTACCTTGGATTAGCTTCTTGCAGCTACAATAACATACTCAGATTTGCTAATTAATATTTAATATGGGATACACAACAAGTGTAAGAATAGTTACATTGACATAAGGGCACTAATTGGTTCTGAAAGCAAAACACCTTTGTAACGTTGGTCTAGGTTTGGTATAAACTCATTTGTTGGGAGGGAAAATGTTTAATTTATAACATTTGAGTGTATTCTATGCACTGGCTGCATTTCTCCTGTCAATATGGACATGTTTTCTTGCAGGTTTTAGCATAATTAGCAAACATTTTCGTTCCAAGCCGATCGACAAAAGTGTGAAGACGAACAAAGGCCTTTTTTCCCCAACTTTTTGACATTCTGTCGAGAATATCCGATAATTCAGAACAAAAAATGTCAGAATCCAGACTTTTAAACGAAGGTGGTGGTGAATCAAGACTTCCATTCTTTCTAGATCAACTCCAGTTATAGGCCAGAAACCTTCACACTCACCTGGTAGTTAGCGCAACTAGCGCGTCCCTTCGCCTGCTGACATTCCTCAGTCCTAAAAGACAAGCTTTGATCATGTTTGATGAGAAACAAACAATTACTTCCACTCCTGTCAACAGTGCAAATCAGCACTCAGGCCACAACTGAAGGCGACCTGTTTCCGCTATCTGCGTCATAACCACGCCCCCTTAAAGGGTATTGGTCCGCAGCGGTGTGTGGGCGGGGCGAGCTCGGTCCGTTTGATTGATTTGATTGTACTGTATTGTTCAAAATAATGCGACGATGATAAGAGACACAAACATTCGTTTTGGGACTGAGGCACAATTGAGAATTGTCTATATTGACTGAATGTGGATTTAAAAATGTTTAGTTTGCGAGATTAAAATGTGTGGCGGTTTAGAAATTTAAAGCTTTTCTTTAAATTGAACTTTCTTACAGGGGGCTGGATGGAGGAGAAACAGTCCTGCGTTTCTTAAAGTTATTTAATTTCATAAAGAAACGTTTCAACAGCGAATGAATTAATTTCGTATAATGCCCGAATGTCTACGATATGAACCAATAATGTAAAATGTTTAATATAACAATAAATGCTTGTAAATGTACAAATTGTGTGAATTAGTCTCAGATAAATAAATTCTACAATAAATCATTTAACGATGAATTTTACAATTTAACCAAAAGGGCTTGAACTTTCTTGGTCAATACTGCCTTCTACTGGCTGATGAATGCAGGACCAGCAGGTTTGTTTTGCAAAATAAAGAAGCAGTTTTGTTTGTTTTTTCCATCTTTTCTAAAAAGAACCATGACACGAATTGGGTGGTGGATCATGATGAAGATTCTGGATATGAGATTTATACATAATCTGAAGTAAGATGTCTCTGAATGTGAAATTCAGCACAAATGAGGCCAGATGGGATGTAAGTTGGAAAAGTTTATTCTGAAATGAACAGAATGACAATAAATAAATCTTCTGAGGGAAGTGGGGAGATGTGTGGCGGTCTGACCACGACCTTTCTCCAGCACCTTTGGCATTGCTGGGTCAGTGATGGCGTGACTGAATGAGGTGGCGGTGGGAAGGGAGGGATCTACCCTCACTTGATGAGCGGTCACCCCTTCTCCCCCGTTTCTCACCCCATGCGGCAAGTGGAGACGTGCCCCTGGGGGAGCAGAGGCCGAGTGATAGGTGGGGATCTACAGCGGAGAGGTGATGGAGATGTTCCGAGACAGAGGAGGGTTTGAAATGAAAGGAAAACAAAATGCAACAAGATGGGTTCGCTTCAATATCCCTTGTTCATAGTCCTTGTCTTTCCTTGGTTGGTCTTTGGCACGGCGTTGTTGATGTCCTGAACACCGTCGGGCTGCCTGTAGACGAGCTACAGTTTCCTCAGCACTCCTCCTGCCGGCCTCTTACACAGACATGATGTGCTTGACGAAAGCTGGAAAGAGGGAAATCTGTCTTAGAGAACTTGGATTGGGAACTTGGAACTCTGAGGGAAGTCAAGGCTTACCCTCATAGTGCACGCTGCCGTTCTCGTCCTCCTGGCCGGTCATGAGGGCCTCAATCTCAGGCTCAGACATCTTCTCTCCTGCAGACCCAAGGGGATCCATGTCAAGATCGCGCTATCGGTTTCACATGCCGCGAGTGCTAAGCAAACTATTTATTGCACGTCTATATTTGGGGAAGGTGACTTGAGACCCACCCAGGGTGGACAGCACAATGCGCAGCTCAGCGCCCATGACTGTGCCGTTGCCCTCCTTGTCGAAGACGCGGAGACCCTCAACGTAGTCGTCGACGGTGCCCTTGGGAAGGGAGTCCACCTCCTTCAGCATGGGCAGGAAAGCGTCAAAGTTGAGCCTCTTGTTGGCCATGTCTGTCGGGCCAGAATCACAGGTTTGTTCAAGGGGCTTCACCCAACAGAAGTCACGCCAAGGTTGAGGTCAAAGGTGATGGTCATCGACACTGGCGGCCAGTCGGGCAGTCTTACCGTCAGCGGAAGGGTTGCCCAGAATCTTTGCAACATCCTTGTTGGTGGGGTTCTGGCCCAGAGCGCGCATGATGTCGGCTACCTGGTTGAAGGCCACCTGACTGTCACCAACTCTGTCAAAGAGACCAAACGCCTCCTTGAAGTCTGGTCAGGAAGAAAGAATCAGAAATTTGTTATTTAAAAAAAAAAAAGGCGCACAGTTGGGACTAAGTGCTACGATTGTTCATCAAGTCAAGTTAGTGTTCGATCATTTTTCCACGGGTTTCTGACTCTGTGATTGAGGTGGAATCAAAGAGAGCAGAAGCCGCAGACTTCGTCCGTTAACGAGGGGTAGTAAAGGCTAGCTAGCTCTGTGAATCCCACCAGGAGGCCAAACTCTGCCTGACCTTTCAGAAAAATTAATACTCCAGCGCAGCTTCTGAAAAGCAGCACCAGGAGCAGCTGTGGCAACCCCCCCACCCCACCCCCCCACCCCACACCCCACCTCCCACGAGCCCACACTCCACCCGCCCCACTATTCTTGCCTCAACTTGCTCATGGGAGGAATTTGGGAGTAGCAAACTGATACACAGCGACAGCGCGGACCGGGGCTAAATCGAGGCATGACCCTGCTGGGTTGAACTTGGGAATGCTGACGGCGATGTAATTAACACCCCCTAATCTGCTGGCGAGGGGAGGTGCAGCAGGACGAGAATCTGTAGGAGCAGCTTTTTGCTGTGCGTAAGTCGACGTTGACAAAGGGTCGCCTCGGTGGAACCTGGCGAGGAACAGGATCAACTTTGACAGTTTCGGGTGACTCCTCGTACCAGGGTGGGGCCGGAGGGAGGAGGGATTCGGGTAAGATCTTAAACCTTGACTCTTGCGATTGACACCTCCACAGGGCTGAAAAACAACGCTTAGAATAGACATATCATAAATTCTCCTGGACAGCTGGACAAGTCCAAGGAATGCGTCTGTCTTACTGTGCTGTACCAGAACCGCCTGCATCCCAATCTGACTTTATTCACCTCACAGTTTTGGCTACTTTTAGCACTTTTGTGTTATTTAAGGGACAAAGTTGGGCTTGTGAGGCAGGTAAAAGATGCAGGACCTGATCCGGACACTTACCCTCAATCTGGTCTGGCGTGTACTCGGTCTGTCACGTGGAAATGCACCAAAAAGTGCACGTGTACATTGAGAAATACACAAACAGAAGAAAAACAGAGAAAGAATTTAGCAAAGAAACAACATTTCCAGCCAAGTCATCATCTCACGACTGATGTAAAATTAGGCACATATTTCAACGCAAGTGTGCGGTTTCATCACAGAAATGCAGATGTTTTCATGGCCAAAGTCTCTGAAATTTGGAAATTTACAAATTTGAAAAAAGGCAACTCAATATTCCCTCCTTAGCATGACCTCAGCGTTACCAATTACATCCTAATTCTTGGCTAACTGGTCACGCAGGTATCCAAAACCCTCATGCCAAAAAGAGGAGTTACTCCATCGACGGTCCAAAACACAAACAAGTACACACCATTTTGGAGCGTTGGAGCTGGAGGAAATAAAGGAGAAGAGAAGCTGGAGTCCCAAGACAGAGTGGTCCTGAGCCAGGCACAGAGCCCCCCTCTTATTTATTCCGAGTCGATGATGTCACATATGCTAATCAGGCGGATCAGATGACACGATGCTACATCTTTAACTTTCTTAGGGCACATGGAGAGGAGAGCAGCAGAGGTACGACTTTGGGGGGGGTGTATTTTTAGAAGAAGAAATAACTGTGTCAAGACTCTCATGTGCCACTTTGAAGAGTTTGAAGATCAGTTTCCTCAAAGATTATCAAATTCACTGACTTCACCTGGAAAGATTCCCCCCGTCATTAACGTGTGGTTGGTGAAAATGTAGAAAAGTCGACCAGAGAAAACCTGTTTCAGAGGGGCTCCGAGCCCAGAAAGCTCCATTACAAAGTGATATTTTTAAACAGAGCGAGCTCCTCCTCATATGGCGAAAACAACAGCAGCGCGTAAAATCTGCCTGAAAAGATCCTTCCACTCGAGCGCGTGTGGCGTTTCACCCTTTTAAAGCAGGTCCAGGTCGCACACGCAGAAATCAGAGCAAAGTCTCAGTCAACAAAAACGCACCGCGTCGGGCTCCTCTTGCAACAGGCAGGCGAAGGAAAATCGGGACGGCCGTGCGGAGCTTTCGCTTCAAATGACTTTATTCAAGTTCAAAAGCACAGAACAAAGCAGCCGCCGGAGCTCTCCGTGGTCCTGATGGCGAAGTGGATCTCCTCAGCGAAACCAGCAGAGAGGGTTTGAGAGCAGCACATCAAAAACACTCAGAGTTCTGCAGGTTCCAATATCATCTGGGCTGAGAAGGCAAAACAGGAGTGAAGCAGAGCAAATGACAATATCTGTAAATTCCCCTGAATGTATGTGGAATTCAAGGTGACGCTCAATTTGGCCGTTGTTGAAACGCTTAAAGTCTTTAAAGGTATCAGAGGAGGTTGATGTTTATGTAGACCACATATTTATTGGATTTACTGGAGCAAATGTCAGCGGCGAGATGCTCACAGTGAAACCGTGTTGTTATTTCCACTAAAGGTTAAGACAGATGAGATAATCCGGTATTAGTGTCGATACTCGTACAGATTCCGGCAGACTTGCTAGGACTCTGGCGGCAGCCAGCAGAGCGCCAGCGGACCACTGACAGACACGGGCGACGGTTCACGCCCTGGGACAGATGACTTCTATTTTTTACTCCGGCTGCTGCGCGGCGTGTTTGGTTTCGCCGTGGGCGGAGACGCTGCTGCTCCTCAAGACTAAAATCCTCCCCGGCTCTCCATGACCCTGCCAATCCTCCTGAGTCCAACTGGCGTCAGGGCCAAATGAAACAAGGGCAGCGGGATTAAAAAAAAAGGCCTATGGCATTGTGTTGGTAGGCCAGCCAACTGCAGCAGCTGGTCTAACTGGGACAAATGAGAGGATCTGAAAAGATTTCTCTGCCCTCCAAAGTGGATATATAATAAATGAAATAAAAATACAGGACAAATGCTGAAGATCGTCTTGCTCAATTTGATTGGCTGAGGAATCTGGCCTCTCTGCTGCCCCCTGCTGGGGCCTCTGTGTGAATGCGAATTTCTCACAAAATGGACACGACAAAGCAACGAATGTAAAACACCTTTTTATTTTTTTTTATTAATCTGAACAATTTAACGCAACACTGACTTCTTCCATCATGCAATTTGATGTTGTGACAGTCTGGAAATTAGTTTTCTGTCAGTTCCGAGGACACAATATGAGCAACAGACCAAATCAAAGAAACAAAAGAACCTCTCACCTTCGAGATTCATGGAGCTTAGTGAGGCAATGACAGAAAAATAAAGGAAAGAAAGCCGGTAGCGTCCAGGAGAAGCGATGCCGCTCTCCGTTGGGTTTGGAGCAAGGATTTCTGACCTGAGGAAGATTTCACAGCTCAAACGCCGGAAATCTCGCCTTCGCCGGCTGCAGAAGGTCGGCCAGGAAATAGATGGTGCCGGCCATGCCTGGAAACACAAACCCAATGCAGGAATTTTAACTCCACGCCAGAAAGCCAGGATTTTTGTGAATGGGACATTTTACCTTCAAACAGGGAGAAGGGAGTGTCCGGTGTACGACATCCATGTTTCCCATAATTCATGCACCAGTCTGCAAACTGCGGAGGGACACACAGACGGATGAGTGCTGCACTGCAGCAAATGCAGGAGTAAGAAAATGGTGCATTACATCCTGAAACCATTGAATTAAATCCTTGAAATGAATGCGGGCATTGGCTGCACAACCATGACTGGCTGAATAAATGAGCGTCGTTTGGGGCCCCAAACGTGAAGACGCGGCACAGAAACCCGTCCTGGCGTCTGATATCTTAGACGGCAGCTGTTCCGTTTCAACATCGCCGAGTCTCTTTCATGCTCTCTCACCACGCAGGCTCTGTAAAGGTGTTTGGGATCCTGCGTTTGGCGGTAAAGAGCCAGAAAGGTGTAAGCGTTGCCTGCCGCGCCGTGACACAACCCGTAGCCTTTCTTCAACAGGCCGAAGTGCCAGACCACCTCGCCGCACTGCATGGCGTCAAACAGGTACTGCTGCACCCCGAAGGTCTGAGGTGACAGATCAAACACAGGGAGGAGAACATCCGCTTAACGGCTAGCCTTTTTTTTTTTGTCAAGTTCAAGCCAAAATGTAAAATTGACCACAGGATGGCCCTGTGACGCCACATTCAAGCACGCTCACCCGATAGGCCTGCAGCAGCATGTAGATCACACCCGGGGAGCCGTGGCACCAGTGCACCAGCAGGTCTCGCTCGTCCCCGACGCAAGGAGGGTAGTTCCCCGTTGCAAATTTGAGGCGACACACGTGGTCGACGCTGGGCTTCACCAGTCTGTGAACGTACTCCTGGACGCTAACAAAGCCTGGCTGCATGGGGGCGGAGTCAATACGATGCACGTCAGTGTTCAAGTACTGGAGGACACACCTACAATCCCTCATTGGTATTTTAGCTTTGAGCACATTGCTAATCCAGCACCTCCACTAAACACTGGGGGACATTTGGATGCTCGGTCCTTATATTACCACACAGAAAATAGCGCCATCAGCCTAGAGTCTAAGACATTTTATTTGGTAAAACAAGACGACCCAAATAGAACAAAAACCCCCTGATGCTACAAAATAAAACCACAGCAGTACACCTGCATCAGGTAGTAGTAGATGCCAGCCAGGCCGTGGGCGGCCCCGATGTACTGCTCCCCGTACCACTCGTACATCAGGGGACTGTGGTTCTGCATCCTCAGCCTCCTGCTGAGTTCCTCACCTGTCACAAGCACGGCCTCGCTGATCTGAGGAAGGAAACAACACATCCCGCCTCATAAACATCTGCAGAGTCAGAAAAAATCGATGGGGACCAGTTAGACATAAAACAGACATCGGTGTGAGCCAGATAATCCAGAATTAAGTCAGTATGATCATCCCTTAATGACTAGTAGAAAGAAACATGAAAGAAATTCCCGTTTCTTGTTGATGACCTACCTGTTGGATGTACTGCAGTGGGATCCGGTCTTGTCCCAGCTGCTGGTTGACAAACACGAGGGCGTAGAGGTACCCCACTCGCCCGTACAGCAGCTCGTTGGGAAGATTACCGGAGCCTTTTACCACAGCCTGGTGAAGCTGCAGCAGCCTGGGAGAGAGAACAAAGGACGCGTGCGTGTGAAGATCAAGATCATCTTCAGCCACAAATGGCCCATTTGTTAATAAAAATACCTAAAGAGTAAAATAAAATAGTATACAAGAGACCTGTTGATGCACTCGTCAGTCTCTGGCGCCCTCTGCAGGCGATGGTAGACCACAGCCGCGACAGCAAGAGGACCCGTGTCCCCGCACAGGAAGGTGACATCATGGCGGCGGGTCAAACACATCAGACTGCGTTCGATGTATTCCCGAGCTCTCTGGAGGAAGGCGGCTTCTTTGAACACATCATGGAGGTGCAGGTAGAGCAGAGCGATGCCTGACAAGAAGAACAGCAGCTCAAAACAGGCAATCTAATATGCTCAGAGTGGAATGTTAACAAATGAAAAAGATCTGTTCAAAATGAATACCAGCATTATATATGGGTTAGCTGTATAAAATATGGTAAAACGAAGCATGAATTATAAAATGCATGCATATGATGCATATTTCATGTCTCTCCTGCTGCAGAAACGATTAAGAAGGGCAGCAGGAATTTATTGGCATCCTAATGACACCTTGACACCTGGGAGGCCTCACCTGCCCAGCCGGTGTAACTGGTGCAATCTCTGGGGTCTGCAGACTTCAGCCCATTCTCCATCACTGAAAGAAGTTCGTGGATTTTGCAGCACAGCCGTTGAGAAAACTCTGGTGTGAGCTGAAAGAAGCAGGGGAAATACACGTCGGTGCAGAGTTCCGTGTACATGAATCCCCATCCATCTCCCCGTCCTTCCTTACCCTTCCGTGGGAGTCGAACAACTCCCGGGTGAGCGCGGGGTTCCCGTCATAATCATGATAAGGATTTTTCAAAGCCCTGGTGTCCATTTCACGCAGCACTGTCCTATAAATCTGCGTCACATCAAATAAAACATGTCTGCCAGCTGGAAAGGCCATTTAAGACACACGACACAGCGCATGGGAGCCGGATGTGGAGAACATTAGGAAAATGATGGAGTCTTTTGCAACGCATGGATGAAGCTATATTGAGTTTACTCTGCACGACTTCACACACCCACACAACACGTTAGCTCGCCAAAACCTGCGTTTAGCTTAGCTGCGCCGCCAGAGCTGCTAGGTTCATAAGGAACCAAAAGGCAGAACGGCGATTACTTTATACTTATAAACCTAAAACAGATAAAATTGTAACATGTGTGCACAAGTAGTGACGACATTACCTTAGCAAGCGTACCGCAGTTGTTGTTAAACCTTCTTATTTGTGTCTTTTTAGTGGTGTTCTTCGCATCAGCTGGGCGCTACTCCCCCTGCTGCAGGGGAGCGGTACTGCAACTCCGGAGAATCCAATCTGTATCTGTGCCTCTGTATTTCGCTCTGTCCCCCATGCAAATTAAAATACTTTTTTTTTTAAAGTCACTGAATTAATGAGCAACTACGCTACATCTGTCAAACTTTAAAAGGCGTATTAAAATTCAATTTCCCCACGGGGATGAATAAAGTCCATCTTAATCTTAATCTTAATCTTAAAATGTAGATATGATTTATTTTGGGTGAGGAAATAAAGGGAGGAAAAAAACCCTCTCTGATGTGGCAATTAATATAGCTACTTACTTTAGATGAAAAGTCAGGTTTTTCAAATGTCTTCAAATATATATGAAATGTGATATGGATTTTTCTTTTAGGCCCTCCAGTGGTGCATTTCAGCCTCATTGATTTTGGATCAGTGAACGCATTCGAGTTCCATTTCTTGGACCTGAGGTATTAAAAAGCTCTCTGTTCCTTAAAATTTAATCCAATTGTGTTTAAAATGACCAGCAAGAACAGATGCTGACCTCCAAAAGTGTGTGTGCGATGAAAAGATTGTAAAATATGTGGAATATGTAGACGGGAGCCCCAGTTTTACAGCAGATAAAGACCTTAAAAGGGTTGTCGCAGTATTTTGAGATCCATATCGTGCTGTCAGATGGCGAGTTGAGACCTTAATGGGAATGCAATTAAGACCGACCTCCTTCTTTTGGTTGGCCAAAGGAACCTATTGAGGGTTTATTTGCAAAGAGGAATAGGAAAAGCAAACATTTTCTCTATTGTTGATGCTGAAGCTCTTCCTCCTCTGCTATTCCCTGCCGGCCTTTCAAGGAGTGCATCCCAATTAAACCACTGTGAACCAAATACGCATCTCTGATCTGCACAGATTCCAAGAAGCTGCTGCAAGACGATGCAGATTAGAGATGAAAGATTGAGGACAAAATCCTTATTTTTCTCAGACTGGAGTGTTCTGCGAACAAGTTGAAGAGAAGTTTAGCCGTGCTTGAAGCGGCCTTATCAACCATTAAAGTTGTTTGCATAACACGCAGATTCATTTGTCTTTCTGGACTCTTTGTCCTGATGACGACAGCAACCTCGTCAGTGAAAAGTGCAAATTAAGCAGCAGATTTGCAACAGTCGTCACTGTGGCTCTTTAGTTTGCACGTGTAGGCGCTCGTACTTCAGCCACAGCAACTTTCTGTCATTTCCATATGAAGGAAGTGGCTGGGAGCTGTGGGTGAAGGCTGGTCCTGCCCTGCAGTCTCGGTTCCACACCTTGGGAGCTGTTTTACTTCGCCTTGAGGGACAGGAAATGGAAATGAGGCGGAGAGGGAAGGCTCAGAGGGAGACCTTCAGGCTTGATTAGAGCTCCTGGTTAAAAAGCACATTATTGAGCCACAGCACCACTGGGAGAAATAAACAGCACTGCGGCAAAATATTAATTAGAGCTGTGATTGATCCTCGGTTCCTGCAGCACAGGAGAAGATCCAAGGTCCGGTCACACCTTACATCTTATATTCCGGTGAAATGCTGATGTTCTGGAGTTCCTTCCTGTCAGCAAATGTCTTTGCGTTCAAAAGTTACATGAAATCGACAGTTTCTGCAGTAACAATCAGTTTATTTGGTATTTATCAGTTAGAACAGTCACGAACAACCTAGTGGCAGGAAATAATAGCCCCCGCTCCGCATTATTTACCCTGCTCAGGAGGACCTGGTTACCCCAGCAGACCTGACCTGCTTCTGCTCTTTTCTGTTGCTCGCTTCGATCACTGCACTGAGATCAGCTCCTGCTGAGGCGCACGGCTAAAAGACACAATTAAACTTTCAATCTGAAGCACGTCTAAAAGGAGCAGGAGCCAGTCTGGCGCTGATGGAAGGCCTGACAGTCGGGATAAAGAACATTCTGGACAGAACCAGAACCATCTGTGGAGGTGCTATAAATAGGCACTGTCTGTTGACGCCAAACTGGACCACTGTCTGCTGAGGGGGACACATTTCTGTGGTAATTTTAACGATATCTACATACGTCGAGAAGGAAACACTTGATATTGAGTTAAAATCACCCCTTGGTTGGGTTAGTTCCTTATTTTACCACTAGGGGGCGAGTTAAACCCCACAGTTCAGCTTATGTGCAGGCTCCAGTTTTGTTTTTTGCCTGCAACAGGTATGAAATGTTGGGCTTGGCTATCAGATATAATTCATTATTATCAAAGTTATTTTTTTATGATTTAATAATTGGATCCAAGTATAATAGATCACCTCGGGCCACCACCCTTCTGAGAAGGGAAAAGATAGTCGATTTGGAAAATCAGTCTTATAAAATATACTAGTGTGCCAGTTAAGCAGAATTCACTCTTGTTCAACACTCTTGTTCAGACATTAATGAACAATAAAGAAAAAACATACATGCAAAAAATACAAGAAATACATGCAATCAATCAACCGCCCAGGGTGATGGCGCTCAGTCTTCTGGGGACCGGGCTGAGAAGTTAAGGGTTCTTGGTTCGAGTCCCAGTGTGGACAAAACACGGAAGGTGTCTTTTCACCTTCCCATACTACCAGAACACCTTCAGAGCACTACCCAGGTGTCCTCGAGCAAGGTATTAAACCCTCAAATGTTCACAAAAGGCCCTACGATGAACGGGCCACTCACCCAGGGGTGAACCCTGCCTGAGCCCATATGTGCACGCTCCCCGTGACCCCAAAGGGATAAATCGGTCAAGAAGAAGAAGATGATGACTCTCTATCTACAGTGTATGAACAGGGACTGCTGAGGTCTTGAGGCCAGGAACAAAGAAGATCAATCACAGAAGGTGGCTGCCATGTTGGGTACTCAGTCCATTTGCTGGCTGAGGTCACACGTGTGTGAAATGTCATATGGAGTGTGTGTTTCCTGTGGAGGGAAGATGGTTAGTTTAGCATGCAAGAAACCCTGAGTCTATGTGTGGTGACTATCACCAACACTAACTACACAGCCTGTTGGTGCTACCAGTCCTGGAGGGGGAGATTAACCTGCACTCCTTGTGTTTGCTGGCTAAATGAACTTATTTGTAGTATCTCTGTGATTCCTTTGTTGGCTCTCACACCACTGTGGTGAGGAAGGGCAGCGTCACGGCTAGAAGGTCCCCTGGAGTGATGGAAAAGAAGCGAAGGAGGTCAGAGACAAAGGCTGAGCAGAGCCTTTATATGACCCCATGACCTCAGAGTCAAATGCCTCAGTCAACCAGTTGTAACGTCTCCACAAAGAAAACCATGTGGTCAACATGGTGATGGATGGAGAGTGTCCATCGCTCTACAGGCCAGAGTCCAAACACAAGCTTAGAAAAGATAACTTTGATACCCCCAGAGTCTGGTAGCAGTGGCAGCTAAAATCTGATGGTAAGCAAGCCAGAGAGACCACCGAGACAGAGACACAGAGACAGAGAGAGACACAGAGACAGAGAGAGGGACAGAGACACAGAGAGACACAGAGACAGAGACACAGAGAGAGGGACAGAGACAGAGAGAGGTGGGAGCAGAATCGTTCAGGGGTTTATGGGCAAAGGAATTCTGAAATTGATTGTGAGGTCCACAGGGAGGCCAATGGAGGGAGAAACGATGGTGTAAGATGTGCTCTCTGCTCATGTCCACCACTGAAACGATGGAGAGAAGCGGCTAAAACATGATGAGACACCTTGTTAAGCCCGACAGAAAAAGACTGTGGCTATAAAGGCAACCCTGCAGAAGAGAAACACTCCAAAAAATAAAAATCGTTCAATTTCATTTCATAAAAATCGAAAGATTTCAAAGGAAGAAACAGAAAAAGGTTAATGTTACCTAGCAACAGTTTTCTACCCTGAATGGGCATGAAAAGAACATCTCGGAGACCTTCATCACTAAAACTCTGACAAAGCGAAGGCCTGAGTACGCCTTCCTTCGTGTTGCCGAATTCTTTGTTGTCGACGCTTCGTATCCTTGGAAAGATGGCAGAGATCTGAGAGTGGAGGGTCCACGATGGCTCAGACAGACTGACGCACTTACCTGTTCATCACTACATGGGGACGTTTGGAAGACATTTATTTTTCGGTGGGGTCAAACTTGGAATCAGGACTGAAAAAATGCTGAATCGTCAGATCCCTGAAATGAAAGAGGATGTGCTGCTTTCCACCCAGTAGCTCCGTCCTGTTCGATACAGACACACAGATACAGATGTTTGCTAACCTTCGGGGTATCAGGGGTGGCACAATATGGTCAGTGATGCCTCCATCCTGGTCTTGTCCTGCCTTAGAGAAGCCAGATCCAGATGTACTGCTGCAAACCTGACCGTACTTGAGTCAACGTGCGGCGAGTCTAACTAGCCCGCAGTTAGCCGAGCAATCATCCAAATCTGGTAGAGTACTAAGCATGACTAAGTCTTGACATTTCAGGAAGAATTTCCTTTGTGGTCGGGCTAATTCTGAGGGGGGAAATGCTTCTGAAATGCACCAAAACCACGAAAGCAACTCTTTTAATTAAAAGAGTAAACAATGAAGTTGTTTGGCAGATTCAAATTCGGGGCTTCCTTCAGAGACAGTTTTCTATTCAAAGTCTGAAAGAAAGCAGACAAAGAAAACTGATTACAGCCAACACACACTTTCACACACCACAAATTCTCCCTCCGAAATTGAGTTATGAAAATTTGATCAGGGACTTAATCTAAAAAAGCACCCGTCTCCTCCTGTATTAACAGCAATCTGCGTGACAGCAGAAGGATGACACAACCAGGGACACCGTGTGTGTGTGCGTGTGCGTGTGTGGGTGTGTGTGGTAGAGTAATGTTGGGTTTCTTCTCTTCATCATCTTCATCATGGCTCTAGTAAAGAGTTTCAGGACATTTCATTTACAGTTAATTGTATCATGCCCCCCCCCGTGCCACCACCACCACCCCCTCCACCGCCTTTTTTTGTGTTCTAAAGACAAAAAAGATCGATATTTTTGCATTATATTGTGCTGTAGCCCCCCGGCCGCCACTAGGGGGCGTGTTGTAATAATCTAGCCGTGTGCGCTAACTTTGGCCTCGCATGCTGCTGCACCTGCTGGTGTTTTATTTGATTTCTTCATCACTGCTGTTAAACCACAGGCTTTTGTTGACAGTAACAACACATTTCATTATTTTTAATTGTTTCCTTCTCCTTTCCCAGGATTTGTCGCTGCTATCTGCATGCCGTGCACATCTGAGAGCCACACACTGAGTATCTGCTCCTCCCTCCAAAGGTTGATCTTTAGCAACAGGGACTGTTTAGCTTTCCTAATTAGAGAGCAAATGCTAAGCACTTGCACAGCCTCCCTGAATGGACTTAACAAACAGGCTCCTCATTAAAAACAGGAATGGCTCTGATTACTGATTGTGCAGAGGCTTGAGGACCCCCCACCACCACCACTACCAGAAATATAAAATAAATACCACACTTTATACCTGACGTTGAAAGCAGCATCACACAGGAGGCCCCGCTACGGTGTTGGATGATGAAGTTCTTGTGCAGCACAATTAATTAATAAAATGAATAAAAACTGTGCCAACTACCGGACTGGTGCTGGAAACCAAACTTTTATGAAAACACTGGAGGAGTCTTAATGACCATTCTTGTCCACAGTCCAGTTCAGAAGAGAAAACAGATGTTGTAGCTTGTTTAGCAAAAAGAAATGAAGCAAACGGAGGCAAAAGAGCTGCTCCTAGGATCTGGGCAAGTATCCCTGACTAGACAACTACCTCTGAAATGAATAAACAGGTCAAGGGAGGTGGGATTTCATCTGCTGTCACAGGGCAAAGGTCAACATATATGATGAGCTGATGACAGTTAGCACACTCTGCTAGCGTCCTCCCTGTTAGCAGCTCCATTTTTTCACTCTTATTTGTCAGTTATTTTGCCATTTTTCTGGATCCTGTGCAGTTAATCATGAACAAATTCCTTTTGAACAGGTCAAATTTTCAGCATTTTGTCTTGTCCTTTCAACTTTGGGAAGAATAAAAGTTAAACAAGCAGCTTTTGCATCCTGGAACATCTTAAAATGATAAATTTAGCTGGAACAGTAATGCCGAGTGGCCCAGAAATGTTTCTCCGAAAACATTTTGACCTTGCAAACTTCTTTTTACACTCTGAATTGCGAACTGGGACGTTTTAGACATCATCCAACTCAAAAAGCAGCCATATTATGAACCCTCGCCATGCCTCAGTAAACGGAGGTGGCAGAGCAGCAAAGTTAGAAACCTCCCTGTTCTCAAGCGACGAAATGATCGGTAGGCAGCTCACGATTCCACCTCCCCCCACCCCCCCAGCTCTTCGCCCCGCAGAGCTGAAATTCATGTGTCACTGTGGGGGGGCCCCCGCTTAGAAAGTTAGAGCTAACCGTCAGTTAATGGGCTGGACTACCCGAAGACCCCTTCTGCGAGTGAGGAGACACGCTGGGCCCGTCTCACCGTCTGGAATCGCGTTAGGCTGCCAGACCAGAAATATAATCAAAGACTGTTTACGTGTTCTTTATTCTCCAAATTGAGACGCGGACGTTTAGGAGCGCTCCTCCGGCTAACAGGTGCCCTGGAACGACGCTTTGATTTCTCATCACCAGTAAAATCCTTTATCTCGTCGCTAATGAACAGCAGCCGACCTCGGTGGCGCTCCCCAAAGGTCCCCCGTCAGCACGCCAGTTACGCGTCTGCGGTCTTCTGAAGATGTCATCGAGGTTCCATCTGGTTACCTGTAATATCAGGGTGAGCTCAGACTCTGGGCCCCGATGAGGTCTCTGAGAGGCACTGCTCCTCGCTGACATGCACCATTTTACCTGCCCCAGTCCTGCATCTATCAACCATCTGTCCCCGCTGTTCTGTCAAGCTACCCCCCCCCCCCCCCCCCATTCAGATGCAAACCCAAAGTTTTCCTGAACAAAAGCTCGTATTCCTCCAGCATGAGTCAGTGGAGCGGGATGAGCCGGAGCAACAAAACTGTTTTTGTTTTTTTTGACAAAGCCTGCATCAGGCGCGTGAATCATGCCGCGCTGCCTCATGATCTGCCCTTTGCTGTCCCCTCTCCCCCACATCGACTCACCACTACCCACCCCCAGTACCTGCCGATGCCGTTATGTTTTGTTGCTGTGCACCCAGAGACTGTGAACATCTGCTGGGTCACCAGCACCAGCTAACCAGGCCTAGCGCTTTGCCCTCTGGATTCCTGGAGAGCTGACATAAACCGCCGCTGGCATAAACATCACAGAAGGACCAGAGCCGAGTGCGGGGAGAGCCGAGGAGCCCGGGATGCTCCCCAGTCAGGTTGTGGATCACTGAACAGCTGAACTCACGGACTAAATACGTCCGAGAAGTGCTGATAAAGCAGGCGGGGGAAGCAGAAAGTTAACAAACCCGACTGCGCAAGCAAACTGGTTAATGCAACTCCAACAAATGAACAAATTAAAGGCTTGGAAGCGTGCACTGTAACGATGTGGCCCGCTGGGACGTACTTCCCAGCTCAAGAAAAAAAAACCCCGCAACCCCCCCCAAGCATTCACCACAGGCGGCACAAATGAGCCTTCGCCGTCTTACAGAGGGGGAAGATGGCTGCGTATGAAATTCTTTCTTTAGCTAATCCACTCAAAGCACTTAGTATTACAAACAGTGTTTACGCCTCCCTGCACGCTCCAACCAGGACACCATTAAAGGGAAGGCCAGGGTTCTGCAAGGAACCTTTGAAATGGAGAGTCAAATTAAGCTAGCCCTTAGATCCAGTAGCTTCCCTGCCAAGCAGGGCCGTCTTCATTAAAAGCCCGGATACAACAAGTGTTCCTGGAGATCACGTGTGTCTGCGCATGCCTCTGTGAAGTTCTGAATCATAAGAGAACGTAGCATTTTAGCAAAAGTGAACCTAAATCAGAAAAGCTCCAGTAATGTGGGGGACAAACATCTGCAGTCTATTTGAAGAGGTTAGTACTCTTCACTGTAATAAAGTGGATTATAAAGCTTCATTTATTTCATGCTGAGTCTACAGAGGACACATCTCAGACAAGGACAGGCTTCTACAGCACGCGCATGAGGTTGATGGAGCGATCCAGGGACAAGTACATCTCCATTCTGTGTTTGGAGAAGAAAAATAAAAAAGGATTCGTCCGCCAAGAGCTGCTGCTGGTAACCTCCATGTCCCCATTCCAATTTGGAAGCACTTGCTCACACAAAGATACTCCACTTATAAGACGAGCGTGGACATCTAATAATTTATTTTTATATAATGGTTATTTCTAATAACCACTGTGAGTCATCATCATCGGTGGGGGTAACAAACAGCAACCGCTTGCTTTCAGTTGGGCTCGCAGGTACATCTAAGTGCATTAAAGCCTCATTAGGAGACCTCAGGTCTGTGTTTTCACCCCCGGTGGCTGACTAATGGGAGAAGCAGGCCGGGAGGAATCCGTCATGGTTTAGCTGCACCGATAGTGGTAATATAACGCGACCCCGGTGGGTGCCGGCGCAATCGGGCCTCTGCTCTGCTCAAAGAGCGCTATTGATCGGCGAGGGCCTGAGAATCAGGGGGACGTGGAGAGAATCATAAAGCTGTTTAAACTCCTCACAACTTCTTCCCCACAGACTGGAGGCACCCCCGGTTACCGGGTAGAGTTGCTTCGGACAAAGGTTCCGCTAATGTCTCATAATGTCGCGTGTGGCGTAGGTATATTCCTGGAAATAGCCTGGAACTCTTTTTATCAGACTACAAATTTTCCTTGAAAACAGACATCTTGACCCACCAATATAGCCGTGTTTGATGTGTAAGTTGTCAAGAGCCACAGCGCCAAGGAGCTCATTAGGAGCTCCATCTCAGCCAATTATTGGTTTTTAAGCAGCCGGTCCAACGTGGCATCACGGCGTGCGGAACGCCGATGCTCCAACACAGAGCGACTCATTATTTCTCTTTCCCTGCTCCGCGGGGCGTCTCTTCACTATTCACATGGCGACCTCTGTCACTGACGAACGGTTGACTTCATTACAGCCCAGCCAGAACGGGGCGTGGTCCTGGTTTTTTTTTTATTTCCTAGCTACGGTTCATCTGCAACCGTAATTATCATTTAAATTTAGAAGTCCCATTTGGACCGCGCTTCCACACTGGGAGCAACAACTAGCATGATTCCAACACTTCAGCCAACTAACAATAAAAATACAGTTTAACTACATAAAAATTCTGTTTCCTTTTAGAGGACCATAAACCTCAGAGCCTTTCTGAAGGGGCAAGCTAGGAAAAGCTATTTTAGTTCCGATTCCTGCTGGCTAGCCTGTATGTGTGTTAGAGCCTAAACACTGTTTTCCCACAACTTTCAATGCTCACAGGTGTGGGAGACACCTTGACTTTCCCATTAAAGTCGACTTTGTCGGTCCACCGCGTCATTTGTTGCCTGGGTCACATCGAAAAAAGCTTTTCTAGTATTTTTTCCGTCTTATATTTTACATTATCAATGATAGATTCAATCTCAGTAAACTCAGTAAGTGTTTAGTTCACAGTTCTATTTATGCCAGATGTCCAGATGGTGTAAAATATCCCAGTATATTCTCCAGCATGCTAACAAATGAAAAAAAAACAATAACAAAAGCATCAATTTTTAAATCCTTTCGTTCTATTAGGACAAATTCCACTGGCACTTGTTTAACACCAAATTGGGCAGAACCAGAACAGCACGGACCTGTGATGAGTGCTGGAGCCCATGCAAGGACGCGCTGTTGGCAGCTGACATCCGTCGCTCCGGTTGTGTCGTGGAGCAATTTCAGGGTTTTGAATCAGTCCAATTTAAACCTGGAACTGCACCAAAACCTTGGTTTGGTTGTGTTGAAGTGTTGAAAAAGTGTTGAAAGTGTTGAAAAAACATCATCATCAAACATTGTCAGAATGGAGTGACGATGTTGGCCAACAGGGTTTGTTCTGAACAGTCCTCTTCTGGATGTGGAGGCCGTTTGGTCACCGCAGGCTACAGAACGATATCTGACGGTTTGATGGGATGTTGGAGAGCGCAAATGTAGCTTTGACCTTTTTCGCCATCTCCTTTTTCCTACCTACTACCGGTTTACTCATTTTTTATTTTTTTTAAATTGCCACTTGGGAGATGCAGTTGCAACAGAGCAACAAATGCTCTCGTGCAGGATGAATATCACGCATTTTCACAGGCCGTGCTAGTTATTCTGGAACAGCTGCGGCCACATTTTCTGGGTACTAATGAATTTAGGCACGTTTGAAGAGCGTCACAGCGGTAGAAACAGTCAAGAAGCTTGTAACGCTGTTTCAAACAGCTAAAACTTGCTCTCTAGGCTAGCTGGGATGTCTTCAGAGACTTCCAATAAGCAGCACAGTTTTCAGCCCAAAGAAAGGGCTCACAAAGACATTAACACCCCCTCCCCAATCCCACACACCCACAATCCAAATAATGAATACAGGACTTTCCAGGGCTAAACTTGCTGCTACAGTGGCTGTCATCTCCGCTTGAATTAAAGCGCGATTAGAACTGACCCCCCGCGTTCTCCTGCCTGCTTACCCCTCAGCCAGAAACACCCCCTTCCCTCCAAAGCTGCATTGTTGTCTTTCCGCGGCTGCAATTTCGCCTCACACGTTCAGTCCGTCTCTTTTGTGGCTCCGCGTTCTTTTCAAAAGGACGTTAATGGCACCTGGAAATTGTACGTTTGACGGTCATTATAATAAAACCGCTCTGATCAGGTGCTTCTTCTGTGAAGAGCAGTAATTAGGCACATTATATCTAAGGGGGGGGGGGGGGGGGGGGGGACAGTATGGAGGCCCACAGAGTCCAAAGGATTTACTGTTTTTCTTTTACATTACATTTTTTTTAAACTTCTTTTTAACAAACTCAGAATGAACTAACGGATATATTTGTAAATCACTGTTGGCTAAACAGCAGTTTGTACATGTTTTCCAGATTTTTACTTACAAAAATCTTCCAAATGAATTTGGGGGGGGGGGGGGCTTTAATTGTTGAATTGTTCCATCACGGGAGTTTAGAAAAAGAACAAAAAAAAGTGCTCCACTTTCCCCATTTCTCTCAGCCTAAAGTGTTTTTCGTCAGTAGAAGGGCAGGTACCGCTGTGTCTTTTTTGTTTCTCTCCCTCCGCTCGGCCTCCATTTTCGTGATTGCACTCAATCCAGGCTGGTTAGCGGCGTGGTTTGAGGCCCGCGGCAGGTTGGTGATTATGGCGTCTCACGCTGGGCCTGCTGATGGCAGCAGAAATCTCAGTCACCTCACCTCGGCTGGCCTTGGGCCACCGCCCCCGGTGTTGCCACCCTGCTGTATTCCCACCCGCAGCTCCATGCTGATTATCCCAGCCTGAGCCACCAAACGTGGCGGCCATCGCGGTGCGTGCTGCCCGGTTACGCTGCCCATGCTGAGTGTTTGGAAGTTGGGACGTGCTTGTGAGTCTCTGGCCCTGATTACACTCCGTGAGTCCGCCATGATGGGAAAGTTGTTTAGTCTGACGTGTAGACGCCGCTTCACCGGTAGGGAAAGATGGCGGAGTGTGGAAATATCAGGACACAAAGGGAGGACAGGGCCCAGATGATCTTAGAGAATTCATAGAAACAAAGTCAGAACAAAATGGGAATATAAACCATAACGTCCGCCACATTTTAGCACAGCTAGTACATTAGTGCATCTAAAGGATTTATCGGATCACACTGAGGATTCTAATGTGAAATATTAGACTATTAAATGACCTGAAATCAAAGCCCGAGAGTCTTTCAGGCACAGCAGACTTCAGGACTAAAAGTTGGGAGTTTTGGGACTGGGAGTTATGGTTTGAGACCAAACGCTGCAGTTGTGAAACTGCTATTTGCTTTTTCGCTACTGGTACATAGCTCCAGGCGTCACCCCTCAGGCTGAAATAAGAAGACTCCAAGGGAATGGGCAAATGATGGTAACTTTAGTTCTTATTCTCTGCTGCTGGCCGGCAAGCCAAAGCAGAGGGAGAAACACAACAAAACCAAACAAATAAAGTGGGCGAGTTCAGTCTGTCAGAGCCACAAGCGGTGGGTTTTCTTCCCTCGGCTGTGACACCGGTATTAGGCAGACAAAGCGCAAGCTTGCCGCCCCACTAGGCCCGCATGACAAGGCTCTAACTCTTCCATCCCATTCCATAGTGGCCCTTCTGTTGGCAGCCTAATTGAATCCCAGCGCAGAGAGCAGAAGGCCCTATACATTAGCCGTGTGTCAGCGATAGCGGCCGAAGCGCTCCAGCGCTTCATAATAGCAACCACATAAAGCAAACAGATGTGTGCGCGCCAGCAAGGCCTATAAATGCCCGAATGTATAGATAACCAGCAAAGCATGCTGGCACTCGCACATCCACCATTTCCACTGCTCGTGTGCTGTCTTCCCCCTCTGCATCCACTCCATTCCATTTCTTTGTCACCTCATTGTTCTGCACTGACCCTCAACTGGGAAAAGGAGGAAATGTCTTATTTCCTCCTTGACTGCCTGTTTCAAATGAAGCTCCGTTCGCTGTCGCCGCGGCGCCGGCGCCTGCAGGGGTGACTTCATTTCAAAGACCTGTGCAGGCAGCGATTTACAGAGTCCCTCCAAAGGGGTGCGAGTGCTTGTTTTAGAACAGAGGCATGTATTTAAATTAGACACGGCTTTTAATTATTTTGTCACAGCGTAATTTCCTTGCTGAGGGCAGTCAGTCTCTCGCTGAGGTTGCATTTCCATAATTCCCCAGAATTCCCCCTGATCGTTCTCTGCATATTTTAATTGAAAGTGAAATGTCAGCTTTTAAGGCACTACCTCTGTCCCCTGGCAGCGCCGCCGCTGTTTCTTATTAGAAGGAGCTGCAAATCAAACACAAACAGTCCGCAAATGATATCGGAACAGGAGGAAGACAGACGGATTGAGGAGAGGGAAGGGGAGTTTGGTGGAATGTTGCCGAAACTATGGCGACGGACAAATGGTAGTTTTCCAGTTGCTGCTGCCGGAGCTAAAACAAAAGAACTGGTGGTTTACCGTGGCCTGGAGAAGGCAGGGGACCCAAGGGTCCTCCTTGATCCTGCTCCATTGATTTCAGATGCTCTTCTCCTTATCTCTGCTCCCCAGTAGAAAGACTTTATTAATCAAGCTCAGAGGAAATGACTACAAATCAGCAGAGCTTGAAAGAAAATATTTAGGCGGGTCTACGGACGTCGATGGTGGTGCTCCACGTCTTCCTCAAGAGGAGGGCAGTGACCTTGACACAAGAAGCCAATTCAACTTATGTCTGCAGATGTGAGACATTAAATGAAAGGTAAAATTTAAAGCTCAAACAGAGCACACAGACTTACAAAGACACGATTCGGTCAGTGACTCATATATTGTGCTGTTCAGTTCAAGAATGACAAGAAAAAGGCCCAGGAAGGTGCTGCTGCACCTCCAGCTTATTAGCGTGACAGCATAAACGAGCTGGATGCTAGCATTTTTAGGTTCAAACTGTTCATATAGCAATGCTGTAACTACTTATTATCACTCCTGACCAGAACCCTGACCTACTTTAGCTGATGTTTTATCGCCTCAAGATAGCAGGGGACAACCTGACCATCCTGTGGCAGTCCGTCCCCCATATATGTTCCTTTTGTATATATCATGCTTTGTTTTATCCTGTGACGCTAACACTTACGCTTATTGCAATCTTACATGTTCGTGTGCTAGTATAAAAATAAACCTCACCAGGGCCCACACTTGTAGCTCACACTGCAGACGTGTGGTTGCAGCAAGTAAACTGAAGCTTCTGCCTCATTCCTCTGATGGCAACAGCACGGGTAGAAAACTGATCACTTTCTTCCTCCCTAACAAGCGTGAATGCTGGAACCTGCAACAGGAGATCAGATGCTTCCTCAGCCTTTTGAGAGTATTTACGCATCGAATTCTGCACCAATGAGCTCCATCTGATGCCGAGATACTGACCACTAGCTGTCATAGCAATTAAATTGGCTAGCATTATAAGGTTTACCACTATGATCTTTTAAGTTGTGGTTTTATGAAATGGTTGAGAGTCCGAGCCAAGGCCCAATAAGCAGCAAACTTGAACAGATTGGCTCTCATGCCATTCTGCTGACGAAAAGGAAGATCTTCTAATACCATTCTCTCCCCACAGTCCTCTAATCCGTTGTGGAATGTAATCTAGGGATATGCGTTGAAACAGATCAATTTGGTTGAGCGATTTGGTCCTCGGATAGGCCCGATAGACTGCGTGGACTTTGAGCTGCATCTTAATGCCGGTCCGTTTTTCACTGCCGCGGGCTTTTACTCTGCCTGCGTTGACTCGCTCCACAACCGGGAGGTAATCACCCAAATAATGGATTTCCTTCAGCAAAGAGAGGCTTCAAGCGATCTGTATGTTTTAGGTCCATCAAGGCTCTGCTTTGTTCCACACGATATCCCTTCTGAATTCATCGTCTTTTTTTTAACAAAGTCTTAAATGAGTGGAGCCCTTCAGAGAAGAACAGACAAAATGAGAAATGGGCCTGAAACTGTATTTGTGCAGCACCGAGGGAGGGACGAAGGAGTCGACGGTATATCCTTTATGGGTTTAGCGACACGCTCAGGGGGATTTAAATCAATTTAGGAATTAAAGCTGTAGTTTCTGCAGAATTTCAAGAAACCAACGTGACACGGGGAGGAATGTCGTCTTTCCATGGAGAGGACGACTACTGAAGCCAACAACCTTTTCATCTGGCCTCCAGTCCCACCTGAAATAAGAGAGGATGGTCTTCCTCTTCCCCCGCTGCAATGAACAGCCCGGCAACAAATGGTCCAGGTCTGATATGAAGGAAGGTGAGAAGCTGCTCGGATCGTGTTTAATTCCTGATTTTATGGGCCCTTTGACTGGTTAAAGCCTTCATTACACACCTGGATCATCGTGTTGGTGGGGGCAAAGCTGTGCACACAGCAGTCAGTTAATGAGAAATATTACTCAGTGAGTCTGCTTTAATCTTCTCTCTCCCGATCACTTCGTCCCTGTTTACTGCTGCTTACCGAGCAATTTATACGAACTTCACGCCGCAAAGTCGAGCTGGTGCTCAGAGTATTTGTTTAATTGGTTCAGGCCTTCGCCTTGGTTTTAAAGTCGGCGATGCAGTTCCTGTTCCCTGATCTGTGTTTGCTTTGCGTAAAACCTTTTGAGGGTTCAGGGAGAGCCTGGCACAAATCGGCCAATCAGAGCCTTTGTTTACCAAACTTCTGCACATCAAACTCGTCTCACGAACTGGTGAAAAACCGGCATCTTAAATTTTCAGCGCACTGTTCCTGTTACCTGAATATGCCAAGTCAAGGTCTTGCCCTCATTTCGCAGTGTGGTTCTCGCCCTCCCTCCTTACTAGTCCGATCACGACTTCCCCTCCCTCCCACTCCTCCCGGCTGGGGATCACATTGTGTATTCATTACCATTAAAGAGTCCCCGGCTGGTCCTGCCATTAGGCCGCATTACTCGGCTCCACACCTTCTGACACCGGTCACCCTCTGATCCGTAATCTGGCCAGAGCCGGCGCAGGATTTCCTGGCGGGTGGCTTTCCTCGAGTTAGCCGAGGGAGATACGCACACATACACAGCGCACCCAGATTACACTGAGGAGCCTTGTGGGGATTCGCCTGTGCCGCAGCGGCTGCTTCTGATGGCTTATCCACCATGTCCTAGACCAATCGCAACACCTCGGGTTTGCTCCCAGTTCTGGGAAGGCATCCTGCATTCCAACAGGGGGATCGGGAATTCTGTGTGCAATTGATCAGATGAATAGCACCAGCTTCAAAATGTTCCCAGTGGAAATTTAACGGGACCATTTCCTGCTAACGTACAAGCACAATACCACCAGCCCTCACGGTGCGTGTGAGCCTCTACACCCCAGGAAGGATCCTGACCAGAAGGTCAAACGCCACCAGGTAGGGTGGAGGTGTGATGGAGGTTCGATGTGGAGGAACAGCGATGCTGCTTTGAGCTCCTCATCGGCTCAAAGCACACTTGCACTCGCACCTTTTTCCGGAGTCGCTGGTGATCTGACCCTCTGTCAGGTGGCCAAACCTTCATGGAGACCATCACTAACAGGCTGACAGCCAGTTTTCAGCCGGGTCAACCTTTCACCAGGTGTCCCCCGCACGTGAGCGCGGTTTCACTCTCGGGTCCCTTTTCTTAACCGTTAAAAATTAATTCACTCTAAACCAATCTGCCCCCTACTCCATAACGAACCTTCCCCGGTTTCAATTCATCGTCCGAGCGCCGCATTATCTCTTTCATCATCCCATTACGCTGCATGCGCTGATGTGTTGCGCATCAATTCATTATGAGAGCCGTGA
The DNA here is from genome assembly GCF_901000725.2 of Takifugu rubripes. NCBI lineage: Eukaryota > Metazoa > Chordata > Actinopteri > Tetraodontiformes > Tetraodontidae > Takifugu > Takifugu rubripes. The sequence goes on along the minus strand of NC_042292.1, from coordinate 7,395,227 downwards.
GCTGACATTTCCCCTCCAGAATGGATCATTTATTTGGAGCACCTTGATGGTGGCGGCAGCCGTTAAAACCGCCGGAGCAATTCAAAGACGGGGAGCAAGTTATTCTGACAGCCAGCCGTCTAATTGTTCATTTGAGGTAATCACCCGACAAGTCAGAGCAATTTCGAGGACAATGCCAGAGACTAATGACGGTGGACGTGCTCGCTTGATGAGATCAAAACCAGACGGTCGCCTGCCTGTCTGAGTGCCAGGGGCCCTGAAAAGAAGGCATCTTGCTCGATACCCTGGAAATTATCTGCACCTCTGTGGCGTGTACTCACACGGGGGGGTTAGCTGTGATAATGTCTGACAGAGACGGGGGGCAAAGGCAGCAACGGTGGAGGGCGAAGCATATTGTTCTTTTATCTCAGAGGGAAATCCACTCAAGAAGAGCCGAATAATGTCCACCGCTTCGAAAGTCAGCCTGAAAATGTATTTTCACACCCCCGACCAGGACTCTTTGTGCAGCTGCCAGCGTTAGACGCATGCTTCCCTCTTAGCATGCAGAGGGAAACACACTGTTCTTACTCTGCGTGTGTGCGCGCATGTGATGGATGACCAGTGTGTTCTCCCTTTAATTGTAATGTCAGCGCTTTGCTGTGGCAACCCCGGCGGTGAGCGCTGACAGACAGGAGTGTGTAGATGTGTGTGTGTAAGGGTGTGTGTGAGGAATTCTGACATGATGCTGCCGAGGGAGGGGCGGGGGGGCTCCGCCTGTCCCAGGCCGTTAGGCTGACTCCCTGGAGACAGTTGGAAGAGTTTGTTGGAGCTGCCAGTTTCAGACTCATTCAGCGGCCCAGTGGCAGGAAGTGAGACAAACTGGTGAAGAGTGTGTGTCCATGAATATCACGATCCCCCAAGACAAAGAAGGTTCAAGTGACTGATTAAAAAAAAAACTAAAACGTGGTAAATGATCTAAGCAAATCTTAAATAAAATTAAAAAAAATCAAAGGTGGAAACTCAAATCAGGACACATTTATAGTGAAACTGTCCTCCGCATCACTCACGTCTGTGACGAGACTCGGAGAGCAGCTACAGTTCATGAGGGTGGTCAGAGGATGGTGCTGTTGGACCTGAGCCCCGGCTCCACCGCAGCTCCTCAGGCGCAAATTGATAATGTATATTGTATTACAGCCAGACATGGCAGATTTAAGTGTGAGTCAAGCAGAGGCGCCTGGTGAAACCATAAATTACAACAACGAGGAAACTGTGATTTATGAAAATATTGTCGTTTGGTTTGATGCGTCGCAGGAAAGCAGCTGCTGCTCACTCCAGGGATTCTGTCCAACCTCCTCCTGGGCCCGGAGGATGACCGCATCTGTTGCGCTCTTGCTATTCCGCTCAGGAGCGATGTTGTTTGTAGGAGAGGCAGAGCCAGTCGGTCCATCTCAGCAGCCGGAGATTTCAGCCAGCACTGTGGACTTCAGGGGGAATTTCTAATAAGGAACAGAGCTGCAGCTCTTCTGGCTTCCTGGGGACTAGCTCGTTGTAGACACACGGCTGGTCAGAAATAGAGCTGTCCGTCTTGGCTGGTGTTGCACCATTTTCTGATTGAGAATCGACGCAGACACCATTTTCTGCATTTCAGCGACGCTCATTGTGTGTATTTCTCCAATAGCTTTGCCTTCTGTTTCTACCTGATTTGTTCTGCACATACCTGATGTGTTTTGGATGATGTAGAGCTGTCACTGATGGTTACTGCCCCCCTCGCCGTCTGCTCGCCGCCCCGGGATGTCGCTCCAGGTGTGTGAGAGCAAGCAAGTCCCCTCGTCCCTGTTCAAGGCGAAGTGGGCGCGCCTCCATGTTCTGCAGCTGTGGGCAGAAACATCATCAAGGAGATTTGTCCTCCGCGCTGCAAACACAGCGGCACATTTGGGATTTAGGTGCACAACTGATGAGGTTCATCTTTCGAGAACAACTAACCCCCACATTTGGATGAACTCCAGCTCAATGGAGAGCTGGGCCTGGTGTCGATTGGGGTAGAGGACTGGAGGATGGCATCAGTTGGGAGACGGTATCCTATGGGTCTGAAGACAGTCCTTCTTTAACACAGAACACTGGGCTCGCTGGTGATCCCGAACTAGCGCCACATATGCTCTGCTAACCTCGCTGTCTGTTGCATTAGGAGGTGCTTTGGGATGCTGTTGCATGTTCCCCTGAATGGATGGCTTCTCTTCAAACCCAACAGCCTTCAGGCTGCCACCAGGGGGCAGTCTGTACATATTTGTTATGAAATATATACAATTTAAATACACGCAATGACAGGATTTTGGGCAGGATAAAATAGTTTCCCAAGTTCTGGGGAGGTTCTGAAGTCAAAGTCTCAGGCTGTGATGTGATTTGTATTGAAAGAAATGTTTCGATGTGGTCAACAAGGAGGTTAAAGCGCAACGGCAAAGGTTTTTCTCCTGTGAATAAGTTGCCTAAGTCCATTTATCCCCAGGAGATTCCAGACGCTGTGTAAGAGTGATGGGTCTGGAAATCCCTGGCAAAGGACCGCTCCTGTTCCATGGATCCGTCAAAGAAGCTGGTGACAAAGAACGTTCACACACAGCTGGTTTAACTGGAGATCCTTCATTTCTCAAAGCAGTGACTCGTTTATTGTCCGCCTCGGTGGCGGGTGAGGACTCACACCTCAGCAGCCAACCATACGGGCCGCAGCACTGAGCTTCTGGGAGGGGAGATGATGGAGGAAATGTTGGGGGTGAGGCTGACCACAGAACAATCCTGCTCCTTCTTGCCAGCCTAATCCTGCTAATGAATTCTCTCTCACAGTGCCCCGAGTGGCAGCGTGGCAGCATGGCAGCGTGGCACGGACCGAGTGGGCTCTGGAGACAGAGAGGCTGCGAGGTGCCATCTGCTGTGCCACTGGTGCACGCCGCTCAATTTCCGCTTGAGAATCGATGGAGATGGAGGCTACAAGGATCGGCTCCTCTGGGTGGTTCACAACAAGAAAGGAAGTAGCTGTCGAACCTGATGCTTTTCCTGTGCACAAGATCCATGTGAGCTGTGATGTGCAATGACTGCGAAGAGCGCCGGCGATTTCAGTTCTGATTTGACTCATCACGCTGGCTGTTTGTAAAGCCCCTGGCACACATTTACCGTTTTGTTAATTCGTGTGAAGACCTCGAATAAAATTTTTATCCAGTGTGAACAAAGCTGTGTTTTGCTTCCGAGGAAAATTCCGGTTTCATCTTTTACTTTCCATCATTTACCATTGTGGGTCATGACACATCCTGGGAGATCAGTCCCGTATCTCATTCTTGCACTTTTCCCTAACCCTTATCAGCAACCGACACCCCTCTGGCGACTCTGTATTCTGGGATCTCATGTAGCAGACTGAGCAAGCAGTCTTAACCTGTCATTAGACCGTCCCATCAGAAGAGATACAACGTCAAGTCAAATGGTGACAGATGCTAATCCCTCACAAGTTTCCTGCATCAATCAACCCCATGAAAACCGTGAGCCGGATTCTGCTTGACGTGCTGAATTTCTGGATATGTAAGACGACGATTGTTGATAGTTGTTTTACAGCTTTAGCTAACGGGGAAATACCCGCTCATCCCTGTAGACTGTATGCAGACTAAAGACCTGGTACTGAGAGACCTGTCTCGCCCCTGAAATGCCGCCACCTGATGGCCACTCGGAACCATAAACGAGTGCATAAAAGTCAACTGCAAGCCAACAAACATTTGTTGCTAGAATATTAAACAAGGTAAAATGATCAAATTTAGAGATCCACTAGAGTCGTTTGAGTTGTTGATGTGGGAAACGTCTGAAATGTTTTGGCTTTTAATTGAGTCAGACCCGGTTGACTGAACGAGCCCCACACTGTCCTTATTCTAGTTCAATCCCAATCTATACTCACCAGCTCTGCAGTCCTATGTTGAATAGTTCTATTAAAAACGGCTAGAGGTTTCTTGGGATCAAGGAATGCAAAGTGCCATGTTTCTGTTGCGGTAAAACCATGCCCGTGCCTGTTCCTCACTGACACGGACAGTGAATCACTCAGCTTATGTGTGAAATCTGATCCCTGGTACCCTTTTCCTCGACTCTTTTCTGCGCACAAAGGCGAACGAGTCTTTCCTTCTCCCTATCTCTCTTTCTCCCCGGCTCCTTGTCGAGGAACTGGAGCTCACTGTGCCCAGTGTAGCAATCCAATTATGAAGCAGAGCTGTGTTACAAGGTTGCCATGACAGAATCAATGAAAACAATATAGCAGAATCCCACTTTATACACATTACTGGAGAAAGGACCGAAGACCTTATTTTAAAGGAAAATGTCAGAGTCAACAGCCAACACAGGGATTCAAAATAGACCTGGAACTTATAGTTAAGAATTATAGTGACAGAGAAGTTTCCCCACTAGCATCTTGCTAATAGCATCATAATCTCAGACACTAACTGTTGTAACAGCCAAGTGACAGCATTACCGCAACAAATGCATTCCTGGCTTATCTTCCTCATACACCGGCCCCAACACCTCCTCCAGCAAACTATCAATTTCATATTCTGCTAATTACTGCTGAGTTCTGCATCTCCCTCTCCTGTGTCACAGCACAGGAAGCAGCCTCTGCACCGCGCGGCGATCGTAGCGCGAGTTAGGTTGTGGCAGCCTCGCTGATCTTGGCTGCGTTTCAGACGAGTGTGGAGGAGGATGAAGGCTCCCATCGCTTGGATCTCTCTGCAGGAGAGCAAAGGCCTCGCTCCGCCCACGTCTACGGAGGGAGACGAAAGGAGAGGAAGTGTGAGGCTGAAGCAAGCCGCCCACACGGAGGGTTTGGTCGGGGGGGGGGGGGGGGGGGGCAGTTTGTTCAGACGCGCTGCTTCACGGTGGCGATTTGTTTCCCAATCAGACGCGATCTGAGGAGCTGTGGAAGGGCTCCTGAAGAGAATAATGCCACAGCACAATTGACATGAAGCTTTGCATGTTTGCTGCAGTCCTGCTACGCTGATCAAATCAAGGGTAGCAAACATGACCTTGGCAGCCCCTTCTTTCTTTGGTAAATTAACAAATCTGCTCGCGGATCATAGGTGGTTGTTTCATAGGTCTGTATGCCCAGGACAAACAGGTTTTAACTAGATTTTTGCAGTCATTAATTTGATTTGTAAATATCAGTGAAGGACGTACCAGTAAGTTAGTGTTGCTGCTAGTTGTGGTATGAGGTGTTTAACTGCAGCAGGAGTATCAGCAATAGGTGGTAGAGGTCGCACAAAAATAGCCGGGAGTGAAGTGTGCAAGACCTGCTCTCCAATCAAAAGGAATTTGAACCCAGTAACATGACGACCATGACAACTGAAGAACCCTCTGAATGTTGGGCCTCATTGATAGACTGCAATTATGCACGCAACTCCCCTCCTCCCCGCAAGAGTCCCCACCCCCTACCCTGTGAGAGGTACTGCCCCCTAGCTGGCATGCCACACACCCCAGTAGGTGATGATATTGATGGTGGTAATAGTGGTTAATTTCCGTTACGAAGGAAGAGCTGTAATTGACTGACCATAGGAGAGCATTGGACTGCACCTATCTCCCTCTCTGAGTGTTTACCAGCTATAATTAGGCCATTAATCAGCTTAATGGAACATCCCTGACTGTGGAGTCTCGGGCATCGTTGCAGTGGGACTCAGGGGTTAACTGATTTCAACAGCATGTGCGAGTCATGGCAAGATTTGGATATAACCAATGTTCGCGCTGCACTGTGGAAGTGATACGGAGCCAATGACTGTGGGTGTTGCGACTTCAGTGCCACTCTATTCAACAGACTGGAGGAAAGACCGGAGCCAAATGTGCTTGTTAGCAGATAAACAGATGAACTGTGGACTTATTTAACGCCGCTGTTTCCAAACATAGCAACTCTCTACAACAGACCCAGAAGGCTACATCAAGTGTGTGTTTGTGTGCATTAAATGCTCAAAAGATTTTTAGTGCTTGACAATTTATTGACAGATAAAACAAGAGAATGAAATAAATTGGAGGGTTAGCTAGCATCAGTGGCTTTCTAGGTGCAACGTAAAGGAAATTTTCATCTTTTCCAGTTGTTGGATTGCAAATTTGATTTCCATCTTTTTGCTCCTTTAAGGCCAGAAACTCAGATTTCAATGATTGTTCTTTCATCTGTGAAAGGAACTTAAAACAAGCAAAGGCTTCATTCCATAAAGGAACCTTAATCACCAAAATACTGATGGTGCAACAGACAAAATGTCACCAGAATAGTTTATAAAAGAAAGGCTGACACTTTAAGGCACTTTAACAACAACACAAAGAAAAGCTTAAAAGAAATTAAGCCGCTATTACCGCAAAGATGAAGCTTGTTTCTGCGATCACATCTTCACCAGCTGGAACCACAACAGCCACTCTGATTTTACCACGAAACAATGCAGCAGGCTCTTAAACAAACGAGGTGTCACACTGTGAGCTATTTCGCCTGATTTGTTTGTTGGGTCTTTTTAAATCCTGGTGTGCAGAATGAAATAGAAACCTCAGTGTCGGGTGCCTCGGTATTTTCTTCATGGTTGCGTTACTGTCATTGCGCGCCAAAGCTCATCTCGACCTAAACATGCTGCGATGTAATTGCTTGTCAGCGCTGTCTGTGTGCTTGTTTCTTGTCTCGCTTGACACCTACCTGACAGAGACACATATTTACACACTAAAAGGGAATTACCAGCAATCTAGGAGCACAGTTTACAAGTCTGGTGGGTTATCTCGGCTGAACTTCCCTCACAACTGGCTCTGCAAACCAAAAGGACAAAGATAGACTTTTTTGTCAGTAAACTTTTTTCCCCTCCAAAATTGTCCAAAAGAGCCTCAGAAAAATAAACTCAAAATGGACAAAGACTGCAAATCTGGTCTTTATGTTAAATGTGTGTGTGCCAATTCCTGGAATTTGCCACTTTCGTTTATCCACCTGTCGGTTTCCAAGAGCTGACCAGCCAATCAGAACGTGCACTCTATGGCACATTATATAGGAAGAATTTGTGAGATAAAACAGGGCAAAAAAAGGTACCAGCGAAGAAAAAAGGAAGATATTTGATGATGTTGGGCTTAGCTCATCTTATTTTGGGCGTTTGTGCGGAATGACGGCTGGCGCCATGTTTGTGGGTGTTTACTCCAGAGCCGGATTGTGTTTGACATTTGTGCCAGACAGATCTGTTTGGGCCTGGTGGTATTTTGGGATAAGAAGTCAACAGAGGCGAGATGCACGACAAAGATGTGAGAAGGGTCGCGATGGGGATGCCTATGATTGATATTCCCATTAGCCACCTGACAAGGTGAGGACAAGGCTCTGATAATGAATTGTGACACATTAATGAGCTTGTCTGGCTCAGACAATACCTGATCAGCCCTTTTAGCATTCAACCTTTGATACCAATGAGGGAAACTGCAAATAAGGGCAAATAAGGCCTACATGTCACGGGCAAAGAAAGAACATGACTTTTAAAAACAGTTGCTGGATGGGACTTGGTAAACTACAGCCAAACAAAGGGTTGTCCTTCAGGATTAAAATGTTCCCCTTGGCAAGGATAAATGTGATCACATTTCTGTGCCACTTAAAATCCCAGTTTAGTTAAAAGCTTAAACTCATGAGATCAGTTGGTGTTACGACACTTTTGGTGGCCTCACAGAGATCTTGTAACCCTAACTGTAACCCTTGGCCACACCTTAAGATAGCATTGAATATGTTCCCAAAGAGTCAAAAATGCTGTTTTAGCATTTGGGAACGCGCTTTTTGCCTTGACTTTGGACATACCGGAACCCCATTAGGCACCATTTGATCCCACCCAAATGAGGGATTGCATTTTAAAGAGAAGCACAATTAAAAAAAAAACATCACTTGAGGTTTGATGTTTTGACCGTGGCGATCTCGCGTTCTCTCTCTGCTCAGGAAAACGTGCGTCTGCCTGCCAACGTGAAGTGTTCCTCGTGTTTGTGTGCGCATGTTTGTGTGGTTGCATCGACGTCGTCCTCGACCCCCACCCCCACCCAACCCCGACACCTCATTGGGGTGCTGGATGTCTGTAAATCGGAACCCAGGGGAGCTCATTAGAATCAGCGGAGAGGAGTGGACCCCAGACAGGGTCAGGACAAACTGCATGCAGGGCTGCATAGTGATGCCTTCTGCTCCGTCTTCGTGTCTGTTTGCTTTGGCTCCGTGTCAGCTGATCTTAGCGGATGGCAGATGAGGGATGGGCCCACTCGCGCACTTGACAACCATGTTGAACACCCACGCGCTCACACAAGCACGGATAAATGCACATATAGACAGAAAGGGATGACCCATGGCACGTTTGTTGCCATTTAATTACCAACTCCATCATAAACACCTGCATATAATGAAGATGAGCCTATGCGCATATGCCCACGTACACGCCACCAGACTTCACCCTCCTGTCACAATGCAGCCGGCAGCGTCTTGTGCGATGTATGACAATAAGCACCGGGTGTGAGCCGGGGCAGATGCGCCGCCACCCGTGAGATGCTCATTAAATGCTTATGAATCTGAGGTGGCGTTTGTTTAAGTGCGCTTGTTACCGCCGAGTCAAGAACTTCAATCAGAAACACAATGCCTGCTTTCAGTGGAAACCCCTCCCTGGCCCCGTCTCTCACTGTTGTCTCCTTTTAACTAGCGTTCAGACGCTTCATAAGAGGCACAAATACTGACCTATAGGACAGGCAGGTGGAGCATAAAGCTGTGTTCACCAGCTAAATCTTCACACTGATGAATCGACACTGATGAATCGACACTGATAGACGACTATATTTCACAGCTTATCAACTCATCTTCTGGAGGCTCCCTGATAAGCACCACCAGGCGACCATCTTGGATCTGCTGTGCACCTTTGAGAGAGGTGACACTGGCTCTCTGGTCATTTTTATGCCTGATTATCAACAGACTGCACCACAGGGTGAACGTCCTGGTTTTAACCATCTCATGAGCTGTTTTACATTCATGCGATTTGGCTTCAAAACCACACCGTGCTAGCATCTTAGAGAGTTTCTTTGTTCCTGTTTTGATATTGATGTAAGCTTGAAGCTGGCGGACTGCCCTCCTGGCCGGGGTTATTGCTGCTCCGATTGAGGGAGGTTAAACATCTCCAAGTTTCATTTTCAGACATGATGGAAAATGGAAGGAAGTTCAACCTGTTTTTAGTGGGGGTCATGAGGAGGCACACCTGCGGACACACCACTGGATGACTAATGTGGGCTCAGAGCCACCCGTCCATACATCCCTACATCCATCTATCCCTCCATCATTCCATGCATCCTGCAATTGCATTCCAGTGTTTTTCACAGCTCTTCCTCAGGACATGGAAGTCTTACCACACTAGCTTGGTGCTTAGGAAACCTAGTCATGCCCTGGATGCACCAGTTGTATGTAAGTGGCTCCTAAATATGTCAGCAGTCTTAATAAAGCCTGTGTGAATGGACCAGCGCTAAACTGACATCGATGGTGAAGGTTGGGAAGAGCAGCTGACCAAACACTGGAAAACTGTAGTGGAATTATAAAGAATTTATACCCTAGATGAGGAGAGAACAAGCTAACATCCTGAGGTCCTAATGAATCCCTGATGACATCATACATTGCAAAGTGTCTGGATGTCCTGACATGTATTTTGGACATGAGGACGGCTTTCCGGGTGCTCCCAGACAAGGGAGAAATCTTCACAGGACCCTTGATGTAATTGGAAGGGAAAAGAAAAGAGGCAATGCCACCAGAGGTGCACAGGCCAAAGGCAGGAAAGTAGTGGGGGTGGGGGGGGGGGGGGGTATTTTCTCACACAGCGGTGCGGTTGAGACTTATTATGACGGGAAGAATCAGCAGGACGGGAAGAACCGGAAGCCGTTTGTTATTTGAAAAGCCTCCCCATCTCTCTGTTTATGCCTGTTTGTGTCGCTCCCTCTGTCTCTGCGTAATGAGGCTGTGGGATGGAAGAACGATCTGCTGTCATCCCTGACGGTGGCCTTCCACCGCCTGAATGTCAACACCGCCGGAGACCCCCCACCTGATCGAGCAGTGTGCTCAATTAGCCAGACTCGCTCACTGCAGGAGCTGATGGGACAAAGCCGCAAACACGCACATGCATATAACAATAACGCCGCTTTTACTGACTTAAACCTAAAAGAAAGAAGACCCAGCCCCCGGCCGTTACATTAATTACATAAAAGGTGACAGAGATTTTCCTCATGGTCCCTCACTGAAGATGAAAGTGGGCGGAGTCAAGTGGTGGCTGAACATTCAGTTTGCTGTGTTTGTCCACTTTAAAGACACTGCTGTTACAGACCAAAGAAGGCTCTGCTTTGTGTTTCACTACGAGGAGCTACGGTATCTTGTGTGCTTCCCAAAAGGGATTAGGTCCTGATTAAATAATGGTTTCAGTTAGCTGATGGAGAATTTCATTAAAGTAGCTGTCCCTAAATTTCCACAGGATGAACTATGGGAGCGTGGCGCTGCATCAGGGTCGCTGGTCTGAAAACTCAGGGTCAATGACTTTTATGATTGATTGAAGATCAGATGGATGAGCAGATTATGATGGCCATGAGCAGGTGACGGTGGGGGGTGGGGGTGACCTGATGCTAATGACAGTGTATCAGCGTTCTGTCTGTGCTCCCGCATCTGAGCATCTTTCCCTTTGATTTGTGGGGTTATATTTTATTGAAGTGGTTATCTATCCCGGGGTGGAGTGTGAATACACCTGGCCCTCACAAACACCTTCACCTCATCGCAAGATCTGCCAAACTAGGCGAGAATCCGCTGTTTTCGGGCAACTCTGCAAATATGGTCGATGACACCAGGCGTGGAAGCCTCCTTCGACAAATAGATTGACCCAGTGTTGAAACAGCTTGATGCCTGCGCAAACAAAATCACAACCCTGTACACGCGCGTCACTCAAGCTGAAGGCAACATTTTGAGCCAAGAGGACCCCCGCAGCTATCTGTGGAGCTAAGCTATCAGACGTTGAGTAAGCTGAAAGTGCATCCCTGATCATGATATTAAAGGATTTTTCTGCAGCAGTACGAAATAAGCAACAGGAATTCTACCAGGTGAAAGAGCAGTTCAGAGTGAGAAGAATCACAAACCTGACTACCCTCAGGATTAGGTGCAATGGGCAGGAGAGATTGCTTAACTCCCTCCTGGGGAGGGTTTTCCCTGCAGCTAGCATTTCTTCAAGTTTTACTCTGGGACACTGACTGTCCACTGAGCTTGTTTTGGAGAAGAGCGTACCCTTGCTTTACAGTTGTGCATCTTCTACGCTTGTAGGTGTTTATTTCCGTGTTCATATTCTCACTCTACCTGTTATCTCCTCTCTGAGTATGTTACTTTTGCTTTAGAGGTGCTGCATGACAGCAGCTGATGGGACTTCCTCCCTTAAAGGTTTGGGAGAGTTTGGGAAGAGTTTTTTTTAGCTTGCGTCTCTAAATGTCTGTGACAGACCAAAATCTTAAGTCCTTTTGTTGTCCGACACTGAATGTTTGCAGCTGGAATGTGGCCGGTAGACACAACCCTGTTCAGTTAATTAAAAATAACTACATTTAAAAAAATCACATGTCCATCTGATAAACATATGAAGCTGAGGCGTGACTGGGCTGGCCAGGTGTTTGGTTCATCCTCAACCAGGAAGGTGTTCACATCTTAATAATCAGGCACCTGCCCCCAGTGGATGTAGAATTAATTTCTGACAGGTGAGGTAGATGTTTATTGCTGAGGCCTCGTCTTCATGATCAGTGTTTCTCATTTTTGACTATTTATTTTCCACTGCACATTCAAATGATTTCTTCTCTCATGCATTTTACTTATTGGCTGATTGGATCTGTGAAAACACAGCGATTGGAGGCAATGTCAAATTCCAAGATTGATAAATCACTTCCAGTGGAAAACCCATCGTCTGAAACATGCTGTGAAATTGGCCTGGTCGATACCTGGTGTCCTGGTGTACAGGTCTCCTCTGGGACACTATGAAATACTACATGGAGGTTGACTTGAAAGTATATTTCAGATATTACTACTTTATCTAAACCAATAACACCAAGTGACATCATGCAGGGTATATACAGCAGGGATTTGGTTGTGAATTTTATATATATAAGAAAAATGCTCTACTTACCTCATTCCAAATGTAGCAATCGGGGAAGTCGGGGACCCTCCCTCACTCCCTCCCTCCTCAATGGAAGATAATATATCTTTGGCATGGAAAAATGGGAAGCCACCTGTGGAAGGAATGCTCTCGGTACAGGGTTGTGTCTGTTTTAAACCGTGATATGAGGATCAAAAGTCCTCGCTTCCTGTCTGGAGAAGGTCCTCCTCTCTGTTATTGCGATTGATCAGTTTGGCCTTATAAAAGATGGGTTTCCTGCTCATAATGTTTGCTGAAACATATCCAGCTTCCCCTCTACAGTGCGGAAGCTGTGGTCATTTTGCTGGATGCACAGAATGCTTTTGACCAGTTAGAATCGCCATATCGACTCTATTTGCAAAAATGTTAAATGGATTCAGATTCCCAATCTATTAAAGTTAATCACTAATTATGGCTCTTTCTCTGGATACAAAATTATCTATTCTGAAAGTGATCCTGTGTCTCTTTATAGTGCATCGAGGGTAGAGCCTCACATCTCACCACCTTTTAGATAGGCTCCACAAGGTTTTAGTTTTTAATATAAAAATATTTCCCTGCTTTAAAGAGCTAAGCTAAACTTTGCTTGCCTCTTAAGCATTGCATCATGACCTTGAAGGATGGCGCGGCCTCCCTTACCTTGGACGGATACCACGGCCTTCTTTTTCATCGTATCTGTGGACTGTACGGTTTAAATTAATTTTGGAATAGTTTCTATATACGACTGGCTCAGTTGGGAATCAGCTTCATAAGATGGGATTCCTCTGCTCAATATACTTTATAACTTGCCCGGGAAAGCGGGAATGCTGTTAAAGGATAATATAATTTTACGAAACATGGTTAACTTCTGGCATAAAGTCTGGAAATTAGAAGGATAAAATAACTGTTTTTAATTGTTGACCCCCAATCCATGATGCCCTTGACTGTCCTCCAAGCCTTCAAACTGGCCTAGCAGGCTATAAAGGCATTAAAGTGGTTGGAGATTTGGTCCATGGGGGCTCACTTCCTACATTTGAGCAAGTAAAATAAGGTTTGGGCTGACCAATATTTATTTCTTTAGATTCGTACAACTAAGGATCTTTATTTGATCTAATCTGAGAACATTTGCTGGCGGTCTGGCCATTTCTCCTTCAGAATTCTTATCGGTATGAATACTGATCTTAAACTCTTTACCAAAAAGCGCTCCTGTCTTTAAGTAGACAACTCAGACAAGGTCTGAAGGAAATGGCCGGCTTATTTCTATCCCACTGTTGTGGAAGCATGCAATGATCTAATAGGCCAGCACAGGGATTTATCATATCATTATACAGGTCGCTAAGTTATCATTCAAAGGCTCTTTTTAGTTTTAACCCAGAGGCCCGACACAGAATGTACCCAGACGTGTCGAGATTTTGTTATAAATGTCATTTGGCTACTGGCTCTTTTTTTGTTAATCCGTCTTTATAATCTGCACTTTTGCGATACAATTTTACAACAACCAATCTTCAAATGCAGAATGCATCCTGTGACAGTGATTTGCTTCTGGAGACTCAACCGCCTTTAATCACTGTCATTCCATTCGAAGCCTTTTCTGCAACACTAAACCAACCTTTCTTTTAAAACTTTTCTTATTTTCCAAACTTGGGATATATACTTTGATTATTTCGGCTTTAATGCCTCCCAAAGGATGAGATCTGGTCCCGTTGACCTGGCCTGGGTATGAGAAACTGTCTCACTGGCATCGTCCATGTGTTAAACGTGTGATTGGTGTCAGTTTTTCATTCACATTTACTTGTTTGCTAATCAGCTCAGTATTTTTTTAACCTTTGTTTCTTGTGTTGTCTGGTTCCTGCTTCCAGTTCAATAAAAATATCTATTTTTTAAAAGACAGGGTGGTTTATTCCTGTGAGACAGCGGCTCGCCTGAGTGGGAAAAAAGAGCGTTCCAGAGCAAGCTTGGGGTGTCAGAAACTTGGGCTGCCACCGTCAGGAAATGGCTCAAATAAATAATGGCTGTGGATCGTCAGAGAAGCATCAAAGTTTAGCCGGCTCATGAATCTTTGCGGTTACAAGCTACCCTATTTTCTGCTCCTTGCAGTATGAATCCGTTAATGCTGACATGAGCACAAATGGAAGGACTTTCACAAAAACCCTCCAGGCCCTCATTCAAGGCTTGACCAGAGCCCAGCAGACCATGGTAAAGGAGCATTATGTGATTCATTCCACATAAATCTCATCGGTCTCAACCATCTGGGGGCTTTGAAATGTAATTGTCCATGTTCATCTGACAAAACCGGGAAGTACTGGTGCAAAACCAGAGTTAGATCTTATGGATTCATGTATCTAAAAGTTCTGGATTTTCAGAAATGGATACCTTCTCCACAGAGATGTTGCTCTGTGTGTGGATGTGCGCCTGTGTTTGTTCATTGAGGTTGCAATTCTGAAAAAGGTTTGTGTGAAGGAGGAGATTGAGTTTACAGGGATGGAGAGACTTTGGAGGCCCTGTGGAAATTAGAACTCTCCATCTCTGTCTGCAAACCACTGCGTTTTTGAGTTTTGGGGTCACTGTGGATATAAAGGCAGAAGTCAGGGATCTCACGTTGAAAGCACTGAAAACAACAGAGTGTGTGTGTGCATGTGTGCATGTGTGTGTGTGTGTGCATTTGTTGCAACTGCGTCTGTCCTCCAGTGGGCGCTGATTTAATTCTCTTCCTTATTTAAACATTATAAATGATCATTCATGAGTGAGTGCACTTTCATTAGCATGATTAGCACAGTTAGCTATGTCAAAGTAACACTTTACATCATTTTGAATTCCTGTTTGACTGCAAAGAAAACCACACATCTGTGCACAGACATTGTTCTCTGCTGCAGTTGAGGATTGTTGCACCTCTCTCTTTTCTGCCTCTAAGAGCTGATTTGGAGCGGCTGCCCTCCCCACTTGCGCCTTGGGCTGTTGTGCCCAACCTCTACCTCCATCCAGTCTTCTCTCCCTCACCCACTCACGGTTTCTCGCTCCGCTACCTTAGGACTGCGATGTTGGACGGAATACTTGTCTCAGAGGGAAGTTGCTGCCTTTCGACTTGTTTCTTTCCTCCTCCACCACTTGGCGGTCATCCTTGGCTCCCGACTGGACCGACTGCCCTCGCTGGCAGACTCCAGATTGGACACGCCATGTCTTTCTTTGGCTGAGACATCCGGTCTGACCCTCAGGCACTGAGATATTGAGAATGTATCAGGTTTGAGTCACAAGCTGAGGCATCCACATGATGGAAGTATTTAAACTATTTCACGTTATTTAGTAAGTACTAGCTTTTTAATCATGCAGATTTTACAGACTAATACTAAAAAGTGCCTTTTGAGGAGATTGAGTTTCCCTCATGACACGCTAACACATGCTGCAGCTCAGTATTAGGCAGTTTGGTAACATGATATCTGATACAGAAGCAGCCTGAACACTGTTGGTCATCTGACCTAAGTCCCTAAATACTACACTTCCACGCATTTGTGGAGTATCTAAGCAGGCTGTAACTGTCGCTCCACTGGTTAGCGATGTTTGTTAGCATGATGTGCAGTCCAAATCGGAAAATCACCATGATTTATCCCTCATCTACTCTTAAAACATTACAAAAACGACATTATCCTGGCTTAATTGTATGTCATGCAATGAGATTTCCCACATAATTAACGTGTAAGTATCCCCCTGAAGTTAAAACACGAGGAACTCAGAGCGGCGCAATGAAAACTGTGAATCCATTAAAACAACTGTTTTTTGGAGATGTTTCACTGCCAGATGTGCATTTAGAGGCTTAGCAGAAATGTGAATGATTAGGGATGTAACCACGTGAGAAAGCAGTTTTCAAATGATGGGAAAAAGTTAGCAGCACGTGGAATGTATTCAATAGGCAATGGTCATTAGTTGAGGGTTGGTAGGTGAGTAAAGCTCTTCTGGGAAGGTCAGAATGCAGCAGGCTGGCATTTAATTCAAACATACAGTCTCGGCATGTTGCGTTACAGAGCACGAGATAACCTTTAGGTGGTTTTTACGGACAAAACAGCCCCTCGTGATGGCAGAGGAAGACTGGTAAAACCTTCTTTTAAGCGTCTGTTTTGACCCAAGCTGATGATTTAACCAGGAACAGAATATTCAGTTTGATGAGAGGCCATTTTCACACCCGAACCATCACGCCTTCGGTGGATGACAAAACTCAAGCAGAAATCTGCTGCTCACGGTGGTTTTTAGCATACAAATCCATCCTGAAAAGGTCAGGAGCAGGAATGGAATCAGCCGAGAAGAAGCGACGCGAAAATCACAGAAAACAGTTCACGTCCTTAAATAAGCCCGAGCTTGAAAGTGCAATCGTGGATGTCGACGAACGTTTCAGAGCAGAAGAAAGAGGCGGGAAAGAGATCCACTCATAAACAGTGTTTACTTAAAACACCCCATTGCCTTATTAGTATTAATAGCACTGACTTCAGAAAACTCATATTCTGCCATTGGTCAGTTTTCTATTATTAATGACTGAAATGAAAGCCTGGAAACGCAGCGGCAGCAGAGGAGCTCTGCATAGCAAACGACGGTGCCTCTGCCAGTTTACATAACCAACACTCGGGTAAACAGCAGATTAACTGCGGTGGGGGGCAGAGGGACGGGAAATGGGAGCAAAGTGTTTCATCCCCACATTAGCCTGTGTGAGAGGAGGCTAGAACACTGCGGACCTTTTTGATAGGGCTGGTCCTCGCGGCTGTGTCCGAGCACGAGCGAGGCCTCGCTTCCAGCGCAGCTTCTGTCAGGTCGCTCCTCAGGAGCCAGGTCAAAGAGAATCTTCGGGAGTCTTCGTGTTAATTAAAGACACCATCTGTTAAACTTTATTATTAAGCTGTTAAGGGGAGCGCTGTGAGCAAATGAACAGGCTTTTTCATTTTCTGCTCTATTTACAGGCATCGGGGGGCCCGGAGAGCAGTGGGGGTCTGCAGCTTCCCCAGTGAGAGTTCTATGATAGAGACACTGAAACTAAGTCAGAAAATAAGTCAACATTTAGGACCTCTCTGGTGATGGGAATCTTTCCTGGCAATAACTTTCACATCTGTTCAGTGGTAATTGCTCTTTTCTCCTTCAGCAGGAAACTTTTTCTTTTTTTAACCCAAACCTGTAAACAGATGATGGCAAGACTGTTCCTCAGACCTCTGCCCTCTCTTGGTGGCCCACAGTGAAGCCTCTTCACTTCTGCTTCTGTCCAGCTGATGTATTTGATTCCTTCTTTCATTCAGAAACATCTGGACACAGGCAGCCATATGCTCGAATTTTTGTTTTAGCCAAACTGCAGTGGACGATACTGACTGCAGAAATGCATCTCTCTTTTCAAGAACAAAAAAACTTCTATTTTTAGCTGAGTAACAACCTTAAATTTGAAGAAAGTCACTCTTCTTTCACTAAAGTCTCCTAAAATCGCTTGATTTTTTGGCAACCAACGTAACCACCAGAACGCTAACGCTAGAAAATAAGCAAATTACTCAGTAAGACAGGAGAAGATTTTATAAATTGTAACATATTTTTTGAGGATGATACAGGGGGATTTCTTTTTATTATTTATGCTATATGGAATATATTGTGAGTTGTTAGAGGTTGATTTAGATCAAGGTACATGTAGCTAGTGTTAGCTGTGTTTCTAGAACAAAGCAAATGGCCAGAGGGAGAGCTACCTCAGCTAAGCTTAATTTATTAGTCTTCAAGGAAATATAATTTTTCTGTAAATAGCTTTAATAAAATCCAAACAGAAAATGTTAAAAATCACACACTTTACCATAGAGCTTACCATATCAATCAAGTCCTGTTTTATGGTCGGAAACATTGAAGAAATGACCAAAAAATTAAAAATAAACCCAAACAAAAAAGACCGTGGCAAATATTGAATCAAACTTTATTTATATTAAATTAAAAATATACTTTTGACAGATTCATGTAACAAACATGAGGAAAGGTATCTCTATGATAGAAAGCCTTTGGGTATGGTTTCAAATGTCTCAGACAGGGGAGAAGCATGGAGAGCGGATGTTTAGGACAGGCTATTGGGAACATCATCTCTGTGGTGTCTCCTCTTAAAAGCATGCAAATCAAAAAGAACAATTGGAAAAGATGGTGACTGTGAAAGCCTTTCAGAGAAGGGGGGGGGGAGGAGGAAGAGGAGGAGGAGGAGGTCAGACTTGGCTCAGTAGTATGTCCTTGAAAAAGTGAGCATAGAGGGCAAAGTTGGATCCCAAACATGAGTAACTGGGTCGACTGGCAGCGCTGGTGCCCACCAGTCCGACTCCATCTTCTACAGGGTTCAGCAAAACTGAGACACAGCATGAGGATGGAGCTCCAGAGAAGGAACAGAGATTTTACAATTCACACACTTTGAAAACCAAACTCCCATCGGCCAAAAGCTACACTTCAAACACATACGGCTATTTTAGAACTTGTCTTAAGAGGGAGGAAACAGCAGTTGGAGAGCACACCATAGAAACCCATATGTGGAGCCTCGTCTCCTTATGGACAAATTCACCCTATTGGCCATTTCAGTGCTTTATAAAAATACTATTCACATTTGTTGCTGAAGTTTGTGTTGGAGAAGACCCCAAGATTCTGTACATTAATACTGAGCGGATGTGTCAGAATGGCAGAAATAGTTTGTGCAATCGAAAGGCCGACAATCCAGAATTACAGCGAGAAAGACGAACGTGTAAAACAACTGACGCTTTTGGTCAGAAACCACCACAATATGGGGAAAATGTTCAATTCAAAAGAAAACACGGGCTGGTTTGAACAAAACCATCTGATTCCCAACTTGTGCTACTAAATTACATTTTAAAAAAAAAGAGACCTCCAATGCTTTAGGCCACCTAATTGTGGAGTGAATGGACCACACAGAGGTGGATGTAAGGTATGATACCACAGTACAGCAGAACTCATGTGCCCATGATGAAATATTTAACAGAAACAGCAACAATTGGGAACTAATGTACGCAGTGTTCAGAACCGACAGGAATAGCAGCAGGCGAGGCCGGCGAATGTTAAGGCGAAACACGTTCCAGACGAGAGGAATAACCGAATCAACAGACCCAGACTCGGTGACCCTGCCTTCATTCCTGTTTTTCCTCATTTGCTGTGACGGTATCACAAGAACGTTCACTTCAAAGCAGATGTCTGCTGAGTGTCCAACACACCCTCAAGTGTCCTCAAGTCCTGGCGAGACCACTCGTCTCATTTCGTGTATCCTATTCGGGTCTACAGTGAAATTTAGGCCAAAGAGGAAGCAAACCAGGTCTTTCTTATCTTGTTAGTGAGTTCTGAAACCTAGTTTTGGCGGCGTCTCACATTGCCCAGTATAAACAAGCTCAAACACTATAAATATTTCACACCGATATTAAATGCTGTCTCAGTTTTATCAAATTAAGATACTACAAACATACATCAAATAATCATGAAGCCATCAAAGCAGCATTAGACATCCTGCTCGAATGGCACAAGAAACTAGGAAACAAAGACATGTTCTCTTCACCTGGAGCTTGTTCTCTTTACCTAGAACTTGTTCTCTTCCTCAACTCTTCCTAGACTCTCTCTTTTCTCTGAACTGGTTAACGATCAGATAAACATGCTGAATATTTCAGTAGCGAAGCGGGGAAACACTTTCTTTCTACCAACAACTTTGATCAAAGTGCTCCACAGGGAGGACAAACGTACACAGCTCAGCTACACGAGGCATAAGGATGCTCTTACCTTGGTGTTTAAAGGTGTGTTAACATCCTACATATAAGCATAGCTTAAATGAGACAGAATAATGAAACACAACTATAAACGGTGAGAAATCAATGTGGTTCCAATACGTAACGACGAAAATACCCAGGAAGGATAAGGAACCACAATTTTTTGATTCAACTACGATCTGTGGAGGATCTCCAAAAAGCATTTGCTTTGATGCTCAATTACCAAGTTTGAGGTTTTTCCCTCCCCGACTGCAGGGGGTCTGTGCAGCCAAGCAAAATGCACATTTCAAAATTAGCAAGAACTCAAGTTTTGTGACTCTTTTGTGATTTAGCCATATTTCATTCAGCTTGACCGGTATCAGCTTCATTTGCTACTACAGAAGGTGTCACACAGGTGTGTCACATGACAGCATCTTCACACAGGGATTCTTCAAGAAGCTCTATTTAAGTTTGCAGCTAAATCTGTTACTTAGATCTCATTCAAAATAGTGTTGAGCGTGGTATCCCCCCCCCCCCCCCCCCCCCGCCTCCAGAGGGAAGGGTGCCAGTTAGGTTGCCCAATTGAGCAAGAACACCTAGAACTAGGAGGTACCACTGCACTCTTCAACTGTAGTGAAGAGTTGAAATGTCCGTGCTTACATTAATTACAATTGAGTTAGTCAAACTTGGCTAAATCTTACCATCTCCTACACAGATCCTAGTGTTGCCTGTGATAGAATTATGTGATTTCTTTGTTCCTTTACGACACATCGGGGCCAATTTATGATTGCTTTAACTAAATCTGTTACATATAGCTGCTGTAAACCTTAAGTCCTTGAGGTTTATATGTTAAATTAAAACTGGACATAATTCTTGACATAAATTGAGCTGAAAAACAAAAGGAAATGTCTCAACACCCTGATCCTGCCGAGCTATTTTGACCAAGAGGCAACAAGAGCTGCCTCATAAAAAAGGCAATGTGGAGACATGACACTTCAGGTTTTGTTGGTTCTGACGTGGCATATGAAATCCTGGTTGACATTGATTTAAAACTGTAGATTGTTGCTGTAGATGGAATGAAGAACTAAATCAAGGAGATAAAAACTTGTTTGTAGGATAAGCATGGGTACAATAATGATATCAATAATGCTAACAAATAAGCGCTATCTAGTGGTCATGTACACAATGATGATCTGGGGCTGGTAAGAGCCGCTAGCTTATATGCATGCAAAAGTAGTTTACGGAGATGCTGCATTACAGAACAGCTCTGTGCTTAAAACAACTTTACATGTGACAGGTGAGGGTGGGGAAATGTGGCCATTTTTCCCACGTGGATAAAAGTCCGTTTCCAGTCAGGGACCCGTATGCAGACAGCGCACATCATGACCCAGAAAGTTCAGGTGATGACGTCTGCCGGCTGTCCAGCACCAGTGAGGGTGCTAATGCAGGAAACGTCCCTCTGGGTGACATACAAATGAGGCGGATGCTATGGTCAGAAGACACAAACACAGATGCAAACGCACAATGTGATCTGGTTTTACTGTGCTCTGCTGGTGCTATCTTTTTCCATTTGTTGGGTCAGGGCTGTCAGAACCCAATCCTGGAGGGGCCGCAATCCAGGCAGATTTTCTTTCTTTCAAGGCAGAAAATGGCTCTCACCAAGGCAAATGAGGACCAAGATGAAAGAGTTGTCGACCTGGAAGAAAACCCAGTTGGATTGTGGCCCTCAGTTCTGCCACCCCTGTTTTAGGTCTTTATTAGGAGGCAAGGACAAACTTTTGCTTTCCTCTCTGTAGCTTTATTCCTTTCCCTTGCTCTCCTTGTCTAAGGCCGTGATTACCACTTTCAGTTTAGCTGCTTTCCGGATCAACTTACGGCATTCAGCAGATACAGCATTTTCCCCAAACACCCTCCTGTTCTCATGTCAACGCTCTCGTTACTTATTCAAGTTCACAATCCAAGATGAAAAATACAGCGTATAAAAATCCGTTGCCTCAGCACTGCAAACAGTGTTTGTAAAATGTTTACAGTGTATTTTTCCACAAAAAAGCCAGTTCTGATCAGCTTTTCTGAACAGAGAGCAGCAGAGCAAAAACAGCAGAACGGCATTTTTCCCGCACATTCACGAGGAAAGTTCCAAATGGCTGAGTTACAAATTATGGGAAGAGTAATCACTTTTGGCCATCGAAGTATCACAAAGTGAAAAACGAGATGAGCTTCACGCATTTGATGGAAAAGTCAGAGCGGTAGAATATATTCCTATAGGCAAAATATCGACTATGATTGATTCGCTTTCAACGCTCCATCTTTTGGGTTTAAGGAAGCAACGATCCCGGTGAAACCTTCAGTCTTTCCCCCTCCATATTTCGCTCTCTCTTTATTCACAAAACAAGACATCTTGCCATCTAATAGACTGTGTTTGCTCCATCTGTTTGCTGATGTCAGATCCCTCAGAAGGCTTTTCTTCATCCTCAGACCTTTACGGCAGACCCTAAACAAACAGCTTCTCCGAATCTGACAACAGCAGCTGTTGGCAGTGAGTTCTGGTGCTCCAGGATCCGTCTTGTTGGTTTTTGTTGCGGTCCACCTCGCGTCTACTGCGGGTACGGCTAACACGAACTCGATGGGGTGCACGGACTATCTACAAAAAAGAAGTTGATGGGACACTGAATATAGCAAATAAGTGAATAAGTGGTCTGAGGTGGGTCCGCTCACTCCACTTTACTGCCTTTTGATGTCCTTACAGTCTACAGCAGAGAGCATATGAGTTGGAAAGTGCTGCAGCTGGGTCTGGTCGTGTACACCCTGCTCTGAGTAAAACAGTGGAACCGGAGAAGATGTCTGGGTTTGCTGGAGGCTAGAGTCAGATTTAGGAAGGTCTCTCAGATGGAACGCTCTAAACCACAGTGTTCCGCTGCCGGTAGGGTGGAGGGGGCAAGATGGTACCAGGCTTCAGGGAAAACTCCGACATGTATTCGGGGTTTTCGGCTACCACTGGCCGTATGTGTCCGTTCTGCTTGTAGAAGAGCTTAGCATTTGTGGAACCACCCTGTGTGCCATCAGGGGGTGCTTGGTTAGAAGATCTGGGAGGCAAGCTGTGCTGCCAGTATTCCGGATTGTCAAAGGTGACCTTCAGCTTCTTCCCGATGACTTTACCTGATGTCAGTCCACCATGTTTCAGCAAGCTCGCTGGGTGTGCGGTGGTGTGGCTCTGGTAGGCGGGCAGGCTGCCCTGCCCGGCGTTGGCTGAAGTGGACAGAGAACCTGACTGGCACACCTGGCCTTGGACGGTAGTACCTGGTTGGCTGACAGTGCTGCCACATGGATTTGCAGGTTGTCCTACAGATTTGATAGTGGGGTGGCTGTGGAGGATGTGGGTTGGTGGGCCATGATGGCAACTGATACCAGATGGAGAGGGCTGGGCCGAGGGAAGGGGGTAGTAGGGCAAGCTGGTCTGGATGGTCAGTGGGAGATGGGAACCTAAAGGGGTTGCTGACATAGAAGAGGGTGGTTGGGCTGGCAGGGGCAGACCATTTCTCCTCAGGGCTTCCAGACCCAGCTCTGCAGGGCTGTGGAAGGTGTTGAGGTAGAGGGGCTCATTGATGTACTCGTCCTCTGCTTTGGGCTGACTGTTGGGTGTGCTGTGGTACCCTGGGTTATCCAAGGCGTGGATCTCACCGTTTTTACGCCGGGAGACAAAAGGGTTTTCTTCGATCGGATTCAGGTATTCTGCAGCACGGATCAGAAAAGGGAGGGAGGGAGGATAGGAGTGCAGAGAGAAGGGGAAAAAGATAAGCGACAAAGATCTGAGAAAATATATGAAGAAAAGAGGAATCAAATGAAATATGAATTTAAAGAGGCGAAGAGAAATAGATCAATGGCTAATGAGGAGAGCGGATGGGAGATGATAACGGTGATAATGCGAGCCGCTCCGGACCAGACAGGCGTGCTGCCAACAAATCTTTGGCATTGGAAATCCAATCTGAGGGGGTGAAAATGCCAGCAAACCACCCCTCTTCAGTGATTTCGAGCGCTGCATTCGTGGAGCGTCAAACATATTGATTTTGAACACTCTTCTGCTCCTTGACATTGCATCAGATGCATTTTACTGCAGGCTTGGTTGTAGTTCGAGTTGTTTAAAGAGACTCAAAAAAAGGCTGCGCGAGGGCCTGACTAAAGGAGCGAAACACGATTAGAAAAAAACATGTTCAGAGCTGCAGAAAAACCTCTGCAGATGTTTCAGTAAATGACATTGATGACGGTGTATCCACAAATATATCATATTTAGGCTGCGAATGAGCCATGAGATGACGAGAGGCCATGATGACAGGTGGACACACAGGAAAGGATGAAGCTGAATGTCAGTTTATCGACAATAAATGCACCGATACCACAAAATCATGGCTGCAGATAATAAACCGATTTTCTCTGTTTTGACTTGAATACCTGAGGAGTTCTTATCCTTCATCGGTGTAATGTATCCATCTTCATCGGTGTCACCTCTGGACATCCTGTCCCCCAGGAAGACGGTGGGGTCAGCGCTGTACCTCTGACCTCCACTGTCCTCTGCCCCAGACTGGCTCCTGCTCTTTTTATGCAGGTTCCCGTTGCTGCGCTGCTCCTCCAGGGGTGGGACAAGTCCACCTGTAGCTTCCTGGTTGCCACAGGCTTGAGCGCCCGCTGCCACAGAGCCCTCTGTGGAAACTGGGCCACCGTCTCGATAGCCGAACTGGTTCTGAGGGAAAAATTTGGGTTGAAAGTAAAATGTTTGTGTTCGCAAAAACTTCACTTTGACTGGTTTCATTTGATTTAATGTTATGATGTGTTTTCACCAAAGACAAAGGGAAATGGCAAAATCGAAGACTGCTTTTGAGCCAACTGTACCCGAGGCAAGAGAAGAGAGACTTCTAACCCACATGTCAGCCTGCTGTAGAGAAAATCCTCTGACAAAGTTCTGCCAGCATAGTCATCGGCACTGAGGGACTGCGAGGGGCAGTCGAGGAGAGATACAATTCAAACACCTGAACCTCAAAAAAGAACATAAACCCTCGCAAGGAAACACAAAACATGACACGGAGCCAGAGGTCTTGTTGTGGTGCTGTGCAAGCCTGCCTCAGGCTGTTTAACCCAGGCCCACTTCGCTGCACTGGTGCCAACTGCTAATGCTACAACAGCAATTACTGGATAAAACAGGAGAAAACAGAAACATCCTGGGGTTATATCCGTCCACCTACTCCATGTCTCCTTTGCAATCAGCCCCCCTCCCTCCAAAATTCTCTGTTCACCGCTTCTTCAAAGCCCGTCTGAGAACAGAGATTAGGTGAGGGTCTGTATCATGCTGCTTTTTCAGATGCGCAACCTGCATAACAAACTTTACGAGCCAAAGTCAGCCAGTTGATGGATTCTAGCGATGGATTCTTCTCGCCGTCTGGGCATTTACAGGCTTTTACCTGCATAATCAAAGACCTTCCATTTGTGATGGGGCGGCTGACCTTGAACAAGGACAAAGCACAGATCACCTTATGTGTTTTTGGGGTACGTGGGCACTCATAAGAGAATAAAGATCCGCCGGAAAATGGGCAGGTCGTGGGAGGAAAGGTGCATGAGATACAAGCACCTCCTGAATGCGGCACAGCACGCAGCGGCGCCGCCACTCACTGCATATTAGAATACGGCTCAGGCATTTTAAAGAAGCGTCTGCTATTTACTTACGGGGCTCTGAGTAATGAATCCTGGGGCCTTGGGAGTGAGCACACAAAGAGCCAGCGTCCAAGCCACACACGATGGAAATGATGAAGGTGAGGCATTAGCAGAGGCAAATCATCAGAGTATCGGTGGTCATTAACCACCCTGAGCATTTAGAGGGCATCCAGAGTGGAGACATTTGAAGGATTTATTTAAACAGATGATGCAGTTTTTCTGAGACCACTTTATTACAGGCTGAGATATGTGACTTTAGGAGACCCCTGGTGCCAATATTTGGAAAAAAAGAGCCAACGTGCCCCCTCCGGAACCCTAGGAATCCTGTTTTCCCCCCTGGGATACTTACTCTGTTGGAGTCGACACGAGGCCTGGTTGTGTACGATGGCGGAGCCATGTTGTAGCCTCGAGGCACCAGGTACTCATCGGCGTCCATCAGGTCATCCAGGTCCTCTTCGTCCAGAAGGCTCTGGAAGAATTTACTGTCGTTCGGGCTGGGAAGCTTCATCCGGTCATCCCCCTACAGAAGAGGAAATTCCGCACGTTAGATCCCGGTTGTTGCTCAGCGAAGGTTTATTTTCCGGACCCAACACCACCTGGATTACAAGGTACCGCTGGGGATCACGGGCCATTCTGCAGAACTCAGCTGCCAGCTCTTTGAACTTGGGCCGACTGTCTGCATCGATCATCCAGCCTGGAGAAGAAAAGATGCAGGAATTTAGACAATTAAACACGCGTGAATTACAGAACAATGTTGGACTGTGGCATTCTGTTTAGCTTCGGGCAATTTCATTAAATTTACTGTGTGGACTGTTTGTCCTCCTTCATGATTATGTATTAAGTTAAGTCCACAAAAATAGAACTACTGTGAGCAGAGGAACATGTTACACAAGGAAGTTGCGGGTGATTTGAGGGGTCAGGTGGCAACGCTGCAACCTCAGCTGGAGATTTCAATCTGCACCTTAAATACTCTGTGTTGTCTGCAGCGTTCCCCTGGTGGATTATTGGAACATATAGGTGCCCAGTGCCCTTTCATTTAAATTCAACACTTCATGCTAGCAGAAAATATTGCACATCCTCAATTACAGGGAGCATATATTACATACATACCTTACACAATGCAATTATCATCCAGCTATAATGTGCTGTCTCTCTGGAAAGACTTGATTTTCCTCAACCATTCACAATTAATCTCTTAAGGTGGCCCTGATGTCCTGTCTTTCTTCACTTCATTTAAATTCTGCTTTTACCACCCCCGGTGCCAACACATTACTGAAATGAGATGCAATTACTCCAGCAATCAAACTCCATTCAGTCTTTATTGGGGTGGTGTCAAGGCAACGATGGGACGCACAGCGTGACAACAACAACGGCTCTGGGTCATGTAATCGGTAATAATGCTCCTGACTGCGGAGCGTCTGTCTGGATTTTGATTAGGCTGCTGTCCCTCCAGCCTGGGAACGGGGGGGTTTCAGTGATGTCACTTGTGGAAGTTGCAGAAAACAAGCTTTGAAGCATTGCGGCCTTTAATTGGATGCTAGCTCCTCACAGATTAATAACGAATCTGAAATCTGTGGGAGCACCTCAGGCAGTTTTTCTGCATGTTGAGGGAATTTGTTTGACCTGAGCGTTTACAGCAGGATTGTCCGAGCGCATTTCAAGCAGCACAGCAAATATATCTCATCATCCTCCAGGGAAAAAAACAGAAATCAAGTCGGCCCTGTTATTAGGCTAAATGGCTGCAGGGCTTCTGCACTGGCTGGAGTTTCTCATTTGGAAAAGCAGTTTAGATGTTATGACATTTTGGCTGATTTGCATTTTTTGTCGTGGGAACGTGTTTGATATTGAGCTCCAAGCTGAAGCAGATCCTTCTTTCATCACATTTGGCATTTTAAACAGTGGAATGAATCGGTTCCCATTTCCACAGCTACAAGCAGCCAATAATGAGAAGGACATTCAGAAAGGAGACACAACATTTCTGAAACAACAACAACAACAAAAGACTAAATTAAAAGCAAACCAGTGATGGATCCTGATAAGTGACTGGGAAAATAACTGCCAAGCAACCAATGGCTGGCAGGCAGCCTGGCCTTTGTGCCTGGAAGGGTTCCTGGGAATCCTGGGAGAGAGGAGCAAGACAGGAGGGAATAGGGGAGGGGTGCAGAAAAGCTGGCGGTTGGGTGGGGGGTAGGGCTTCGGCAGAAAGTTGGGTTGGGATGGAACAACTGGCGGGGAGGTGCAGTGGTCCAGATGGAGGATGATGGGAACAAGGACGTGGGCAGAGTCCCTGGCGTGGGGCAGGGGCACCGGCTGAAATAACATCTTGCCAGATGAATATTAAAGTAGGGCAGCTTTTATTAAACTTCAAGTCCTCAATGAGTTGCCGCCATGTATGGACATGACTCATCAATAAAAACACAGCTGTGTTCCGGAGACCTTCAGCAACAGGATTACTTTATACAGGCTATAGTCTTGAGGCTGCAGTTCCTCGTCACGATCCCGGGATAATCTGTCGGGCACTGGATTAAACCACCACGCAGGTATTGATTTTGGGACCAGCGTGGATTATTTTGTAATCTGTATAAGTGAAAGTCTTCAGGCGTGTCAGGTGTTTAACTTGCTCAATGACAAGAGATTTTTTAGCTAAAGGAGTCAGTCTGTCTTTCACGTACTGCTGACTATTGTAAATACAAGGCTAGGAGTTAGCTTGTTTAGCATAAATTAACGGGACCCTATTGTCACAGATCAGATGTGCAGTTGCTTGCTTAGCTTAATCCAAAACATTACTGTCGGTCCAGTATCGGTACTGTGTGCACCCTCACATTTGACCATGACCATGTAGACATCGATGGTGCAGATCGGAGGCTGCGGCAACCGCTCCCCTTTCTCCAGGATGTCTGGGATTTCTCGCGTCGGGATGCCATCATACGGTTTGCCTCCGAAGGTCATCAGCTCCCAGATGGTCACTCCTGGGGAAAGGGTAAGACAGAAGGAGTAGAGAAGGAAGGGGATCAAGGGAAACAGAGCTACCTACCGTAACTCCACACGTCACTCTGATGGGTGAACTTCCTGTAGTGGATGCATTCCAGAGCCATCCATTTAATGGGCATCTACAGAGAGAAATAAAAACATACAGATCCGTAATTCGACTGGATTTAATCTTGTCCTGCATGAATCCAGCGTTTGGGACGTATTGGGAAACCGACAGTGTGTCCAACTGTCGTTTTGCTTTGCTCAATATCACACAAGTACTGTGATTGATTAGTTTCAGCGCAGCGCGGGGATCATCAACAGAGGACGCTTCTGAAGACGCTAATTGGGATTGGATTGGCCATTCGTTGCCCATTATGTCCATAACCCGCAGACACCCCCCACTGCCTACCCTAACTGCAATATCATTTCCACATTGACTATGGGGGAGTGGGGGGGTCACACCTACAACAAGGCAATTACCAGGTCATTTTTACATTTGATCGCACAAATGTGCTCAGACAAATCCTGCTCTGATGATTTAGGAGGCAGCCTCTCGTCGATGTGTGGGAGACTGACACACCCACCCTCTCCAGGGATAAATGAGCGGGAAGACGGTAAACAAAGTGTTTCAGGTTGGAAATATGGCGCGAAGCATTTTTGCTTTCATCTCTGGTGATTTATCTCCCACTGCATGTCGCTCCGCTGACAATTATTCCCATCTGTCAAGGTGTCAGTAAATACCGACATAGAGCCAATCACTCAGAAGCCATGGAGGAACACACCTGCTGAGGTTTATAAAAAGATTTCTAACAGCTCAAGGTCCAACTCAAGATGCAGCGACTGAATAGAAGCTGAAATGAGCGAGCTGGTTTAATAAAAGGGTTGATCAGGACAGTTGGCAAAGAAAGCCAGAAGCGAGGGACCGAGACGGGGCTCTTGATTAGCATACCCTTGGCCCGAAACAAAATGAGCTGATTAGCGCTGTGGCTGCAATATTTATCTGTAGGAAATGGCAGAAAAATTGCACCAAACTATATCTTTTTCTGGCTGCGTAGAAAACAAGTCCTGCCTGTTTCGCTCTTACTTGTGGGCTTTTTATTCATCATCATTCCTTTAGTGTTGTTTGAGACAGTGAGAGGTTTACTTCCTACAAATTCTATGATAATCCTCGCCAACTAACCTCTCCCGAGACTAAATGACGGTTAGCATGCTTATTAAAGTGGCAATGCGTTGGAATTTTCCCATTGAAATATTGCTTTAATTTTCCAAACTGCTTGATTTAATTAGCCGATTAAAAATCCACATTAGCACTGATGCAAACACAGGAATTTCGGCAACATAAAAATTATTTTAGATCTGCAGCCTCGTTAACATCCCTCGCCACCAGCGCTGACCTTTTGCTTTATGACTTTCTGTCGCAGTATTTACTTTTCACACACATACACACACATATATACACACATCATGCAGCTGTGACTCCACTTACACCAACCTTGCCCCCGTCTGCGTTGTACTCCTTCTCGTCAGTGTCCAGCAGCCGTGCCAGGCCGAAGTCTGTGATTTTGATGTGATTGGGCGACTTCACCAGGACATTACGGGCTGCCAGGTCCCTGTGGACCAACCTCCTCTCTTCCAGATACATCATTCCCTGGCAAAGAAAGACAGAACCAAAGGAGGGGGGCGGCGGGGGGATGGCTGTGAATTCACGGGGCCGTTAATCATTTTCATTCCATGATAGCAGCAGTCTGCAGTCATCAATGTGGTAGATGTCAGTGCGAACAGAGAATTATTGTCATAACTGTCATCATCATTAACCGATGCTTTGATCGAGTCCTTCATCACGTCGTTCCTCATGTCAGTGACTGTGGAAGACGGCCGTCAGAAGGAGCTTTGATAGCATTCCAAGCATATTCCAGTCAGAACTTGCAATGAGAGAAACTAACGAGAGTGGCCTCTTGAACCACA
This sequence comes from Takifugu rubripes, assembly GCF_901000725.2. Taxonomy (NCBI): domain Eukaryota; kingdom Metazoa; phylum Chordata; class Actinopteri; order Tetraodontiformes; family Tetraodontidae; genus Takifugu; species Takifugu rubripes. The sequence continues at coordinate 7,364,740 of NC_042292.1, read as the reverse complement.
AGTTGCTGAAGAAAGTTGCTAGCCATTTTATGTCAACGTACATTCCGACGTCCAATAGCTTTGACACATGGAAGGCATGCCGTTGAGTCCACAGGGAAAGTGATGCCAGCTGTCAAATTTATCTAAAAAATGTCTTTAAAATAAATCTGAGGACTGACGGGCTGGAAGTACAGTCCAGTCCAGCCGTACACTATAGAATTGTTATATGAGAAAAGCAGAACATATCAAACTAGGCATGGAATCCCTCAGATCCCTTCACAATCACAGAGGCGGGACTGTTGTGGATCCTCAGACAGAGACAATTACCTAGACAGCATCGCTTTTTTAAATTTGAGACACCTCTTGACAGTTCCAAAGCGACTACGTTTCCACTCAGTGGGTTTAGATGACACCTAAAAAACTAATTACTGCCAAAGTGTGACTTCAAAGCTGCACGCAATCACTTGAGCTGGACTAAAATGAAAGTTTCAGATGTCGAGCTAATGCTCCCAGATCCCCAAACAGAAGTGGATGCTCTGCAGTTCCTGCTGTTCACCTGGAAGTCAAACACCATTCATAAAGAAAATGGAGGGGCTTTAACAAAAGAAGCAGGTGGAATGTGACAAAAACTGGAGTTTGTTGTTGCACAGGTAAACCTAAGTTGTTACCTGTTACCTCTTGGGATGGTAACTTCCAATAAAATCAGATGGTATAACCAATGGATCTTTGATGATTTCTTGCCGTGATCTGATGCCCCAACAAAAAAAGGGGAGAAAACCCTCCTCTGAAAAGTGATGTCAGAGGAGTAACTGTTACAGCAAAGATGGATCCCTTGTTCTTCCTGGAGGTCTCAGCTGCATATTAAAGCCAACAAAGCCAATGTTGAGCTCTTGGAAAGCATTGAAATCAAGTGGAATTGTGTTCGGTCAAAACTGAGATTGCTTCTCGTCAACTCTTCCTGCAGGTGAGCGAGGCACTGGAGGCACTATGAACACTGTCTTGTGGAGCCAGATCAACTTTGCGACTGGTGAGATATGGCCGGTCTCGTCACTCTGACAGAGTTTGTGTTGATTTGAATCTCAGCCTTTATTGCCGGTCATCATTGCAAACCAATCATTTGTTACCACTTCCCTCAACCCCAGATCAGAGCCATTAGTACCTGCTCACACTGCTCAAAAACCTAAAGTTTGGGTTTCAAATGTTCGGTTTTCCGCTCTGATGTGGCTCCCTGACTGTATCTTGGGAACAACAAACCTCATTCCATTTTGTTAAAGGAGATTTTGCGCAGCAGAATGAGCAAATGCAGAATAGAAGAAGAAACAATAACAAAGCCTTCTGTGCAGGATGACAATCACACAAAAACCTATTTGCACGTATATCAGTTTTTCTTCAAGAATGCACAAACGCGCTCCATTATGCCCTCGAGAGCACCGTCACAATGTGCTCCTGTGCTCACAGATGAAAAAAAAAAGGAGCAGCCAGGCAGACACTCGATGCCAGGCCAATTGAAGGGTATTAGACTGGATGATAAACAAGTGGATGCCGCTTTGCCGGTGAATCAATAGAAGCTCCTTGGTGAAGAGCGAGGTATTGTACTCAACAGACAATGGGGAATTTCAACCAAGGCCTACGCCCCCACCGGTGCAAGAAAATCTCTGCCATTTTCACACATGGTGGGGGAAAAATCCAGCATGTTTGCACGCTCTGCTGAAACCGGGGTGTGGTTTCAGTAGACCCCCCTCCCACACAAATGTGAGGATAAATCAATGGTGCCAATGTTTGTCTAGCGCCGGCTGGGCCTTCATCCATCATCCGCCGACCTCACACACAGATGTACAAGCAAGTGGCCAGAGACGGCGCAGGGACCACCTCTGCTCCTCAGCAAGATGTATCGCAAGCACTGTTCTTGGAGGCTGTCACCATGTGTCTTCCTGTCATTCTGTTTGTCAGGTTCTCACAGTCCTACTTCTTTATCCCGGGTTTCCTGTGTTGATCAAGTTCGGCAGCAACAACCTCGACTTAACCTGGAAGGATATGGAAAATGGAGGACTTCTAGGCAGAAGGGGAGAGGGGAGGTAATCAATAACAATGCTGATTACAACACAGAGACAGCGGGGGCCTCGCAATATTTATCCCCCATGTCGACGTCGAGACGAATTAGGAATCAATGGTCCACACAGTCCATTAATACACTTCGACTTAAAGTGACAGGCCAATGAGGAGAGGCCATCACGCAGACGGGGGAAATGTACAGCGGCTCAAGGAGCCAATTAATTTCCAGTCACTGTGGGCCGTAAACAGCAGCGTCCCAGTGGAGAACGGGAGAACTAGCCTTGGTCGTAGGCCGAGAGGTTCCTGCTGATTGGGCCGCCTCTGACACTGCCTCAGTCTCTTGGCGCCCAGAAGGATGAGGTCATTAACAATGGAACTGCATCATTTGCAACTGGCTAACACAACTGGTATGTGGCTAATTACAAAGCAACTCACAGAAGAGTTCATTTAGTCTGCCATGTTTGCTAATCACCACTCACACTGTTGGGTACTCCTAGCAACCACTGGCTGAACAAATCTAGGAGAATGATCCCAGGAATCACCAAGAAGTTCACTGTCTGAGGTAATTTAAGATAACTTTGTAGTATTCTATCAGGAATGTGCACTTTTATCTTCTACAAAAAGGAAAAGTGCTTCCTAATGCGATCGATTTCTCCTCATATGTTCACTTAACCTCGTGGCTGATTTGCATGGTTTTCTTCCAAGCCCCAAGACCCAAAACCTATAGGATCTTTGGCAGAAACAAGGCTTTGAGTTCATCTTTTCTCTTTAACTACTGACTTGGAAATTGTTATTCTGTCCTCTGGTGACCTAATGCTCACTAAAAGGCTTAAAGATTCTTAAACAAGGTCTTTTATCATTTTTGTAGCCTCCAAATGTTTGCAGAGGCGAAAAGTTGCAAAGCACAGAACAACCGGGTTCGCAAACCCTCTGTGACCAGAGCACTTTCTCTCTCGCTGGAAGAAAGACAATAGATGAGAGTCTTGTGCACAGAAAAAAAGAAAATGAAGATGCAGGATGGTCAGTCAGATCGCAGCACAGCAGCAGAGAGGGACTGTGACAATACCAGTGGATGGAACAGAGAGGGGTCAATGGAGGAGGGACACGAAGGTAGGATAGTCAACCCTCTTCTGCTGCCTTTGCACCAGCATGTGTGTGTCTGTGTGTGTGTGTGTGTGTGTGTGTGTGTGTGTGTGTGTGGGGGGGGGGGGGGGGGGGGGGGGGGGGGGGGGTTACATGTAAGGGCTGAAGGTTACATGTAAGGACAGATCTTGTATCAACTGACTTTCGATACATCAGAGATTCTATGGCCACAATAAAAGACCGCTGCTGGCAAATTTACATGTGCAAATGTCAAGCGGAATTAGATGGAAAACAATTTCGTCTTGATGATCATGAAGAAGAAGGCGTGTCTTTCCACTTTCTGTAAGTCTGAAAATGGCTTGTGCTGGCTTTCAAATGAATAGTGAGCTACAATAATAGATGATTTTGGTCTGAGAGTCACGAGACATTTTTTTCCTCAAATTTGTGAATTCAACCCAAGATTCCAACTCCCTTCCACATTCCTGGGGCTGAATCCTCTGACTGCAAACTCTAAATTGTCAACAGGTACTCATTGCCAAACCTTCCTTAAATGTGTGTTTTCCTGACAACTCTCCAGCCCCGAGTCACGTGTGTCAGTGGGTGGGTAACTGATGAAAGCCGTTTGGACTGTCGGTGTAAATGCTACAGCGGCTTTATTCAAAGAAGAAGAATTCTTAGCCGGGGCCTCAGTCTCTCACTGGAAGCAGGTGTGAGGTGCCTCTTTCATATTGGAGCGATAAGAGCACCACATGCGGTAGAACCACACCCCTCCCTGCATCGCCCATCCAGGAGGGTGGAGATGCACCACAACGTGAGCAACACAGAGGGGCTGTCCACACGCCGGGCGCTGGGACCAATGCGATAAGGCGCGCACACAATGGGCCCGCTCAGGTGGTGCAGGTGGCCGTCTGTCATGTGTGGCGTGCGGCGGCCGAGATAGACTGGGAGGCATTCCCAAAGTGCGCCGAGCACAAGGAAGAGAAAAATAGAAGCCAGTCAGCGGCCAGATGTGCCAGTCTTTAATCTTGTTTATATTCACATCAGTGTGTAATAAATTCCGGTTTCATTCTGTTAAATTTGGGTCATATTTCTCCGCTAAGCACATTTACAGCGCGGAGCTGCGGAGCACAATCTGCTGCGTGTAGCTGCGGCACTGGAACCAATAAGCTCCGGCGGATGGTTCTGGATGGTTAATGAGGGATGCAGGTGAAGGTGACATAATGTGACGCGCATAATAGCAGCTCAACGGCGGTGCAGCAGTTAAGGTACAGCCCCATTTACTCCTCATTCAGCCGTCGCTCAACCAAAGGAAAAGCAAGCCTGAGTCACGTGTGTGTATGTGTGTGTGTGTGTGTGTGTGTGTGTGTGTGTGTGTGTGTGTGTGTGTGTGTATAAGCCTCTCACAGCACTAGGGATTATGTGGGATAAAGAAGTTACTTTGTTCAAAGTGAAAAATCAACTTCATCAGGTATCAGGTGACAATGGGCTGTAATGGAACTCAAATCTCTCACCATTTCGGTGTTTTAAGGACAGAGCCAGTCATGAACCATTAAGTGTAATTGCAGCCGCGTTAGTTAGGAGCTAATCTGTCAGCCTTGAGCCACAGACAAAGACACGACTGTCAGATCTCCAATGACCAATATTAGGAACGAGCGCTGATCGCCTTCCTGTGTCCGCAGATTTAATTACATCCTCGCTGACAATGGAAACTAGATGTAAAGATGATTTAAACCCTCTCGCCGAGATCTCAGCTGCCCTGTGGAACCAAAAAAAGAACCCTCCAAAATGTCATGGGGCAGACAATAAAAGGCCGCTGCTGGCAAATTTACATGTGCAAATGTCAATCATTTGGCGGCCACAGCCGCGGAATTAGATGGAAAACAATTTCATCTTCATGATCATGAAGAAGAAGGCGTGTCTTTCCACTTTCTGTCAGTCTGAAAATGGCTCGTGCTGGCTTTCAAATGAATAGTGAGCTACAATAATAGATGATTTGGGCTGAGAGTCGTCTTAAGAACCATGGCAGCTAGCCCACTGTGAAGGTGTTAATGGCGGGTGTTCTTGGGCTTGCGGCGCAGCATCTTTTTCCTGTATGAATCAACTGTGCACGAGTGGATAATTACTGGTGTGAGTAGCTGTCAGGCCTGTTCTGAATCAGCCCTGAATCAGATTGGGAAAGGGAAGAATTATTCTTCTATTAAAGTTTCTATAAAGAGTTTGCAATGAGGCTGATTTCCGTTGAGTGCCATGTCCAGTTCCAGGTCAGCTGTTTTCATTCGGTTTCTTCACACAGTCCACTTAGATACCACACTAGCATGGCTGTCAATCATAGCTCTTCCACGAATCAAAAGCTACCAAAGATGCCATTGTTGGAGTTCTCAGCAGGCGTAAATGATTCTTGTCAGACACAGACGGGATTATATAAAACAAACGATCATACAACCTTCGGATTTTAGTTGCAGAATCTTGACAAAATCTCCATAATTACGCTAATGCCCCTGTTGTGTCTAATGAGCCTGGATCATCGTGGCTTCCATTGGAAGAGTTGTGAGAAGACCGATTCAATCACGCAGTCCTACCCGCTGGATCTGGCAGTTAAATCCCTCCCCTTATGCATCCTTGAGCACTGCTGATCCTCACAGATAATTAAAAAGACCCAAGAGTGGGAGGGTGGGCTTACCCCTCCGCCGCTCCCTCCACTCACCACCTTTGCGGTTTCCAACCCGTTTCCCCCGATCTGTCGCATCAGCAGGGATGCACGTGCTCCTAGATGCACTACAGGAAATGGGAAAACAGGTCAAGGTGCATATAGGGTTGTTTATAATGTTGGGCAGCATTATGGAATGTACTCTCCGGAAATGAAACGTGATGCGTTTCCTGATGAGCCCTGACATGCAAAGATGTGTGGAACTCAGTATTAATAATGCCTTTGGGAAATGAAGTGCCGCTCGTGGATCAGGACGGAATACCCCGCCCATCATACCAAATGCACTCAGCTGTTATGGAAAATACAGTGAGGGATGACCTGAAGGTGCTGGTGTGTGTCCCAGTCATGTGCTGTAATTCTTTTACCAGACTATTCAGCTGAATCATAAACAGCCATCAACATGTGCTTGTCAAGGCGTTTCCCCTCACTGGGATCTGATGGACAGGATCTACAGGAGGGGACCCAATTTGATTGAAGACCTGGATGCATCCTTAAGCGATAGAGAGAGATGAAGGGAAGGACGTGTGCCAGAGTCTCGGTTTGTGGAGACTCGTCCGACTAGCTCGGGGTAGCACGTGAGTGGCACCTGGGGCAGGCAACGACTCCTGTGCAGGCATCACCTGCGGGATGCATATCCAGACATATTTCTGTGCCTCTGTGCATGTGAATGGACTCATGGGGAGGGGAGGAACCAGGCCTACTAACATTTGACTTTTCCTTTTCCTGAGTAAGCATCAATGTGGGTGGGCAGGGCTTTGGTAGATGGCAGGTGTCTGCTGATCTGGCCATAAAAATAAGTGTGCATATAAATGCTCTGGACCATGTGGGATTCCCACGTAGTTAGCTCTGTGCATATTAACCACAGTATAGTCCTTAGAGGAGCTATGGCAGGTTGGCCAGTTCAATGGCCCCATTACCTCCATCAGCGTGTAAAAACAGCGGCCAGAGTGTGGCGACAGGACACATGGGAGCCCACACATTCGCTGGATTTCTAGAAATGCTCCCTAAGTTCTCTGACTGTTCCAGCGGAGAAATGGCAGCATCGCAGATCTATTTTATTATCATTATCGGGAGCCTGAGGAGAGCGAGAAACAAAAAGAAGGGGGCAGATTTAAAGACTCATGAAGCTCATCGTGCACTCCGATCTCATATTTAATTCAGTGATTGATTTGTTCATTAAAATACACCCCAAACCTAATTATTCCATTAATAATAAAAATCTGAATGAAAGAAATATTCAGTTGGTGAGTAATATAGGAGATGGAGGGAGGGTGTTGCAGAAAGACACAAAATGGGGTCATTTGTAACTAATGAGAAGCTCTGCTGAAGTGTTTGCACAATAAGACACAAACACCAAGTCAACCTGAGGACACAGTGAAGATGGAAAGCAACCATGGCCACAATTGTCCTGAGCAACATGGCCACCATGGCAACCGGGTATATACTGTAGCTCCTTCAGGGAAGATTACAGAAGAAAAACAATTAATAATAGAAAAAAGGGGAAATGAGAGTAAACAGAGTGTCACGAAAAACATGAAAAGCAGGTTCTGGGAAGGATTGTAGGAGTCACGGATCTATGGATCAAATCTAAGGAAGACAGCCAGCCAGAGTTGCTAGTTTTCTCCTGGACAGAAGAGACCCAGCTAAGTTTAATTGGAATTAATGAAGGCAAGGACACATATTTAAATGTTCTGTACATGTCAACGCTATGGGTGGATGTACACTCTGAAGGCAGGTCATCGAACTGACCTGGTAAATTGTTGGAGAAATAAAAATGGTGACTCACCGTTGCTAACATTAGCAATGCATTATCAGAGCTTCAGAACGTTGCAGAGAATGTTGTGGAAAAAGTTCCAACGTCAGCGGCCCCATTATGGAAATATGAAACATCATTGAGAAAGGATATCGTACAAATGGAGATGTCCTTGCTGGATCTACCTAAGGCAACATCTATTTTGACGGGTTTTAATTTTGAATTGCAGCCACAAACTTTCATTGTGCTCTATCAGCATCCACTGAATCATCATGATGATTTTGAGAGATGTAATAAACGGCTGCTAAATTTCAACAAAGAAAAGGAATTAAAGCAGAAGAAAATGGACAAGAAGTAGAAGATCAAAGAGATAAAATTAAGAAGAAAGAACACAATAAGTAACAGACATGATGCGTCCGTTCATCGCCTTTCCTGAAGTCTTCAAAATCATGAAGCTCTGCAAAACCCAGAAGCATTTTGAAATTTTGAAACATTTATTTACAATTATTACGAAGAAGCAAAAAAATTGGCGAGAGATGGTTTAAATTCTCTCCATGTTTGACGATAAATTTCAACTGTAACCATCAGAATAATGGTTGCATCCGTACGGTAACCTTCTGATTTATGAAGGGACAAAACTGGGTAGAGAGCAAGTTCATGACATACAAGAGAAATGGGAAAGAGGATGGAGAGAGAAAACAATGAAGAAATATAGACAAAGGACGAAAGAAGAACGAAATAACCGATGATGGATGATCAAAGGAGCAGAGAATATGAACAAAGAGGAATTGTGGAAAAGATATAAGAGAAATGAAAACGGATGGGAAAAGATGGAAAAGATTGGAAAAATAAATTAGAGGCTACCTGCACATTAGGAGAACAAATGCCTGTATGATGTACATGCACGTGTGCTTCATTTTTGTGCACGTCTATCACTCTGTGTGTGTGTGTGTGTGTGTGTGTGTGTGTGCGCGCCTGCACTGGCGACAGTTGATTAATGGGGGCCATTATCTCAATGCCCAAAACACTCAGTGATGAAGAGTCACTGCCTGGCGACAGGCCCCGGCCAATCAATTTGCGGCGCAGCGGTCACCTGCCCCGGTCAGCGCCCACATGCAGTCCGGTTTGAGCTGCTGTTTTCACAGGTCCGGCAGCCTGCCCTCACAGGGTGTCGGGAAAAACAGACATTTTCATAACTGGCAGCAGGGGTACGTTTAAAAATACCTCTGAAGACGATCCTTCGTCCTTGTTGCACACAGATCAGGGAGAGATTTTGGAAAGTCTGCATATATGGTCTGTCTTGTTGCCGTAGGAAGGAGGGCCGTCTGATGATTTCAAAGCAGGGAGGGAAATACTTCAATCGTCTCATCACAGTCTGGCGAGAAAAGGGAAAATTCCCTTCCAGTATGCTGGCAAAAGGACTACGTCTCCTGGCACCACAACACCACCGCGTGTCCTTGTTCTTTGTCTTGCCGTCTGACAATGTAAAGATCTATTTCCTTAATCTTCCTTTTCTTGTTATCCCATTTCTCCTCTTCTCTCATCTTAACAACAACCTTTTCATAGCTAACCGAAGGCCAACGGAAGATCATTCTCCACTTTAATGGGAAATTGCATGTCTTCCGAGAGGTGCTCTTTCTCCTGGAGGACAGGTTCCCTATCATTACCTTGAGAGCACCGAGATCGCCCTGGAGAGAGGAGCTATTTACTCGGGGATCAGGTACAAACGCACGGTGGCTCAGATGCACCCTGAGGCACAGAAACACAGGCATCGTTAAATGAGGGGCTGATACTCGTGCTCATCTCGACCCTAGCCCGTTATTTAGCATTCACCATTATTATTAAGTCTTCCAAAAAATGTTGTACTGCTATTATGTTGGAACAGTCAAAAAGAATAACTCAAATGGGTTCATGGTTTTAAAATCTGCACTTGGCACAAGGTGTTTTATCTTGAAAATTGGCCAGATTATTCAGTTAGTGCAGATGTTCAAGTCTGCTTGGCAAAGATTAATGCGATTTTGTGTTAAAAAAGAAAAAAAAGATTAGCTAGTCTCAGGAGACCACCTGGGGAAGTTCACCCAGTGGACACTTGTGTTTATGGGGCTTGGGGGGGCAGAACCACCCTGGGTGACTCATTTACCATTAATACCAAACAGACTTCATTTCACTCTAATGGTGCTACTCTGGTGTTATGGAAGGGGTGAAAATAAGATAGTTGTTACTGAAATACAAAAGTGACAAATGACCGAAAAAATAGAGGGCAATTATTCACCTTATTTTCCACCAGTGTGCTTAGGGGGTTAAAGTCCATCACACCCTTTAAGAGTCATGGCTGTTATTGGTGGCTTGGGCACCTAGTCAGGATGCCCCCCGGACGCCTCCCTGGTGAGGTGTTCAGGGCATGTCTCTCTGGTAGGAGACCCCCGGGAAGACCCAGGATACGTTGGAGAGACTATGTCTCTCGACTGGTCTGGGAATGCCTGGGGATCCCCCCGGAAGAGATGGAAGAAGTAGCTGGGGAGAGGGAAGTCTGGGCTTCTCTTCTAGCTCATTCAACCACTTATTGATTGACTAATACAGTCAAATGGAAACAGAATTTAGCCTGATTTCCAATAAATCAGTCAAGCACCTTTGCTTGTACTCAACAATGTGCACTGAAATGAACTGGAGTCACTGCTATCAATCACAATCAACCCATTTAGTGAGGTGGATCCCTCAGTGGCAGGCTGGCCCGGGACACTCGCGAATTATCTCCTGCCTGTCTTTTCTTCGCGCACAGAACCACAGCGAAGGGGACACTTACCGCCGGCTGCCACAGGTGAAATCGAATCCAATTACAGAAATAAGTACCTGCTTAAGTAACCTGCTCCTGAAGCTCCTGTGGATCGTCCATCAGGGAGGACTAAAGGGTTACAACACTAAACCAGCTAAAACTCCCAGCCGTTAACTTGATGTTCTTGTGAGTGAGCAGTTTTTACCCACATTTGTGTTTTGGGGTCTACCTCTCAATTTATGGCTGTGCTCAGCTTCTTTCTCTTTCTCTTCTACTTTAGTGTGTTTCCTCTGAGAATTAGTCCAAGTCCTGAGCGACCATACTGGCCCATTTGTTACGATCTGGGCTTGGTGGTGTCAACAATCATTTCTTCAAGCATCATATGGAACCAGCCACAGTGATTTGAGCCTTCTTTAGGTGGCGGTACCAACTCTGAGGTTGCCCCACTACTAGGGAAACGGAAAAAAGGGGGTTCTCCTGGTTTTGTTTTCCCGCCGCCCTTGAACACAGTCGAGGTGACCCCAGGATAGGTTTCTGATTCGATGAGAATGTGGGAATGGCAATTCAGAGATGAGACAAGGATCGGAAGCTGCTTACTGAATAGACAGAACATTATAATCTAAAATCATTACCTGTTCATTATTGTTTATTGTATTCCTCTGTTCTGTACATGGTCGCAGAAAGGAGGGAATTCCATTATGTCCTGGGTCCAAAGGGCGAGGTAGTACTCCAAATGGAAAGCACTAAAAATGCAATTACTCAACGTTGTGTGTGTTGGACATTTCCAGGAAGAACTATTGGAAAACCAGGAAAAACGGACAGCAAAACGAGTGGGAAATTAGCATTTAATGCTGTCTGGCAGCAATGTTATGATGCCGTTTTCTCCTTTGTCAATAAAACTGGTGTAGCAAAGGCTCTTTGTTGCCCTGACATCAGGCAAATCCATAAAACGGCTTATTGTGACAGCGAATGCAGAAGCCTAAATTTATGCCATCACCCTGGAGTGATACTGTAACCTTCCAGGAGTCTGAAACCACAAAACGGCCCGGTTGGGCTCACTTCATTTGCAAACCAAACCCAAATCTCGTCTGGATATTCTGTTTCCCGTTCACTTTTCCAGCCTTCACTCGTTCCCTGCGGCTGCGTGCGGCGACCCGCTTCTAAGCCGGAGTTCACGGCAATTTCTGCCGCTCAACAACATCAGTGGCTTATTGTGTCATTGTGGAGAGCTACGAGAGCGATCAGCGTGTCAAGCAGTGAGGATAATTAGGATCAACGGGGGCAAATTGGGAGAGACACCAGTAGACTCAAATACTCCATCTACTCGTCCCTTAAATGACACCCGTTTAAGGTGCAGCTGTTTTTCGCCAGTCCTGCCGGGATTCTCGGGGTAAACACGGCGCTCCTCGTCACTGTGATTAAGATGTTTTTTGCGTGCTTCGTTGAAATTGAGTTTCAATCGGCCATTGTTGCCATGGTTACAGCTGGTGCACATTTTTTGTAGCCAAAACAAAGACTGACCTCCCTCAGATCAGGAAATTGCTTTGGGGATTTTCTTCAACACTGTTTGGCTAAAACGATGAAACTCCTTTGAAGTGACGCCGGCGTTGGTGAGCCTCCGCGCGTCTCCAACTGTCACACCCACCATGTGGCATAAACCCCTGAAATTCGGAAGGCACCCCGCGCACACGGCACCGCCAGATGTCGCCCGATTGTCGTCACCCACCTTGGCAATCTGGACACACCAGTTGAGCAGCAGCTGCGATCCGATGTTGTCCTTATGCTCGTACACGTAGTCGAGCAGGCAGCCATGGGGCATGAGCTGGGTTACCAGTTGGATAGTGGGGCTCAGGCAGACTCCCAGGAGACGCACCAGGTGGGGGTGTTCCATGCTGGCCATTATCAGGGCCTCCTGCGTATAGTTGGAGGAAGACAGGAAAAAGGGGACTAAAAGACTGTTGCTTTACAGGAATGGGCATTTCTTCTACTGAGCTCTCCTCGGATGGACACAGGTTATAATAAAGACCCAGACAGTTCGATACTCCAGTTGGACATGGATGTAGCCCATTTCCATACCACATATTCAGCATGGCCACCGCAGGCTGCTTCGAGTTGAACTTTTCACTTCTTGTTTTTCTCAATGCAGTGAAAATGCACCTCCTTTCTCATCTGATTCTACAGCAGATGGACTCTGATTTTTGAACATTTGGTTCTCAGCGTCGAGCTGCAAGCAGAAGGATGCACGCTGATGATGAAGTGTTATTGGCGCGGCCGGTACCCGCGGCCGGGCGTCAGGAAGCGCGGCGGCTGCACTTGGAGTCATTGCTTAAAAACACTTCAACTCATCTCCTCTTGCCTCTCTCTCATTTGCACACACTCTTGGCTGCTCTCTAAAACACTCACACTCGCAAGTACTCAAGGACATGCTCTCTCCCTCCCTTGCCATCTTGGCATTCGTCGGGCGGTGGGTCCTGGGGCCAGCTGATAGATAGCTAAGGTGCTGTTTTAAATTTAGATGCTGAAAAACGAGCTCAGAGGCAAAACAGTGGAGGTGTGAGTCAATTAATTTGAAAAGGAGGGAGTGGGGAGGGGCGCAGGCCATCAGGTGGTTTGATTTAAACTGAGCCTGTTGGTCCTTAGTAACACCACTACATCTCCACTTCATAACCCCCCCCACAACATTGCACATCTGCAGCCTCCTCTACAGACTCAAGAGGGAGTGAAGGAGAAGTGCAGAGCAGAGGGAAGGAAAGAAAGCTCTTGTTCCCACTTTGAGATCGCAAAAGACCCAACTTGTAAACTGTGTCGAGCTAAAGTCTTTTTCAAGCTTTTCTAGTCTCAAGTGTTCATAGGACTGTGTTTTCTGTGTGTGTGTGTGTGTGTGTGTGTGTGTGTGTGTGTGTGTGTGTGCGCGCGCGTGTGTGTATATTTCTCTCATTTCCCTGAGCCCTGACCTCCATTATTCCCGGATGACCCTGTCTTCCTATATTGAAACTAGCGCGCACTCACACACACACACACACACACAGACACACGCACGCGCGCATACATGGAAAAACAGTGTCCCCAGGTCCTGACCCAAAACATAACCTGAACCCAATTCTATATTTAACTGCAAATTAGGTCTACAACCCTCCATCTGGCCCTAACATTGTGAGGACCAGCCAAAATGTCCCCACCCACCAGAAAAATGTCCACATAAAACTTAATGCATTATAGCACACATAATAACATGTGCACGCTAACCTCCTAGTAAAACACAGCACATTTAAAGACATATGCATAAAGGTGGTCACCATCTCACTGGGATGGAGCCTTTAACATACACAGCAGATAATCAATTTGTATATTCACGTTTGTGTGTGGAGAAACCCTCCTCCAGAGAGGTGCTGCCTGCCTGCAGGAGCTTTTTGCATGAAAGTCTGTGGTTTTGCATTTGTACGCATTTGTGCGTCTGAAATTTTCCAAGAATGTTTGGAGCCGGCACTCCAGTGGATAGTTTCCCAGTGGCGAGGCGTGCGCCTGCCTTTAGATTGCTGTTTAACAAGCCGGCAGACAGAGCATATTGGCTCTGGATGGACAGAGACCCTCCGCTGGGAGAGACGGGGGCAGAGAGGGAAGTGTGGTGGGAAGATGCAGGGACACAGGGACGGGAGCGGAAACAGGAAAGCTAAGACGTTCCTTTCTGGTTGATGTGAACTGAGATGGCTGGATTAACATAAATTAGTATTGCCCCCTACAGGCTGCATCGTGTCGTCCATCTTGGCGTGCAGGTTGTGATGACGGGTTGCTAATGCAGCGGACACGCATTTCGGCAGCGGATGGCGCGTTAACAAAACGCTCCATTCAAACGCCATAAATGTTTGGACTCGTCTGAGTGTGTGTGAGCTCTTTGAAGGCAGCGGCGCTGAGACGCGGCGGGGCCAAACAAGATTAATTCTCTGCTGAATTTCTCTGTCCGCAAATTTAATTTGAGAGCCACAACGAAGATGTGTGGCTGTTGACAGACACTGGGAATGAAGGAATCTTAATCTAAAAAGATTAATGGGCTGACACCAAGCAACCACTGGGTGTGGTACACACAGAGGGACACGTAGGAGACTTTAAATTTGTCCAACCAGGTCGGCCTGCCCAGAGATGACGTGCAAGAAGCAAAACAAAGAAATGGAAAACTTCGCGGGAACCTCCTTTTCTGTAGTGTCGCTCATCAACAAGCTCTGCTTTTAATAGGGCCTCGTTCAATACTGGCTCAATTTACAGCGTCTGTGTCTGACGGCGGCCTCGTAACTATTTACCACCCACAACGCCACATGCTCGGCCATCCCTTTGACGAGGCCGACGCGTTATGGCCAGTGTAGAGACCAGAGCGGGCCCACACTGTGGCCGTATAGATACTCACGTCCATGAACTCCACGTTGGCTTTGGGGCCTGTAGCCTCGTTGAGGATTTTAATGGCGACGGGAATCTTCACCGTCTCACCTTCGGGAACCCAGATGCCCTGAAATGCACAAGCAATCATCATAAATGCGCTGCTGTCTCTATAAACATGTCCACACTGGGACCCTCATCACGGCGATGGGTAAAATCATGTTTAATGGCGTCCTCAAAATAGTCCCCTGCGAGTCAGTGCCTCTGTAAACCGCATTCTCAGGGTCAATATGTCTGAAAAACTAAATCGCTTCCCGCTAATGTTAGCTAAATGGAAGTGTCTTTTCCAGCAGGGAGCTCTGGACCATAATAAACCCATAAATTGATAGATGGCTGTATGTGCATATTAATTAGAGTTGTAAAATCAAACAGGCCCATCAATATCGCAAATGTGAGGAATTTTAATGGTGCTGGTAGAAAACGCCATATTTATTCAGCGAGTTTGAATCACGTTGCCAAGGGCGGCGATATTGGCAAGCAGGGAGCTTCTCCGCCATGTCCTTGAACCTTTTCTCAGCTCAAAACTGTCTGGAAACACTGCTACATTAAATAGAATGTTCTGTCCATTGTCATGTTTGGGTCATCCCATGTGAAGCGTACGCCCAAACCCACCTTATAGACGGTTCCAAAAGCGCCCGAACCCAGAATCTTCACTCTTTTCAGTTCCGTTTCCTTCAGGATCCGTAGCTGAGCTTGGTTAGGGGCCGTCCCACTGGGGGTCAGGGGCTCCACCAGCTGACAAAACAAACACGATTCATGGTGGTGATGGTTTCAGATCTGGTTCCGGTGGCAGCTCGCTCGGAAAACATCAAAAGTTCCGCTTGACATCACGTTCCTTATCAAGTGCACCTGCTAAACCTCTAGTCCAGTGGTCCCCAAACTACGGCCCGTGGGCCGGATACGGCCCCCCTCCACATTTGGTCCGGCCCCCTGAACAATACCAGAAAGCATTTTAATTTTTTTTCATATATGTGTATTTGTATTTGATAATAAAGTTGGACTTTAGAGACTGCTCATATGAGTCATTTAAGTAAGAGATTCTGCTCTGACAACTAAGCTGAACTTGTAACTTGAACAGAAAGTTTATGTTCCATGGACTATTTTTATGTGAAGAAATCAGAGAGGGTTATTTGGTTATTATTTATTTCTTTAATAGTGTTATTATTTATTTCCTGACTTTTGTTCTGTGAAGAATCCAGAAAGGGTTATTTGATTGTGCTTTCTTGAAAACAATAAATTGTTACGTTTAGGCACTCCTGCAATCCTCACACTTTTTCTGTTACAAACTGACCCCGGCCCCTTATCAGAGAAGGGAAAAGTTATGTGGCCCTCACAGGAAAAAAGTTTGGGGACCCCTGCTTTAGTCCAAAACTATTTTTTTAACCATTTTTATTGTACTATGACACATTATGTCTTACAATAAACAGCCAATACCTGTTAATTGGATTAATGACTAAAGATGAATCTGTTTGGACTGACCACGCGTGTGAGAACGTGCATGAAACAGGCATCTGCACCATGATTTCGTGGTGAGAACAGTTCTAACTGTACAAGGCAAAAAAAAGAGAGAGAGAGGTGCGATACCAAATGATAAAAGTAGCCAAAACTAGCAGCCGTCCTGTCCTGATTATTGCTATTTTGAAAAAAAAAATAAAAAGAAATAGACCCCATTTATGAAAAACAAATGATTCTGGGTTGTGAGCAGCGAAGTTCTTGTCAGAACTGGCACCCGCAGGCCAGCACTGCAGCGCTTCCAGGCACTGAACAAATCTCAGCCTGGTGGTCGGCTGCTATCGTGCTTGACAAAGAGTCGCCGCTCACCAGCTGTGCACATAGAAAACAATTTCGATTCAAGGTTATGACAAACTTCCGCCGTGTGTCTGACTGCCAATGACAGCTGAGTCTGAACAGCATCCCAGCAGCTGGCCGGGCTGGCCGCCACATCAGCGGCCACTCAACAAAGCCGCGGCTGCTCCATATAAAGAGCAGAACCTGGCACCTGTGCACAAGCTGCCCCCCCCCCCCCCCCCTTCACACACACACACACACAGCTGAATATTTAAACACACAAATTAGACAGGCTTGCAAATATTGACGGTTCATGCTAATGACAATCAAAGCCCACACAAAGCGCACATTCGGCATCCAACCACACATACACAGACACACGTGCGCACACCTGGGTACACACAGGAAGTCAATCCCTCTAATCAATAAGTGTCTTAACGAGCCAATCAGGCTCCTCATCCGCAGCAGTTTATCAGCAATATAATCACCCAGCTCAACCACGGCCATCACACAATAAAATGGGCTCATACATCAGTCGCTTGGCCGCACGAGCACTCGTTTAATGTCACGTAAAAGCGTGCACGGGGCCGGCGACCGCGGGAAGCCACGGCTGGCTGGAGAGTGGATGATATTACACAGCAATGACACGGTGGTTAATGCTTATTATTTTGGCAGGGCCTTACGGCCCTGGGACATTGTCAGGCCTTCTGGGACATCTCCGCAAGTTAGAAGCTAGCAAGTGGCAGAAGGATAAAAAAGGAGGTGAGAAAAGAAACAATAGAACAGTGGGAGGACAGCTGAGTGATGGTGTAATAGTTCAGCGTCTACGAAAAAGCTTAGCCCCTCGTTTAGCCAATTTCGTCCTAAAATCGTATTTTCTTCAAAAGAATTACAGGATAAAGTAAGAAAAACTAATTATACCTTCATGACATGGAGGTGAACTCTCTGTGCTGCTGAGAGCTGAGCGCTTTCTCGAGGACACGCCAGGTGGAAACGCAATGAAGAATTACTTTGTTTTTTTCATTATCAATTCCAACGGTTTCCAGTTTGGTTCAGGACAACTTTCCTGGTTCCAAAACGGTCTTGTGTGACGCACTCACGCGTCACACGGATCACATTTATCTTGACAAGTAGCTGCTGACTAAAAGCTAATCATGATTACGTGATATTACCCTAATTCGCCTCAAAGTGAAAATTTGCATATTAACCTGCTGGGAATCAGCGAGCAGCCCCAACGTGTGGGCTGATGCTGGCGCCAATGTGCCTTGAGGTACATTTTTTTCTGAACCAATCTTGGCATCATCATGAGTAGTGTGACAGAAAAGCTCCAGCTTTGGGCCTATGGCTGGTTCCTAAGGAAACCCAGTAATGAGCAGAAGGTTTGTTGGATCAGACCATCAAATGAAGTCATAAGTTACCCTGAACCACCGCGTGCCACCGGGCGACAGCGCATTCATCAGTTTGGCCGAATTAACTTCAGTAACAAGAGAACAAGCAGCGGCGTCCGCGGCGAGAATCAGAACCAATCAGAAAGCGTTTGGGAGCTGCAGCTGGCGTTCTGATGGAGCGGCTGTCACGGCAGACGCTGACAGACATCAGTTGCTTCATTAGGACAAAGCCGCGCCGGCTGATGAGGGTCAGAAAGGAGAGTTAAGGAAGATGCAGGCGCCCCCTCCTCCCCACTAACAGAACCCTCATGAGCTCGCGCTCACTCCCTCACGCTCGCTGCCACTTTATTTACCAGCTAATAATTCGCTTTGCTTTTGCCAAATCAGCTTATCTGGCGTGGCAGCGCGGAGGATTCAGCAGCTTCATTGGACAAATAAGCTGCATGCTGGAGCCTTGAGCGCGAATACATTCACAGAATTACTGAGCATTGAGTGAGTAAACAATGTCCAAAAGCATGAGCTTGCGCTGCGCGCCCTTGGGCATGCACTTTAATTTTCGCATTACTCATACAATAAGAGAGCAATCTGAGAACGAAAGCTTCTGCCAAGGCTGAACAATCCCCTCCACATGTTCATTACAGGTCACAAACACTTCCCGCTCAAACTTACTCTGATAGTTAAATGTGTTTCCATCCAAAACAAATGTCTGGGATTTAGAATTCTGTGGGAGTTTGGGAGTTCAGGTTCTTACACAAGTTTTATTTAATACATCCGCCCACCAAAGATGCCTTTTCATGTATACTTTGATCACCGCTGACAATACGAATGTAATGCAGAGATGAGACAGCAGCGGGACAGGTAAGCTCCAGCTGTGGGACTAAACTGTTAACGGTACACATCTAACAACATCAGAATCTATTAGTTGGAAAGAAAAGCAGCTCACAGATAGCATCCAACCCGGTGACAGATATTACAACGTGTCCTCATGGACTAATTATCACACTATTCACGTACACATATGGTGGCAAAAAGCAATTTTAAAGGAAATGGTGGTTAAAGAGTGTGATGTTCCTGCGCTGGTTAAAGAACAGCCACTGGAGCAGAGGGAGCTTCATAGCTACTGTGTTGACAATTATTATAATAGTTATTATAATAATTAAAAAAAATAATTATATTTTTAATACGTCTTTTAATACGTTATTACCGTATTAAAAGGTGCAGTCTCAGTTACCAGTGCTATTTCTGTATTGTATAACACATAAACGAGGATTATAGGTCACGGGCATGGTAAAACATACCGGTATGCTAGCTTAAAACCTGCATGCTAAGTTTCTTCTGTATCCGAAATGGCTTTTGCGAAAAGCCGAGAAGCATTTTCAGATTTTGGAACTCGGCGCACCGCATTATAAGGCGCCCCGTCCATTTTGGAGAAAATTTAAGGCTTTTAATGGAAATTGGGGGAATCGATACCTGACAGCTGCTACCAGTAGTTTTGATTTTCTCGATATTCAGTGGTGCCGCCAAACAAGTCTGAGGAAGCCACCGTGGTGGTTGATCCTCTTTAGACCCACATTAAAGGGGCCTTGCAGCGTCTGCCCCACGTCCTGGAAGGTTCTTTATGTGGTGCTTCATACAGTTGAGATGTTTCGTTCCATTTGACAGTCTTTATCTGCCTCTGTTCTTAAATTTGCTGCTCAGACAACATTTCTCCTTCACCTTCACGCAGGTATGATTTTTTTTTATTGCTGTTGCGCAGGCGCCTTCCAGGACGAACAACGGGAGCTCCCCAGCAGGACCAAATCCTTCTTGCAAACCAATATGCTAACGGCAACTAAGCCGCCCAAAGCCTGAAGCGCTCACATGCTCGGCAGCTGGAAGAAGACCTGGAAGAGGGTGTGTGTATTAGTCTGACTTCATTGGACCGAGGTCAGAGTTTAAGGCCCACGGTCATGCTGCAACAGCAAAAGGACTCTGCTCTTTCTCCTGAGCGCCTGAGAAAAGCAATTTGTTTTCAGGGGCCTCTTCAGGAGAGCCCATATATGAGGCTTTTATTATATTAGACTCTGTTTTTCCTCCAAGCCCAGGGAGGCAAACATATTTCCCACTTTTGTGCACCAGTCAAGCTGCAGTTCTCTCTATCATAATCAGGGATAGAAAAAAGATGGACCGTCGGCCGTGCTTAATCCCACTGTACAGAAAAGAGGCGCGAATATCCACAATGCTCTGCTCAAAGTCTCATTGAGCCACAAGTAGCAGGAACGGGACCAGTATCAATTTCTATCCATACATCGCCCAGTTTAGCTCGCAGCAGTGAACCAGCAAATTTTGGGGACCAAAACAAGACACATATTTGACTCAAATACAGGAACAGACTGCAGTCAGATTAACGTCAGTCAGGGGAATGAAAACAGTCCATTTCTCCTTTCTGCCGTATCCAATCATATTAGCCTGTCTGTCCCAGTATGAACAGTCATTTTAGCCTGTCTGTCCCAGTATGAACAGTCATATTAGCCTGTCTGTCCCAGTATGAACAGTCATATTAGCCTGTCTGTCCCAGTATGAACAGTCATATTAGCCTGTCTGTACCAGTATGAACATTTTTAAAATTTTCTTTCATAAAATTATGAAATTATAAAACTTTGCAAGTGTTTCAGGACTGTTATTTATTATTTTCAGGACTGTTATTATTTGTATTGCACTTTTCAGTGTGCTCATTTCAGGACAACAGAATATGAAATTTGATGATGTGGTGGTTTATTTATGTTGTGTTGAGGTTGAGAACTGATATCCTGAAACAGTTAGGTTTTGTAAACATTGAAAAAAATTCCCATTCATGTTTGTTTGTGCCACACCTTCAGAAAGACAAAACAATTTTCCCACAAAATATTTCATGATAATATTTGAGAATGTGTAAAACTGTACGTGTTTCCCACCTCTATAGAGCCAATCAGACTGGCCTCTGTCCCAGTAGAACCAGTCACATTAGGACTGGCTTTTACAATCACTGCAGCCTGACACAAGGGGGCAATAAAGATCCACTGTTTCACAGGGATGTGCTTTAGTCAGCTTCTAACTCAACCTGGAATATTTCTGTAAACTGCTTCTGAGGATTCGGATTCACCGCAGAGCACGGAGGAACGTCGGTAAACTTCATTTCCTGTTCTTAGAGCCCAGACGCCCATTTTCCAACTGTGCCAGACAACATAAATCTCTCCTCCGGCTTCTCCTGCCTTGACGAGAATGTGAGAAGGACGGGATGACAACCTGAAAAGGCGACGCCACCAGCCACCGATGCTGACAGCGAGGAGCGTCTGCAAATTTCCAGACATCAGAGGGAGGAAGAGGACGTGAAGAACAGATAGAATACTACAACAATGGAGGAGTGTGTTTTGCCAGTCAAGACAGTTTAACAGCCTTCACACACGCCCTTGATATGGAAATGCGGGCTGAATGCTCGCGTCACTTTCCTGACACGGAGCATCGGAAGCATCCTCTCCAGGTCGAACAGAAGGTGTGCTGTTTCTGCAGAATCGGGGGGGTGGGATGGGATGGGGGGGAGGGGGGTCCTTGATCCTTCACTGCCTCCAATCCTCTAATCCTGACCTCGCTCCATGACTGGTTTCCCAGGACTTGTTCAGAAAGCCACCGACACAGTTGGGAAACTTTTCCAAGCGCCGCCCCGTTAGCTTCAGCTTGCTCCATAGGATTTGGTTCCAGTAAATGTAAAGGCCCCTTTTGTGTGCGCACGTATCATTCCGCCTCCCACTGTTTTCACGGTATCTGCTGACCTGCTTTTAACAGCTCGTCTGTCGAACCTGCAGACCAATCTGCTCCCGGCGAAGGATTCAGCTCCATCTGATTACTGTTACACCCAATTAGGTCTCCGTGGAGCTCGGGGGAATCCATTCTGCCAGCTGGATTTCAAAATTTCCTGCTGGGGTATTGAATCAAGCCTGGCGGCGGTGGAATTCGCCCGACCTCTGGTTTAACCCTCCCCGCCTAAGCCGGTCAATCTTCGTCTGTGACAGTACATTAGCCAAACTACTTGGACTGAAGACTTCCATTCCAGTCAGGAGGCTGTCAGGGAGGAGGCCAGGTGATTAAGATGGATGCGCGTGGCTGCGAAGAGCGCGCCCCCCTCCTGCTCCAGTCTGACAGGTGTCTATAACACGGCTCCCTCTACCTGGGAATTACACTAATCCAGACCGACAGGCAGGCGGAGAGGCAGCGGCGATGCTACGCCTGCTGGGCTGCGCCTGAGCGTTGCCAAGGTGATCAAACCAGCATAAATGCGCAGCGTGCGCCTGCCCGTTCCACGTGTAACATAAAAAGTGCCTTAAAATGAACCTTTCTCAAGGCTGGATCGATGGCTCATGGCAGATGCGCATAATTATTTCCTTTTTTTTATAAATAAACCATCTGCGCGCCACGCGGCCTGACCATGGATGGCCTGACCATGGATGGCCTGACCATGGATGGCCTGACCATGGATGGCCTGACCATGGATGCCGGGCTTGTTTGGCATCCATCTGGAAAAGTACACGCCACCTTTGGAACACAATGAAACGGGGGAAAGATGGGTTTGCTTGGTTCTACTCAAAAACCAAAGTTTGCCCTGCTCATTATTTAAGGCAGCGTTGCTAAAGGAGGTGCGGGATCAATAAAATTAATTACAGTGAGGTTTCTGTTGATGATAACACACCGCAAAGCGATCCTTAATTAATTATGGAGCTACAAATGCAACACTTCATCCTTCTCTCTGGAATGGATCCTTTCACCAATGAGCTCAAGGCTACCGTCACAAAAAGACCTTCACTAACCATCATTTCCTCCTCAAATCAGTTGGAGAGAAGTCAAATAAAATGGGCCCATGGCCACGTGACCCGTTCGGGTCAGAGGTGACCTCCTCACCTCTGTTTCCAGGAACCGCCGCAGGGCCCTCTTCTTCTTGATGCTTTTGCGGCGCACGTAAACGGCCACGCTGAGCGCCAGGATGACGATAATGAACAGGCCCCCGATGACGCCAGCTGCTATCAGCGGCGTCCTGCAGAGGAGAGAAACGACATTAACGTCGCTGAAACATTAGGAAAGACCGGCGACGCCTCCGAGACGGCGGATCCTCCAACCTGCTGCTACACCCATTTTTGTTTTTTTTATTTTTTATTGCGACCAAATACGACGCTGCGAATAAGAACGGAGGCAAATTTGGTATCGCGGCGGCTTTTTTCAGGCTGCGATAATGATGAGCTCCAGAAAGAGGGAATTTTACATTTACTGCAGCCGGATGCATCAAAAGAACAAAGGCGTCCTCGACTCTCCCAGAACAAAGGTGCTCGGCTTTTGCAGCTCTTTATAGAAATGTCTTATGTGCCGATGTAACCGAGCATAACGATGTACGCTAGTGCTGTAGCGACCTACGGGTGAACGAGGGCTTTGCTGCAGCCTCGATGGCAGCAGACTGTTGTTTTAAATAGAAAATGTTGGATTCTATGAATGATTCCTTTTTTAAAAAAAACTTTTATGCTAATGTAGCAGGGCGACTAATGTTATCGCTTCGTTATTTCCCTTCTTTTGTTCACCTCGGTCAGCTATTAAACAGGCTGATGTTTTTTTATTTTGCTATTTAGCAGCAAAGGGAAAAAAAGTGCTGGATTCATTTCCATTATTGTGTTTTCAAATAAGTCAGTGAGTCCATGTGAGCTTGGTTAGAGGGAATCTTTTGTACTTTTGCTGCAGAAGCTACAACCTGAACCATGTATTTGTCTTGTATCTGTGGGTTTAGCTGTTTACTGTGTTTCAGACCCGCATTTCTACCCACGCAGATACGTCAGAAAGAGAAACGGAACAGAATTGTCAGTATAGAGGCTTCATTTACGTGCTGGACTGAATGGCCACAGTGAAACTTGACTAAAAACGACTCGTGGGTCGCATCAGAAGGTGTGAACTAGAATGAACTGATCATGAATTCTCAATTCACAAACTTATATTTTCGGTTCCTATCCCGCTATTCCTGCGCTCGCCTTGCAAAATGTCCGTTCTTGTTCCTTTTTCCAAGACAACCACGTAGAAAATGACACCTGCTCGAAGCATTAAACTCTATCATTTAACAGAGCCGTTAGCAGCTAATGGAAGACTCGTGCACCACGCGGCTACGGTGGCAGGAATGTGCCGCGGCGTTCGCCGTATCGATTGCGATGAGGCGGAGGAAGATTTGAAATTTACAAAGAGGCTGCGGGTTTTTTTCGACATAATGAGATATACAGCCATGTGGTGAATAGTAATGCGAAGCTTTGCAGTCTAATGGTTGAGGGAGGGGAGACGGAAGGGGACAAACAAGCCTAGAAGAAGAACGGCATGAGGCGAAAAAAGAGAGATCACAAAGAACAAAGCAGAAGATGAGGAAAGGAACAAAGGAACAGGCAGCAGGACCGGCGCTCGCACTCCTCGGACCAGGGGAATGACTTAACTGAACTGTTCACTTCACATGGACCTAAAAACTTTGGTAACATGCTGAATCCAAATCTGTTCATCTCTTGAATTTGAAGTGTAAAGAGTCAAGTTGTGTCTAAAATGCACAACGTTCTATCTAAAAGGGGTCTGCAGGGGGTTGCAGAAAACAGGTCTGCAAAACAAAAGTTTAGATTGAAAGGTAAATACAACCCTGTGTCTTCCGGTTCATGCTATGTCGTGCTTAAGCTAACTAGGACGTGTGAAAGAGTTTATGTAGCTTATAAAGAATTTCAATCAAACATTCTTGGATCTTGTGTGCATCATTTTCCCCAACATCTTCCATTAAAAAACAAATCTTAACAACAATTACAAAGAAGAGTTAGATGATATCGTTGGGTAATAATCCCACATTCCGCGTTTCCATGGTGATGTCTTACCTGTCCATCATGCCAACACAATCTTGCAGTCTCGGCCCGACGCACCTGTGGGGGAGACGAGTTAGAGAGATCTTCCGTTAAATCGAAGGCAGGTTATGAGTAAATCTGGCGTCGCCTCTCTTCCATCGTCCTCATTGATGACAGTGGGAGCATCCAGGAATACTAGACTGATAGTTTCTGTCCTGCACTTCATTTACAATTATTAAGAAGATTGTTGGGAATTATCTAGCTTGATTAGCCACAGTGTCAGCAAATGAACACAAGGAAGTTAATGTTTTATGTTATATTTTATGTACAATGTCTCATGGTACTGGCCTATATGCTATGCTATGCTATGCTATAGTAGTTACTGTTGAAAGATGAAAAAGTTGTGTGTTTGGTTTATGACCTCTCTTCATTAATGTGTGTTTTGGGTGTGTTCCAAGGTTTCCCCAGTAGGAGCTGCTTGCCGCATCATTATTGACTCTGTGTCAATCCCGCCAATCAATCAATCAATGGCCATCAATCGATTCTCTTGACATTTCATGGACCATTTTTGATTCTCAGGATGACAAAGTGCTCGTTTTTTTTTTTTTCTAATATCAGACAATTCCGTTTTCAAGGGACAGTTGGCAATCCCAGCTCCATGAATGAAGGGGGCTGAAGAGCCGAATGCTAACAGGATAGCCGCCGTTGATCGCTGTTCTAGCTCGTATCGCAAACAAATGGGGGAGCAAATCAGCAGCGCATCGGATCTTCAAATTTAAATCAGATGACATTTGCAGCCTCTCCAACGTCGCTTTGTTGTCAATTACATGCTGCGCCAACAGCTAATTAGGGAGCGCAGTTTGACGTACGTGAGCCTGATGAGCACAGAAACTGGTTGTAGCCCTCTGGGCTGATCGCTGCCGTACCATCATATCAAAAGAGGTATTTGTAGTTTATACAACCCCTGCGTGTCTGCAAGGGGGATTTTGTGATCTGTGCCTTGGCTTTATTTACCGTCCAGTCTCAAATAGTCGGCAGTCAGTATCAGGAAAAGCATGACGGAAACGTCGCCGCGGCGATGATGGATGAAGCGAGCCCGCCACTGTGCCTGTTTGGTGAAAGCTGGCGTGAGAAGATTTAGCAGCTCTCATCTATCTTCTTTTCAGTGTCAGCTGGTTTATTTCAAATCCATTTTGTTGCACCTTCTACGTCTCACGCCTCCATCAGGCGGGCGCTTCTGTGGCTGTAACCGAGACTTAAAGTGGCGCTGCAGTAAAACAAAAGCACCCCAACTTGGATCACAGCTCCAGCTTGACTGGTTGCTCAAGTTTACTCCCGAATACTAAGAAACAGTCGCTTGGTATGGTTTAAATTTCAGCCTTATTTACATTTTCTTGAGTTGTAAAATGCTAATCCAGAGCGACCCAAACTAGCTTCTACAGTCATTATTTGTTTTCAATAAAACTTCTGAAGGTGTGATTTCCAATGATTCCAAAACGCTGCTCTCTGATTTGGTGAGTATCTGTCAACTGATTCACTTCCTGATGTCTCTCTTCCTCTCAGGCATCACAGTTTGCAATATTTCCTCCTCGTTGCCCTTATCTTACTTTTTGTTTGTAGTCTAAAACCCCTCCATCTCCTGATTCATATCTTCCCCTGAGCTTCTGTCCCTTCATTCTGAACTCGTCTGTGCTCTGAACGGCCTCGTGGGTCAAAGTCTCCTGCAGCCACCGAAGGGACACCAGAAACCAGCCCGGTTGCACCAAACAGCACACGCACAAACGCTGCCTGTCATTTTTTGGTGTTTGAACACAGCATTTCAACAGGGCAGAACAGATCAGTGGGTGATGGCACCTGTGCGTGTGCTAGCCCCATGCTAGCCACGTGATTACCTGCCTGATGCTACTTGACTAGCTTCAAAGTGTCGATCCTCTCAATGCAAATGCGAATATTTCATAAAACACGCACTTATGTTGTGTAATGCCTTTTACAAGATGGGATATGTGATCCATGGGGACGGGATCAAAAGAAAGCCGCAGCAAAGTCTCTGTGTGCTGCAACATTTTCACTGGTTAAAAGCATCACCCAGAGGTCGCTTCAGGATGATGAAGCCAAGCAAACACTTGAAAGGTCTCCACTAATTTTGATACACAGGCACACATCTCTGTGACGCGAAAGCCCTCCACTTACCCCTGGGTGCAGTTGGCGTGGCATGGATGACACTCGTTGTTGGCCTTGGCGTACTTGAAGATGAAACTGTTGGCGCCCTGCAGCCCGTCGGGGCATTTCTCCACACAGTTCGGTCCATCTTTGAAGTGACGACATTTCACACATTGGTCTGGGCCCTGAGAGAAGGATGGAGGGGAGGAGGAGGAGGACGGGGAGTGAGTGAAGCCAAAGAGGTGGAGGGCGGGGTATAGCAGTTAGCAAGATGCAAGGGGTTAGCACAGACAGAGAGAGGTGCATGATGGGAAAAGAGGGGTGAGTGGGGGAAACAAAGTGAAACGGGATTCAAAGAAAAGCCGAGTCGCAGAGGCACAGAATCAAATTCAAACTTGCTGAAATGTGTCAATTTGCTGAGTGGGAAGAGCTAAAACAGAGCTGCGTGATGGATATCCCGCTGGGGGAACCTGCCGAGAGCCTCGCGTGTGGCGGCCTGTTAAAATCGGCAAAACGCGAAAGGAATCGGGTCAAAGCGCAGCGGCTGCAGCAGTAAAACAGAGGACCGCGCGCGTAGGCGTCTCAGTGCGTGAGACAGAGACGAGGACGGGAGTCGATGATCAACAAGTCGGAGTTTCTGTTAATGCGCACGAGCCTCCCGTGATCCAAATGTGGTGTAGAAAGGATTGGTTTCCTTCACCCTGTTGCTGAGCGCAGCCGCAGCGAGGTGATGGACGGACGCTCAGCCTGGCGCATTCAGACGCACGCTCCATCAATAAACATTATTTTCATTTTGCATGGCCGTGCGTGTCTCTGGGCAGCGCGGCATACAGATGTCAAAACGCATTCAAGCGTGTCCACGCACACCGTGTGCATGTGTATTCCGGGTGCGGGAGCGCCCGTGGGTGATTGACTCCGGTGTTATTTACTGGTCAACTGTGACCAGCATCTCAACGCGCTGACGCCGCGGCGCATCCTTGAGGAGCTCCTCTCTCACTCCTCCTGCCTGTCTCTCGCTCTCCGTCTCTGGAGATCATTAAAGGTTACTCACGCAATTTGCAAATTGCATTGAAAAAAAAGGAAAAAAGATCATGCAGCACTTTAAGTCCGACTGTGAAAGTGCCAATCATACAGTGGGTACAGAAAGGATTCAGACCCTCATGAATCTTTCCCTGTTTCTGATGAAGCTTCATGTCAAAATCAAAAGAATTCGTTTTTTACCTCATCAGGCTGCGCTCGGTACCCCACCAGGCCAGCCCGAACCCAGAATTTAAGAATATTAAGTAATTTAAAAAAAAATCAAAAGCAAAACATCACATGCACGCAGGTGTTCAGAGTCTGGTATTCAGGTGCCGTCCATTTCGTTCGTTCAGCTCTGAGATGGTTCTCCATCTTCATCAAAGTCCATCTATGTTGGCTTAAATGGATCGGACCTGATTTAAGGCACACGCCTGTCTAAATAATGTTGTACAGCTTGTAGTCAGTTATCATGTGAGAGAGGTTTGGGTCAGCCAGGACTCTTCCTCCAGCTGGAATGAACAGTCGGAGGAGGAGAGTGCTGGTCTGAGAGGTTAGTATGAGCCCAAAGATCATTCTGACTGAGCTCAACAACCAGAAACTGGGCTCTATGGCAGAGTGGACCAACGGCACCCGAATGACTGACATGAGTTTGAACACGTTGGGACTTCCAGACCTCACATGTACCAACATTTACACCCTCTAACAGACCCCAGCTTAGCTTCTTCAGCTCCACTGAACAAGATGGTGCGTTTCTAGATGGGACATGTGGCGGGAGGTTCTCACCTGGCCGAGACACGTCAGGGCGTTTCCATCCATCCTCTCGCACTGGCTGTCACACTCCAAACACACGGATCCATTGGCAAACTCACGCGCTTCCCTGGAAGAGACAGACCGGGAGTGTTTCCACTTTGGATTAGTAATGTGGAGTCTTCGGGCAGAAGGAGCTCCACCTACAGAAACCTCCAACAAAGAGGCTCAGGCTTCTCTGAGGGCACCTGGTCACGTTAAACCCTTAAAATATGAACTGAGGAGGATCACAACTAAAATAAAAACTTGAAAAGTCAGAGGAAATGAGAGGAATGAATGGATGAAGAACCATGGGGTGCGGCGAGCTTTGGGCCGACTCCACGGGCGCGCAGGTGTATGTGTCCGTGACTCTGCGTGTTCTTGTGTGTGTCAGAGCCGTATATTCCTCCTGGCCTCTCTGCGAGCAGAGGACGGCTGCTGTCAATAAAAGCTGCTGCCGATAAAACCACTTTTCACATCAGAAGGATCGATGAGGCCAACAGGCAGGACAAACATCCTCCGCGGAGGCTTTGCCCCGGTGCAAATCCGGTAACGAGAGTGACTCTGTGTGTCCGTCTGCTTCCACTCCGTAGGCTGCCTGGCTAGAAATGTGGGCGGGGACTTTGCTTCGTGACCACCGGTGGACTGATGCTGTCAGAAATTACTCTGCATTTGCATGGGTTGAATATTGATCGGACGAATCTCTAAGCACTTCTAAAGGCTGCAAATAAAGCCGCTTTAGAGTGCAAACTCATCAAAGGGCAGGAAAAGTGTGGAGGAGGAGGGTGTTCCCACACGTTCCTGGTCCACAGCCTTCATGTCAAAGCATCTTTTTTGAATGGGCCTCGTGGTTCTTTCCATTCACAGTGGTTCATCTCAAAGATCCAGACACAGAATCCCTCTACTGATCTACTCACTGGCTTCCTCCTTACATTCATCACCAGTCTTTTATTCCCAGTTTCAAAATAAATTAGATTTCTCTCCTGGAAACTCCGTCCAGGGGACTCCTTTAGAAAAGGAAGCAGGCAGAGGAGAGACAGCTCTTTTGTTGGTTGAGAGGGGTAAAAAAACATACATGGAAGAGAATGGGTGAGAGACAAAGGCCTCAGCAGTAGCGCTCTCTGGGGTCATTTCTATTCCTTTAAAGCGGTTTCATCCTGATTGCCTCCCCATCGCAGCTGGAGGGGTGTTCCCAGATCCCACTGGAGAACAGTCTGCTGGGATTAGCCTTGTTTCAGTAGGATTGTGGGCGCTTCAGACCTCCAAACCTCGAACCAAATGCGGAACGGCCGACCCCCTGGTACAACGTTGTAATTAAAGACTTTAACTGCCTTCCTAATCCGCTTCCTCACCCCTCCCCAAACCCCCGTTAACCGCCATCTTAGATGCTTCCTTCCCTCTCACTCCAATGCTCCTCCTTTGTTTTATTCAACAGACGGAGGAACTAAAGGGAATTAGCGCCTTCCCTCATTAAGAATGGAGGCATACGAGGGCCAGCCGAAGGATCTTTGCGTTTAATGAGCTAACGCTAAATTCTGTGGAGAAGCAGAATAATCAACAGCAACAGGAAAACTGCCAGCAGGTAAAACACTGATCAATATTGCTGGGAGACACCGAGTTCCATCATGC
This sequence comes from Takifugu rubripes, assembly GCF_901000725.2. Classification (NCBI taxonomy): domain Eukaryota; kingdom Metazoa; phylum Chordata; class Actinopteri; order Tetraodontiformes; family Tetraodontidae; genus Takifugu; species Takifugu rubripes. Next base: position 7,334,340 of record NC_042292.1, on the reverse strand, counting down.
CTGCATACTGTAATGCAAAAAAAGATAAACGTTTTTAATTTCACTTTTCAAAGTTGGATGAGTTGACAATAATCAGTACCTGCAAGTAAAATTAGGAGAGCGTGGAGAGTGTGGAAACCTTTACTTGTGGTTTATATAGTTGTAGCTATGCTTTTCCACATGCAATATGCATGTCAAGTGCATTGATGTGTGATGAAGTCCCAGGTCGTCTGACTGGTGATAGTGATGATTCTGAACTCACCACCTTTCTGCAAAAGTTCACATTATCAAAGGTGCCGAATATCAATCCTACGGCTGTTTTTTGTTTCTTTTTTAAGTGTGAAGATTTAACAGGAGCATCTGGAGGCAAAGGGAGGCCTGGTTTAGCTGAACACACAGCTCCTATGGATCTTCAATGCAAGTTGAGGATATGAAATGTTGTCAGATGAACAGCTAAAGTATTAGCTTCAGGGATTAGATTTCTAACAGAAGACCAGCCAATGGCCTACTTTTCCAGATCAGGCCTGGAATTTAAACACGGCTCACAGGTAATGAGCAACAAAACTTTTTTTTTCTTGAATTGCATCATTAGACCCCTATAATGAGCTACAGGATAATGAACAATTGCCTACAAACCTGTACGAGGGAAATTTGGGAAAAATTGCGAGGCCAACACTTCAATAACAGCGATGTGTCATCTGTCAAGTATATATTTGGCTCTGGGACTCAGCCAATAGTGGCTTTTTACAGCAGGTAACCTTTAAATTCTGCCTGTTTTACAGTAAGACCTGAGCCTGCTGAATGCTAATGCATCACAGCGACGGGCTGTAGCTACAGTGCAGGAAGCCAGCACGATTCAGCTAGCGCCTGCTCATGCCTCTTCCTCAGCAGTCTTCTTCAAAGCGCTCGCTGTGAGCTGTTTTTCCCGGCAACTTCAAAGCTTCCCTCCTACAAACTGCGCTGGGAAAAGACCGGCAATAAGTCAATATGACCGAGGGTTTTCCTCGCTCGTGACCCCTCTCTGGCACACGCGCGTGCACTCTCTCCTCTCTGGGGAAAAAAAGCGTGGCCTTGGCATCACGGCTCAAAAAAGTCCTATTTATGCTTTGGCGGGCTCTTTTTCCCGAGTTGTCGTTGACAACATCTCGTCATTCATTCAGAAGCAGCACCAAAGCCTCGGTGATGAAGTGTGGGCAGGTCGGTGGTGATCTGTTTGATGTGCTTCTGAAGCAATGACCAGAATGCAATTACTCCCACTGAGCTTACAACAGTCACCAGTCCATCACAAGAGCGAGCCATCTCCAAGCTCAGAGCAATAAGCAGTCCAATCTGACAGCCCAAACTGGCAATTTACAATCAAACACTTAATTATAACAATATAGTTTAATTGATTTTCGATGATGGGTAACATTTTCTACTCTCTGCTCCTTTAATGTTCAGGCCTTCCTGTTTAAATTCCTGGTTCTGCTTATTACATTTTTGCTAAATGGTTATTGGGCTGTCATGTTAGAGAGCCCCTGAGAACAGCACGACTTCATTCTAGCACATGAAAATTGTATAAATTGATTGTAGTTCATGAGAAATGTCTCAAAATTGTTTTACAAACAATTTACTGGCCATAGCGGGATGTGAGAAGGGCAGACTGGCTAATTTGCATGTTAAATCTAAAATTGTTGAGAATACAAATCTCCGTATATTATGGGCCAAAATGTTCTAGTAGGAAAAAGAAATTCCATTATTTTTGAGTCTGTCCACAAAACGCAGGACATAATTAGATCCTCTGGCAAAATAAACAAATGTCATTTCTTATTTTGGCTCATTTGTGACTTTAAATTTGTGCCAGTTGATTTGAGGCTAACTGTCAGCGTCGTTCCTCGATTGTACACACAGGAAACGTTTGTGGGACGGACCACTCACCGTTCAAAAAGGTTGCAGGACTCAACACAGGAGCGACCCCGCTTAAAATAGCGACAGGAGAGACACTGGTCTGGCCCCGGACCCCAGCACCCTTCCTCTGAACACATCCGATCACACACCATTTGAAGCTGACCTGTGAACAACACGACACACACTGATCAACATTACGGAAGTGTTGTGCGGTCAGCCAGTAAAAGTGTGTGTGCAAACAGCCGTGTTGCCATATATCCGGGCTGACGAGCTGTGTGAGCAAACATCGGTATTCCCCACACCACCCCTAGCAGAACTCTGAGCCCCGTTTCCAGTTGAACCCACAACAATCAATATTCTTCATTGGGCTCAGCATGTCCTCCATCCGGTGAGTGACAACCACGTCCCCGGGAGTGTCACCCGGCAGGGGCCTGAGCCCTTTGTCAACAGCCGAGCAGTCAATGCCAGACGGAGGAGGGAGTCTAATGAAGAGGCCTGTGTAAGACCCTATCTATCGATTTTGAACACGCCGACACACAACACTCATTAACTGGCTAACGATATCAACAGCAGTCTGGTCGGCTCAAAAAAACTGCCGCCGCTCGCGTCTTTGTTCTCCAGTCGACAAAGACGGGGCAAATCACCGACAAAACTGCCTGGCCATGATGAGGGGCCAATAGAGCAAAGCAGATCAAAGGTCAAACTGATGGATTCCTGGAATCACAGCACCATCTCCGATGATACACAACACTGGTCCTGATATTCAGTTTTCACATGAAAGGCGAAACAGCTGGATTGAAATTACAAAAGAAAACTGTAGCTAATGCATCACTTTACGCAGCAAATCAAAGTTCACACTGACTTCCAGTGCCCTCCCGTAGCTGTCCTGGGGCCCTGTATCTCCGCCTCTATTGGAAAACCCAGAGGTTATTCATCTAATTGCTTGGGGCATGTTTCTTCTGTTGGTCCCTTCATCCCATTCTGGAATGGAATTCTTTTTTTTTGACACATTTCTAAGTTTCCGATAACTTTTGCTGACCGGATCTGTAACCATAGTGGAAACATCAATTTTTCATCCATATCCCAGGTATTTTTTGTAGATTTAGTGATAATAGAGAAATGAAAACCTAGAAAGGCAATCGGTTAGGTTTTGGCTAAAATTCCCCAACTCTGAGTTGGATTTACTTACTGCATTCCTTCGGATCACGGTTGTTACCGATGAGGACTTTCTGGTTTGATGTCCTAAAGAGCGAAGTCCAGTTTACGGTGTTGTAGAAGCACAAGCCGCTGTTGTTGAAAATGTACACGTTCCCGGCACTGATTTCGTCCAGCGACTGGAACTTGAATGAAGAGATCCAGCGTTGCTTCAGAATCAGCAGCGAGATACCGCTAATGCTGGAGAAGAAAAAGATGAGATCGTGACAAGAGAAAAGGGCGAAGTAGGGCAGAGAAGGAAGGGGTTGGGAAAGGAAGAGGAGGTCAGGAAATGGGCAAGAATCAGGGAGACAAAGGGGGAGAACTACATGAAGAATTTCAAACAGAAATGGGGAAATGTGGGACAGAGAGAACAAAAGGCTGAAAAAAGAGGACATGAAGGTTGTGGGATGAAGCTTTGCTGAGTTATCGGTTCATCACTGGCATTTAGAAAATAAGGTTTGATGTCCTTCGACTAGCTGCTAACAGAGATCCAGCGCTTGTAAGTGAACAGAGAATCTGTCATCAAAACGAGGCCAATCAAAGCTGCACAAACTTTCTCTCTATCTCTGTTCTGAAAAACACAAGCCAGAGCATTATTAGCTGTAACAGAAGTGGAACATGTATGGAAAAAAGAGGAAAGATCCCAATATTTGTTGGATCATCTGCATATAGTAAGGGGATTGGTCAGCATATGTTTACGTGTAAAGTTGAAGAAATTCGATGTGATTGGGTTTCATCACAACTCACCTATAAAGGGACCGACCTCCAATCGTTGCCAGGTTGGAAAAAACAGCCAGATCTGTCATGTTCTGTGGCCAGGCCTGAATGTTCAGATAACCTAAAGAGGTTTCATCCAGACACAATGTGTACATTACAGCTTGATTGTATTCTTCTTTTTTTCCGTGAGGACCAGAATTAGATTAGATTAAAGTGCACTTGTAGGGATAGAATAGTCCCATTTACCGTGATAATAACCAATCTGCTCCTGAAGAAAGCTGAGAGCTGCCACATCCATACTTACAATCTGCTAAAGACATTTTCTGGTCCCACATTAACGAAATGCTAAATAATCCCTTATCACCAAACAAATTTAGAATTCACCAGACTAGCTGCAGTTAGCCACTGTTGTAATGCCGGACGTGTCTTCACATTCAGATTTTTGTCACTCGCCAAGTGGTCAAAGCTAGTTAACAAACTTGAGGCAATTGACTTTATCGTTAGTGTAGAATATTCAAGACTAATGGTCGTAGGTTCACATGGTGATTGATTCCTGAGGTCTAGAGACCCTGAAACAAGTTGATTCAAAGGCTGAGATGGTGAGTCCAAAGCAGTTTTAATCAGGCAGAAAGAAAAAACCTTCAAAACCAAAGCATGATCACTCAAACAGATGAACAGCAAACACGTAAACAAGGACAATGGCTTTAAAAGTCCTTCTACCTTTGCTCACAAATGTGCGCAATCATTTTATTTCACCAAGAAAATAGACTGATTTAAAAAAAAAACATACCTAAAAGAAAATTCCTCAAGTAGGAGCACGTTCATGAGGGATAATGTATGCTAATTTAAAAAAATGGATTTAATATTCTGCGCAGTCTGTCCGATTGCACATGCCCTTAATGATAGATTATATCCAATCTGGATCTGTGGGAATGATATTAAGGGGACAGAGCAGGAAATGGCTGGGAACGAACAGCCATTGCTCTCTCATTGCTGAGGTTTTCATGATGAAAATGCAACCTCACCCCATTAGCCGTTTGGCTTAACGGTGTGTGGCACTTTAATAGGACAAAAGAGGTTTGGAGATGAAGGGTTGTTTATCCCAGAAGGCCTGTAATAGTCACTAAATAAATACACACACAGGATCGGCATAAAAGACGCTTTTCTTCATTTAGGTGTTTTAAAGGAGACGCCACCTCACCTGTAATCTCTCTCACAGTGCGGAACACGTTCAGGCGCTCTGGGTCCAGGGGTCCGATATTGTGATACATGTCCCTGGTTTCAAATACACACAGTTGAGACAAACAGGAAATTGAATAACATCTTCGAGCAAGTTCATAAAATATGTCCTCAGGGACTGACAGTGTGTGGCTGAAGGCAGCGTGGAGAAAGACCAGGTTAGCCAGTGGAACGATGCCAGACGGTGATTTACCCACGCTAAATTTCCCCCAGACCCTCGCCGTCACTCACCCTTTAATTCCAGTGATGAGGAAAATCAGGTTGCCGTTGATTTTGGTGCAGTTGACGAATTTGTCAATGTTGCTTGCGTCCACCGTCTGAGCTGTCTGCAGGCTGCCCGTCCCGATGCCGTCGCACACTGGCGGAATAAGTGCTAATGTTATTATCTAAACAGCTAACTTGCATATTCAAAGTGACCTTGTGGGGCAGAAACTGAGAAGAGCCATTCGTCACTTTCAGTATTTGTCCTCTCGTATAAAAAAAATATAGCCATTCTGTGGGTGCCTAGGCGAGGCCGCGGCCCTCCTTCATGCACTGGGGTTCTCTTGATGAAAGCACGGGCCAATCCACAGCCATTCCTCTCTATAATGAATTCATTACATCTGCATTAATTAAAGCAGCGCTCTAATGTGAGCCAAGTCTTTCTGACATAGGCAGAGGGTATGATGAATAAGGCTTGCATTAAGTGGCGTAACCAGTATTTGATGGTGATTTATACCAGCCAATTCCATATCTGAAATGTTAATTTGTTATCATTTCCCACAGTTCCTTGGGCTATCCCTCATTAACCCCTCCCCACTGCGTGACGGTGTAATCAAGAGATTAACCAATCAATGGATGCCAGAGCCCGTACGTGGAGCCGGATGGAAAACACGTAACGTCCCGCAAGAAGGGTGGATCGGTTCCCTTTGTGGGAGCCGTGTGATGAAGAAGTTCATACTCTGCACTGAGGATGTAACATTTAAATTAGAGAAGTCTTCCAAGAACCATTTTCAGTTGATAAACACCTGCCGGGGTCCAACACACGCCCTTTGGTTTGCACTATTTGTGGTGTCCAACCTCCGATATGCAGCGAGTTAACGCCGGATGGCGTTGGCAGCAGTGGTAAGAGAAAAGTGCAAAGGAATAATTTAAACAAATGTGCAATAATGGAACATAAGTAACAGGCGGAGGGCACGTTTTATGCAAGAGGAAACTTGGTTCGGGGGAAAGCTTATTCAGGGATATGGAGGATGGAAGCAGCATTGTTGGACTTTTAACCCGTTAACATCCTCACAGCCTCTTCAGTTTTTAACCCACAGAAATTTCTGCTGAATTCCGGGTTTTTAAAGACAAAAAAAAGGGCACTTCCCAGGTCAAAGAGCCGTAGCTCACATGATGCACCCACTTTGATCAGAACCGGCCCAGCGAGTCACTCAAAGTGTGACGCGCCCCATGTCTCAGATTTGTAGACAGGAAGTGTTTGCATGCAGCTAACAATAAAAAAACGGCACCTTTGGGGCAGATGTCCGTGCACGGAATGCACATCTTGATGCGGTTCTCCTCCACTTCCATCTTGTTGCTGGGACAAGCTCTGACGCAGGAGCTGTGGTCCACCACGAAATTATCTGACAGCGACACGCACATAAACAAAAGCGGCGTTAGCTTCCGTCTGATTACTTCAGGTGTTTGCATCGCACCTCATCTTTCCAACGACATAATCATGTTTGTATAATGATCAAAGCTAATGGTCCAGGGCTTTATTTCACAGCCGATAAAATGAATCAAATTAGACCTCGATCACACCGGCAGAAAAATGTGTGCGTTCATTTAGTAAACAAGTGGAAATTGATTATCAAATTCCTTTTTTTCAGCTGCCAGAAGCATAAAAACAGCTGGTGACACAACTTCATCAACTAGACATAATGTTTTGGTAATTTATCCAAATGATAAATTGCAATAATCGTCAGGTGTCTGATTTCATAGACGACAAATGCTGCTATAATTGACACGAGTTCAGACAATAATCTTGAATTATTGACTCGATAATGAACACATCTGTTCTTGTCGGATGGTTTTACAGGAGACTGACAGTTTTCCTACACTTTAAGGGACTTACGTGGGCATTTCTTGACACAAAACGCGCCGTACGTGTACTTGGCTCTGGAGTTGTGCTCCAGCTGAAAAGACGTTGGGTTGTACACAAACGGCTGAGGGCACTGGGTCACGCACGCCCCGCTGTCGTTGAAATTGGTGCACGCCTGCGGAGAAAGCACATGACCCTGGTCAGCCGAGGACGGCGAGCAAACCACCAGATGCCGGCGGAGGTGTCATTTTCTTGCTGTTCGCCCGGAGGGAGTTTCATTTCGGTGACATTTTGGACGGTGCGGCTGTCCCTCATCTCTCTGAACACCAAATGGGAGAAAAATTGGACCACTGATCCAGAGCAATGATGTAAACGGCAAATGTTTTCCCATAAACCTCTTAAGTGTTTTGTGGAGACACAGGCTGTGACGGCAGTAATTGAATTGGACGAGCCTTTGCGTGAATTACTACTACAATATTCCAGTTGTGGGGGTGGGGGGGTCACAAGTGTGTGTGTGGAGAGTGGTTGATAAAAGGGACACTAATTGGAACACCGAATCAACAAATTGGACAACAGTGTTTTACAGCCCCGTAAAACGATCAACCGGCAAACAAAGCGGAACAATTTCAGGGAAAAGATGAGAAACAGACACTGCACAAAAGAGGGGGAGGTCCATGAGACACCGAGGCAGGGGCCTGGTCCTGAAACATGAGACAATGAGGGAGATATATAAAGAGGCTGGGTGCAGCTCGACGTACGAAGCAGTCGGTGTCCTTGGGGCCGGAGCAGCCGCCGGCGCACTCCCGATGGCAGCAGTTGCTCACGTAAGGCCCAAAACATCGACCGTCACACTGCTCTGCACACACGGTCTTTGTCACTGTGAGAGGAAAAAGAGCAAGAAAAGAGTTTCAAGGACTGACACACAAAGACAGCCAACACTGCCAGCATCCTCATGGAAGTGCATTTGAACAGAAGCCAGATTGAATCCACATTTATTCACAACTTTCTGAGCTCTGAGGAGCATTTTCAGTATTTTCTGTGACTGTGAATGGTAATATATGACTGAACTTGCTGTTATCAACAGTAAAGCGATGCATTAAAGTTGCTTTAACACTTGTTTTAAAGAACAGCCTCCCACACAGGGTGCAGCCACAGATCCACCAAACAGCCAGTCAGCAGGAGCATGAGATGGAGGCAGTAAAACTGCTGCGTTCACACTCATCTGTGCTGGAACATTATGATACAGCAGAGAGAACTATGAAAAACATGGTGCAGAATATTAATCTGAGTGGCAAAAATGAAAAAAAAAACATACAATCTAACACTTTTAGCAGCAAATATCATGAAACAGCCACATATCTAACAACAACAATAAACTGCTTGTAATAATAATAATAATAATAATAATAATAATAATAATAATAATAATAATGTTCTGGCTCGGGACAGATTAAAGCAGATTATATCTTATTCTAAAGCAGCTTTGCTGTATTTAGTCTACATATTTTCACCAATCGCTTCTAGAAGGGTTCACATTAATAACTCAGACCAAATATCATCACATCAAACTGGTTCAGAGGTTTTAATGTTTGTCGATACTAATTATTGTGAGGAAAACTGTTGACATGGAAAGTTTAATGTTTGCCCAGGCCAACAATGGGACATAACGTTGACTCATTATTTGGTTTTCTTGGTGCATTGAGAGGATTTAGGAAGTGGCTGGAGTAGTTAGTATAAAAAGCAGCAACAAGACTTTGTTATATCAGAACCACAGTACAAAATTGATCTCCACTGCTTTCCATGTGTAAAATGATTTATAGAAATGAACCTCATGTGTTGTTTTTCCCATTTTAGCATAAAAAGCCAATGAAAAATTGCAACCTCGAAGCACTAACAGTGACAGATCTGAAGTGACATTTTATTCTTGTCGAGGTTGTTTTAAGCCGATGCTAACTGCTTAAACATGGCACTTTGGAAAGAGTTCTGTCTTTTTAACACTCCTTTGCTTTTGTATTCTAGCACTGGATGCAAACAACACATTAGCTGCCTTATAAATATTTTAAATAGTACTTCCTCAAGTAAACACGTTTGTCTGCAGGTAAAACCTACATTGTGGTAGCACCTAGCAGGCTGAAAAATCCCCTTCAGCAAAAGTAAGAAGCTGGTATTAATATTCCAGTAGAAATTAGTCTAGTGATGCCCCGGTAGACGCAATCAGTTAGCCACTGAGGCTCTGTAAATTGCACAAATACTCACAGGTTTGGCACTGGTCTTCCTGGTGCCCCCAGCAACGTCCGTTACATGAGCGATGGCAGCGTCGGCCTGCAACACACAACACACACATGGGGCTTGTGCATCAGGCAACTTTTTGTCAAACTTTGGATAGAGTTGAGACACGCCCACACCCTGGAAGCTCCCCCGGCCCATGACAGTGACTGATCTGTCGAATCTCCTCCGCTTATTTGAAAATAGTCCCCAAGCCACTGCCGCGCCTTCTGGCCTGTAGGAAACACCCAATGAAAGACAGCCCTCAACCCCCTTCTGTCAAACGGGACCCGGCAGCGCAGCCTCCATCGAGCGGTGGCCCATCATCAAGACTTAATCGACTCTGGGTTAATTACACAGTGAAGGGAACAGCGTGGCACACTGTCACCCGGGCCATCCAGCCACTCCCACTGTGGGGTTGTTAATGTTAAATACTAACCACAGCACGCTAAAGACCCCTCATTTAGCAGCCTCAACTCCCACACTCTCTCTTGTCATTTTTCGGCCCACCTCTTCGGTTCTTTGTAGCTTTTCCTCCTCCACCACCAGCATTTGCCATCTAATCAACAAAATAGGAACTTGTGCAAGTATTTTGTTTTAAAGGGTCTTATTAGAGTGAAAAAACAAGCACCGCATGCTGTCTATTTCCCAGTAGATGTCCCCAGGCTATGCAGATGCTGAAAGGTCATTCTGCCTTTTCATCAAACAATCCCTTTTCCCAGTACACAGCACCTCAGCTGTCCCCACTGTTGGCTCTGTTTTCCCTGCCACTCTCCTAAAAAGTAAGAGGTTTGTACATTAAATATTTTGATTGTATCTGTCTTAAACAGCTAGTTTTAACATTGCATGTCTGCCATTTAGCCACAGCTAGAGAGCAAAGAGATTGTGGGGGACCACAACTTGGGTGGGCATCATAGAGGGGGTCAACCTTAAACCAGATGTCAGACAATTACAATATGGAGGTTCGCACATTGATCTAACACCATGTGATTTAGCCTACATGTGACAGAGGGAGAGAATGGACAGAGGGAAAGGCCACAACCAATGCTGGTATGGGGGAACATGTGTTTGCCAGCGTCACTCTGGAGTTAGCAGCATGCAGTTTTCAGGTTTATAGTGCTGACAAGAATCAAGATGGATGGGGAACCATCAGTCCCTCACTCTGTACAAAACTGAAATAAGACCATCCCCAATGTGAGCCTCGCTCTTCACCGGCTCTTTGCCCTTAACTCTGTACTTTTATGTACTGAGAATATTGGGAATACATCAAATTTTGTGGACCACTGGCACTGCTGGCTCCGGGAAAATGCATGGATGAGGCTTTAATGGGAATATTTGGCACATGTAGGGCAATAAATGAAAACCAACAGATTATCGGATGGATTGTTAATGTCCTCACGTGCTAATGCTGATGTAGAAAACATGGATACAATATGATGTCATCTGCAAAATAATGTATCTGCGAGTCAATAATCTTAGTGGAAAGAATAATTCATGGCTAACTCTAGGCATTGGCTGGCATGTTGGGGTGGGGGTCGTGTGGTTATACTCACACCCAGGGTTACTGCTGTTGGACGATACCACCAGGAGTTCCGCAAGGGGGTTTTTGATGATGTCCTGCCAGTGGATGGTGTCGGCATGGCACAAGAATTTGTTCTGGTCGACCAGGACGCCACCGTTCAGAATTTCTGCAGAGGCAGGAAAAATAAAAAAGGATAAAACAGAGAGAGATGGCATTACAGAGAGGATATACGGCACATGTACGCCATGCCAGGAAATCAATACTCCAAGGTTAACTCCCACCCTTTGTCTGGAAGAACTGCACCGCGTGAGATGTTCCCTCAGGTGCATCTGAGCATGAAGATAAATGATATTGACAAATGCACACAGTAATTCAATCTCTGATCCAATGACAATGATATTCCATAAAGAAGAGCTCCAAAGGAAATAAGTAAATGGATTTAGCTTTGTCAACCAAAGGAGCCTTGCTTCTGAAAGGAACCCTAAACTGGACACCACTCAGATTTTGTAATTATGCTCAGAGGATTTAATTATTCCATTTGGTCTCAGTTAGATGTAATTAATGAAGTGGAATGTTGCTGGAAGATAGCAGATCCTTATTGAGTTGACTAAACCAGTAATACTGAACTGGGCCAGAGGGACAACCTCACATGGCTGTTCCAGAGAAGGCCACGCTATAGGGTTGGCTCGCAGGGTGAAATATTGTTCCGCTTTTTGTTTTCTCCTAAAATTATGAAAGAGAGTACTCGGCCCTCTTATTCTACTCTGCACCCTCCATCATAACACAAGCAGACCATAGGAAAACGCAGCGATTCTCCATTTAGCATTCGCTACACAGCAGAAGTCTGGTTCTTTTCAAGGACTGGTGTCCTCAGCAGATGCTTCCACAACAGAGTATGATAATAAATTCTAATCCCTCTTCCCAGTTGCTAATCCAGGTTTTGGATATGGACACAGCGATGCGGTAATCCCCCCGCCCGAGTCGTGACCTGTGACGGGACGGAAACAAGTCCGTTTCTCCTCTTCTCTGGGATTTAGACTCTATTATTTAACCTAGTTGAAGGATTTAGATGCAATCACCTCGTCTGGGTTTTCCTTTGAATATCAAGCCCTTGCATGAACGTACTTGTCACAATAAATGAAATTTAATCGAAAAAGAAGTAACAATGTGGTTCACGTCGGGGCTGGATTATCTGAAGGTAAAGGAGGGTATTATCTCCCCGGGCAGATTATTAACGGCGCATGAGTTATGTGGACGATTCAGCGGCTGAGAGGCGCGCTCAGGAAGCTAATCATTACTATCCGACACCCTGATTAAGGAAGTGGGCCTTGGTAGAGACGGGGACATTTATTCAAAGCCCTCTTAGAGGTGACACGGTGCTCTGTCTGCCCGCCGAATGGCCTACAGCTGCGGCTTCATGTAATCATGTTTCCGTCACAATGGACGATTTATCAGGGGGCGTTCTGCATTCTCGGATAGCGGTAAAAAAAAGAGGACAGGCTGCGCTTTATTTTAAAAACATATGGGTCTCGCTTACCAAGTGCATTGATGTCATTTAAGAATATTAGCGAAACAACAGCCCATTATGCTCCTGACAGATCTACTGAACAGTGTCAGCACCAGCTGATGCAGCTCCTCCGAACCAGAGCCAGGTTCAAACGCCATATCCCCAAAATCACGAGTGCTAAATGACTGTCCTACAAACACCAGGGAAAAGTCCACCAGATGAAGATAAAGTCCCTCAGGTCAGTTTCCGCTGGAGCCTGGTGACACTAAAACTCCTCAAATGCAGTTTTATTTTCCTGTCTGCACTTTAAAGTGCACAGTCATCATTAACATGATACTAATGGGAAAACCAAGGATGCGTGATATTGGGGAGCAGTTGCTGAAAAAGGCAGTATTCTCTATTCACATTACTTTCTTTTGCATTTGTTCATTTATTCAGGGAGCGCTAAGTTAATACAAGTAATGTAAAATATCCTCCAAGTAAAATGGCTTTTAAAAAGTTCGAGGACCCCTAATGGTCAGGACAATAGACAATAGGTGAACAAAAATTTAGTCAATCGCTGCCCCTTGCTTTAATACCAAATTTTATTTATCCTAATGGTGCATACCTTTAGACATCTTTATGCAGAACATGTGCAGTGGCGTGGATAGTTTCTATGTGGGGCTATAGCACCTACCCTCGAGACAAAGCGAGTGGCCTTTTGAGTTAGGTTTTTATTGTTGAAATGCATTAGCGATCTTGTATATCCGGACCGAATGCTGCCACCTTTGCCGGGTTGTTTGGTTGAAACACTCGCTGAATCTCCCAGTTCAATAAGATAGAACCAGATAGAGTTAGCATGGTTTAGAGTGACTTACAATGCCACCTGCTGTTGTGCAGGCTACTTGATACCAGGCTCTGTCCTGGCATTTGTGTGAAGATCTTCAACACAGATCACGGAAAGATCTCGCCTAAAGTCATGTGATGATTTTTTCCATTTTCTGCATGCAGGAGACATTTTTTGTACCGCGAGATTATATTGCTGTATTTGGGTGACTTTTGTTGTACTTGGGAGACATGTAATATTTGTTTCTCAAGCGTGACTACATGTTATGTACTTGCTTGTTAGGATTTTTTTTTAGGGTTGTTTTGCATTTGCAAAGCAGAATGAATTTTTTGTTTGATTTACAAACTTTATGGTAGTTAATTGTGAATCATGGGTCAGTTGCAAAACATGTTTAGCTTGTTGTTTGTTGTTTTGGCATAACTTGAAAATCTCTTCATCTGTGCATCATGATTTTATAGATCTAAAATTACAGGGTTTTTTTCATCAGTCTTAAAATACTTAGATGGGACCTAAAATCTTCCTCCAGAAACCAATAATGACTTCTAAATATGCATCACAAACATAATCAGTTGAAGATTTCTGTTGGAATCTGGCAAATCTTTTCCATCTGCTCTCCAGCTGTCTGACAAAAGCAATCAGAGGCTGTTTGACATTTACAGCATAGCGAAGAAAGGAAGTTTCAGAACATTTTGTCAGCTATTAATTCAATCGTGTCATCTTTAAAGGAAATCTAAACTTGACATCCTGTTATCTTCAGATTCTTTTTGTCCTGGTGTCCAAACTTCCTCCCATTCGCTGCAGGCCACCCCCGGTGTCCATTGACGCAAGGGCACTAATTATCTGACTGGGACAGCATGCCCATATCAGGTGGTCTCTCATTAAGGAGTGACAGTCAGGTGTCACAGCTTGCTACTCATTCCGGGCCATACTTCGGAGCCCCACACATTTCGATCATTCCATCATGGGAGGGACATCTATAGTTCACTTCCACCACTCCAGCCCCACCCATCCCCCCTCTACCTCTGACCCGCCATAAGTTGTGAGGGCAGTTGTTACAAAGAGGTCATCAAAAATTGATCATCGAGCATTCTTTTAGCCCAACTTGCAGGGATGGAATGTGATGGATTACGGTGTTTTTCTGTGAAATTCAGCTGACTTTCCCAACATGTCTTGTATCCTGTATAAAACATACACCGTCAAGGTCATTGGTTAACACCGATCGCATGAGTGTCTGGCACGCGACACCTTGCCACAATTCAATCTCTGAATGGAAGGAAACACTACAGACGGTCAACTCAGAGCTTACAGGGACTTGTCCACATGACTGACATGGTGTCAGTCTTTTAACAGCCTGCACACTGAACCGAGAAGAGTCTCTACAGCCAATGTTGGCTGACGCGGGTCCCAGAGGTGCGTGTGTAGCTACTGCGGGATCTGTGTCCATATGCTGTGGTCACGTCCAGTTCAAGGCTGTCTCTAGCGAAGCGTTTTGCTACATCTCTGTTGTCTGTGAAATGTCTCCTGTGGTGACGATTGAGTTGGGAGCCAAGTCCATTGAAGGAGATTCGACAGAACATGGGAGTGTGCAATGGGAAACATTGTGATCACTTTTTACTACAGTTGACTGAAGACTCCCAGCCTCCAGCCACTAACTAAAGCTTTGAAAAGCAGTTTTAATTCCCGAAGAAGTGTCGCACTGTTGTTTCGGTGCCGAAATTCAACCACGGGGACAAGAGGGGGGAGTTCACCACAGGCCATAAACCTAAAAAGAGAAGACTCAGCTCGTCCCAGCGCGGAATAAATCTGAAGCGTACCCTCCGAATCTTGATGTGCTGCAAGAGGTCATCACAAAACACTGATGACGGATGAGCTGCTGGAGATGTGGGATTCACTGGCTGCTCAGGACAACACTCAGACACATAGATCCAGATATTTAACCTGTTTGCAGCGATGCATGTGTCCCCTCCAATGCAGGGTTTAAAATTTATATACCCTGCTAGAGGTATTCTTTTTCTGGAGAGTTCCCTGGAATAATGTAAAGATCATCTTCCTCTTTCAGGATCTGGAGAAAAACCTTCCCAGATCTAAATTCAGTCCAGCATTTATGGGATCTGGGGACCCGGCGCTAGGTACCACAATAGATTTCCTGTCCATCTCGGGACCCTTTTAGTGCTAAGCATTATGGCATAAACGGTCTGAGTCTGATAGTCCGTCATATAGAACTATAGAGAGCTCAAAACTACACGACTGGACCGAAAGTAGGTAAAGTTGATAAATCGACTAATTAAAGGGCAGAAAGCTGGCAAGGAAACAGATGACTTAACACTTGAGAACACAGGATAATATTGGGTAAAGGAATGAGGAAGTAACCTTTTCACGGCTGTTGTTTTCAACGAACGCCATATTTCACACAATCAATTTTCGACAGAGCAAACAGCGGGACAAGCCCGGCCTGACATTCCGAGTACAAAGTTTGCAGATAAAGAGTCAAAAATGCTGTGAACCGTGAGGGAACATGCAGAGCTTAAGGCAACTACAAAGATTAAAATTCATGTGTGGAGTGGGGAGGGGTGTTTGTTTTCTTCAAAACTCGACTGCCGGCCGGAAAAAATTTCAGCACAGATAGCTCAGGAAGTGAGAAAGATCCCTGTGACGAACCACCTTTACTAAAAAAAAATTCCGTCCTTTGTATCGTTTCTCAGCTGAGAGAAGAGCCGTTATTTTTTAAGAGTTCCAAGGCGATGATAGCCCCAGCACTAATCAGTGGTCATAGCTCCATGGGGAGCCCGCTGATGAGCCGTCATCAGTGCTGCTAGCCACTTGTCCCACATCTCGTTCTTTCCTAATTATGCTGATGAATAAGGCCGTAACAGCCATCCTTCCTCCACTGATGAGTCCATGCATTTGCTTTTATGGTCTCATCTTGAGGACGTGACATATCACACAACTCAAGCTCAAAGCATTCTGGCCGTCTTGCCTGCTCACTTTTTCCTCTTTAAATCTTATCTCTATCCTCGTTGTCCTTCCTCCTTCCACACATTCCTCAGACCCACTCACCCTCCTCTTCTACTTGGAGTGTACTTTTTGGTTCTGTCGACGTCTTGACTTGCTGAGCACGGGGAACGGCAAAATACAGATGACCCATCTCATTTTCCACACTTGAAAGTCCAGATTTGGTTGAGGCACATAAAGGCACACTCAGGCATGAGCAAGGTAAAAGAAGTGGAATACAACATTCAATCAAGTAGTTGTAAAAACTTCAGATGAACATGCGCAAGGCTACAAAGAGTCGTTAAAAATGAAATACCTCCTGTCCAGCAGTGCAAACCTTTAGGAGGGCAACTACATTAGGTCCACAAAGCCTCAAATATGTAGGCAGAGATTAAAACTTAAGCTGTGGCTTAAATTAATCAGAGCTGGAAAGGGAAATGCAGCGGTTGGCCTGGGAGAAAGAATGTAGCTCTCTCTCTCATACATATATATATATATATACATACATACAGTATATATACTGTATATATATAGCTGACCAACGTTTGGTACAACTCAAAACATCTTCCACTGCTGGAGCTACCAAATAAAAGGTATAGCTAATATTTTGTACTCTTCCAGAAGATTGGGCACTGACGGATTACTTTTTTCACACAGCTAACGTCTGTAAGAGCTTCCCGCTGCATGCAGCTAAAGTGACACTGCAAGTCATAGGAACACTGGAAGGGATTACAAAGCACACATATTCTGCACTGAAATGATTTTTTTTGCTGAATTATATACCACTATTGCATACTGAATAAATTAACACAGGCAGGTGGAAATTTTGCTGTCGAGAGCATCTTGGCTAATTATATTCATCCCACACATGTAGTGTTATTAATGTGGCCTTTACCTAAGAGCCAGGAGGCCAAAACTTTACTTGAAAAATGACTTTTAATTGAGAATTTATGGTACGTGCGCTAACTCTTTGCAATCATTTCCATGCATCAGTTGCTGGGGCTCTGCCTGGCCTATGACACAGTGCCAACAGCTGGCATGACAGAAGGTGCCGGAGTGGGGAATGAAACAAATTGCCTTCATTTTCTTTGAGTGCAACCTCTTCAGGGGAACACCGATGAACATTACATGACTGAAACTGCAACAAATCTGTAACTCTGGAAAATAATGACTCACCAGAGAGCCAATACAGTAACAGGAAGAGGAAAACAGAGAAACCCGGTTTCAGTTACTCCAACCTTAAAAGTCTGCAGCGTGAGCAACAAACTAAAACGGTACGATCTTTCTGTGCGTGATTCGCATTGGGGTCTTTTACGAAGCAAATTGAACTTCGGGCGCATGTAGAGGACAAGGCATCAAGGGTGGGATTGGTCCAGCCAGGGCAACAACAAAGCGACTTTAGCATGCTGGCGCTAATTCAGGTTGTGACTTACCTGTCTAGGAAAGAACAAAGAAAAAACCATAAAGAATTGCAGGCAAAAATTCAAAATAACAAAAATGAAATCTGTGAGCAGTGAAATGCTTTATGTAATGAGTGGCTAGGCCCACAGTTGGCGAGTATCAGCTGAATTTCATGATAAACCACCCGAGGGCACTACGTACGTGCAGAGCCTTCAAATTCACCCAACGGGCTTTTGATGCTGGATGGTGGACTTTCAAAGTCTGAAATGCACCACGTCGCCTGTGGATGCACATGTTGTCAGTGTGTTGTGATGAGCTGCTTCATAAAAATTGTTATGGTCACGGTAACCATTTGACGCCCAGGGACATGCAAAAGTCAGTACCAGGTACCCTTTATGATGATGCAACACTGATCTGCGCAGCCGCGATCCCATTTTGAAAAAAGGTGTGAAAAGAGCAACAGCTTATATGAAAAGGTCTCTGAATTCCCAAGAACAACAGTGAGGTCTGCTGGGTGATGAAAAGTTCCAGCAATAATTAGGAAAATGGCTTATCGCCTCCAATGACAAAACACAGAAAACATCAGTACAAGGTCCATTTGTGGGACAGAAACAAAAAGCTGCCAGAGCCACAAGGTCTTCCTTTTAAAAATGGCACCAGCACTGCAGGGCAGGCCTCTGAATTTGAGCAGAACTTATCTGATCAGCACGGAAAGACGGAGGTGGATCTCCAGAGTCCCATTTCCCCATTATTAGCTCTGCCAGCCAAAGAGATATTGTGCTCAGTGACAAATGGGAGAGGAGTGACAGTGCGGGGGTGGTCCCCTTTACCCTCCGAACCTTCTCTCCAACGATCCAAAGCGCTCTGCTGCCACGTCCTCGCTGATAACCATAATCGTGTTTAAAAGCCCCTGATGAAATTTCGCAGTCTCAAATGATATTGTTTTGCGATGAATCCTTATGAAAAAGGCTTCCCATTCAGAGATTATGAGAGCCGTGGAAGTGCTGGAGGTAGTAGCTGGAAAGGAGAGTTAAGCCGTGATTAAAAAAATTGTTTTCCACCTCTTGCCAGATCGTCTCCACAGCTCGCAAAGCATTCGGTAACAATTAAAAAACGTTCCCATCAATTTTCTCGATGTCCCGCACATGCAACAATTACTTCAAATTGAAATAAACAGCGAGCAAATACACGGTGGCCACATGTTCCTCCTTAACATGCACGACTTTCCGCGAGTGGTCTTTATATAGATCCAAGGACAAATGCACATTTGCAGCTAAATCTTGTTATTTAGCATCACCTTGACAGATTGTCTCTTCTGTACTACGTGATCCATGGCAGCTACAAGAGGAAACCTGCTCCACTGGCAGGACCAAAGTTAGCCTGACAACAACCTACATGGCTTGTTGAAAATTGGTACAGGGGGAACAAATTTTGGATCAAACTTACGAAAATTACAATGAGAGGAAAAGCTCTTTTGGGCTGAGTCTCCCCTAGAAAAGCACTGCAAGTCTCTGAGGTATTAAACAATGGCTGAAGGTCTTTGACATGATTTGGTCCTAACTCCCATGGATGTCTGGTGCAGACTGAAGGCCAAATAAAAATGGAAAGCCTTTAGATTTGAGAGAAAGGGAAAATAAATTTGGCTGCTTCTGTTCTCAAAGCACAAGATCACAGTACCTCAGGGAGGCTGATATTTGGAGGGGAAAAAAAGGGAAAAAAATCTAAAGGTGACACAAAATGCAATCAAGGCGAATGAGAAGCCAGCAAATTCAATAAAGGAGGCAAATGAAAATGGAACTGGAGACTCTGCACTTAAGGCAGGATGGGCTCAGAGCCCTAATAAGCCCACTTCTGTCACCGCTTCCCTGCATCTGAATTAACCAGAGGCCCTCCAATCAGTGCGGGCAAACAAAAGAGCCAGCCAAAGAGATGAGAGCACCTTGGAATACTAATGGAGGGAACAAGTGACGGTGGTCAATAGCGATCAACAATGTTGCGTGTGTGCTGGCAGGAGGATAAGTGCTGAATCCGTTAGCATCCAGCTATCGCCGGTTCAAAAGCAGCCAAGTTTTGTTGGGGCTGTTTTAACCCAGCAGGATATTTTCAAAAACACACATCTGCAAAATAAAACTTTAGCTAGTTTTCGAAAGTTCCGTCCTTTTGCTCGATCGCTGCAACATCAAGGTCAAGTGACTCCCTCTTCGGATAAATTGCTGTGTTCAAGCTGAAGACAGCCCTGAAATGTTGTGCCCCATCTCCGCAGCCATCGCTTGTTTTTACAGCAGAATTATCTCGACAGTCACTCCACCCTCGACTCTGTCATTGTCCTGGAAATCGAGTTTTAGTGCCATTTCCCCAAGCTTGAAAACGCACCGAGCTACATTTCAGGGGGCACTTTGAATGAAGCCATCAAGACGGTGAAAAGGTAAAGGTGGTTTGTCAGCTCAACCTGTGAGAACCTGAGTAGAAACACAAACAGCTTGACACAATTACCAGTTTAAATCAGACTTGTTTGGATTTTGACGGTGCAAAATAAAGTGTCACAAACAGGACTAAGCCTCGGCATTAGAACAGGCACTGACAATGAGCTAAATGTGCAATTTGTCATTTCCTGACAGGCGGTTAGGCTCTCGGCGTTCCACTTGGGTAATTTGGGACACACCATAAATGAACTGTGACCACGAAATTGCCACCATCTGGTTCTACGGTACATTTGTCGAGAGGATCCGGGATTCCGGTGCTGCTCGGCTCACCCCACCTTCTCCAGCATTTGTGTCCGATGTGTTCATCAGCCGTAATGATTGGCTGTGCTCGACGCTCTAATGGATTTGGAGTGGAAGTGACACGGGCGTTCTCAGGAGGGGCTTGGGCCGAGACGGGGCACAAGGAAATAAATAAGAGAGGATTTGCCCCGGAAGTGTCATCAAGCATCTGACAATGTCCAGGCGCTTCCAGATGCCTGGGAGAGGGTAGACTCTACTCAGTTCCCTCAGAGCCCAAAGCACACAAACACACCAAGGTCAGGAGGGCGGCGTGTGCCCATGGCCAGATGAAAGAGAAAGGCGCTCTGAATACAATTGGATCGTCCTGTGCCAGTCTACGCCAAAGCAGGCCATTTATTATTGCAAATAAAATAAAATTAGACCCCAGCAGGATAGGCTGCTTAGCATGTAGCTGCTAACCACATTAATGCATATGAGCTACAGTTGAAATAAATGAATTACATTTCCACCTGTAAAAAGGTGCAGTTAGCCACATTAGCAGCCTGGCAGTGATACCTACTAACTTAGTTCTGGTGCTAGAACATGTCCTTAATGCGGACAAATCCAAAGCCCCTTGAGATTTGGCACACAAACGCGCTAACCAGAGCTCTAACAGAACCACGTGGAGACAAATAGAACGTGGGTTGTGCAAAGGCTTCTGAGGGCAAAAGGGCAGAAAAATGTGGAATATGTACATCATCATCAGTGACCATCAGGCAGAACGAGGAACTTTTCTGTGTTATTTCGACTCTCCTTTTTCGAACTTTTTGGGGTTTTTTGTCTCGGGAGTGCTAGCTGCATAAAAAAAGATCAAAGGGTAAAAAAAGAGGGGGAACTTTATTTCACAAACAAACTGAAATACTCGCTGGTTTGCTCATCCACAACTGACTGCGGTACTTTCTGGTGAAGCAAAGCATCGTTTGAAGCTGGGAGATATGTTTTAATCATTTGGCTTCTTAATGATGACACTCAATTCATTATTAATGGGCCTCATCCATCGACGCTCCCAAGCAGCATATCAGCATTAGCCATTTTTTGCACTATTTGATCTTTCTGTAATTATACCTCGTTTTGCTGTTCACATCGCAAGCTTTTTGTTAAATAAAGAGGCCACGGAAGCACATTTTTAAAGGGAATTCCAAACAAAATTGTCATCGTCCTCCACAGCTCAAGTACACGGCTTTAAACCGGTTTTAACGTACAAGGCGGATTACGCCTGAACATCGTAAGGCATGTTTAAACATACATATCGTCTTGTCTTCTGGACCACTTTTTCTCTTTCGGGGTCATGGGGAGGATGCACATATGGACGAAGGCAGGGTCCACCCCTGGATGAGTGTCCAGCTCGTCGCAAGGCCCTCTGTGAGCAGTGGTGGGTTCAGTACCTTGCTCAAGGGTACCCGGGCAGTACTCTGAAGGTGTTCTGGTAGGAGGTGAAGGTGCCACACCAAGAACATCTGCTTCACAGTCCAGTCTCCCAACAGACTGATCCAGCACCACCCAGACATACATATGGGCTTATTTACTGTCATCAAAAAAAGAAAACAATAAATAAATATTGCTGATAGGGCAGGTAGTAAAACCTGATTTGAGGGCCAGTGTTGAGAGAAACAATGAATGAATTATCAAGTATATGTCAAAAGAGTAAAAAAAACTACAGTTCTATGTGTTTTGCAGATTTGCCTGAGAGTTAAGAGAGAACCTCACGTATCTGATTCAACAGTTACTATCTTCCACTAACAATTCATAAAGATTTGAAAATGTTTTATTAGCCCAGGAAATAAAGTTGGTGCAGCCACATCTTCTTTTATAAGACAGTTTTGTACCTGTATAATAGTGTAATCTGGATACATTTTCCCTGCAGCATCACCTCACAGGAAACATACAAAAAGCTTTGTGGAAATGAGAACCTCCTTCGAATACTTGTGAGGTGGTTAATCAATAGTCACGCTCCAAAAATGAGGATGTGTGTGGGGTTAATTAAAACGAAGTCCATTAATCAATTCCCCTCAGCAGCAATGTCTGTTGGTAATTTGGCCCCAGTGCATTTAAGATACTCACAAAAATGCTGCAATTAGAACGCCAGGAGCGAAAACGGCTTCACATTAGGGGACGTTTGGGTTTCAGTGCACCTTTCAGAGAGTCTGCCAGGTGAAAGAACCAATGGAAACCGGTGCAACTGCTTTAGTGTCTGCATACCAGAATGGTGGGGCCATCGGTACCAGATGGGAAGCTGGAAACAGAGCTCACTTTGGGACCCACACAGCTATTTGGGCAAAATCCAAAACGGGCAATTTTGCAAAGCAAAAGTGTCAGAAATGGTGCTTTGACAGAGGGGGAATCCATCTCTGCAGCTTTGAGGATCCAACCTTGGTTTTTGTCACCACAGCACAGCGTGGGGTGATTAGCATCGCGGTATGGGGCCAGGTCTGGCACACGCAGCTCGTGCGGCTGCCATGTGCCCGTGCGACAGGTTTGTACCTGAGCTATGGCAGCATCACAGGGGAGAGGTGTACATCTGAAATCAGAGGAGTTTCTATAGCTCTGATTACCTTAAAGACCACAGCTGTATGCATAAGACCAGACTTTCCACGCGCTTGCTGGACTCCCACTGTGGAGCAAACGCACCAAGGGATTATGTAGCAGCTTTCTGATGTGATGTTGGCAGGAGGAAACCCTGGAACACTTTTACTAGCAACTTGATGTGTGTGTGTGTGTGGGTGGGGGTGGGTGGGGGGGGGGGGCGTCTTCTGTTCTTTTAACCGTTTGCAATGGGTTTTTTTCTCATTTCTGTTTGCATGTTTTACTGCCGTAAAGCACTGTGAGTTGCTGTAGTCTAAAAATTGCTATACAAATAAATTGATTGCCTGATTGATTGATTGAGTGATTGATTGATTGATCATTTTTCCAGTTCTGTTGTCAACAAGACATTAGCTGGCTAACAACAGAGATGCATCCGTAAATCTTCATCAATCTGGGGGGCACCTGAATTACATGTTTGCTATCAAGCGCATCGTTGTGTAGTAAATGACAGCTAAAGGTTCAATTTGGTATTTGAGTTGTTTAAGGACAATACCCTGTGTCCTCTTGCTTCACCAGCTCAGCCTGGTAACACGCCTTTAAAAGCCCAAGTCCTTTGCCACCGTGTTCAGGCTCCATAAAATGCTGCTTATTACAGTAAATCTGCCGTGCGCTTTCACAGGGATCGCTGTTTGATGCCCCTGCCATCCATCACAAACACATTACAGCAATGTCATCAGCGTAGAAGCGCACCATGAATTCCCGTTGTCAAAGTCTGTCAGTGGCAGCGGGTTCCCTCCTCAGCATATCGACTTGTGGAGACTTTGTGGTGCTTGAAGAAGAAAAAGCCACTACTGGTGGAATTCACTGGAACACTCACAGTCAGTTCTGAAAGGAAGCCACTCGTTCCGTTCTCCTTTTCGTAGAGATCGATTGCGATTGGTTGAATTCCTTCTCCCAGTAAATTGGCTGGGTTTGTTGCTCACTTGTCTGTGTTCCTTGGCTGTGCTGAGGAGGACATGCGTGTTGGACATGATTTTTATATCCACTGGCCATTGGAAGAGGAGAGGTTTTAGCTGGGAGAGGAGCGTTCTTTTCCCGTTACTGTGCCATGGTGAAATCCAGCAAATGTCCTCTCGTCGCAGAACAAGACAGAAGAAAGAAAGTTTCTTTTCCAGCCATTACTTTTTTCCTCATTAATCACCCTCAGAGCTGCCATGACAGATTGTACTGATTGAATTAAACCGTGAAACCACGGAGGAACAAAGACAACAGTTCGGGGAAAAAAGTTTGACTATTTCATTCGCTTTAAAGAATCGCACTTTGCAAATTGCAATTTAATCATCGTTCATTCATCCCTGACCCTGAATTGTTTACAACGCTGCCTGTCAGTGTAGACAGTTGGGCATCCGACAGAGCAAAAACAAACCCAAAGAAGTGTTGTTTAAAGAAAGGAAAGTGACCCTGAGCCCGAGCTCCACCACTTCTGCTCAGATTGGATGTGACAGCTGGAGCTTCTCCTGCATCGGCTTGACTTTCCCTCCCTGAGCAACGATGATCCAAACCCGGCGAAAAGAAAAAGAACCTGCCCCCTGTGAGGGAAAGCAAATAAGCTCTGCAAGAATTTGGTGCTTTATACTGATGAGCTCATTTGTTAGTGAGAGAGCGCGACAATATGAAAGCAAGCCTCTGAGGGTGGTGGGATATTAAAAGGTCGTGACACGCAAACTAAAACCCACTGAACTCGAGTCGGCGTTCACACCTGTGAGGTTGCGCAGGCCCAGCTGCCTCAGGCCGTAGTAGCCGTCCCGTCGGTAGTTGAGGAAGATAGCCAGAGAGTAGCGACCCTCGTACAGCGTGATGCCTCGGATGATCCTCAGGTTCTCCAGCGGCAGGTAGTCGAACTGGTTGAGCGCCACCAACACGTAGCCGGTCACTTCTCTGATGGACTGCAGAACCAAAACAGAGAAATTAACCTCACATCACTCACAGCAATGCAACTTAGCTCAATGCTAGCATAAAAACACAGTTTGGACAAAGACTATGTGAAAACAAGCCCTGCTGGAGTCACACTTCTGTTTAGGAATAAAAAAAAAGTGTATTATTCCAAATCTATAATAACTAGTCCTGATGCAAAATGACCACTGGTTTTTAGTCATTAATACCAGGAAAGTAAGAGCGAATGTTTGGCGGCTGATCACATTCTGCACCAGTGCCAGAAGCACCAGCCTGACTGGGTGTGCGCCTGTGCTCCGACTGTATGTGCCTTCTAAAACGCAACGTATTCCCCTGCTGCTGCAGCTCCATCCCTATGGCCATGCAATATTCATCTGAGCCGGCACCAGCAGCAGCCTGAACTACATTCATTCACACATCCACACACACACACACACACACACACACACTGGAAACATCTGTTGAACGCATTCACCCAGCACTGCCAGGTCCCCTGGTTTTGTATTGACTATTTTGGGATCTGATTCAACCGTCTATATCAGCCTTAATTTATTCCTGGTGTCAAGATTAGGCGCAAGTTGTTGTCTCCTGTTACGGCAACGACTGAACACAGCCGAGGGGGAGAGCAACAACGGCTCCGCCATAATAGATTGTTGTGACCCAGTGGCACAGGAGAAGACCTCTGAGGCCAGATAAAGGCCAGTAGGTCAGACTGGTGGAGCTTAATCCCAAAATGATCATCCAAAAACTGAAAAAGGCTGGTATTAGTGGAGCCCCCGGGATTTTCAGAGGACCAGACGGGCTGAGACGCAGGGAGGAGCAAAGCCCACAAAAGGACACAGACTGGAAGGAGAGGACAGCTTATCTACAAAAGGGAGGGGCTGATCCACCGGGGCACAGGTGACACACATAAATGGCAGTCCAACCGGTGAACAGGCACATTCAGGGAGGTCAGGACTGAATCATCACGGAAAGAAAGCTCAGATAAACACATGTCTTGTAGCTGTGCTACTCAAGAACTTCTGCTTCTTCCTGTTTATTATTCTTCTCAATGCTGTTGCCTTCACTTGCAACAGGACACCACCGACATTGCTTTTGTATGAACTACTATGGCAACAGGAAACAGTAGCCTCCAATGTTTTATAACTTTCCACTAACCTCTAAAATGAGAACATTGGAAATCAAAACAAAATAAGAGTTATTGGAACCACCCCGGTACCCCTCCATCATCTGATGATTGCAGGAGAGTGGGAGGAAGGGGACGAATCTGAGGTTTGATTGGCTCCTGACCCCCCCCCCAGTGCAGACAGACACTGGGAGCCCAGCATGTGGAGTATCCATTTTTGGATAATGCCAGGCCAGTGAGGTCCACCTCTGCATGGAAATGCTCTGCAAACACTCACACCTGCCAAACCAGCCTATTGTAAGACCACACAATGGGAAGGAGACAGACACACGGGGTGCTTATTAGCAAGATTACAACGTGTCAATCACGCAAAAACACAATAGAAGAGAGGAGGAATCCATTTCAGTGGAGGTTTTGATGAGCACACTGAGGATTTCTGCGAGGAAGAACCGCCTGGAAATGGATTCTTAGGACTTTTGTTAAAGTAAGCGAGTTTTCGCTAACACACACCGCACACTGAGGACCGTGTCCCTAAGGCCGCTTGTCGGTTCGGCCTTGTGCTTCAGAACGTGCTGCTCCGCTCTGACTGCAGCTGAAGGGCAGCATGCTCTGCCCACACGCCATCATTCCATGTGGCGCCTCTGCTAGCCGACCATCAGGGGGCGCAGACATCAGGACCGCAGGAGGCCACCCTGCAACCGGACCAGGTGTAGGGACACACTGACCCCACAGTGCTTTCACTGTGTCCGCTTCTTCCCGCCAGCCTTGAGGACCACTGGCAAAATCAAAGAAAAATTGTTGCCCTGTTGCTTGGCAACCACAGGAAAGAAAGCACAAAAAGGGAGAGTATTGACCAAAAAAGAGAGACTTAGACAAGGTTTTTGTTTCAATTAAATTAAATTCAAATTCAAAAAACCCCTTCTTTGTAACTTCCTTCTGCTTAGACACAATTAATTTGTGCTGCTGCCATGAATGCCATTTTTTCCAGATCAATATTTATCCGCATTCCGGGGTTACAGGTGCATTCAAATGCACAAACGTAACGGTTCCAATTCATAAACCGTTTTTTGTAATTAACAAAAAAACCAGTGAACGGTGAACTTAATCCATCAGAGCCATGATGTTGAATCGGCTAACTGTTCATTTGCGGAGTCCAAACAATCAAAGTGTCGCCCCCTACTGGCAGGCAGTAGTAAAAGCCATATGTTCTTTCTGTTACTTCACACCTTGACTCAAAATAAAGACAGTTTACATGATTCTAAATGCTACATTAGTATTTTTTCCAGATGTATTCCATTGTTACTGGGTATAAGCTGGGCGAGCAAAGCTCCCGATGACTAAATCATTTCCTCACTGAAGGGGTCACTTTGCACTTGACACTATAATGTGACAGAGCCACAGAATAACTGCTCTTCATATTCATTCCTATGCAATGCACTTAAATACTACTTGAGAGGTCAGATTTCTTTGTATTCTGTTAGTCCATGCTAGTCCATTCCATTACTCTGTGGGGTTTAAATATATAGCTATTAATGTGACACATTCTAAATTATTGCATTATTTAAATAAATTGCTAATGTAATATGATGATATCTGCTGGCCTATGTACAGCCTGTAGCTTGTGGTTAAAGTTACTGATTGACTAGTTTCAACTTTTCAACAAGAACCTCCAGTAAAATCACCAACCTGCCTTTTTCAGTTTGCTCTCAGAACACAGTGTTTGCTGCATTTACCTTTTAAATTGTGCTGGATTTTCCTGACCTGGTGAGACTTTCAGGAGTCCCTGAGGGAACCAGGACAGCATGGATAAAGGAGAACACGGAGAACCCGCTCACCTCCGGTAGGATGAGAAACAGTCGGGTTTTTTCTTTTGTTTTTCTGAAAATAAAACCTAACAAGACGAGGCGAAGGGCTCGACCGTAACGTAAACTTTATTCTCTCTTAACTTTCCACCTTAGCCGATGACATTAGAGCGGAGTGAACAGAGCTGCCCTGAGGGGCAAACAAATCTAAAATCTTCACACTCAGCAGCTACGAGTCCATTTTTTGATGATATTTTGAGAATGTTTTCATTGCAGCTTGACTCAGGTTCCTTTCTGTGAGAGCCACAAAGGGTTTGTGAAGAGTCTCTGTTACACAATCCCAGCACTCACCGATATCCTGATACCCCCACCTACACATGAAAAAAAGTAAAAACACGACCACAAGGCCCAGACTAGTCGACATGGATCATCTACCCATGATGCACTGCAAGTTTAACATTTCCTCAAGCGCTTTGCTTCATCAATCGCAGACAATTAGCAGGCTAGTGTGGAGCACTCAGTCAAAGAGGAGCCTGCGTGGCGGCGGCAGGCTTGTTTCCTCCTCTCCTCTCACATTTACCCACCGGCAAAACATAAATTTCACATGTTGCTAAATTGCTCTTTCTCGGGGGTGATCCCACTGCCAGGTCAAGGCAGAGGAAGGTCAAGCTCCACAAAACCCAGTTGAATCATCACAGAAGGCGCCCGTGCCAGAAATGCTTGAACACTGGGCCGCGAGAATCCCCGTCAGGTCGTGTGGGAAGGTTTTCTTTCCTTTTAGCGTCAGAATGAAACAAACCAACATTTGCATTTTGCAGATAGTTTTATATGGTAATTAAGTCTGCATGTGGTTGACTTTTGAATGTGCAAGAGTTGGCAGAGAGAGACAGTGAGAGAATTACTTCCCGGAAGCTAAAGACTTTTAACGCCTACAGTCAGATCTTTACAGGAAACCGCGCTAATGCAGACAATAACCCTGTATGCAAACAACCCCAGTTTTAGCTTCCCTGAGATTCGCCTCAGGTTTCAAAGCTTTAAAAGTGTCTTTGTCTCGGTAAATTGTTTGAAATACAAACATCTCTGCTGTTGGAGATCAACCTGAACACACCACACACACCTTCAACATCAACCTCTCTCTCAAACCAAATCTCCGGCGGTTTGGCACATTAAGGAGATCGATGTTTTGGTCCATGGGATTAGGATCTGTCTGTGAAATTCTTCCGTTGCTCGTATTTAACAAGGATACGTCTTCATCTTCATCATTTATCGTATGTCCGAAAACTGGGGATGGAACCGTAAACCAACCATCTCTGCTCTCTGCCATGTCCTCAAACCTTCAGATGCGGGGGGGGGGGGGCTCAAGCGAGCAATGAAAAAAAGGAAAGAAGGTGCAAGAAAACGTCTTTTTTGGCAGATGCATCGCCAAGCAACCATCACTTCTTCACCGCAGACAGTCTCCACAATCATCGGGAGGAGGTCAGAACGTCAACTGTCGACATTTTCTTTCAAAATGATTATTCGTTTATTCCCTGGGCCGCCGTTTTTTTCGCCACGCTGAGCCGATTCGCGCAGACTTGAATGCGGCCGGATTGTTATCTCCTCAAAAAAATGAACTTTTAGTCGCGCTTGTTGGGAAACAGCGTTTGAGAGATAAGGGATGTAGCGAACGTGACCGGAACAAACCGGCGTGCCGTCTGCTGATAATGAGACCAACATGACTGAGGAGCTTTTCATACGTAAAGATAAAGCCACAATTACACATTAGCTTCCTGTTAACCTGTGTATTCCGCATGGCGGCGGAGCTGAGATTTGAAGTTTTCCGATACACGGATCCACTTTCCGTGTGGTTTCTCTGACACAGGTAGTGCAGAAGGCTGACGGTGATGAGGAGGAGTGGAACAGGGGGGATATGATTCCAGGCATAATTAATACTGCACCTGTTCCTGTCATCTGCATGAGCGGGAGCGTAAATGAGGAAGATGGCCTGCGATGAAGCAATGGAAGGGCGGGGGAAGGATTTACCAGAGGTGCGGGTGAAGGAGGAGGGAAAGTCAGAGCACGGGGAAAGTGGAAAAGGCGTCACATGGGGGAACGCCATTATAAAATACAAGGGATGGAACACATATTGTGATGATTATGGCTCATTTCCATAGATATAGAACACTTTGCCGGTGAGTCAAGGAGAGTGCAGTGGTGCATGTCAGTGGAAGGACCAGCAGCTCCGTCCGACTGCGGCGCCGGCGCAATCTGACGACTGCACATAGCGGCAAAGTCAATGGGTGGGTGGGGAGCTGTTTACCAGATCGCTTCAATGAGCTCTGTAAGAGGAGTGTGCACTCCTTCACCTCAGCGGGCTGTTTGGCCGCTAAGTACGCCGAGATTACTCCGGTGTGACATTCAAGATCCTGAGAAATCCTAAAAGAAAGAAATTCAAGGCCTTTTGAGGAGGGGGGAGCAGTGGGGGGGGGGGCAGTGACTTTGAAATCAAGGAAAATCCAGCCTGACAAAATGTCACCGTCAAAACGAATCAGGCCCTTGTTGAAGATATTTGGAAAATGAGAAGAAGACGATAAGAATAAAACATCTCGGGTTTGTTGATGGTGCCCTGAGGTACTCCGCAAACATGAAACGACCCAAACTTCAATTGAGAAGCACATCAAACATTCAGCATTTCGAACGTTTGAACGCTGCCGTCTTCGAGGTTACTTTAGCCTCACCTGTTAGCAGCAACAACGGGGAGTTTCACAATAAAGTGCCGTTATATGGAGGTTTACACGAGCCTACGCATGCACACATTGTTGGGGGGGTTACTGAACCTTTGTGGTAACACCTGAGGCAACGTCCCATGACTGAATGAGGTGGGAAATTAAATGTTGCTGAAACCCAGAGTTAAAAACATGAACTTCTGCTGAAGTCAGATTTAAAAGATGAGTTTTCAGAGTCAGAAACACACTTCAGTCGCGCCAGTGAAAAATGGGTCCGACAGCGAGTTTGGGACGCCGCGGTGAAGGCTAACGTTGGGGAGCGCACGTGCATGCGTGCGTGTGATAATATCCAGAGGTGCCCCTCCAACAGCAGCTGTGCTTCTGGCTGTCGGCGCTGATGTTCATTGTCTCAGACAGCACGACAATCTCATATGAGCCGCGTTCACAGGCGGCGTCTGTGTTGTCAAGTCGCATTTATAAGCGAGGCCCCGCTTATAAATGAAATTAAAACCAGCAAAACAGGGAGGAGGGGGGGGGGGGGCATTAGTGGACAAATGTAAAACAGTGACAGTCCAGAAGAAGATCTGATGCTTAAAGCTGCAGTGAAAACACTAATAAATAACTCATGAGGCGATGCTGTTGTAGCTGAGCAACAGGCGCCTGGCGTATCGCATTATGCTGCAGCCTGTGGGGGCCCTACATAATGCAGTTATGTGACAAAGCCAGTGTGCGTCAGCCACGGGCCTGATTCGCTCTGCTTGACAGTCACTATGGGGGGGGTGGGGGGGGGGGGGGGGCGTTATCTCCTGCTGCAACTCACTCATGTTTAAGTCCCTCATTATTCCTGGTCATCCCAGTTTTGGACACAGATTTAGAGAGCTGGTGGGATCCCCCAAGGGTGGGGCGGCTAAACTGGGACTGCCGAGCAGGAAGAGCGGTCTCAGAGATGGACAGTGATCCAGACGGGCTCACAAGGGGAGGGGGTCTCGGAGGGGAACGCAGCTGTAGGTGGAGGGACCATCCAAGTCTTTGTTTAGACGATCCAGATATGGCGCCGTCCCGAAGCAGAAACGTCAAACTGCAGCTTCCATTTCGCTGCTCCGTCTTTGCTGCACGGACGGTTTTCGGAGACTAATCTCCCGGTCCGGATCAGGGGCGCGGCGAAAGCGCCGGTTGTGATCCGCGTCACGTTCAGCAGCTGAATTTCATCGTTGGTCTAATTGGGGATGGATGTACTGATTTGTGGCAGCACATGTGCGCGCACGCCGACGCGACTGCGAGTTAGAGACGGACGGTT
This sequence comes from Takifugu rubripes, assembly GCF_901000725.2. Classification (NCBI taxonomy): domain Eukaryota; kingdom Metazoa; phylum Chordata; class Actinopteri; order Tetraodontiformes; family Tetraodontidae; genus Takifugu; species Takifugu rubripes. The sequence continues at coordinate 7,302,576 of NC_042292.1, read as the reverse complement.
GGTTAATACGGAACAATTTGTCAGGATAATGAAATCTGAAATAAGACCCGTATGAAAAAGGCATCAGGCGACTGCTCAATTTGGTATTTCATAAACAGCATGTAGAGCAAGGTCACGTGCTCAAGGAGCTGCTGAGTGAAAAGGCAAAGCCTAGCTTATTAAATATCAGGTCCAGGCCCTTTCAGACCAGAGGAACCATTCAGCTGCAGGAACCACATCCCAAAAGGGCTCCACTCTCATTGGTAGCTATGGCAACAGACTTTTGGAAACTTTGGCTCCCGAAGAGTTTCCAAAACATGGCAACAGCCTGAAAATGGCCACATTAGCGTCTAATTAACCAACATTATATCTATTCCTGCACATTAATCACACGTGTCATTTAGGAGCAATTGCAATTTTAAAAAGTAATTAAAAACAATGAAGAGTTTTGCACAAGTGTGACTTTGCACAGAAAGACTTCGATGCTCTACATTAGCCTCTGAGACGAGTCAACGTGGGATTCTGACCTTCACGTGATGCAGGTTGAAACCTTGTGCAGCCTTAAGTGTTACGCTGCCGCTAATGCTGTTTTGGTTAAACTCCACTAAAGTCTCAATGAACCCCTAATGTTTCCTCTTATGAACCCCTAATGTTTCCTCTTATGAACCCCTAATGTTTCCTCTTATAAACCCCTAATGTTTCCTCTTATGAACCCCTAATGTTTCCGTTTATATGCCATGATTTAATGCACTTCCATCTCTTTTTTCCTCCAGGTTTCCGCAGCTCTGACCGCCATTATTGCAGCAATAATGAAAGTGTGTGAATGCGGACCTGTCACACAGGCAGCGTGTTTGGCAGGTGCGGAGCGTAGGATTTGGGTTCCATATACGCAACCGCGGTACTTTAATGAACACAGGAACTCTGCAGAAATGAGGAAATCCACTTCCTGCATGAGCGGAATATCCGAGTGAGACCAACTCAGAAATCAGGGGTGGTGATGAAATCTTTAGGAAGTGTCATTAAAATACAGCCCGCATACATAAAACATCCTCCTTTTTTTTACAAAAAAAAAAGCGCCGGGTCTCCGTTCCGCACCCACGGCGCAGAGCAAAAGTGCAGCTCTTCAAATGTTACCAGAGGAAAAGTGGCCCCATGAAGGTCAGCAAGTTCTTTCAGATGGCCAAAAGTCAATTATTCATCTGGCCACCAGCAGAAATCCAGCAGGCTTGAGCATCACGTGGCAGCGAGCTGGACGTGAGACCAGCACCGACCACCCCTGAGCAGGTCCAACACAACAGCCCACGACTTTGTATTCATCTCTCTGTTGCTACACCGTGCAGGCACGGGGCAATCCTCTAAAAACACACGCGGTTAATTAGCAGGCTCGCTTTTATCCGGGGGAAATAGACGGCGCTGAATTTTTAAAACACGGGGCACTGATAAAACCATTTGCACCTAATCAGATATCACAGGTGCGAGCGGAACCGCGCAGGCTCGCTGCGTCGGCGAGCCGGAGATGAACACAGAGCAGGAGGGGGGAGAGCTTCACGCCTTCCTGTCGGCCTTGTGCATCTGCCGCCATAATTTGCGCTAATGACGGCGTCCCAGTGGGGCCACTCGGCGCGGAGTGATTCCGAATTGATTTAGTGCATTAATTACGCCCCTGTTACGCCAGTGTCACGGACAATATTTTACAATTTGATAAGCAAAAGACACGCCGTGGGATCGTTTTGATGAATTGCGAGGGTTCGGGCGTGTTTTTACGGCCGTACCTTTTAATTTAACGGTAATCACTTTCGCCCCCCCCCCTCCTCCTCACAGAGGGGGCAGCCAGACTTTAATTTCACCTCTGAGACCTCTGCTTCGCCAATGTGTCTGCTCTGATCAGTCCCACAGCAGCCGTGCAGCTCTGACACATGCGGCTATGGCCCAGCCGTGCGCCCCCACCCAGCAGAACAACGTAAATGTACATGTATCTTTAGTCTCCTCCACTGATGCAGGACACTTCGCTGAGAGCTGTCAGCAGGTAAAGATTGTCCCCTGAGAGCAGAACAACGTCCGCCACTGTTCCAGCCGCACGCTTGCAGAATCCCCCAGGACTCGGACCCCACCCCCGCAGACCCAATAGCCCAGATAAACGCTGTAAACAATATCCGTGCAGCAAAAAGGCATCTTTTGTGGCAGCTAAAGTTGAAGTTACGGCTGTGGTGAATGCAGTTTATGGCTTTACATCATAGATTTCAATCGTTCCTGATCAAGTCGTTCCATCTCATTGAATTTCAAAAATAAATATAATTCCAAAGCTAAAGCTAGGATTATGGAAACACCCCACCCGATGATGGCATTAAATAAACGTCTTTAAATGTGGAGGGTTGACTTGGAGGACCCACTTGTGAGGCGTGCAGAAGTGGAGATGAGCTCTGTATGAATACATGTGACTGTGTACTAACTGTCAGCATGGCGTCACAAGGCACTTGAAAAAACATCAAAAACAGTTCCAGGAAAGAGCAAAGTCAGGGTGACTCAAAGGGGTAATCATCAGTTTATCATCCTATCTTTGGCAGTGACAGTGAACCGGAATCTGGCTTTCATTACTTTAAACAGGGTCTTGGGGAAATGCATTTTAATAAAAAAAAAAAGGGTGTTTAGCAACAGCAGCGGTTTGGAGGAGTCAGTCTTGCCATCGAGACTGAACTTCTGAGCTCAGCGGCAGCTTTGAAAGTTTCCCTCTTCGATTCCGAAAGCTGTAGAAAAACAAGCTGCCTCTTGTAAAAAAAATAAAAAAAATAAAAACGAATCTCAAGACAATGTGAAATATTGGGCTCTGATATGTCAGGGAAGTGCCGCTGGAATCTGGCATGGTGCTGGCTGGTGCGAGCTGGGTGCTAATTTTCCCAGCGCTAAGAGCTGTAATTATGCAGACGCTGCAGGGCGCCCGCGAGGTGCTAACAGCCTCCGGATCCAGGCGACAGTCCCAACCTCTCGGCGTGTTCGCTGCCTAATGAAAGTGTGCGGCGCTTCCTGCTAGCACAGCCTCTCCCTGACGCCGGGTATCAGGATGCCATTTTCCTGCTGAAGAGGCTCCCAAGCTCAGCGGCGGAGAGGAGCTCTTGACCTCCTCGCTGGCCTTGTCCGCCTCCTCTTTTTGCCGCTAGATGTAAATATCAGCTCGTTCCTCTCGTTCAGAAGGGCTGAGCACAGAAGCGCGGACTCAGACTATAATTGTCAGATAATGTTAAAAAATGAATAGCTAAACAGCGGAGAGGTCACACCAGCAGCCATTTTACACAATCTTGAGGTGAGAACTTCAACCTGATTTTTCCGTTTCCACCTGTAGGTGTCGAGGACCCGATGTCGTGTCAAAGACAAACGAGCACATTTTCCGATGTGGAGGTGACTTGTGTTGGGAAAAGATTTGTTAGAACTGCTGGCCCGGCTCGCCTTCCACGCCGCCGCAGGGAGTTCCGAAGGTTTCACTCCAAACCCATGAGCATTAATCTACTGCCACAGAAGTCTCCACTATTCTGGGAGGACTTTCCAGCCGATTGGAGAACCTGGCTGCAGGGGGGATTTTGACCCACTCAGCGGCTTAAGCACCATAAGGCGCCGCTCAGGTTGGCTTGGACAGCCTGGCTTCCGCTCCTCCCTCCGAACCCAAATTGGGAAAACGTGATGAGGGAAGCTTTTCAGTGTTCCACCACAGCCTGGACTCAGAAAGGCTGGACGCTGTCCTCCAGGCAGACATTCTCCAAACCAAGTTCAACTTTGCCTCAATGTTACTCAGACAATATCACACAAGGAGGAAGATTGCTGAAGGTCAGAGGTCAAGAAGCAGCCCGCTCCTGGCACAGCAGCCATAAGAGTATCCCTCCCTGGTTAGATTTTGTAGCAGCATTTTGTTCCAACCTTCTTCTTCAGGAGGGCGTGAAAGAGTCTTTTCACACGTCTGCCTCCCGATGCGACTGCTAGTTTAGTCCTGAAAGCGCGAGGGAATTAGCGAGCGTGCGTCTCGAGGAAGAGCAAAAGGGGCTCAGTCATGACGGACGGGGGCTGTTCCATCACCGTCAACTCACCGATCCGATCCGTGAATATGTGATGAATGATGAGTGAGCAGAAACTGAGCCGTGAGACACGGCGGCGGCTCGTCAGCGGAGTCACAGTCAGACCGAACGCAGAGCGGCGCTAATCTGTGACGAGGACTGATCTCAGCAGGTCAGGAACAAGAACGCAGAAGAACCAGCTCAACCTGAGCCCGAATGAGAGAAATGAACTTTCAGTCTATCCCGGAACCTGATTTAAACCAATGAGGCGACCGACGCGCACGCGTGGCCGATGTTGCGCTCAGCATAAACGAGGCGGCAGAGCAGAACATCTCCACACTTGTGGGGACGTGCGCTTGGAGAATAGCTGAGCTATGGAATTGCTCGGCGCTTTCATGAGCAGCTGAAATCCAACCCAGGAAAAACAGGGTGGCTTTGGTGCGAGAAGGCTCCCTTCTCCTCTCTCATCTCTTTTTATTTATTGTCTCCTCTGTTGCGGCGCCGCGCCGAGCTGATCCCGCCGAGCCGCATCACCCCTCCGCTTTATTTATTTCTTATTTTTTAAATGGAGTCGAGAAGTGAGTGCATCTGTTCCCTCCTGGCTGGTGTTTGCAGATAAGCTCCGTAAAGACCGGCTCTGTCTAGCGGCGCCGCGGGCTCCGCACCTCTCCGGCCCCGTCGGTCGTCTCCCGCTAACGCCGCAGCTCCTGAGCGCGCTTGGGCGCCGGCCTTGTCCGTGAACTTCACTCTCTGGTGTCAGCAGATCATTTAAGCGTGACACCTTTCAGACCAACACCTCCATCCCTCCTCTTTGGCCCGCGCCGCCGGGTCCCCCCCCCACCCCAGGCTTTGCGGCGAGAGCCTCCACATTGATTCGTTTTTAATGAAGAGTCTTTCAGACTAAGTGACATCATTAGCGGGTTGCGGGTCATTGCGGGCCATTTGGCTCGGCTCCCGACATCACTTTGTGGGAAACTGGGTCACTGTGACGAGTCGGCGTGCCAGGATACTATAGCACACTGCCCCGACCTTCGGAGATGGGCTGGGTTTCCCAAAAGACAAACAAAATTCAGCAAAGCCCTAAACAGTTTGAGTGAGGAAATCTCTGACTAACATTTGTAAACTAATTAATTCCACTTCTGCTTTATCACACAATTCTGGTTTGGTGCCTAATTAACAGCCGAAGAGGTGCTGCCTCCACCCCTGAGTGTTGGCTGGTTGTTTGCTCACAGAATAAGCCCGAGCACAGCAGATGGGTTTCAGGGAAATCAGCGGAGGATGGAAAAGGAGCCAGTTCAGTTTCTTATGGGATCAGGAACATGTTAATGAGTGCAGCTCTGATTCATAAAGGGATAGGCCAACATTGTTGCCCGTTTATTTATGGATTCTCACCTTCCTGATCCAGACAGGAAGGACACTTGTGCAGCAACCAGTTAAGCTAATTAGTGGCTGTATAAGTAGCTATTGTTGCTTTGTTGTCTGGACAAGGGGAAGGAGACAACCTCAAGAGAATAAATAAGAAACTAACATACCAATCTCTCCCAAATGAGTTGACTTTTTGGTTATTTTCATGTATTGACCTGTAGGACTACTTGTGAAAGCACATCTGTTGTGAGTTTTAGTTGGTAGCAGGGTCCTCTCTGGATTCCAGAGCTTGGTGAGGATTAGCAAAACTGACCAAAATGGAAATGTATGTAAATATCAGTGAGGACGCAGCATTCCCCGTGAACAATGTTCTGATTTAATATGAAACACGTTGGCCCCAGACAACTGCAAAGCATTTCGACTTGTTGAAAGGGATGGAAATGTGAATAAGGTTAGCCAGCGCGCCAATGAGCTAGTCTTCAGTATGACTCCAGGATAATATCACAGATTACACCCCCACATGCTCATTTAGATTTGACAGAGTCTGGGCTGTAAAACATTTCTGGCTTCACTCAGTTTCCTGAAACATCAGAGGAAGACCAAACTGGAGCGAAGAACGGAATAAAAGTGTTAAAAGCCCACTGTTCTTCTTAATACAATAATAATGTGTCATGTAAAAACTCCCAATATCAGAGTCCAGAAGATTCCGGTTGCCTTTTCTGTGATTTCACACCACAACATGGTTTCCATGGAAGCCGCTTCCACTTATCCATTCCCCAGATGCCTAATTCTTTCCCTAATGATGCTGCACCTAATGGGACTGTTTATGCTGTTCATTTGACAGTGCCAGCCCAGTAATTAGTCTGCACCTCACTTCATTAAGCAGCAGGAGACGATAGGGCCCGTTGGTTGGTACGCTGCGTGCACATGCAACAGCAGAGGTGACGTTTGCACACACCTGGAGAGGAAGCAGACACAGCAGGGAAACGACGCAGCGCTCCACAGACGTGCCTAACGACTCCAGCGCGTACAACAGTTTGGTTTATGTGTATGACCACAAAGATCTTCAGTGAATGTGCACGACTCTTTCTGAGGCAAACGACACTCTGAAGCCTCGTTTAGCTTAATATGCTAAGCGCAAACCTGGTGTGTTGTTTTGTCAGAGGGGACTTATCCAAATTTCAAATTCACAGTTCAATCTTTCACATTGTCTGAAATGAAATAAAGTGGCCTCTGATGGTTTTCAAGACCATGTAAAAAGTTCAGACTACATTCACTCTTCTCTAACATCCCATAATTAACCCCTGGAGGGGACGCCATGACATTAAATCCAAACAAAGTGCTGCTACAACAGCACATTATAGCACTGCAAAGGGAGTTGCAGGTGGTGGGAAAAGGACAGCTCGTCCTCGGAGTTCTGGAACGGCTCCTCTACTGTGAACACTAAAGCTCCGTTAAGCAAATGCCTGTAAAATGAGGAGTGGGCCACTCACAGGAGCTTGTGCCTGGTTTAAAAGGTTCAGCCTGTTGTCGTTTCATGTGACTGTATTTGTCAGCCTCCGCTCAAATGAAGAGAATTTCCCGTCTCACTGTGTCTCTGTCCATGGTCCTGAAGGCACCAGCGCTCCTTTTTTGTCTCTGTCCATCGTTCTGAAAAACCCACCTACCTGGGTCTCTCTCCATGGTGCTGAAACATCCAAAACCCCTCCCGTGTCTCTGTCTATGGCCCTGAAAGAACCAACACCCTCCTGTGTCTCTGTCTATGGCCCTGAAAGAACCAACACCCACCTGTGTCTCTGTCTATGGCCCTGAAAGAACCAACACCCTCCCGTGTCTCTGTCTATGGCCCTGAAAGAACCAACACCCTCCCGTGTCTCTGTCTATGGCCCTGAAAGAACCAACACCCACCTGTGTCTCTGTCTATGGCCCTGAAAGAACCAACACCCTCCCGTGTCTCTGTCTATGGCCCCGAAAGAACCAACACCCTCCCGTGTCTCTGTCTATGGCCCTGAAAGAACCAACACCCTCCCGTGTCTCTGTTTCATGGTGCTGCACCTCTGTCTCTTTGCTCCATGGAGATTTCCACCCTTGGACCAAATGTCCTCGTGATGTCTGCGATGGAACTGAGGGAATTGTGAAGCCCATTTCTAGATATAAAGGGTTCTGCAGAGCATCCGTCACTGTTCACTTCCAGTTAAGGGCGTTTAGAGCTCGACATTAAGAGTTTTCTAAAAACACACCTAAAAGGGGGAAACTCCTTACAAATCATTCCCAAAACTCCAGCTGCACTGTGGGGGGGGCAGAAGAGTTCCAGCCATGCGCTCGTGTTCATACCTTCAGGAAGGAGAGGTTGCGGTTGCGATCAATGCTGGTAATCTCCAAATTGCCCATGACGACCTCACAGTTCTCGTAGAGCTTCTTCAAGGTGCGGTACTGCTGATCCAGGTCGGACAGAGTGCTCAGCTTGTTGTCCGTGCCGGGACAAACTAGGAGGAGAGAAAAGGGGTTCAACGAGAGGCAGTTTCTAAAAAGGAAGAGTGTTCCAATTTGACTTCAGTAACAGTAACTTCAAAAAAATGAGAAGCGCCACCAGGGTAGAACACAACCTGCTTTTTGTCTGAACTCAGCTCCATCTGCTTCAGACCCACAATGACTGACCGACCAAACATGGAAGAACCCCGACAAAATGAAGAGAGTAGCGCGGAAAAGAGGGAGGACGATTGAATATGGGCCCCAAAACAACACGGAATGCAGCTGACATAACTCAGTAACAGTTGGAACCCGGGGCAGGTCTATCGGGGGGATGGGGGAGGGGGGGGTGATTCCTCTGTGGTGTTGACCTACAGTCTGGGTCCAGCACCGCCCGCCATTTAATCAAAGATATTCAAATTGCATTGCTTGACCTTTCCAGAGGGCTTTGCTCAGTGACGTCGCTCGCCCGTGGAGATTACAAGACTTTGAAGATATAATAGATGGGAGCGTTTCTCTGGGTGTGTGGGACGGCCGGGGCAATTACAAACAAATGGCTCATCATACGCCTGATGCACAGGGTTGTGGTTACACCAGAAGACAAGAAACAGGGTTTTTTTTAAAGAGGCGTCGAAATTCTTATGTATCAGCAGCTTTAATAACGGCCTGATGGATCATCCATCAGGTTCCAGTGCAGACGATGTCAGATTTCCCGGGAATACGTCCAGGCATTCCAAGGCTCGGATGAGAACTATAGACTTCCAAGTGGCAACGGAACCCACAGAGCCACAAGTCTGGTCTTAACAACTCTCAGATGTCTGAGATGGTCACCTGACCTCTGAGACTGAACCCAGCCAACCACAGTACAACACCCTCCCCCCCCCAGCTCGTATGCACCCAGTCAGCCTCCAGGCTCAGTCCTGCTACCATCTGGGCAATTCAGCTGGTCCTGACGTCACCCTGGGCAGGACTGGAGGCTTGTGTTTATGTGGTTGATGCTGGAACTGAGCTTGGCCTAAAGGAAATAAACAGCCCCCCAGTGCCGTTTTAGTGTAATTTTAAAGATCAACGGGTTTTCTGGGGGCAACAGGGAACTGTGGGGAGCATCTTGTTAAAAAAAATAATAACTTTGCAGAATTTGCATCATTTTAAATGGCTGCGAGATCACTTGTTGCATTCATGCGTGCTGGTAAAATTCTTCTTTCCAAAATTAAAGAACAGCGCAAAAGAACGACTTTCACATCAGTGAACTTGTACCAGTCCTGAACAACATGAAGAGCTCATAAACGTCCATATGGCGTTAGGGATCATTGGCTCGCCAGCCACCAGCACTACCTCTCATCTGCTGGCTGATGTTGCTGTGGATGAAGAGGCCGTGAAGGGCCCAGAAAGGAAAGTGAGGGGGGCTGACCACACACACACACACACACACACACACGCACAAGCACACGCACACGCACAGGAGTTATAAAAATGAAATAGCTTAGGAGCAGCTACAATCACAGAAATACCTCGTGTAAAGATCTAGAGATTGGACCAATAAACCTGCGTGTGTGTGTGTGTGTGTGTGTGTGTGTGTGTGTGTGTGTGTGTGTGTGTAATATTCTGTTATTGAAACACATTCTCAGATCTCTGTGCAAGTTTATATCTGTGTGCCGATAAAAGATCAGGTCAAAAGTGAAAAAAATGGTGGGAGGGGGGCTCTGAAAGGAAGCAATATCAGCCGGCAGCACACAAACACGGCCAACGCATGGACAAAAAGACACACTGAGCGTGTGGAAGGCAGGTAGAGTGTGTGGAAGGCAGGTAGAGTGTGTGGAAGGCAGGTAGAGTGTGTGGAAGGCAGGTAGAGTGTGTGGAAGGCAGGTAGAGTGTGTGGAAGGCAGGTAGAGTGTGGGGAAGGCAGGTAGAGTGTGTGGAAGGCAGGTAGAGTGTGTGGAAGGCAGGTAGAGTGTGTGGAAGGCAGGTAGAGTGTGTGTAAGGCAGGTAGAGTGTGTGTAAGGCAGGTAGAGTGTGGGGAAGGCAGGTAGAGTGTGTGGAAGGCAGGTAGAGTGTGTGTAAGGCAGGTAGAGTGTGTGTAAGGCAGGTAGAGTGTGGGGAAGGCAGGTAGAGTGTGTGTAAGGCAGGTAGAGTGTGTGTAAGGCAGGTAGAGTGTGTGTAAGGCAGGTAGAGTGTGTGTAAGGCAAGTAGAGTGTGTGTAAGGCAGGTAGAGTGTGTGTAAGGCAGGTAGAGTGTGTGTAAGGCAGGTAGAGTGTGTGTAAGGCAGGTAGAGTGTGGGGGAGGCAGGTAGAGTGTGGGGGAGGCAGGTAGAGTGTGGGGGAGGCAGGTAGAGCGTGGGGGAGGCAGGTAGAGCGTGGGGGAGGCAGGTAGAGCGTGGGGGAGGCAGGTAGAGTGTGGGGGAGGCAGGTAGAGCGTGGGGGAGGCAGGTAGAGCGTGGGGGAGGCAGGTAGAGCGTGGGGGAGGCAGGTAGAGCGTGGGGGAGGCAGGTAGAGTGTGGGGGAGGCAGGTAGAGCGTGGGGGAGGCAGGTAGAGTGTGGGGGAGGCAGGTAGAGTGTGGGGAAGAGAGACATAATCTTGGATTTGCCAGAGCTGCCAATGACATCCAGCAGCATTAGCATTCCTGCAGACACACGCTACTGTAAACGTTCTTTTCTCTGGGCTCATTTCGAAAGTGTCTGGATCCATCAGCTGCACCTCTGCCCACCCCCCCCTCCTTCTCTCTCTTTTCCTAATTTCTTTTCCTCTGCCCTTAGCCATCTATTTCTCTGTGTCCACCCCCCTGCTGCCTCCTCTATTCTTCTTCCTGGCACCTCTGTCGTGGGTAATGTAAGTATTGAGCCATTGACTCGTCCCCCATGTTAATGCATCGGGTGACACGGGGGGCATGTCCAGTTGACAGTTCCGGTGTGTCTGTCTCTGTCTGTGTGTGCATGTGTGTGTGTGTGTGTGTGTGTGTGTGTGTGTGCAAAAGAGAGAGAGAGCGAGACAGAGACAGAGACAGGAGCTGATATCTGCCGTTGAACATTCATCGTTCCTTTCACCAAATGTTTTATGGCCAACAGTAATTCATCAAAACAAGACATATTGGAAAATCACATGTGGATAAAAATCATCCGAAAACTTCACGTTTTGTCTCTGACATCTAATGGGGGAGGTCAAATCAGCCGACTTCTACAGGACAATCAAGACTCCTCAGCTCAGAGCTGGGATCTAATCTCTGGTTTCTGCCTTCTTTGAGTAGTTTCTGGTCACTGCAAGTCATTCTTGAGACTAAGGGTTTCTGCTGGTTCTGCCCCCAAACACACACACACACACACACACACACACACACACACACACACACACACACACACACACACACACACACACAGAGGCCAACGGGTTGGGTTCCCCACAGTTAATACTGTCCTGCAGGCTTAAGTAAACTCAAAGGAGACGAGTGGGTGGGTGATGGACGGACAAACGGAGCGATAAATGCTTGCTATGGGAGTGCGGACTCTCCGATTGTCCCAAAAATGGAATTCCATTCAATTTTATAGGAATCCACAGTTAGTCCCCCAAGAAAAATTCCCTTTAACAGGAAGAAACCTTGAGCAGGACCGGGTTTCTTGGTTGACTTGAATGAGTTTTCTGGCCAACGACGGTTTGGTCTTGATGTCTTCTTCGTTGGTTTCTGCCCAGTCAAAAATGAGAAAGCAGCTCTGCGGCTCAGTCTGGCTGTTGCCGAGTCCTTCAAGTTTCATTCCAAGCCGAATTTAATCTCCTTAACTTGAATTACAACTTAATCCTGTCGCACGCCGCTCTTACTGGGACCAAAAAAAAAGGAAGTTTGGTAACGACGACGGAGCGCTGGTGCGTTTCCCAGAGAAGCGGTATTTGAATACAGAGGGAAGGTCTGTAGGCGAGTGTGCACAGAGCCAGATTCTGATCCGTGAGGAACGTGAGAGGTGAAGGCAAACGCTCCCTTCACAGCTTTATTCTCACGGACAGATTGAGCTCCATTCGTCCTCAGTTCTCTTCCCGCATCTCCCCTTTCGCAGTGATGTCTTCATTGTGTCCTCCTCCTATCACACTGCTGTCCTTGCCACCCTAGTTTTTGGCTAATTTGTCCTCTTTTCCACTTGTCCATCTTTTGTCTCATTCATTTTCTCTCCTTTGGCATTTACAGTGAAATCCTCCATCATTTTCCTTCAGATCCCTGAATTGTTTCAGTTCCCAGAGTGCTTGCTTGCGTTCCGGGTGGATTGCTGCAAATTATAATCCGACAAACAATCTGCCGTTTTGATTTGGATCAAACTAAAAGGTCAAAGGCCAGTCCCGGTTCCACTCAGGTAACCTTTCAATTTGAGCCACTTTTAAGCAAACCTGCGAGCCTTACATATTCTTCAAGGTTATTGGAGGTCGTTCAATTGAAGGTGATCTCTTTCATCTGCTTGTAGCAAATCCCCTTCATGGGTTTCTTTTCATTTTTCCTTCTCTTTATTTAAAAACGCATGTAAATGTCAACAGGACTGCGTACCACATGTGCCGCAAAATAAGGTTTTAAAAGGAGGCTTAAAGGACAGCAATTACCAAGTCTCATTTGCTCGCCTGCACACTCCCTTTCTGTCAGAAAATTGAGATCAGGAGCTTCCAGCAGGTGAATAAAAGCGTCTGCAGCTAGCTGGCGCAGAGGGTTGTGACCTCTGCGCTGTAATGGCTCGCCGAGTGGGCGGCTACGGTAACAGCGTGGGTCAGCAAAGCGACACAAACACACCACGGAGCGCAGTCCAGGCTCTGACATCAGACCTCAGCTCTATTTACTGGAGTTCCAACATGGAGACATTTCAGGGTGGTATTTTTTAAGTTTCTTTCAGCCTTTAGCCCAGTTAACGTAACAAGATTTCTGAGCGAACTCACATCACAATCTCGATGACACGAGTTTGCTTTCATGCAAACGTGTGGCTTTAGCTCTATAGCTTCACGAGTCTCTGATCATAAATGGTTAAAATGAAGTGACGAGCACAGACGCACATGGGTGAACATCAAACTGTGCTGCTGTCAGTCAAAAGTTGTTGGCGTAACAGAGCGTGCGTGGTACAGAAGTGCAACAGACATGTGACGGTGCTGCTCCGGCTGAGGCTGACACAAAGTTTCGCTCAATCCACGATTTTCTCTAGTTCTGGGTGGGAGATTTAGGTTCATCTTAAAAAAAGAGAGATGTTTATTTCTGAAATAATGCACATAAAAGAGCAGCTGCACACAGAGAAAGAGCTGGATTGGCTCTGAGCTGAAGCCACCCTCCATCTCCTCAGTGCACGTGTCCTGCACCTCAGCCGTTCCACTCCCATCGGCCGGGCTTCAAACAGACCAGGAGCCAATGTAGCGTCAGTTCTGGCGGGTTATTACCGCGCCCGCCAGCCTTCATCCCGCTAATCACTCCACCGCCGTCACCATCATCATTTCTAAAGGCACAGGCGGTCTGAGACGGTGCTGACGAAGCAGCCGAGGGGCTTATGGGCTCAGCTCTGACACCGATTTAACCGTAAATCACATAAAGAATTATACTCCCAAAACCAGATAGCAAACATAAAAAGCCTTCACCTACTCTTGCAAAATGACTGATAGTACAAATTAAAAGTGCACTTTTCTGGCTGCCCTTGGTTAATAGAATGGTAATACTTCAACAGTTAATAATAAAACTCCCATTCATTACGCTTTTTAACACACTGACATCTTTCCCTTTTCTCCCTGTTCCATTTTTTGTGTCCCACTGGATGTGAGAAAATCTCTGTTTTGTCCTCCAAAGAAGTTCATTTGGACCCTCCACATAAAAAGTGATGTGACAACTGAGGAAATTACTTGTTTATCACATCTGTAATGATTTTAAGCCCCTTTATTAAGACTCCAAACTCACGCCGGTTTCCCTCCTACCAATCAGACAGGAGGGAAAGCTAGAGTGGCGCCTGTGAGGCAAAACCCAGGGGAAACAAGCCAAACAAACCCAATTTCCCTGACGCAGCTCATTAAACCTGCCAGAGCGAGGCAACACCTGACTGACAGGATGAACACTGAGCATTTTAAAATATTAGTCATGAATTATTTAGAAAGGTGAAACTAAATAAATAATAAATAAGGACAATACTCTGGAGAGTCCCATCCTGACAGAAAGGCCACCACAGAAGAAATATTCCTATTAGGTTCTGCTTATTAGTATGTCGTTATTTCCATCCAAAGAAACGCCGTGGATGAAGGGTCAACAGGTCTCAACGCCATCAATCACCTCTCAGCGGGGTCTCTGCCTTCATCCCGCTTAGCTGCTTCCCATCATCATCCTCAGTCTTATTTTAAGTATTAGTTTCCTACTTTTCTCTTATATTACCCCCCATCCCCCTACACCTGTGGCAGCCGTCCATTATCATTCCATACGTCTGTCTAATCCACATCATGGAAAAAGGCAAGCGTGTTGAGGGAGAGGGACAGACACACACACACACACACTCACACACACACACACACAAAAAGGACCTCCTCATCAAAAGAGCAATCATTACTCAGTGGGGGCTGGAAAATCACCCACTAGGTGGGGTGGGAGAGGGCCGTGCCAGTTATCAAATAGACATATGTGTGTGTTTGCCTGTAGAAATACATGCTTGTGTGTGCGCGTGCGCGTACATGTGTGTGCGCGCATACGTGTGTGTGTGCGTGTGTGTGTCAGTCCACAAGTTTAATGATTCGTCCCAGCCAATTTTCAGCCAGTGGCTTCTCTTTGTGGGAAAATGAGGTTTGCAGTTAATGTAGCACAGAAGGGCTGCTTGTGATCACGCACAGTGTGTGTGTGTGTGTGTGTGTGTGTGTGTGTGTGTGTGTGTGTGTGTGTGTGTGTGTGTGTGTGTGTGTGTGTGTGTGTGTGTGTGTGTGTGTGTGTGTGTGTCCATGGCTCAAGGCAGAATATTAGTTGGAACCATATGGGAGAACTCATTACGGAGGAAGGTTTGGGAATGCCGTGATGCCTTCGTGTTTCAGGATCCGAACTCGGACAGGACATGCCTCCGGCATGTGCACGTGTTTGAGCGTGCCCCTGTGTGCTCAGCTTCTGCCCCTTTTATTAATCAGATTTTGTTTATCCAATTTGTGCGAGATGTATTCATTTGAGTTATTGTGAATATTACCTGTCCTTCAAGGGAAGCACACACACACACACACACACACACACACACACACACACACACACACACACACACACCCCCACAGGCACCTCTCTGAAAATACACTTAATTTTTTCCTTTAAAGACATGTGGAAACAGACACACATCATCATCTGACACACATTTTACAAACAGGGATGCAAAAATCATGACGGCGCTGTCACTGATGTGTCGCTGATGTGTCAGTGTGTGTGTGTGTGTGTGTGTGCGCGCGTGTGTGTGTGTGTGTGTAGGGGGGGAGGGGGGTCCCAAAGGAGGAAATAAGTTTGGTTTGGATGTAATGAGCAACTGAAAGGCAAATGAGCCCTTGGATGTGACGGCCTCTATCTAAACCCAGACAGGCTGTGTCTGGGGAGAAGCTTTATTGCTGAGAGAATCCAAAATGTCATTCATTTATCTGTACTCCCCCCAACACACACACACACACACACACACACACACACACTTTATTCTACTGCTGTCATATTCTTATTTTCCCCCTCTCTCTTTCTTTCTCACGTCCCCCACTCTTTGAGCTCACCCTTCCCCGGACAAAAATGTTCCCCTATCTTAATAAATCATGTTTACGTATTTACTTGCTTTCTTGTTTGTCAACGTTGGCAATAATTGGCTCGTTACTGCCCCCTGCAGTGCACTTTGATGGCAGCTGTTAACAGAATGGCTCCATTTGTGAAGGGTATTTATGTAGGTGGGACCCCTGAGTGAAAGATGCTTTAAACAGACCATTTTAAATACAGATTCAGAGGCTTTTATGGCTGAAAACAGGTTTGGATGAGACCAGCAGCTGGCAAATGTTCCCATATTGAATTAGACATCGCTCACATCATTTCTGATTAACCTTAAATAAACTTGAATTTGGAAAATCCAGAGTTCCGAGTAAAACTTGCGCTGAGGCTATGTGACACAACTGAGCCAACTGATAATAAACCTTGCATTGAGCTAGTGACGCAGACTTTTGGTTCCAAGGTCAAGATTAGCCTTTTAACCAAACATCTGCCCTGATGCCTGCAAAGCTGTTACAGTGAAATGGGCTCTAGGGTTTGGAGATATTCTGGGAAAAGCAGTGAAACGATAACCTGAAGAACAAACTTCTGCCGATGAATCATATCAGTGAAAAGCAAGAAAATATAATATCTTTGAACATCCCAAACTGCTGATGCGGGGCAAATATTGTGAGGGGGCTTTTTCCCTCCTGTAAAAAGAAAAAGATGAAGGTTTGGGCCAGGCAGGGGTGCAGCCTGGCTCCACGGTTTGTAGCTCTCGGCACAAGATAGTCCAGAGTTGACAATCAGGCTAAAAACGGGGCAACAGCCAATCACATCCTGAGCTGCATCCCAGTCAGAAAACTGAGCCGACAGCAAAACATGGCAGTGATTCTGTTCAGAGATCCGACCAAACCCGACCGAGTCCGAGCGACTGGGCGAAGAAGCTAAATCTGGCGTTTGGAGACGCCGACCATCACGTCTTCAGCCCTCAATTCCGCTCGACTCAGCTCTCTTCGCCTGCCCTATTGTTTCACGGCCGCTCCCATTCATCTTTGGCAAAAGAACAAAAATCAATATCCATTCGCTGGCGCGCTGCACTTGAGGGATGTAAATAGCAGAAATCTGACATTCGCAGGATATAAAACAACGGCCTTTCAATATAATCAACAGCAGTGGCGAAGCCATTCCTCAAGAGATCCATAGTCTTATTACAAAAGGTACAATAATTTTGTGGTGCGAGCTGCCGATGGAGGGTGGTGGCGACAGTCTGATGAGTCAGGAGTTGTGTGACAGGCTGAGGAGGGATGGAACTCTTCCATTCCATGTGGTCCTGTCTGTGGTTACAGAGGTGTAAGATGAGCGCTTCCAGAGATCAGTTCAAACATGCGGAAACTGGATCTGGGTAAAATAAAGTGCACACATGTGACTCACAAAAAGGTCGCCGGGAGGGGGGGTAAAATCCCGGGAGCTCCAGTGCAGGACAACACGCGGCGTGTTGAAATTCCATCCCCGATGCGTCCATGCAAAAAGGAGGCGAATGGAGCGCAAAGTGTGAGCGGAGGAAGAGCGAGAAGAGACGGAGACGCGAATGCAGACGAGTGGAGAGATCAAACCCGCTCAAGTGTGCGCCAGAGTGAAGCGCTCCCTTTGGAGCGCGCGCACGCCGCTGATGCCTCGCTGCTTCCGACGATTGTGTGTTTGAGGGGAGAAGCGTGCGCGTGCAACACACGCTCCGCTCGCGTCGCCGTTTCGTCTCCTCGTGTTTACGGGCCTCCATCAGCAATCAGCCGCCACCTGCCAGACGCTCGGCGGGGGGGGTCTTGTGTGAGTTGGACGTCTGTCTCGCCGGTTCCACCTGCTTTCACCTCAGGAAAAACAGGCCATTTAAGCACGGTGGCGATCCAACCGATCCCCCAATGATGAGTTTAAATCTGTGATGGCTCTCAAGGGCCGGTTGGGGTTCCACAGCGTCAGAGAACCTCAAGGCAAACCTTCGCTCCTCCGGGAGGTTAGAGGGGCGTCTGCTGTCTGCGCGCCAAGTGAAAGATCAAACAAGCTTTTCTACATAAAAGATGCGCACATCAGGAATTTGCTTTGATCATCCTGACTCTTTAAAAGACACACACGCTCACTGGGATGGATGGATGGATGGATGGATGGATGGATGGATGGATGGATGGATGGATGGATGGATGGATGGATGGATGGATGGATGGATGGATGAAAAAACGATTCTATTGATCTTTAATGTCTGAAATAGTCGTATCTGGCAAAGCGTCCACTCTGCATGAACACTTTGACCTTTAGCACTCGCCTGGCTGAGGCAGAACGTGTGTAGCTACTCCTTTAATTTCTCTTTACAAGTTAAAAGCAGCAACTCAATTTCCTATTCAGACACGAACGGATGAACCACGTCCTTTCTTTAGGCGAGAACACGTAAAGGCAATCGGCGTGGAAAGGAAACACATCTCCGTTTGATGAGCGGGGGCTGCGCGGTATTGGAAAAAATAATTCAAGTCATCGCCATTCTACTTCCTGTTTCCTGCTAAATGAAGCAGAGAAAGTGGTTCCAGCTTTAATATCCTTGCTTCCTCCGCAATAAATTCACTCCTTTCACTTGGGAAAAGTCTGTTTTTTTTGTAATTACTGTTTACCCATGTGATGTCCTCCCCAGAGAGTCATACGGCTGACTTTTGACCACAGGGATCTTTTGAAGGAGCCAATAATCTCATTGCACCTTAGAAAGGAATCCACTCACTCCAGTCCATTACTTAAATGCATCTTATGGTGCTAAAATAACAGAGATTAGGCCTCAGACACACGAGCAAACCTCACAGTGGCCAATTTACAAGTGTAGCTTGTTGGCTACAAGATGAGGCTAATTGCTGGACTTGTTTGATTGAGGACGCCGAAAATGAGCAATTTCAGGGTTTGACTTTTCCTGTTGGCGACAATAGGACGCAGCCGCTCGCAGCCAACAGCCTGTTATAAGCGCCTCCACTGAGAGAGAAGCTGGCAATGTTTTCCACCCAAAAAGGACGCACTGATGTAACACAGGCTCGGTCTGTCGGACGTGACATTGAGTACCAGAGCCGTGCCCACTCGGCTGTTGTGGGATTTGACATAAACAGTGTCAGGTGGGCAGTCGTGGGGGAAGCTGCCTTCCACATGAGCTGACAGTGCTGGCAAATGATGGGGGGGGGGTGTCTAAGTGCTCGGTGCCAGTTGGCATACAAGTGACAGAATAAGAAAGGCAGACTGGGATGAGCGGGGGTGTCACTGGTGTGGAAAGGGACGGGGAGCGAGCACGGGTTATCTCTCAGGACAAAGGCAGGGCGGCTTCCTTTTACACCACAGCCCTGAAAGGAGGGAGGTCAGAAGAAAATGGGAAAAAAAAAGGGAAGATTAAGTCGGTCAAGTGGCACAGTTTAAGAACAACAGCAGCACACGTTGTCCACCACAACCGTGTCGAGTTTACGGTTTAGCGTGGAGAAGGGCGGCCTGTGAATGAGTGGTTGCACAATGGTGTGAAGCAGCAGCGCATCCGGAGTGTAATTATGAATAGTTCACCAGATAATTGACATTTGAACAAGGTGTTTCAAGCTGTTCCCTGAGAGGTTCGCACCCACTTTCAGGCATGCTAGATAAATGTGAAGGTTTCTCTAGCTCAGAACAGGAACTCCAAATCACAACACACCTGATATATATATATTTTTGTTGTTGTTGTTGTTGCCTTTGAAGGTGGGAGTTTTAACTATTCAATTTTAAGGTAGTTTGTTAATAATTAGCTGAGACCATATATTGTTTTACTTGATGCCTTCTCAAACCAACCCCGCTGTCCTTCTAAACCTGCATCATTAATACGTTTATTTCTATAAATCTGACATTTATTTTGGTTTTTTTACCGAATAGCCTCTTCAGACGTTAAGTTTCAACAACCAATTCAAGGACAATACAAGTTCAATTTCCTCGTTAGACAATGATCCGCTGCCAGTTTCATTAACGTGGCGCTGGAAGACGCCTCGTTCCCCTGATCTCAGTCAGCCCTCGTTGCACCACCAGAGCTTAATTAAACGTCAGATCATTAAAACCGGCTCTCCGGCCATTAACGCCAAACCTAAACGACAGCTCGCCAGGCATCACTATTCGATAATCCCAGCCCGTCCGAAGCGCCACCTCGATGAGATTTGCCTCGCGGAGTTCAAGTCGTGTGAATTAGTCACAGAATATCCGCACAAACAGCGTCGTGGTGGATGCTAATTCAATTTTCCTTCGCAGCTCTGAAAGTGTCGTTCAGTAAACAACAACAGAGAGGCCAACAGGCGCAGCCAGCCAAGACGCCGCTGTCTCTGTGATGTGGAATAACCTTGCGTCGCAGTCCTGCAGCACAGCCGGAGCGCCTGGGTTTTTTTTTTCTTCCCTTTTTACGTCTTTACCGTCATTGACAAAGCCCCAGAAGGCTTCACAATTATGTTGTGCAGGTGCAGTCAGCAGGAAAGAGTAATTGCAGTGGGTGTTTGGAGCTCCCCGAGACGGTTTGGAAGCTCAGGGCAGAGCTGTCAGAAGCTCCCAAAGGACCCGCCGGGGTACACGCGTGTTCTCCTGCCAAGCGCAGGACGAATCTTTGTTTGGCGTTTCATTTTGCATGTGCTGCAAATACACAGCATGCACATTTGTGAGAGAGCGGGAAGCACGTGCACGTTCACCAACGGCGGCCATCTCTCGCCAGTTTATTGACGGCTGCATCAGGCCGACCTGCTGGCTCCGGGACAGTGACAGTGGCGTTCCCGGGACCTGTCAGCGCCGTCACACGTGCCCCCAGGACCCAGCAAGCTTCTCCACGCTCGGGCAGCAGCCCCGCCATGAGCGCTGACGCTCGAGGGACACACCGTGAAGGCTACGGGGTCACGGAAGAAAGAAAGTCAGACAAATTAGGAGTCGTTTGAATGAAAGTTTTAATTAAAATGAGCAGAGATGGAGATAATGAAGTGAACGATAATCCGAACAATGGAGAGAATTCACGTGAATTCGGATTAATGATGCTATAAAAGACATCAAAAGCCAAGACGAGAGGGGGGGTTTGAATTCTGGAAATGACCTTTTTGTTTCAAAAAAGGGAAAAGCTTCTGTTGACACAGCCATTCTCTAGAGGACATGCTAATAAAAAGACAACAGTTTGGTCTTTTCCCAAGGGGGACGGTGTGATGGAGGACCCTGGAGGCTCCGGCTGGCTTTGATTCAACACCCGGCACCCTCTCAAATCCTACCAGCCCATCTGAATCACTGTCTGCCTTGATTTTGCTCAGATAAACCCTCGCCAATCCCCACCGGCCCGTTTGAGACTTTGAATGTGTCTTTAAAGAGATTTCAGCTTGAAAGGTTCACTTTTGTGTCAGAATTCAGCAGAGAGCAAAGCAGGGAAGGCAAAGAATGGAGGGAAAAAAGGACAAGCCGGAGTGTTCAGAATTCTGTCTCCAGAACCAGATACGGCACTGCTGATCGAGCACAGAATATTACTATTTTATAGAATAAATGTGGCAATCATTATTTCTGAAGTGACTTCGATTAGCGCGCGTTTACTCCCTTTTTTGGGGCTGAGAAACATGTATCAGCTCAGTTCTTCTTTGCCCTTGATCCGAAAAGATGGTTTAACTGCACCATCAACTTTGTTTGAAGAGATTGTGTGTGTGTGTGTGTGTGTGTGTGTGTGTGTGTGTGTGTGTGTGTGTGTGTGTGTGTGTGTGTGTGTGTGTGTGTGTGTGTGTGGACGCCCTTGCAGTCATCATTGTTTAGCAGCGCGGTACAGAGGTGGTGGAATGAGGGGAAGATCTGCAGGCGAAGGTGCCACCTGCTCCAGATGTGGAAGAGGACGCAGATGTCCTGGTTTAATTAGCCTTGCCAGAGGTGCTGCGGCATGATTATCCAGCTCCACCCCAGGAGAATACCTATTTCACCCGGTGTGTGTTTGTGGAAGTTTGACAGCAGAGTCGATGGAGGGAGCGTTGGCTGGAATATTAATGAGCTGCTGTGAGACTTTCCAGCTGGAGTCTGAACTTTCCATGACTGGCAAACAGACGTGCATGTATGGCCTGGGTGGTTACATGCCTTCCTGGAGCTCGGACTAGTTCCGCCTGCCATCCAAACATGCCTGACCTAGTTGGGAGTGAAATGTGCCATAAAGGAACAGTGTGGGGCGAGGCAGCGCACGGTGCTAATGACACAACTCTGAGCTCTCATCTAATGAACGCCCTCGTGCCAGAAACAGGGGAGGTTTAATGGGTTTAATGGGGGGGGGGGGGGGGGGGGGGTGCGTTGCTCAAGCACGTCGGCATCAAAACTCTTCAAATGGCTTTTCCTGAAAGAGCAGCGGACGGGCTCCATGAAGCACGTGAATCG
Source organism: Takifugu rubripes (assembly GCF_901000725.2). Taxonomy (NCBI): domain Eukaryota; kingdom Metazoa; phylum Chordata; class Actinopteri; order Tetraodontiformes; family Tetraodontidae; genus Takifugu; species Takifugu rubripes. The sequence goes on along the minus strand of NC_042292.1, from coordinate 7,280,655 downwards.
GGACGAGAAAGTTGAAGAAAACGTTTGGAGAATTGATGGAGGGAATGTCAAATGGGCTGCGAGATTCGACCCCCATTCATCTGCGAATCTTCATGCATCTGGGTTAGCGCTGTAATCATGAAATCTCTTTCGTGGCGGAGAGCTGGTCTCGCTAAGCTAATGTCTGCATGTGATTACACAAGCTGGCACACAAGAAGCCCGGCAGAAAGAAACACACCAACTGTGTCAAACCACAGAAGTTGGGGCCAAATGATGCGATTTAAAGATGTTTGCGTGATGCTAATGCGAGCCAAATTCAGACAGGAAGTTTGGTCACGGGAGAAAGCCTTTTTTTTAAATGCAGTTCAATAATTCACCTTAGAATTGAATCGGGGGTAGTTCAAGGACTTCAACAGTCTCCAGGAAGTAGTTGAGTTGCTGCTGTCATTTCTTCAATGACTGTCGCCAAAAACTGCCTCCGTGGCCACAAATCTGACCCTGAACACAAGGTTAGGGGGAAGTAAAGAGCAGCAGTGTCATAATTCTAAAAAAAAATCAAGGGAGAGAAAGTTGGTTTTCATTCAAACGGGGATCCTGACAAAATGGCTCCATAAAGGAAGAAACATAGCTTCTCAAAACAGTTTGCGTGAGCACAATCGTCCACAGGTGAATTCATTTCCTTCACCTCACAGCAAGACAGATCTCCCCAAAACACCACAAATAATTCACATTAACACGTCTGAGGACTTTAGCTGCATTGATCTTCTGACGCGACGCTGTCGTACATAAATCTACAGCAGGACAATGAGCCACGGGGCCGAATTCAATTAAAGTTTACCTCATAACTGTGGCATTTGATTTGCATTGCAGTCTTTTATTACGACTCGCCGGCTTGTTTTGAAGTTGCCTTTCATTACGTTCTGCTGTAATCTGAGAATTACACCAGTCAATTGGTTTTCAATATGATTTCAGCGGGGGAAGCTTTATTAAAACAACCCCTGGAATGACATCCCAGCAAGTATGTGTTTATCCACAATGCACAGGCGGATCACCAACGCACGACACCATGTCTTGAGTAAACGGATATATGATTAGGAAAATCTTCTGCACATCCTTGATTGAATCAATCAACATCTCCTGAAGTTACTTTCCAGCCACCTGAGCTCATCTATCCATTAAATCACATTGTGATGTTTCAAAATCTTATTTTTATTACCAGCAATTGTTTTTTTACTGCCGCTCACACTTTGCCAGCGTCAGGTTGTTAATCTACTGTTTACATGGGGCGCTAGCTTTTACTAGCATCCTTGCTAATCTTTTTTTTCCCACCAATTACAGTCCAAAGGTCATTTAGTTACAGTTTCCCCACACGGGTGGGAGTTCTGACATGGACGTAACAAGACGGATAGCAAACTTCTTTTTGTCACCGGTCAGCCATCAACCTCCCTCGTTGTTGTGATTTACGAGCACTCCAGCTGCTGTTCTCTCTTCCACCTGACTTTGTCATAAAGTACGTGTGAAGGCGCTGGTGGCAGGGCGACGCCGATTTATGAGGGTGGGCAGTACGGACAGAGCCGGTTTTACAGCTCCAGATTTATTCCGGGCCCATTCTGTGGCAGCATTTCGTCTTCCTCTTAATTTGAAATGGCTGCATTGTAGCTCACAACTCTTTTGACCTTCACCTGTGACCTTCGCTATTCCCCAGCAGAAAGATCTTTCCTTCATGGTTAATGTTTGCATCGGGAGGGCCAGCGTGTGTGACTCAGACAAACGGGTCCACTTCTGTCCCATAGGAAGGTGATAGAGGCCATAAATGGGGCGGCGCGCAAGTGACTCCTGCTGTTTAATAACTTCACATTAGTGTTTGAGATGAGCAAGCAACTACCAACAAAGCTGAAGTTAATGTTGTTTACTTGGAAAGCTTCCAGCACATATTCCATAGTAAATGCACCGCCCTGCTCTTTCTTAATGGCCTTGTTGCACAGCCGCCTCCAAACATTTGGCCTCTTGGTTGGACGTCTGGTTTCCAAGCGCGGCAGCTCTGCTTAAAAAGACTTTGCTAGCATCAACCTCGGTAAGGAGAGCTAGTGAGACAGAAGGGCTACAGAAGGGAAAATCAATCCACTTCCTCTAAAACATAAAAAGCGGCGGCTAACAATTCCACCCTCGGCGGGACACTCTTGCTCTTTCGCACTCTTGTGCTTCTGTTCTTCCAGCACTTTTTCTGCTCTTCTCCACCTCCACCTCTCTTCCTTCACCCCTCTCCTGCCCCCTCCCTCATCCTTCCTCCTCAGATCTAAGAAAAATAGGCACCTGGGAGCGTTTTAAAAGCACCTCACTCCTATGAAGTTCAAAAGACAAACATCTCCTACGCTTGTTTCCGCCTTTTTCTCAGGTGTCTGGGGGCAAGGGGGGTGGGGGGGGGGGGGGGCAACACAGGACGTAGTGCTTTGTTATCATAAATCACCTCATAAATCACCGTGAAACAACAAAGCTCCATGTTGACTGTTTAAAAAGGAGCCATGCAAAGCAATAACATCCACTATCTTGGGAGGAACGATCCCATTTGATAATCACAGTTATGGTGGGAAAAGGTAATTAAAGAAAGCAGCGAAGCGAAGATGAAAAGTCATTAACCAAAGTTAAACAGCGGAGTCATAAGGTGCCGACACGGTTTAAGCGCGGTTCTCAAAACGCAGAAATAAATGGGAACTAAAACGTAAAATAGCTCATCAGAACAAAGTCTCATTATGTGATGTTTTTGTTTATTATTTACTAGTCTGTGTTCATCACCTACTGTTGTCTGAAGTGTGTGTGATGGAAGCCTACAACCTTGGGTTAATCAGGCGTCCAACAAAAGAGACCTCGGTCTCCGTCCAAAGTGTTGGACTTTTTATTCCACTTTGACTCTCACATCTGTCCTGGTGACACACACAGTGTCAGGATGGTCCACGACTCTCAGGATCACGTCTGAGGCGCAGGTTAAACGCCCCTAATTCTCCAACAGTTTGTAGAAATGAAGGAAAGTTTTGAGCAAGAGGTGAAAAGTCTTGCCAGAGGTGGGGGGGGGCAGTCCCCTCCCTTCACATCTGAACATCTTAAACATCAACTATGTCATCGGTGATTATGATGCTGTACATTTTCCCGGCTCACTATAAAACTGACTGGGTCTAGTTTGATCAGAGATCCGGTTCGTGCTTCACCAGCTCTTCCTTCAAACGTCTTTTGGCGCCAAGAAAATTCTTTGCCTTCGAATCTGAACCGAAGAAGCAGCTCTGGTAAAGGCCAAGTCATGTTGTTGAAGGCAACGCTTAGCGCTGCCGCCTCGGAGGCCCCCGCATTGTGATGCCGAGGGGGACTGTCTGCGTCTGGATCTGCACAGGTGACAAAAGGCTCAGAGGAATGAGATTGACTGTCCTCTATTCACTCAAGGATATTCAGTCCGTTGTTAAGAAAAGCAGAAGGGAATAGCACAGAGCAAAGCCGCTGTAATCGAATAGATCGCGTTGATGGGCCTCTGTTCCCATTTCGGTTCGTGTGTGTGAGGAAAGTAATTCATTTATAAACACAGCTGGCCCCGTGACCGAGTACCGGTCCATTTCTGAATGGTCTGTTCCATCACGGACCAAAACAAAAAGCTAAACACGTTAATTAGCGGCAAACTGGTAGCGTGTGAAGGTGAGCCAGCTTGTATTTTCTGGTTCTGGTGCATTTGTTATCGTCAGCCTTCCCAGGTTGATGTTTTTGAATTTGATTTGGGGGCGTTCTCTTTCTACCAGAACCGTCACTACAGCGGACAAGCACGTGGCCCGCGTTAGCATCAGGACCTGCCAGCTACCGGAGCCCAGATTCAAGCTCAGATTGACAGCGAGACTCATGCAGATTGAAAGGTGTGAGATTCCCGGAGACGGCAGCTAATTGCAGAGTCAACATGGTGGGTGTCTCCTCACCATGACAAAGGAGCGACCAGATTGTCCCAGATGATCAAATTCAAAACACAGGAGCACATGTGACAAAGGCTTTGTCGCTTGAAAGAAGGACACGCAATTAGACGGTTTGACGGCCAATGACGGAGCTTCTTGGGAATTTCAGGAAGGCTGGATTCAACAAAAGAGAAGAAAATTCCAGTTGTTCCTCCTCGAGAAGAGTGACAAGGGAACAAAAAGGATTAAAAGGGAAAATGTTGAGATAACAATACCTCAAAGGCATCGATGCCAAACTGATCTTCAAGGAGAAACGTGCTTCCTTATTTCCTGGCTGGTCTTTCTCTCCTGAACCCTTCCAGCATTCAGCCAGGCAAAAACGGGAAAAGGACACAAAAACACTTATTTTTGATGGCGGCTTCAAAGGTCATTACTGCCGCCTTTGAAAAGTTACTAAAGGAAGGAAACTCTTTGGAGAGTCAGGGAGCAGAGCAGGTAGGAAGGGGTCAGTTAGGCACCTTTTCCCTGCTCTGTCTTTTCTTCTTGCCCTCCTTTCTTCCCTTCTTCCTCACTCACCCTCCTCACTTCTCCACTCTGATTGAATACTAAGTAAACAAGATCAAGGCAGGGTCTTGATTCTCAGGGACTCCTCCAGGCCCCAGCCAAGGTCTGGGAAGAACGCTTAAGCCCAGAGAAAGATAAAGCGATTTTTGGGAAGACAGCTGGCCCAATCAGAGGTTGTTTTCTAGCAAAAACGACAGAACTCACCAGTTTTGTGACGTGCTTCTAAAGCATCACTGAGACGTGTGTGATTCTCTGAACATGTACCGATGACCTGTCGCCATGACCACAGCGCAGCATTCCACAGACACAACCAAGGTCTTAGCAATTAGCAAAGTCGTCCAAATGTACACGCCAACATGCTTTGCTGCCATAGCAACCGTTGTTGACCATATAACACAGCACAACTGCAAACGCTGCGATTGGAGCGGTCGCTTTGAAGAATGCGCATGGTTTCATTAAAGTTCTAATGAGGAAACGCTCACAATCAAAGCAAAATGAAGAAAACAAGCCAAAGCAAACCAATCTAGCCTTCAACCCTCGCGCTCATTAGAATCTCATTACAGGCCAGACTGAGGAAATCAAACCATGCAGATTTATAATTCTCTTGTTCGGTTGGTTCAGTTGCTTCTGAAGGTGCTCAGGATCCACTTTTCTGCTGTGTCGCTGGCAGATTTTCCTCTTCACATGTAACCAGCCCCACGACTAAAGCTGAAGACCTTTTTATCGCCACGGTGAGGGGGGGCCGGATCCACCTGTCCACCCACGTATGTATCACGGCTGAACAGAATCCTTCGCCGACGCATCAAAAATTTGACCACCTGGTTAAAAAGCGAACATCTTTTGTTATGAGTAATGGAAATGGGGAAGTTCTGACACGACACTGTCACAAAATGACATTTATTTGCCTTTTAGAGAAGAGAAATGACAAAGCCATTGTTATAAAATGCACTAAAGAGTAGGTTTTAGAAGTGACAGTTGAAACTTGGAAGCAAATTGAAAATGTCTGCTTAACAGAACACTCCTGTGACAGAAACTGCACTTAGGAAGAATTGTTGAATCGCTTCATAACCCTGTGCTATTAAGTGGCAGACACAAATACATCATCATACATTACTGAAGACGGGTGCTGAAATGTTGGAAAGCGGCTCCATTTTTTGACCCGTGGGACTGCCAAAGCATAAAAACTCCCTGTGCATTTGCAGTAATCAGACATTAAAACCACAGACGGTTCCACGCAGTCTCTCTCAGGCTGCCCAAATACAGCCAGGGCGGCGTCCTCAGTTGTCAGTCGTTTTTCCGAATCAGTTGCCTTGAAAGAAATGGGCAAACTGTTGATTTCTGCTATCAACAGCAGCCCTGAATTTCAATCAACGGCACAAACACAGCTTGTTGTTGGGGGGGTTTGGCCTTTGGGTTTTTTTTTTGCCTTTTGTAACATTAGTGAACAGAGAAAAGCACCTTGACTCCCCCCACGAATGTCAGCCTTGGATCAGGTGCACGGACCAGATGAAAAGCAATGGAGTGTGCAGGAGAAGGGAAGAAAAGGAGGAGGCAGAGAGGAGCAGAAGAGGGGGATTAGGGCGATGAGGCAGGGAGGAGGAGGAGGAGGAGCAAAGCCAAGGGGAGATGAGCGCTCTGCATCCCAACTCTTCCTCAGAGGAGTCTCCGACCTTGAGGGGACGAGGCAGGGGCGGCGGGATGTCCTGTTCCACTGGACAGAAGAACTTTAATGGTATTATAACAAGAGAGTTGTCCAAAACTCTTGGATATCTCATATTACAGCCATCACTGAGGCCTCAGCCACTGGGTTTGGGTTTGACTGAAGTCGGCCGTTAGCTTATACGCACTGATGATGCATCAATAATTGAGTCAACGTGCTGAACAGGCTTTGTGGTTACATCACGGGTGTCCTAGAGACCAACGACAGAGATACCAAATAATAGATTAATGCACATCACTGGTGATGAAACGCGCGCAGAGATGAAATTGTTTCAGAATTCCCGCAGACGCCGTCTTGTCCTCAGTTCGTGTCTCATTCATCACGGAGCCGTTCAAAATGTCGACATTAATATCTGCGAGTGGCAGCTTCGCCGCTGCTGATGTCGGAAAAGGCCCGCCGCCGCGGAAGCCCAACTAAAAATCAAAATATCAAACTTTGACGTGGCTGTGGAGGCGCGCAGGTGCCACCGAGAGGCACAGATCTGGGTTATTATATCTGCTGACCGGTGGTTTTAGCAGTTAAAGGTGATTAAAAAAACATCTGCTGTGATTTGAGATGTGACAGTGCTGAAATAGAAATGTCAAAGATTAACAAAACAGCTTCTTTAATGACATTTCAGGCCAGACTTGCAAAAATGTGATAGCATCAGCGTCTGATGGGGGACACGACTGAAATACAAACAGACCATCTCTCTCTCTCTCACTCTCTGTTTCTCACACACACTCACACACACACGCTCACACGCGCGCAGTAGCAGCGCGACAGATGTATTATTTGCCGCGGCGGTGACAGGCAGATGAAGCAACACGCTCCTTCATCTCTCTGGACGCTTCACCCATTTTCTACGTGTTGTTTACACAAAAACCTGTCTGTGGAGATCGGGGAAGAGCTGGGAACACGTGTATGGAGTCTGTACGCGCGACACTGCACATGTAAGTCCAACGGCGCCTCGCCTGGCAGAAGAAATAATCAGATCAGAAGGTGCCGAACGAGGGAAAGTGAAATAATTCATGGTCCTCTCTGAAGCCGACGTGTGTGTCCTCCCAAAAAAACAGAGTGCCTTTAAATCACAGCCCCATTTATGACAGTTTTGTCCTCACCTTGGGTATTACCGAGTCCCAGTTTTCCAGGAGCTCTCGGTTTATGTCTGGGTCATTATGAGTTTGATTGTTAATCCTTTCGGAGGACGAGACGTCAGAACTCGGAAACTGCGTTTTTATCCCAGTTTTGAGAGACGCGGACTTTATTCTATTACATCTTTGCACTGAGGTTTAATTAAGTGAATAAGGGTCCGGCGTGCTCTTGATTAAATTACCCTAAAGAGAATTCAAAATGGCTCGCAATTATCTGTCTGTCTGTCCATCCGTCTATCTGTCTACTTCATGCTACACACGTACCATTCAGGCTGAAGGTGTGCACATTAGCTTTGTATTATAATAAATTTAAGTGGTTCCCCGCCCTTAAAATGTCATTAGCCCCTGTTTACTCGCTTCCCCCCACCCTCTTTCTCCCCTCTTTGCCCTTCCCAATCCCAAAGCCTGGCACTGTAATTAGCTTTATGGAGCAAAGGCAGAGCAAAGCGGAAAATGCTACAAATGATATTACTTTGAGCCTAAATAAGCCCACGACACATGGCATTATCATCAAGGGGGGGATGGAAACGCCAGGGTGCCTATCAAATGTTACAATCTGCATTGCAACACCCCCCCCCTTCACAGCCGCGCTGTCAGCCGGCTGCCTCCAGTGCTGGTAGGAAATTCACTGATAGGAAACAGTGAATCAAAAAAAGGAAAAGGAAAAAAAACACAGTTGTGTCACGTCAGCAGTTCGGCCGACTGCACAAGCACCTGCAGGTCGGACGCGGGAACACATATGGAATTAAATTGCATGTCAACGGAGCGGAAATCAGGTGCGAGATCAGCAAAGCGCCGGCTCCAACTTTCTGGAAGGGGCTGGCCCAGGGGTGACTAAAGATGGAAGTTTATGAATGGTTTTTTTAGGTGGTGGTGGGGGGGGGAGTTTCCCGTTTTGGATGGTGACTCCCGGAGACACCAGTGGTCCGGTATGGATGCACCGTCCCACATACTCGTTGATCAATGATAAACTGACCAAGACTCACCGTTCATGGATCTCTGTGGGGGAGGGGGGGGCGATATGGGGTGTCGCGGCAGCTAGTGGCACGTTGGTGCGTTTCAGGAGTACCTCCTGTGTGTGTACATGCATGTGTGTGTAAACATGTAAACATCCGGGTGCGTAAACAGCCTAATCTGTTCCCCTTCGCTGCCAATTACCCTGACTAATGAGAAAGGCATCAGCAGGGGGGGGGCAAGGGACAGGAGGACAACGGAAAGAAAAAGAAGGAAAAAACAGGGGACAGTAGTTGACAGAGAGATCTTTAATTTAAAGATCCGTGCGCGCGCCTCTGCACGCAGCCATGCGCGTGCACGTCAGAGCCAGATGCCCACACCTAACCACCCATCTGCGAGCCGAGCCCTGCCAGACCACTAATCAGGCAATCCATCACCTCTCTACCTGCCGCCCGCCATTACGCACGAGGCGCTCTCACACACACGTGCACGTCAAGTGCGCGTGTTGATAGGTGTGCGACAGAGAGGCCTTTGGAAGCGGACGATAAACAAACTAATTAGCGGAAAAACGAGCAGCCGGGTCCTTGCACATCAAGGTCAGACCTGCACACAAATATGAAAGCAGATGCTCACAGAGCTGGTCTGTATACCTGCACAGGCCCAACCACTCACACCTGAAGGGTTTCGGGGGGGGGGGGGGGAATCACAGGGGTGACGTCAAAGAGGAGTGGAAAAGCAGCTCCCCGCTGGCAGGCTGCTCTTTTCTCTCTGCGGGCCGTTGATTAGACGCAATTATGTTGCAGTTGTACAAATTTTTCTCATTGCTGCGATTGACTCGATAAAAAGGGGGCAAACTTTGATTGATGGCTGAGGTTAGCCGGGCAGGCAGGAGCCGCGTTCCCATCAACTGCCACGCTAAAACTCCAACGCAGGTTCATTTTTACGCCATGAGGGGACGTGGCAAGGCACCCGCCTTTTTGTTTTTCTGATGTCAGTGGTTTATTAGCGTGCCACAGAGTGCACATCCTTGTACACTTAGCCCTCGAGAACACCCCTCTGGATAAAAAAAACAACACTTTTTAACGTAATGTCTATATTAGCCTGCTTTTAGCCTTCATTTACTCTGCCTGTCTTCCAATTTATCTTCTTTAGCGTTTCTGTCCTTCCCGCGTGCTTTTCCTCTCCAGGATGATGCTTATAAAAGCACATACGACTGGGAATGAGTAATAAAGCCCTCAGCCATGTTGCAGACTACACACACACACACACACACACAGCAAAATCCCACCTGTGTCTGTGTCTGTGCGAGTGACTGTCTTAGCCCGCGGCAACGGCTGCATGATATGCTGTCTGATCGCTGCCGTAGAGGCGGGAGGGATTTCATCTGGCTCCGAATGAAACGCTTCTGAAACTAAAGGCAGCAGCCGGTTGCCAAAAGCGCACACTCGGGCGGCTGCACACCACGAGTAAACACGCACTCTGGAAAATAAATAAACAAATCATAGCACCCACAGTTTTTCAATGAAAGTGCCAGAGGAAGCAACATCCTGCAGGAGCCCTGTGTGGCTCTCTGCTGCACTTCATTCACATAAACAATGAAATTAATATCAAGTTTATTTCAGACCTGGAGGAACTAGCCGAGCTAACCATCCGAAGGAGGAGTTACACTTCTGACATAAACCACAGCTCAGAAAGTGCACCTTAGCTAGAAAGGGGGCATGGGTGCATCACATGGGTGCTCTGACCCTCATCACGACAGCTGTGATTGATCCGCGTTTCATTTCCTGCCGCTCATGCAGGAATTCAGGGAAGCGTTGGGAATCTCTGGTCGCTCCAAACTGCAACCGAATAAATGATTTCTGCGGCACATCCAACGTGCACAAGCTGCAGCACCCAGACGTCCAGCCTGTGCCGATGCACAGCTGCTGAATCACCACAACTGTGGTGTTTCAGGTGTCCACCTAGAGGACGTGGAGGTGTAGACATGCACGGCAAGCGCTGAGCTGAGGAACACCACCAACGGGGGCCGGGTCCCTTAACCGATCGCTGGTGCGAGGAGAGTCGGGACGACATATTGAAGGAGACAGCCTGCATCCAAAAACAAGGGTCCAACGCAATAATGCTGCATAACATTATTCATTACTTGTGGGGGACTGTGGTACTGTAATATATGTATGAAGGTGTGTGTATGTGTGTGTGTGTGTGTGTGTGTGTGCGTGTGTGTGTGTGTGTGTGCGTGTGTGTGTATGTGTGTGTGTGTGTGTGTGTGTGTGTCTCCTCATGGACACATACCGCCATCTGTTTTTCAGCTTGACAATTAGGACACAGAGAGGAAGAGGCAAAGTTTATTGAAATGCAGTCTTCTTAGACACACACACACACACACACACACACTCTCAAGGTGGCTGTGGATTGATGCCATGCCTCTTCCGCCACTCTTTTGCTCAGTACTGAACTGTAAATCACACAGATAAGCAATCCCCTATAAAGAACAAAACCTCAGGACCTCTTGAGTGTGCATGCACACACACACACACACACACAATTCCCATTGGGTGGATAAGTTACTAAAAGGAGGAGAAGGGTAGCGAAAAGGCAAGGGACTTAAAAAGAGACCTGCAGCAGTGTTCTAAATGTCAGACCTCTGCTGAAGCAGAATAAACACCACACAGTTAACATCATTTAATGAGCGCAAAGTCGTAAATAAACATCAAACAACAGTGGAGGCAGAATGATCTGCAAATAAATCCTCTATACTAGATGTTATCTTACTATTGTCTTCTGCGGCGCAACATTTGACGCACGTTAGCTGGTGGGATTTGGTAACAAGCTGCCTACAGCTGTGGCAGTGAGCGGGCATCACAATGAAGGCTGGCGTTTTACTAATTATGCAGCTTCATGTTAAATGGAAAGTGTTAAAGTGTTATAGGAATGACAATAAACCCTCTGAGGATCCAAAGGTTCTGGTGTAGAATGAGAATGAAATAATGCTTCAAACCAGGCAGTGAAATGTTGTTTTTTGTGTTGTCGGGCTGCAGTCGTCCATCTATGTCCAATCGAACTGCATGTTTTTGGGAGGTGGGAGGAAACCCAAGGACACACGGGGGGGGCACTATGCGGTGACTGAAACCATCGAAACAGGCTGCAAATCCCGCAAATCAAACCTCAACGGCGTCATTTTGCTGCGTTCCGGTTCAGTTCAGCTGAGGTGAGCTGGTTAATAAAAGCGGCCATTAAAGCTAAAATGTGGGTAAATTAAAGTGCCGGCTGGGATTGTCTTCACAAAGCCTCTTAAAGAAGGATGAGGTGGAAGGAACAAAGACAAATCAGATCAGGAAGGAAGCGTCGCTGAAAGGCAATCAAAGTCACTGGATCACGGAGGAGGTAGACAGAGGGCTAAAGAATACTTCAAGAATGGGGGGGCGGCAGCCTGGGCACACCTGCAGGTTCACCAGGAGGAGCAGCTTGTGCACCAGCAGGACGACTGTCACTGCTGCCTGCCAACCACAGCCCCGCACAGCAAAGCAGCAACCTGCCGCTCCAGACCCCAGCTTGGCGCTCCATTGCTACGGAACGACGCCGACAACGCGCTAGCTCACAGATGAAACGAGATTTGACACATTTTCCTGTCACATTCCGCTTAATTACCACAACTTCTGCATCCGAAACGGCGCGTAGCCCCCAGATAAAACATGACATCACCCAGTGTTGCAGGTACCCGGAGACCACGGGCCAGAGAGCATCTTCTAACAGCCACAACATGACTCACAATAATTAGCCTGTCAGCACGCACACCGAGTGGGAGTTGAGCCTTCCTGGCTGTTAGCACACAAAGCAACAGTCGACAACACGGTGAGTGTGAATCTGTGCACGCAGCGAGGGGTACCATTCTCACAGCCTGTTCTGACCGCCCCACCATCTGCGGGCTTGCCGGGCACCCGCCTGTTGCCCCTCCTATGCAAAGCACTTTGACGGGGTTGCGTGGTAACAGGTCTGAGAGGGCAGCGCGAGGCTGGACCAGCCAACTGCCTTCAGGAAAACATGATCTGAGTGGAAAGTGGGTGCCAAAGAGATGCTTTTAATGTTTTAAACATGATTAGAGGCAGAAACTACGTTTAAAAAACAAAACCCTGCAATTAAGCCCATTTCATGATGTGTCAGCAATGACTGATCATTAATATTCCAGACAATACAATATGACTTTAAAATGAAGGTGTAATTAAACACACAGGAGCCTAAACTAATTGCTCATGTCCCCATGTGAATATTTTTTTTTAAAAACAACGTTAGGTCAGCATCTTTTGCAGAACCACACAACAGGATTTAGCATAATAGCATTAACTCAAATAGAAACCAAAGTTCTTAGAGCGAAGATCAACACTGAGCAAACCAATTAGCATAACACCCTGCTGCTTGACAAAGGCTAAAAATCCTGAATAAAATTTTAAAACCACATGTCCTCAAGCTAAAAGCTCATTCCTGATCAGTCAATGTGAGGAGCGTTGAGGACAGAAAGGAGGCAGCTCGCTGCCAGCTCACATCTGGCTTTTAAACACTAAAATATAGACATTTTTTTTCATTACAAAGTGGAGTTTTTTTCAAGAAGGTGTTGCCGAGGATGAAATGCACAAAGATGGTGCACGTTGTACCAAATCAATAAACTACTGATACCAGAAAAACTGAAGCAGGAATCCTCACCACATCCTCTCATTTGCATAAAAATGAGCCCATTTTGAAGTTTTGGTGCAGCCCTCGTGCACGGTTGATGAGAATTTGAAGCTGCGCGGCTAAAAGTCTTGTATCAGTCAAAGCTGCTTCAAACCAAACTGGCGTTCGCTGTTTCACCACCGATAACCAAGAATTTGCCTTGATTACCCAGCTAAAGCCAGCGCATTTATTTACAGGCTTTCTTTTAATAGAGAAACTGTTTCATAACGCGGCAGACTGAAAGATTCCCTGCAGCAGATACTGTTAATTTGTCTTTCTATCAAACACAGTTTATTCCGTTCTTTCTTATCGCTTCATTTCAAGAATATGAAAGAGCATCGACCTTTCACGGAGGCTCCTCAGCTCTCCGTGTGGATTTGTCACTCGCTGCAGAGTAAATCAGATATGAGCGCCGTTAGCCCAGAAAAGATAAGGTGAAAAAAAAAACACGCTTGTGCAACCAACAAGCAACAATACAATTTCCTTTTTCAGTCTCAAACACACAAATCACCAACTCTCTCTCGCTTACACACACGCTGCCTAAAAGTGAGATAGCGAAACAGTTACTTGATCATCCGTGACTCCATTTTACTTAGCGGCGCCACAGGAAAATTAATTGCACTAATTGAGTAACAGAGTTCATCAAACTGGTATTCTCATTTTCCACATTCATTAGTCACTCTCTTTGTGAGAGCATCCCCGAGGTTACGCTCTGTGCACAGCAGTGGCGGCGGCGGAGAAGGGGAAAGGCCGCAGCACCGCCCCTGGGACCCAACACCACACACAAAAAGCTAGTGCCAAAAATTCACTAGCTTTTATCTCCAATTGCCTGGATCTATCAGCGGGTTTTAAGGAGCGTTTCAAGTTGGTTTTTGCGTTAATTGCCGTGTGTTTTTTGACAGCATAAACACGGACGTGTAGACGACACAGCCGCAGCAGCTAAAAACACACTGAGCAGATAGGTTTGCAGATGGTTTCCTCTCCGAAAGCGTGCTAGCCATGTTTTGACAGTGCAGAGAGCACTTACGGGGAGCAGCGAGCATTCCTTACTGTCAAGATGGAATTTTATCTTATCAACTGGGAGAACTGGGCCGATCACAGCGTGTTACACAGCAAAATGGCCACGGAAGAAATAACCTGAGTTCTGCAGTGTGATGATTGTGCTCCTGGTTAGAGATAAACAACCTGCTCCAACCACTCCAAAATGGTTATCAGCCCCCACCGTCGACCTGCGCAGGACCAGCGGGTGGATGGTGAAATTCTTTCATGAGTGTTACCAACTGGACCATTTCTGCTCAAACATGAGGAAGAAGATTGTTTTTACAGCAACTCAGAACCATCTGGGGTTTCTTCAAGCGTGAGGCCGACGCCCAGGGCTGGTTCCCATAACAGCGAGGTCGACCAGTCACGCCCAAACCTCGTGCTTCTCTGTAACATCCTGCCGCATCGTACAAATCATGCGCAAATAGTTCCCACCGAAACACAGGAAAGCGCCACACCAAGCACTCCCCCGCTCCGCTGCCTCATCACGCCCGATTGAGTCAAACGTTCAACAAGATCAATGCTAACACACGACTGCGCTCCTGCTGTAATATCGCACACGACGCCGGTGGACCGGGGTGCAGGTGAGGGAGGGAGAGACAAAGGTGGGGGGAGGCGGCGAGGGAGCACAGCAGCAGCTCCTCTTAGTCCAGCGAGGAACTAAACGAGGAGAAACAACTTTATCCCTTCAGGTTTACTCAAGCGCTACAACCGTGTCATTCATCCCTGGTGAGTGTAGTTCCCATGTGTTATTTTTGACAACTTTTTCTTTGATTACATGCGCACAGACTCACAAATCCAGCCATCAGCTCCTGTCAAGTTAAACTGATGGGGGTTGGGGGGGGGGGGCTGATGACATCACCAGGTCAACCCCAGGAGCCAGCTTTGACTGCGTCAACCAACACTCACAACACCAGGCTTTTCGACTTCTGGACACACACTCACACACCCAAGTGAGGTTGGGGAGGGTTGTACAGACAACTGCAATTCTCCAGATAATTGCTGTGAGGCCGCAGCTCGCCGCAGGCAGACTTCAGCCGAGGTGAAGAAGGTCAAAGGCGGAGGTAAGGATACAACGGGCTTCATGTGAAGTCGGATTGGAGGGGAACACGTTTCATGACAGAACTCAAATCTCATGATTCTAATCTGTCACATGTCCAGTTCGCCGTCTCCTGACGACTGACTGGGTTCTCCTTCGCCGTTGCTGCTTCACTCACGGCACCGTGATTCTTTTGATTCGCATGATTTTTGGAAACGAAAAAGGCGAACAAAAAACAAGGTCAACAGAAATATTCAGTAATCTGGTTTCATGATTTTAAAAAAACCATTTGAGTGGATCAGGGAGGATATTCAGATAAATGGAATTTCTAGAGGACCTCAAATTTTGAGTTCAGAGAAAGGGTATTTTTCTGCTAGCTAACTTTGTTAGGTTGTTGGGTACATAAGTAAAATAAGTTTTTTCACTATTTTCATGGAGTCAGGTTGATCCCACCTCAGTAACCATCATGTGGTGATGTGTACGTTACATCAAAGCCATTGAAAAAATCTGTTGTGTGAAAATTTTGGACAAAAATGTATCAAAAAGCTTTGCCAACTGGAGAAACTTGAGCTACAATGGGGATGCTAACAAAATCACGTTTTACATTTCATCGCCGCTGCCACGATGAAGGATTTATACCAACCACCCTAAACATGAAGAACCCGATCCAGACCTATAATGTGGAAGGGATGATCAACAGAATTCAGAGAGCTTTGTTCAAAGTACATGTCTGATGCACAACAAACACAATCAATAACCTTGAAATGCAATTAAAACACAAATTTTAGACAATTCTTGCTCAAAAAAGACAGGCAGGAAACACAGACAATGTCTCTACAGCATCCATTAGGTTGAGTCCAGAAAACCAGAGAGAATGCCTAAATTATCCCCTAATGCATTCATAAATTCCTCTTTATTTATAGTGCATCTGTTACAATCAAAATTGTCTCCAGGCGCTTTCCAGAATCCCAGGGCCTGACCCCCAACAAGCAACAGTGGCAAGGAAAAACTCCTCTTTAACAGGAAGAAACCTTGAGCAGGACCAGGCTCATGTAGGGGGACCCTCCTGCTGATGGCTGAGAGGACAGTGGGACAACCCACAGCTCACCAAACCTTCCATTAAACTCAAACAGTGCATCCCAAAGAAACAACTAGAACAAAACAGTCCAAGGTTATGTACAAGACACCATGTCTCTCTTATATACATCGGAGAACCAGGACGCTCATTAAATGCAACAAGAAAAGAACATCAAGACCAGGGAAAGAGAGATCGCCAAAATCAGATCACATAAACAAGAAAATCACATCATTAACTGGGAAAAGACCAAAGCCGTAAGAGAATAGTTAAAAAATAACAGACACCAACGCTGGACCATGGAAGCAGTAGAAATTAGAAGTGCTCCAACTTGGCTATGAAAGAGGACGAGGGAGCGACGACCTCTGAAAGGCAGGCAGTATCGAACAGTAATCAGTAACCATTAGTTGATGTGCGCCACATCGGCACCTCGTGACACCTCTGATGAAGACGGAAGTACACCACTGACGCATGTCACATATGTCCCAAACAAATGACTTGCACGTCTGACACAACAGCAATAAAAAGGAAAGCTACCTGTGAAAGATGAACAAAGACAGCAGTCTAATCTAGAAAACATGACAAGCTTCGTGTAGTTTTGTGCATTTTGCAAGCACAATGAGTGTTTCTTAAAATATTATTTCACACCACATGATGGTTAAAAAGTGATGAAAAGGTTTTCTTAAAGGAGCACAATGAGTTGTGTTCACGGAATATTTTAATGTACAGCTGGCGCCAATCAGCTACAGCAATCAGCCATGTTATTACTGCCTAACCTGCGTAATGCTAAATGAAATTAGCATGCCACGGTGGTGGTCATGGCTTTCTCCTCCATCATTGCTTCCCCACATTCAGATCCAAATGAGCTTACATATTTCCTCCAGCATAACCTTTTCCATCCTCCCCTATTGTACCCTGCGCCACCCCTGGCCTCCTCCCCAGCGTTAGCCAAGTGGAATAATCACCTGATACGCTCCTTGACAAAACACCACAACTGGTGTAAAGCCGGTATGAAGAGTGAATCACCAGAGTGTGAAATCTATCTATCAACCAATCTCAAGTACTCCCCGAGAATTCTCCGCTCGACACAGTTTGCCAGTGCATTTAGCGAGCCCCTGTGAAGCCAAAGAACATAGTGCGGAAGAGGAGAATACAGGCATGGCCGCACAAATGGAGTCGAAATAATAACTAAGGGAGAGAAGACAGCATTGTTACAGGACAACGGTCAAATATGATAATAAATAAATAATAATAAATAGTAATAATCTGACTTTATTCTCTAGAATAACATTTCCCATCACAATCCTTGACTAGAGTTTAAACCTGTTGTGGTTATGTTATTCAATTAAAATGTCATTCATATTTTAGTCATTTAGCAAATGCTTTTGTCTGATCAAGCCACTATGCAATTGTGACTAATGAGAATAAAATATTACGTTACAGTCCTAGACTATAGCATAAGTGCTGCTATCAACAAACAGAGCAGCTCTATGGAGAGGGAGTGAAGAGGGATACAAACAGGAGACAAGGAGAGTGGATGTGAGTAGAGATGGCAGGAGGAAGATAAGTGCTGTTAGGAGAGCAGGTGCTCCTGTGTCTTCAGGACCGTTTTGAAGGAAGAGGGGGTTGCGCCCTCTCTGACAGAGCTCAGGATGTCGTTCCACCACTGGGAAACAGGGTATGTGAATAGTCTGGATTGTGCAAGTAAGAGGGAGTAGATCCCGTTAGCACTCTGTAGCTCAGCATAAGTGACTTGAAATTAATGTGGGCAGCTACATGTAGTAAGCGGTTCTCGATCAGCAGTGGGGGTAGGCCCACTGGGCCCACTTCAGTTGGTTGGAGACCAGATGCACCACTGCATTCTTGACCATCCAAAGCTGCTTCAACACATGCCCGTTAGAGCTTTATTGCAGCAGTCAATGCGCAAGATCACCATGGCTGGAAGCGGCAGCTGGGTGGCATGCTGGGTTTGCAACGGCAAACAGCACTGATCCTTGAGGGACCCCAGTGGGGAGCTGCTGATTAGCTGAAAGCTGACCTTAACGTGACACCGTGAATAAACATCTGGATAGGTTAGATTGAAACCAGGAAAGTTCACTGCCAGTCAAGGAGGAGGTTCCTTGACAGGAAGTCAGCAATTTGCTTCGGAACCACTCGCTCAATGGTCTTTGATGGGAAGAGGAGAAGCAAGACCAGACAACGGTTTTCCACTTGGATCAGAGTGAGGGAGGGTTTCTTGTGCAGAGGTGTCAGTTGAGCCTCTTTGAATGTGGATGATAAGTGAAGGGTGGGAGATACTGTCTGTAAGAGGGTGTCTGGGATGGAGTGCACTGGGCACGTAGTTGGACGACTACGTGTCAAAGGTTTAGACTTTTTTAGGACTTTCAGTCAGCATTTCAAACCTGTCCTGATGTCTGTTCTCGTGCTGTGAGACCCCGGTACTGCTTTTGACACAGTTGACCATCACATTCTCTTACTGAGAATAGAAAAACTACCTTAATTCATTTGGATCTTACCAATCAGATCATTCTTACTTTGTCCTATGTTAGCTAAGAATCCTCTGCTCCTTCTATAAATTATCATGGAGTTCCACAAGGTTCAATGCTTGGTCCAGTTGTGTTTATTTTATATATCACTCAGTAGTATAATCACGAGGCATTTAATAAACTTCCATTCTTATGCTGATGACACCCAATTATATTTATCGAGAGGCAGGCCAAACAGATCAGGTCCTGACCCTCCAGGTCTGCCTCAAAGATATAAAAGCCTGGTTGAGCAGATAAAACTGCAGTTATTATACTAGGCCCAAACCCTTAGGAATATATTTCCTATGGATGTGGCCTTGCTGGGTAGCATTAACATGGCCCCCAGTTCAAGTGTAAAGAATCTTGGTGTCAAGCACATTTCAAGATCTGCCTTTTATCACCTGCACAACATTGCTAAAGTTTGACACTTTCTGTCCCAAAGTTATGCAAAAAGATTAACCCATGCATTTACTTCTTCTAGGCTCGATTACTGCAATTCACTTGCCCACACAAGTCGAAAAAGATTCTACCAGAGGTGCTGACTAAAACCAGGAGAAGGGACCACATCGGTCCAGTATTGGCTTCTCTGCATTGTCTGATTGTTTTTACAGCTACTCAGAACCATCTGGGGTTTCTTCAAGCGTGAGGCCGACGCCCAGGGCTGGTTCCCCTAACAACAGCGAGGTCGACCAGTCACGCCCAAACCTCGTGCTTCTCTGTAACATCCTGCCGCATCGTACAAATCATGCGCAAATAGTTCCCACCGAAACACAGGAAAGCGCCACACCAAGCACTCCCCCGCTCCGCTGCCTCATCACGCCCGATTGAGTCAAACGTTCAACAAGATCAATGCTAACACACGACTGCGCTCCTGCTGTAATATCGCACACGACGGCGGTGGACCGGGGTGCAGGTGAGGGAGGGAGAGACAAAGGTGGGGGGAGGCGGCGAGGGAGCACAGCAGCAGCTCCTCTTAGTCCAGCGAGGAACTAAACGAGGAGAAACAACTTTATCCCTTCAGGTTTACTCAAGCGCTACAACCGTGTCATTCATCCCTGGTGAGTGTAGTTCCCATGTGTTATTTTTGACAACTTTTTCTTTGATTACATTACTTCCTCTAAAACGTGTAGTAGATTTTAAAATCCTACTCGCCACATAGAAGGCTGTACGTGACTTGCATCCTCTTATTTAAGTGAACTTATAACTCCTTATCATCTGACCAGAGTGCTGCACTCTCAAAACACAGGCTTACTTGTAGTTCCTAGGGTTTCTAAAAGTAGGGTAGGGGGCCAAGACTTCCGCTATCAAGCCCCAGTGAGGTGTCTGAAGAGCAGCTCCAAGCAAGAATGGCCTCTGTGAGTAGGAGGAGTGGGGATTGGTGATAGGTCGAAAGACCTGATCAATGACAGATAAGCTGGGATTGTTTAAGTAGAGGACACTGAAGTCCAAAAATGGATGACAGAAGTGTGTTAAACTCTGTAGCAAAATCATCCTGTTGTCCAGGTGGACAAGAGGACAACAGGATAATTTTGACATATAGTCTTTAATTGGAGAGCTCGCCAGAACAGCATGATGTTCAAAAGAGGCTTATTTCTGTGAAGGGAGTAGTGGAGCAAATGTCCAATATTTAGAAATTAATACCCTGCCCAAAAGGTTGTGGAGCATGGTAGAATGTGTGACTGACGTTTTCTTGAACATCTGAGGTTCCACTGGACTCAATTTGAGCGACACATTGACTAACTTTGCTACACTAGATAGCAGTGAGCTTACAGTTGAAAAATTCTCCTCTGAAAATATGAATTTGGTGGCTTGTTAAAATGAAAAGGAATTTAATAAATGACTAGCATGGGTTGTTTCCAAATGCATTATCTTCATGTGTTCTTCCGACCTTGGAGTCAGGCACACGTTTGTGTGTCTTGTAAAAGTTTGTTTTTTGTCGAGTTAACTGAGAAAACATCACAATGCTGACATCTTTTTATGTTGATTTTGTACACAGGCCAGAAATGTTGAGGAACCTATGAAATACACGATCTTGAAGAAAGAGATTATAGCAGAAAATAAGCCAGAATACGAAGATTTAAATGGCTTTAATGGAATAAGGGGATATGTGAATGTCCACAGGCTGGCTGCATCTCTCCACATCAAGGACGTTATCAAACCACATGCTAATCCCCCAGTGAATTACCCAGCGAGTGAAAATGATGTGACACACAGCCGAAAGCATGCACAAAATATTTACAAAAGCCTCATAACTGGTGTGAACGAGTCTTTTTAGCGGGACTCGGGAGGAGCACAATGGGAGGGAAGTGACCTTGCAAATAGAGGAAAAATGGGAAAGGGAGTCAGTAATTACGGGGCGGGAGGGTAAAGAAAACGAGGGAGATCGTGAATGCATGAAGCGGGATGAAGTGGGGTGGAGGGATGCAGCCATCTCTTCCTCCAGATATCCACCAAAATTGCACAAACACGGCTCCGCGGTCACTCACAAAGACTGGACCGTGGCCAAGTATTTTAGCTAAAGGCACACACGCGCGCACAGCGAGAGCACTTCCTGGCACGTTCAGCTGTTTATTTTTGGGCGTCTCTTACTTTCACTGTGATACCCTCAAGTGGATGCGACCCCAGAGAACGCTGGAAGGCGTGCAGATTTATTTTGGGAGGCTGGGTACGAGGTTTGTTCCCGGGTATCTGCGGGTCACATCGAGGTAGCGTTTCATGTGAGGCCGCTGTGACAAGTGTAATCTGTGTGTCTTTGCTCAGCGGGTGCAGCTGTCAAAGATATGGACGGCCACACTTGTTCTTTTATGAGTGGACCCTGTAAGCTCCTCTGGGAGCCAATGTCAGAGAGGAGAGGAGAGCTGCAGGCCTCCAAGGACTTATGAAAGACAATATTTGTCTCATTCTCTGAAGAAAACAGAAGATGTTTGAGTGCCAACAGTGGCTCCAGGTGCAGTAGGTTCATAAATATATTGAAGTTATGAACACTGGAGGAAACAGGAGAGAGAGAGAGAGAGGGGGAGGTCTGTGGAAGCCAACAGGACAGATTAACATAACAGTGAGAGGGGCTTTTCATGGCATTTAAGTGCTTCTCAAAAATGAGAAAACAAGGCCCTCTAGTGGCAGGTTGCAGCAAAGGTAAATATTTCTCTTTATTCTATTATTTTAAAATGAAACCGGTTCAGATTATTTTTCAGATGCTGTCCGATAGACACCCCCAGGAGCTATTGCTAATGCTATTACTGTACAAAATGTTTTGTTTAGGGAGATTTGGGAGGGAGAGAGCAGCCTCCAGAAGGTACGTCAAAATGTCTGAAAGGAGATAAAATCGACTGTGGCTTGAATTGTAAAGACTGAACTCCTTCACACTTTTGGACAGGTGAAAATGAACCATTTATTGGTTCATTGGCGACACTGGATTGATAGCTACAATTTTTTACGACCATTCCAGGTGATAGCGCTGATTCATCACCTGATTACTGCCCAGGAACTGGGAATGATGGGCCATTCCTCACATGTCCCGCTGCCACAGCAGCCGTGCATTAGGCAAGGATGACGCAGAATTTCTTCCCCACGTTACCCGTTCATCTTTCCGTCTTTCTTTTTTAATTTCAACTCCTGTCATTCCTCCATCTCTCCCCTCACACCTCAGCTCTTTCTTGTCCTTGGGGGGCAGCTGAGCTTTACTTCCCCCGTTTCCCCTCTTTGACTTTGAGTTAATGTACACTGCTGCTAAAAACTGGCAAAGAGAGGGAGTATCATGACTGAGGTCCAGCTCTCTTGATATTTGCGGGACCGCCGAGTGGCAGAACATGCGAGTTTGCTCCTCAGCATGTTTGATGTCTAGACATGGTTCGGAGATAGTGGGCCAAGAGGGATCGCTCTCATAATTCACATGCTAGCTGCAGGGCAACTCACAAAAAAAAATATTTTTCTGGTCTGGAAATTTCACGAAGGTGTTGACGGAGGCTGAAAGAGAATTGGAAACTAGCTCCTCATGAAATGGTGATGTTCCTTCATTTGATACAGCAGTTTTTCAAATGTTGCCAAATCAAGCATGTCTTTATGCTTGTTTGAGAAAGTGATTTCTGTCATTTCAACTCAGAAACACAGAAGTGCTCTTTCCACTGGACATTAAAATATCGCAGATTTGAAGCTCCGTGATGTCTGACAACACACTTGACAGAGTCGGTGAGAATTCCCAGCAAATGTGCTCCAGCAAGGATGATGTAAAGAGATCAAATAAACAGAGAGGAGAAACCAAATACCATTAGACGTCTCTGAAGAACAAGCCCAACCACAATCAAGGTCTGAGATCATCCTTGAATGGCGGCCAACTGCGGCCATCTGTCCACACACAGAGGTGTCAAAGGGCCAATTTACATAACCAGACACACAATTTAAGGCATAAGAGTTGTCCAAACACCAGAAGTAGAAGAACTTGACTAAAATTTAAAACAATAGATTTGAACTCCAGATCTAGAAACATGAACTCTGCACAAATATTAACATATTTCTGATACTCGAGGGGCCGGTGAGTCATACGATTTACATTTCACTTGCAGATGAATAATATAATTAGGCTTTTGGTCCAAACGTTTAATTATTCTCAACTTGCTTATAAAGGGGTTTCTCAGAAGACAGCTTCACTTCCAGCTGCTGCAGGAACATCTCCCGGGTCACTCGGTGGCTTTGCAAGTTTTCGGCCACAGCATTCACAAAATGTTATCCGATTTGCACCAAAGCTCTGACTCTAAATCAATTTTCTCCTCTCGGGCTTTTTTTTAATATACTTTATCCTCCATTGCACCCTCAGCCTGAACTGTTCGTAAAGCATTGAAGTTAACTTTAGAATTTGATGTCCAGAAGGGAAGCAGTCTGGAATATTCCCTTGGCGCATTTAAAATGGCCTTTTCGGCTAAATCTGTATTATCAACCTTTTTTTTTTTTCTTTTTTAAACCAGAGGCGGGGGGAAAGAAAGGCAGATCAAAGAAAGAGCACATTTTGTCCCCCTTTGATAACTGATAGCTTTGATAACACCCCGATCTTCAGTCATTTAACTTCTAAAACTGTGATTTTCTTGAAACTTTCCATTATTTTCTCATTTATTTGCCATATTTGAGTGGATTTCTGTTGTAATTTCAAATATTTGATGTTCAGTTGCCGTGTCACAATAGAAAGAGGACTGGAGGAAAAGAAACGGCTGGACGAAAGAGATGGTTGGTGCTAAAGGAAGCCATTGGACTTGCCAATTTGTTTAATGTCAACTGTGGGGAACGTAATTTTTCTTTGGGTACAGAATATAACATTCACAACTTATTTCACCCTGTGGGGGAATTTGAATTTCCAAACCCAATTTCATCCGCTGAGCGATTCCATTCACTCCCACAAATGTCAGCCCGATGGTGATGGTGCGAAGGAGGTGGTGGGATCAGCAAAGGCGCTTGAATGGTGCAGCCATGGAAATGTAGAGTCATGAACAAGTGCATAAAGGTGAATGTCAATCCATTGTTTTTTGGTGAAAGGATACAAACATCAAATGTATAAAAGAGAAAGGAAAACGGAAGAAGGGTACGTTTTTCTCAGATGCAGACCTTTGTTGATAGGAAAAAAGGGTCAAGGTGACACTAACATTAGCAAAGATCTTCCTCTGGAAATCAGGAACAAATGGAAAATATTTAGTACCAAACACTGAAGCTTTCACATGGGTACACCCTCCCGGGACCGAAACCTTTGGTTCCTTTTGATAAAAATGGCACACTTTTCATCATGAAAAATAATAATTGCAGCTCCTGGGGGGGTGGGGAGAGTCCAGAGGCTGTGAGAAACCCATAGGTGAAAAGAGAAAACAAAGCATTCTTGAACACCATCACTGAGAACAAGTCCAGCTTGCAGAAAGTGAGCAAAATTTAATTCAGCCCAGCTGCTTAGCTCCAAAAATGAGACAATGTAAAAAAAATAGATGTGTTTCAGTGTTTAGGCAGATGTTCCTCAAGTCCTTATGTGATGCCTCTCCAATGTAAAAGCCAGGAGAGCCAAGAATCAGACTGTAAATGTGACTGACAGTGACCCAGAGCCTCATTAACTTCCCAAATGGAGCATGGAACATTCACCTTTCAAAGGAAATAGGTAAACGCCTGTGACCAGCCAGGACTCGAGGCCGGCGGCGATCATTTACAACCGTCCAAGTCCAATGAACCTCATATCCAAGTAGATTGAAAAAGGAGCAAATGGGTTTAATACTTTATTGATGGCACTTTTGCAGTAACCCGGGCTACAATGACCCCACTTTGATGGCAACATCAGCGGGGGCAGCCAAAGCTAGCAGTTAATGCCGCGTAGCTAATGATCTAAAAAAAAAAAGAATGGACCACAGCAAGGTCCTGCGTGTTTATGCCATGTGTTCAGAGCTCACACTTGCAAGAGCGGAAGAGAAAACTCCATAAACAACGTAAACAGACTAGCAGGTTTAAAGAAGGCTTAAAACTGGCAGTCTTCATGAATGGCTGATGGAAATGCAGGGAAGGGCATTCCTCTTGTCTTCCATCTACACAGAGGAATCTCTATTTCTCTGGCTCCTTCCTGAAATTCTAAAATGATTTTGGCACATGATGGTTTAAGTTGCGATGCATTAATGTGAAGAACGGGGACCTGGAGGAAAAGTCTCCAGGAACCCCAGGAATTATGCAGGAAGATAAAGCAGCACAACTCACATTTCCCACAGTTCTTTAACTATTCACCAGGTGAACTGTTCGATATTCTGGACACTCTCATTTAGCCACACACAAATTTATGCAACATAGTACAGACATAATCTACAGATTTATCCAATACTAATGAGATTTTTCTTGGATTCAATTTCTGGTGACTTTAATGACCTTCAAATTTACACCTAATGTGAGGAGTGGAACCCAGTAAATTCACCAAAATCAGCTAAAATGCTCCTGAATCCATTGAAATCCAGTCATTCTCAAAAAGATGAATTTATCTCTATCTTATCTCTTTCTGTTTACTGGGTGATTGTGGAATAATTTGGCTTAAACCATTATAGGAATTAGCACATTGGGGATGGTGTGAATGGCCTCCCCATGGGAGTTGGGCACCCTAGTGGGCGGCCCTGGCCAAACAGAAAACTCTTCAGCAAAACTTTGAGCCAAACGGTTTTTAAAGTCCCAATAACCTGCAACGCTGATCCATAATTGCTGCGAACCGTAACAAATGAGCCATACATTACTCGTGATCATCGCTAGGAACCTTTCGGCCGTCAGACCAGGAGACAGGAAGTGACTTACCTAGAAAAAAAGAGAGAGGAGGTGATTTTAATTCATTTCCTAACAAGAGTAACAATCAGATGATTTTCTTGGAGGTGTAAAAATGAATCCACGATTCTGGTGACTCCGATCCATCACGTGAGTTCTCCCTGACATGTTCTGCAGCATCTGGAAACGGGAGTTGACTCTGTTGTATTCTGGTTCAACAGCGTTTCAAAAGCAGGAGCCTGCTTCAGACAGTCACGTGATTTGTTTCAGTGAAAGTAATTTTAACCCCCCCCTCCCAAAAAAACCCCTCCAGAGATCCAGTCCTGGGTGGAGATAGCAGGATGGGTGCCGTCGACACTTGCAGCATCTAGACATGGCTGAGGAAACACCTAAAACACACACTCCCTCAACCCTCTGCCCCAAAATAAGCCTGAAAGGAAAATATAGCGCTTTGATATTTATGTCAAAGGAAGACATACGATGTTTATCGCGATACGTTCTCAGAAATATATCAAAAAAAGGCTGCAAGGTGAGAACAGAAAAGAATAAGAGGAGCAGGACATAAAGAATGTGTGCGTGGGGGGTATTAAAGAATGACACCACAGGAGTGAGGGGCCCTCGGGGGGCTCTCGCTGTGCACACATTGATTTCTCATTAGTAAATGCAGACCTAGATTTCGTCAGCAGAGCTAACTAAAGCACAGCAGGTGCTGCGGTACCTGCCAGAGGCTAAATCTTCATACTCCTGCAGCTCTGTGATTAGGAGCAGGAAGACATTTCTGATGCCTTTGTGATGGATTCGCACGTGGAGTTTGTTGCCCGGGTCTGGATCGAAGGGCGCCACGAGGATTTTGACCAGCAGGTCTCCGCCCAATTAGCCGGTCCTGCTATCAGTGTGCGTTGTGGCTACAGCTGAGCACTGCTCCAGCATCTGAGAAGGAAATGATCCCGGTGGGCTCACAGGGCTTGAGTTTTATATCCCATCTACCTGATCCAACTGCTAAACACGCTCGTTCGGACAAAGCTTTTCATTTTCTGGTAAGATGCGATGATTTGGAGCGCGCGCCCCTCCCACGGTTGGGTTTATCTCTGTCAGAAAATTGGACTCTGAAGTGCATGTGTGGTGGTTTCAGGACCCTCATTAGATGGCACTGTGTACTCTGCAGCTACTGCAGCGGGAAAAAAGTCATTCCTCCGCTGCTCGTTTTATGAGGATAAAGATTGGTTTTATCTGCTACGGATCGTACAAAGATAGGAAAACCGAGGCGTCTGTGTTGGCGTGCTTAAAATAAGTTTCAGTGCTTCTGTGATCAGACAAAAGATTCTCCTTCTGTATCCACCTGCAGAGCAGGCTGATCGGTATCTGGGACATCAATGCGCTGGGCAGCGATGAAAGAGTGAGTGTAGGATAAAAGCAAGGGAGGGAAATAAGTGAGGAGAGATGAAAGAGGTCTCACCTGATGGAGTGGAAATATACACGGCTCATCTATGGTCGTCACTTTACCAGAGGCAGACGCGGCCGCACTCCCCCAGCACTCTTAACATTTATTATCAGGCAGATGGAGAAACTCGTGCACCGTCACACAGACACACTCAACTGCTGTTGCTGCCTCTAATTAACTAGGTTTCCCTAAACAAAATGACTGCACAAGCACGAACGGGCACATCTGGGGACGGTGCACTCAGCATCAATCAAGACCACCAGACCCGGGAATTATGGAGGGAAGCGAGTGAGCAGCTGCCAGACGACGGGAGAGGAGAGGAAGAGAAGGTGGAAAACACAAAACTGAACTGCAAGACATCCCTGATGGATGGCGAAATTGTGTCCTGATTCAACAGCTCAGGGTCAGAATGTTGACTTTTGATCCAGGAAAATTAGCCCACAACAACGAAGGGATGGATTCAGCTTTGGCACCGCTGCCCGTGACAAAAGTCCGGAGGAAGTGAGCTTCCGTGAGCTGTTTTAGCAGTACGATGCTGAACTTTTGGCCTTCGTGCCACCGGGGCCGACATCAGCGAGGTCCATGTGTGCAAAGGTGACAACTGACACATTCCCATCCAAGTCGTTGGACCACATATTAGATGGATATCGGCCGGGTGCCTTTGGCGGAAAACTGGATGGAAACGGTTTCCAACCCACAGTCTGTGAATGAGTGGCCACTGCTAACTGAAAGTGTGAGACTGGGATAAGCTAGAGGTAAAACAACACGTCGACAGAGGTGAGAAAGTGAGTCAAATCATCTGTAGAGCTGTGAACGAGAGCCAAAAGCCGCAGTAAACCGAACCCCAATTGTGGTTAAATAAATCATCTGTCGCCCTGAACATGCTGCCACTGCTTTCTGCCACATTATTCTCATCTCGCATCAACAACTGCCTCAGCCGTTGACGCGGGGTGGAGGAGAACAGCAGGCAGACAGCATCCGCTGATCAAAAGAGGAGTTTTTCTTCTTCTTCCCTTTTTTCTGTCCTCTAACGCACAGAGAGCTCACGCTGTACCAGGCGTGACCGTGCACTGAGATGCTGGATAAAGAGGAGAGTATAAGGGAAGTGTGTGCGTGTGTGTGTGTGTGTGTGTGTGTGTGTGTGTGTGTGTGTGTGTGTGTGTGTGGTGAAGGTGGTTTTTATGCGTCAATCTTCATCAACCAGGCCCCTGCGGGACCGGGGATTAGTGAGCATAAGCACTCGCTACTGTCCTGCTGAATAAACAGTTAGCTAATATGTTAGAGATGTTATTCATCCCCTTGTGTTTGCAATAAAACTGCTTCTGACCGCCTGCAATCATTGACTTGATGTTAATAATTAGGCACGGATGTGCCTTTTTTACCCATCACAAAGCATTGATTTCTTTTCTTTTTTTTTACTCCCTCACAGGTCTGTGGGTAGCTGCTGAGGCTCGGTCGTGAAATAAAAATGATGCTGTCTTCGGAGCCAGCCGTGTTTGATTCCCTCAGACTGTGACGCAAGCTGTGGCGTGAATGAGGACGCACCGTGCAACGTGCACGCAGCCATCAGTCTCGGGCGTGGAGAATCGGCTTCCAGCAGCAGACGATCGGCCGAGGAGGTTTTCTTCCAAGTGTCTTTATTTGTCGTTATGTCAGCTTACTGCCTTTCGGGGCCGAGACGATTCATCCGCTAAACCAGTTCTGGCCGGCATGAGCCGTGCTGGCCGCTATCTGTGGGGCTGCGCTGCAGCCCGACTCCAAGCTGGGACGGACGTTAATCTGACGGGCCGTGTCAATTTTCAACCAGCTCATCAATGAGACGCGCGCAGTGACATCTGAGCGGGAAAACTGGGAAAGGTTTACAGTCTGTGGGTTTGGTTATTAGGCCCCAAAAGTAACAGAATAGAGGAACTTGCATCTGTGCTGGCAGTAGACGCGCACCTCCTTTTCTTTCTGCTTCTTTAGCACGACTGCAATGATCAGCAGGGAGGTCGTCTCCATGTGCACCTCCTTTGAGGCTGAATCAGCAGATTGTCAGATGTGACACTGGGCAGGAGAGCGGAATGAAGACCGGAGGGCTTTGCATGTGTTGCATGTGTTGCATGTGTTGCATGTGTTGCGGAGGCCAGCGCTTAAAGAACGATGAGCCTCGCTGCTCTGGAGAGTCTGGTCCTAAATACCCTTATGGCAAAATGTGGTATGCAGCCTTCAACATGCTTCCTTTGAGTTGAGTTTCCTTTTCTAGCTTAGCTGCAAGTGGGCTAATGGTTTGAGGAATTCTGAGCTTCAAGACGCGGAAGAGTTTATGTTGAGTATCTACTAAATTCCGCGTGAAGAGGTGATAAAATCGAGTGGCCATCTTTCCCAGAGACCTTGCTGCAGCGCAGAGCCGCTGATGTCGTTACGCAGCGATTTACCGGGACATTGGTTAAATATTACCCACCGCTACATTATAAAAATGTAACGTGGCCGTCGGTAATGGGAGAGGAATGGGTCGGAATTCTTCCTCCCAATAAAGCGCGGCGGATAACGGATCGCCCGGGGTCGGACTTGGAAATGAAGGGGCTGCGGTGAAGGTGCCCTTCAGAGATCCCTGCGTGTTTGCGTGGGTTTGTGAGGCTGTGTGTAACCCAGCGGGTGGGGTAGGGGAAGTGGAGGGAGGTTTGATGTCTCCCACACATAAACCATGATTAACACAGCTGGGTTTCAAAGGTCTGGGCAGCGCTGGCGCTGGCACACGTGAGCACACGCGAAAAAAGAGACAAGACAATGACGGCCGCATCGCGTGTCTTTAAGCACATTACAAATCATTACACTCGATTTGCTCCTTCTCTTTAGACAATAACTCTCACTTCACACAAT
The DNA here is from genome assembly GCF_901000725.2 of Takifugu rubripes. Taxonomy (NCBI): domain Eukaryota; kingdom Metazoa; phylum Chordata; class Actinopteri; order Tetraodontiformes; family Tetraodontidae; genus Takifugu; species Takifugu rubripes. The sequence continues at coordinate 7,250,435 of NC_042292.1, read as the reverse complement.
TACTGTCCAGCCATGCAAGCGCCCCGTGATGAAGTGGCCCCGTTAGTTAAAACGATGCTGATGATTTATGCAAAGACTCTGGAGAGCCACGCTTTTCAACAAAAGCCAATTGACCCCTGCCCACCCGCCGCCGACCCCTGCGTCCGCGCCTGTGTGATTGAATCGTGGCAGAGTCTGTCACTCAGTGCACAGCGGCGCCAAGATTTCATTACAATAGGAGGCTAATGTGAGAAAAGCAATTATGCACGGCGTTAGCTCAACGGTGACCTTTCCATCTGTGATTGCTCATTTTTGGAAGAAAAAAAGAGCAGATATCCATAAATAAACATTGTGAATATTTCATCTCACCTCTCGGCTTCTCGTGAATGAAAGGTAAAGAAACTCATTTAAGTTTCTACCATTTCTGTTGCCCGAACAAAGAACGCGATAATCAATCAGTGAGGCTCATCTCGAAGATTTTTTTTTTTCCCTAGCCTGTCTGACAGCTCATTTTCTTCCCCCGTTATGGGTAACCAATACAAAATATTCATCTTCTCGTCCTCAAATGTTACCATTGGTGACACTGTGGAGAAGATATCAACATTTGATATGATGTTGAAAAGATTAAAGCAGAAAAAAATACGCCGTTAAAACCCTTAACGGCGCCCTCGAGCAGACAGATTCACTCCGCATGGACGTCACAAATACGCTGAAAACTGCCTTGAAGAGGAAAAACAAGAATCTTTGTCTTTCCTGCAACGATAGCCAGAGTCAGGGGAAATCAGTGATAAGTGAAAGGAACTTTAGACGATGAAAATGTCTCACTTTTGATTTATGTTTCCCACAACAACGGCTGGTTTTATAGGTTGATTTCTGAAATCACAACGATCATCGTGATGCTCCCCGGGACCGCGCTACATTAAAAAGATGGAAACAAACCGAAAATTTCTTCCACATCTGAACCGCTCTCTGATCCCTCACGTGGGGCCTCCAGGAACAGATTTGAGATCAGATGTGAGTTTGAGGAACTTCGACGCCACCTCCAGGACCCTGGGGACGGCGGAGCAGCGTATGTCGACAGACCATCCCGCCAAGGGAACCATGAGGGAACCATGAGGAATTTCCATGCCTGAAATGGAAACTGGCTCCCTCAATGGGACAAAACTGCCAGGTTTAACGTGGGTGCGGAGCATCGGTGAACAATGAACCCAACAATGAGGCAAAGCTGGACATGGAAGAGTACCAGTGTTCTATCCAAACACTGATGCTGAACAGGAACCGTCGGATAAACGCTGGAGAAAATGGGGCCGCCCCCGCCGGCTGTGGATGCGAGGCCCAGCTCTCCCTGCCTCAGCCTGCATCTGAACTCGGCTCTTCCCTCGGTGTTTGTGCTACCCCTCGCTGCGTAACCTCCTTTTCCTCGTTCTGCTCTCCTCTGTTTGATTTCTCGGCGCTTGTCATCCAGGGACTTGGCTTGTCCAAGAGTCTCAGCACCATTAAATATTCATCCGCTCTCATCAATTGCTCCCGGAGTCCTTTTGGTTGGGGGTGGGGGGTGGGGGGGTACGACATTGAATTATTCAGGACCCAATCAGAGCTATTTCTGGAAGCTGCATTGACTTAGATGAGCCTGCACAGCGGGCTCCAGCGTTTGTGTGTTTTTGCTGCGGCGTCTCCGTTATATCGGTGTCTATCAGCAGCCATCGTAATTGCAGACATTATGCGGAGGTCACCAAACGCATCATCTGACCATCTTCACTGATGTGTGGCTGAAAGACTTCAATGGAGCAGCGAAATTACTATATGACACGGCTCACAAAGGGAAAACAAGATTCATGTCCGAGAAAAAAGCTGGTTTCATCATCCAATCAGAAAAAAATGATTTCCTCTAAGCCAGAAAGAGAACTCACTGAAGAGCAGAGGTGGAAAGGTTAAAAGAAAAAAAAGCTTTGCTCATAAAAGGAACCCAAATTAGCATCTTTGAAATTCTAACAGGAGAACACAAGTCCAGTTTCTCTGGATTGAAAGCACTTAGCTTTTAAAACGAAGCGAACACTCAGCCTCAATAACCTGTTTAAAACAGACAGCCTGCAGATGATCTTTGCTTTGAGCTCGCGGAGCATAAAAGGATAAAAACTGCGATGAGAAGGAAGCACAAGGCAGGAAAAAGGGAACCGAATCTCCTCCTACACAGCCGAGGTGAGGAGGATTTACTCTGAGGGGTCAGAGAGATGTCACTCCCCTGGCCACACATAGTAATGTGTGAGACTAATTTGCCCAATAAAAAAATGTCACTTCCAGATAAGTGTTATGAGCAGCATGCTCATTACGCTAAAAGGCTAAGAATGGGCACCCGAGTGTGAATTTTTAACACCGACACCAGACGAGGGTGGAAAGCAGCTCTGCCAAGCGTTTAGCCCCGAGACCTCCAGCGACACCTACGAGGGTGACCCGTGATGACTCTTTTAAAGAGACAATAAATTCAGCTCACCTGTGCATGTATAAGCTGGCTTAATTACGTAGAAAAAGAGCGGTTTTAAAGTTAAAGGAGTCAGAGTTGATTCTGATCGGAAGCTGCCTGCAGCCAGATGGATGGGGGGGGGGCCTGTCGCTGCACCTTCCCCTCCTGCTGGGAACGTGTCGATACCTCGTCACCGCGGGTCATCCCATTTAGTCATGATATCAACATATTTACGGCTCTGCTGCGGCCGGATGATTGCACGGTCGTCATTGCCCCTTTTATAGCAGTTAAGAGCCTGACAGGATCGGCTTGTAACTGCAATTCTGTGCCCTCGTAAGTGGCATTTAAACTGGGAGAGGGGCATCATGCACCGTTACGCTCCCTCCCCCAGCTGCAAATCATGTCCAACCACGGAGTTAATTATTTAACAGAAGCTAATGCTGCCGCTGCGGAAACATATTGAGTCTACGCCAGATACAACGGAGGTCATCTGCGGGTCAGAGATCCAGCAGATTCTCTATCAGAGGAGGTCACATGGTACGACTAGCGATACCATCTGTGGGCTGTGTGATGGAGAGGTCATCTTGTGTCACTGAGAGATACCCCCCCCCCCCCCCCCCCCCACATAGAGCAGGCCTACTCCTGTCCTGACTAATGAAAACAATTAACATGTCTAATTACCATCCTCAATCAGCGCTCGACACAGCCGCCGTTGACTTGATGGACTGCCTGAGTTACGACCGCCAATCGAAGTGTATAACAGACTTTCCTGCGTGGTGATTTCGGCCGCCAGCCTCGTGCCGGGGTAAATAAATCACATCAATCTCATCAGGAAACCCAGTGATCAAATCCACACGCTCCGTACGGCCACGTTTAAAGGTAAACGCCTAATCGCTCGGCATAATTCATCCCAGCGCTATTCATCACAGCCACTGATGATATTTGGAAATACCACGTTTGCTAATGAATTAGCATCTTCAGCATATGTCCGCGCTGATATGAATGCTTTAGTATTCAACCCTGCAGGTGGGGCCTTGACAGCAGCGGAGAAAAGAGACTTTTCAACAGCCCCCGCGATAAATCTGTCGCAACCACGCGCACAAGTCATTTGTTCACTTCTTCTCCTGCAATGTGGGAACCTCTAAATGGAAATCCGGACTCTAGCGTAACGACGCGCGACACCATTCGACCTCAGATTCCGTTTGCATCCAAAGGTGAAAAACAGCAAACACCAAGATGCCCCGATGACTCCTCATGTGTGAAAATCTTTGTGACTAAAAACGCCTCCTCGCCCTCCATATCCGCTGCCTTTGTTGTCTCTAATCACTTGCGCGCTGAAAGGATTATGCATTTTCCCGTCGTGCAAACAGGCACAGTGGGACATCTGGATCACTGCTGAGTCATGTTACAAACTGGCGCGTGTTCTCAACTGGAGCGCCATTTAAGCACATTTCTATTTTAGCATTAAAGCACATTTGATGTCTCATATCAACAAATTGGCACCTGTTACACAGCTGATGAGCATAAATATATCTCTTCCATAAGTTGACAAAGGCACAAAAGCTCAGGAATACTAATTAAGCTCGTTTAGCGCCCTCCAAATCAAAAAGGGAGCAAAGGAGCAGTTGACAGCGAGTGCAAGAAGGAAAAACTCCTGAGAGGTGAAAAAGGAAAAACACTTTTTTTAAGGAATTTTCAGCAAAGATTCCACAGCTTCAAGAGGAGACCCCCCCCGGTTGTCACCTTCAGGGACGAGCAGTAACGCATTAAAAATATCAAACGACAGCGAGTTACGCAGAAAAATTGGATGGACGGTCACTTTGGTAATGGACAGATGTGTTTGTGGAGGACAGAATCCTAAACCTGGAGTTCTGTCTGTCGGTGAATCCGTTTCTCCCCAATGGGAATCACAAACTAACTGACAAAAAGGAGAAGGAAAAGGCAACATTTATTTACTGTAAATGGTGCTTTTTGCCCCCAACCCAAAATAGATCATTTTCAAAGTTAGCTTGCATGAGCTAATGCTAATGCTCGTGTTGGCTTAACTCTGTTGTCGGCCGTGTGGGTTAGAGGAAGATTACAAACTGCACCAGTTTTGTCAGACGCTTGAAGCACCGGGAACGTTGATAAGAAGTAAATTCTGGAGTGTAAAAACACCGAAACCTGCCTGAAGACAGTCAGATCATCCGGACGCTGGACGCACACAAACTGGGACCTCTGAGTGATTCAAAGGGAAAAAAAGGGCAGCTTCTGTCAAGCCTTTCATCAGCACCCCACCCACGGGCTCCCAGAGAAACAGCTGTACTGGAAATCACCCAGCAAATCAAAGCGGGCCCCCGTGTTTGCTTCAGAGGGGACGCAGGTGCCGCAAACGCAATCTGATCCCTGCCAGACTTCATATCTGTAATAGACTGAAACAATAGACGCTCACAGACAATAAAACGGCAGAATTATGTTTGTGCTCGTCACATCGCACCGGGCAGGGGAGGGGTGGGGTGGGGGGGGGAGCCTTTTTTCATATTTGAGGTCCAACTACTGAAGCCCTTCCAGACTCTGTGTTCTCCCGGGATCCATTTTAGCTGCCGCGGTTTATTTAACGGTGGTTTATTTAACCTAAACCTCATTTCATAGAGCCACAGATCAACTGACTTCGCCTCTCGCCGTAACCTTCAACGCCACACCTCGTCCCAAATTAGACCGCAGGGTGGATTCTAAACTGGCAAGGGCCTCAGCGTTCAGCGGAAAGTTAAAACGGGACTGGCACACGCACACAAAACCCTCGCTACCCATGTTTACTGTAGAATCTGTACGGTTGCCGAGCAACAAAAGAAACTTTGCCGTGCCAGCCTGCACTGCCCCCATTTCCCGACGAGGGAACCGCGGATGATGGAGAGCAGATAAATGCTCAGGTAGCGATAGGCACATGTATCCTGAGCCTTCGTAACCCCGGTGTGTTTATGGCGCCCTCCCGGCTCCTTTTCTCCTGGTCCTTGGTCCTGGCAATTTAAAACTGCCCAAAAGAATTTTAAAAAAAAAAACACATTTGCAAAGCCTTGAGCCAATTCAATGCTTCAGGAATGTTTCAAAAACTTTGCTCGAAATTTTGAAATATTGATCGCTCGGCCGGCCCGCGGTTTAGTAAATTGGCTACGGAGCGGCGAGCGAGAGCGGCGTCACAATTAGTCGTGTGCGGAGGTGGACCCAGCTGCTGCAATCTGAACCGTACTTTGGGCAGCAGCTGGGACCACAGAGGGGGGAGAATATTGAAAGACTTCCATCAAGCCTTCACCTATACAGCCAAAGGGTCCGACAACAAATAACCACTGTAGCTGCATCAATATCTGCCGAGTATTGATCGGTGACCACCTCTGGCTCTCTTGGGCAGAATAAACAAGCAACCCTGGCACCGTTGCTGTTACCTGCAGGTATTCTTGCGTCTATATCGGATTTTTTTTATCTAGCGGTCCGTTCTTGAAGAGAAAAGGAACGCAGTTATCCAAAAGGACGCACGACACATACTTGGCGTCTACCCTCCCCTCCCCCGTCACAATTATTCAACAGCTGACAGGGCCGAGCAGGTGACACATGGCGTTGCGGTTAGCATGAGTGCACGCGTGGTTAAAAATACACTGACCCTGACACTGGCCCCTGTGCTCCTCGCATAGCAGAGATAGTCCTCAACCGCGTCGCCTCCATTCCAGTAAATGCCTGGTTTACACGCAACAGTCCGGAGGACACACTTGGACCCGGGAGGGGGGTTATTTCCAGATTTTAAAGGGGTAACCTTCAGCATCAATATAGCATCAGTACAGGATGGTGGAGTCTCCTGTGGAACTCTTAAGCTAGAGCGCCTGACGACACAGCGAGCCGTCCGACAGCGAGATCCAAGCAAACAGGGCCCGGATTTCTCTCCAGAAACTGTGGAGTTTCGAGGGGCTCAATGAGGCTCTTTTCTTCTGGTTGTCAGCCAGAAAGGAGGTTTCTGGTGGTGTTCTTCCCAGATCCTCCCCAACAGACGACTTCCTGAAAAGCCTCAAACTATCTGATGCTAAATTATTCAAGATTGTTAAAACCCCAAATATGGATATGAATGAACGCCTTCATTAGCTGGTCTGTAGCCCTTATAAGCACGTACCACTCGCCAGTGTCTGATAACGTACATTTTGTTTAATATGATGGTACTTTGATTTTGAAATCTCGCAGGGGTAAATTATACGTAAATACTGAAGTAATTCAAGGTCTGTGGAAACTTTCAAAGCCAGAAGATTCATATAATACCGAGAATTCATGGAATATCGTAAAAATGGAGGTAGCTGCTGTGGGACCGTGCACGAGCAGGTGCAGAGACGGGGAAACACAATAGCTTATTGACCTCGGTGGTGACGGTGTCGGTGACTCAACATGAAGTAGTTCTTTATTTAAATTAGTCTCCCGGCAGCAGGCCTCGGATGGTTTGTTTGTACTTTTATCCCCTTTCCTCCGAGTTTTTGGCTCCGTGCTGGAACAGTGGGTGTACTTTAATACACTTTGAACTTAATGCACGTTTGGCCAATTTTGGTGTTGATTGATTTGTGTCGCTCTCGAGTGACAAATAAAGTCAGGCGCCCTCCCAAATCCTGACGGGATACTGGAAAGATTCCTGCAATGTTATCTTTTTTTTGTCTTACCGCAGCCACCTGCCCGCACCCCTCTAACACACTCACGGTCACAGACATTAGCAGTTCTGCTAAAACGTCTTTTTACTGTCCAGCTGTCGTGGACCATAAGGGGGGGCAGCAGTAGCTGTCAGCTGTCAGCGCACGCTTGTAACAAAGTCCACCGTTAGGCTTGAATGTCGCTGGCAACACTAAAAAAAAACACCAAATGACTCAAATTAAAGTCGGATTAATAGCATGAGATTCTTAAAGGCACCTAGTTAGCATATGTTAGCATAGTGTAACTAAACACATTAAACCTACAGAATGTTACTGAAACAGGTTCAAAACCTTAGTCAGAGGTCTGAAATCGGGGTCTCGGGGTGAACAGAGCAGGAGGAATCCTGCATGTGGGACCACAGCGTAACACAACATGTGGCCACGTCACGACAGATCTACATTTTCTAAATTCAGCGACTGCTTTGTGAACGACACAGAGAAAACACAAAGCTAATTCGATGTAAACATGTTTGGAGCTCCAGTAGATTAGAATCCTGGACACTTTTGAAAATCCACCACATTAGGTCTCACACATTAGGACTGAAAATAAATGTCTGAAGTGAACCTACACGCTTGGTTTATGTACGTCATTGCAAACTCTGTGGAATAAACCAAACCCGCTCGGAGCGTGTGCGTGCACACGCTCAGGCGCCAGAGACTCTGGCACTGACTTCCACCGAGCGGGGCAGGTGCTGCAGGCCACCGTCCATCTGGTCCTGGAGGGTGGGACAGGTGCTACCTGTCAGCGTTAACAGTGAGAGACGGGGCTGCTCGACTCGCGCGCTGTGATTAAGAAGCCTCAGAATGCAACAATGAAAAGGAAAACACCATTATGAAAATCCTCTCATGCACGCACGCACGCGCACACGTCATGCTAATGCCTGAGAAAACATCTAGTACAGATGTGCACATACCAGAATAAATCACCTAATTACATTTGTGCTGTCAGCCAGGCAGGTTTTAGAAAAAGAGGCTTGCTGAGTCCAACCGAACTGGTGCGGAACAGCAGAGCTCAACAAAACTGGACACAGAACTGCCAATCAGCAGAAAAGCCTGGCTCACACACACCTGTAGGCTGACCTCCGCGACCTTCAACCTGCCTTTGTTCATTTGTGCGGCACTTCTCCATTAAGGCGGCCGCTGACGTGGCAACCCGCGGCCCAAAAACAACGGCGGCGCTCGTCAGTGCCGCTAACCGATCTCACGCTGGATGAGCCTCACCCCGGAGAAACTGGCTCGGCCGAGCAGGAGAGAAATGAGAGAAGCGGCGTATGGCGAGTTCGCTTTACACGGCGTGCCGCGGCGCCGGGCGGGTTGGCAGCTGTCAGGCATTGTTTCGCCTGTTCAAGCTATTTTCCAGAAGTGCTTCAAAACTGCGCTCCAGTCAACACAAATGGCGCCGTGAATACATCAATGCCGCTCGCCTGCCAGACGTTCCGCGGAAAGGCATCATCTCTGACTCGCGCAGGGGCGCTCAATCTATCTTTCCAAGGACTGAAACAGACGCAGCGCTATCAGCGAGCATCTCTGCTCGGCATCCATCAGCAAGCTGCCGTTCGCTTACCGCCAGCGAGCGGCGGGTGACAGCGAGCGGCGCTTCCCCTTTTATTTTTGTGCGGCAGGCAGCGGCGTAGCAATTTGCCTCTGATTGTTTCCCATTTTCCCCTCAGTGAGTTCAAGCTTGGACGGAGGATGGATGGTTAAATGGAGCGCACGCACAAAGATTCACACACAAACGCAGAGGAGCTCGCCGAGCACGCACACACGCAAGCAGAGGCAGAGCGGCGTGAGGCCATTTTTCATAGTTGTTATGAGCGGGCCGGGGAGCGGAGCGCTAACACCGCTGACCTCCACAGCGGGTCCCCATTAGTGACGGAACAAGTGTGTGTCTGAATGTGGCTGCTTGTTGTTTGCTGCAGATGTGTATTTGCACATCAGAAATTGTTGTAGGAAGTGACCTCTAGTTAAAGGTCACTTCCTGTTGCGTCTGGAGTTTAGTTCAATGCCAAGTTGCGTATTCAATGAGTGAGGTGATTGAACTGCGGGTATTTTTTATCTGTGAATAACTGGTGAAGATTTTTACATATTTTCAGTAGCATGAATGGAGATAAAGCTTGCAGCTCTGCCAGTCTCGGGCTTCTTTACAAGACTAATCCACCTATTAATTCATGATAGAGCCAGTAATTCCTGATCAGAGGATTAAATTGAAGCACCTAACGCCTGTATCAAACAGGAACAAAAGTTGGTTAGCCACCAAGGCTTTGGGTGGACAAAAGTGCTCACATTGTGGGCTAAATACAAGCCAGCGCCCACTCCAGCCATGACCCCCACCCTCCCCCCATCCTTACTTACCGATCAGTGCAATAATAATAGCCATTGAAAGAATTGTTAGCATGTCTGTTCAATGAAACAGGAAGCTCTTCAGGTCTGTTGTGTTGCGGGAGCAGGCTTTGTTGTCCTGATAAACACAAACACGAGATGCCAGGAGTTTTAAATGATGCCATATGGGAGAGTGTGTGTGTGTGTGTGTCCACAGTCCCAGCAGCCTTCCCAGTAAGAGTCTTTCAAGTCGACAGCCAAATAAAGTTAAAGGCGGTTAGATAGCGAGAGCGGCACTCTGCCAGAGGTCACACTGCTTTGGACGATTATCTGACTGTTTTTCTTCTCCCGCTTCTCAGCTAAACCACCTTAAAAGGAGACGACTCGCGCAGGGATTATTTATCCAGCAGACGCCATGGAAACGGTGCTTTTGGTTGGATTAATGACACCTCAGAACAAACGAATGGCCCCATTTTTGCCTTTCTGGTCCTAATAAAGACGAATCTGCGCTCGAGTCGTGGCGGCAGAGTTCAACGTTCCATTCAAACAGAGAGAGAGGTGAGAGGGAGCCAATCAGAAACTCATTTATCCCAATCAGCAGAAAAAACAATTTAGGATCCTCGATTTTAAACCAAAAATCTTCTTCTTCTATACAGCTCAGATCCTGGAACCCTGTGCAGGTCCATACTGTTAGGATGTCATAAGTATATCAAGTACAATGATTGACTTTATCCTTCAGGGTGCTGCTAAATCAACCACCCGTCCCCTCATACATAATGTAGGCCCGAGTCAAACCGCCATCGGGTTGTATAAAATAATACTAAAAATGTTGTCACGTGTGATAGAAATCACGGTGGAGGTGTTAAACATCACCTCATCTCCTCAGACGCGCCAGGAAGAGTAATAACCAGTTACAAACACAGCGAGCCTGAGAGTGTGTGTGTGGCGTATATCACAGCAGCCAAACGCGTCCCATTGTTCTACAGAATAATGAGCGCTGGCAGACCAAACATTTTATGCATCACCATTGGAAATGAGACATCTTCGAAGACAGCAGAGCTAAAAAAAAACTAAAAAAAAAACCTCCCAAGGGTATGTGCAAACACACATGTACACCTACGCACACACCCCAGGAGATGATGCAGGCAAGTGCTCACTGTTCTGTTCCATCTATAAATTCCTGAGCTGTGAACGCTCCCGCCGTGCTATTTGCCGCCATCCATCATGTCCACAACCCCGGTGTCCCTCACCCTGTGTCCTCCAGCTTTAACCCAAGAGAGGTTTGAGATGCATGGAGCCCGACTCTGGTGTCCACTTTAGTTAATAAAAAATAAGACATTTGCCTGAAGTGAATCAATTAGCTCGCTTGAATGGCTTTAAGCAGAACCCCATGTTGGATTAAAAAAACGTTTCTTTTTTTTTATCTGAACGGAGTGGAGAGCAATCCCAGCAGCAGATCTCCACCGTCACACATTAACGTCACGGCTGTGATGTCACGCTACTTTAAGCAGATGATGCTCCAGTTCTTGTAGGTCCTGACACTTTCTGTGCCAACCAGACCTGAAGGTTCATGGAAGGTCAATGCTGCCGCTCAGCATCTCTCTGGACTTTTTGAGATCTTATCTGCTGCTCTGACCCATCCCAAAAGCTATAATAATGTCAAACTTGGCTGAAAGTTTCTCTGCATATTCTGGAGCTGCCATCCCACTCGAATTCCAGGCGGTGCGTTCGGAGAAAGAGGTGAGAGTAAACACTGGGAACAAGAACGCTGGCAGAAAACCATTTCTGTTTGTGTGAAACTTGAACCTGCGCTGATCAGAATCCACGCGCACGCAGCAAATATAGACACACAAACACGCCCACAGCGCCTCTCAAAGGGAAAAGATAAAGATGGGTGTAAGAATATCACTGTCCAACGAGCTAACCCTTTTTTGAAGGAAAAAGGCTCCAAACTTTTCTCCCTGAAACAGTCCGTTCTGACTGGACTGGCTGGAGTCCCTAACTCTGCGTCAAAGTTGCTGAGTCACATTTGCCTCACCCGACCATCCTGCTGACTGTCCCGAACAGCTCTGTTGACAAATTGATATCTGATCTGTGCTACAACTGGCCGGGGCCCAGACTATTCTTGTGTTTGGGGGCCGCCGCTGCCAACGGCAAACAGCTGAGGGATTAGCTGCGGGATCTCCGAGGCTGGAATCACATTGTTCACTTACGGGGCGAGGCGAGCACTGAAACTGACTAATGGAGCAAAAGTGGGAATTGTGCACGAGGTTAGAGTCAAAGGTTTTAAGCAAGGGGGGTGAGTGTGTGCGAATGTGCTCAGAAACACGCACATTACAACTCTGTGTTGTCTGCGTATGTTACGTCCACAGAGGCCAGTTGAGTACTGGAATGTAATGGAAGTGGCAGCAGAGCTATTCTGGGTGCTTTGCGTGTGTGTGTGTGTGTGTGTGTGTGTGTGTGTGTGTGTGTGTGTAAGAGAGAGACAGAGGATCTTGATACAGATTCCAGCAAATGCTAGCATGCCAAATGGCCAGTCCTCTTTCCACTGTGTGCCACGGTTCTGTTTGCTCTTCAGTTGTGCTCAGTTCCTTGTTTGGAGCCGTGGAATATCGATATTCCTTGCTCCGGTTTTGGGGAAATCTCAGCAACCTCCACAAGGCTCCAAATATACCCTGAGGTATTTTCCAGCTCAGTCTTTCCCGTCACCCTGTCGTGAGCGTCCCCCACACTGTTCCTGTCTGTCAGGAGGAAATCTCAGCCTTGAGCAATGTGCCACATCATCCCCGTCCAAAGAATCTCCGGGACAGACCCAGACGCCTTCGGAGGAGGAGGAAGCAGACCCGAGATGCATCAAAAGCGCACACGTCAGCCCTCAAAGAGGGATTTTGTCGGCAAAGATACCAAGATGACTCACAACATCGCTCTGCCTTTCAAGACAGGAAAACATTCGCTCACAAACGCTCACAACACCAAAAAGAAAAACGAAACCATTAAAAATGCATCAAGAATTCCCTTTACAAGGGTTCCACCTGTATCAACAAACCCTGGTAGCTGCAGATGAAATTAGAAATCTGCACCAGGCATCAAAATAAATGTATATCAGCACTTTACTGCTAAATATAGACATTCCACCCTCTAAATATTGGTTTCAGCTCAATTCCGGAGACTTTTCAGAAAGCGAGATAGTGCTCTGACAGACACGGCAGCGGAAGGCTCTATTCTTCCTGACACGGGAGCAAGAGAGGCATCGATTGGCGAGTCGGAGCAAACATGGGCCCTACATTTACGAGACCTTGACCGGGTCCTGCGTTCATGACAGGCAATTCCATTACTCAGAGTCAGGGCGATAGGTCGAGAACTGATCAATACCCAGAGGATGCGGAGGCAGAGCCGGATAAAAGGGACTCCGCGAGTCGCTTTGCTCGGTTTGACCCTCCTGCAAGACACAATTTCAGAGAAACTCGGGTTCCCACTGGCAGACTGGTTGAGACTAGTAAGATGGAAAACCAGCAGACGTAAATATCTGAAGTCTGATCCATTTCAAAGCATTTTGTCTCCCTCTGTCTCAGCGCAAGAAGCTTTGAGTAATCACAACAAAGCTATGATTCCACTCTTCAGTCAGCCTGTCAATCACAGCAACCAGCCTCACACGCCCAGTCCCAGCTCTGGCCTCCGTTCTGCTGCACTGCCAGCAGGCGTTTCAAGCTCTGCCCGGCTGCACAGCCTCACAAACCTAAACATCTCCCCAACCAGCAATTATCATCAAAAAATGGGGATTTTGTTTATGCGGGTACACACTGTTTGTTGTTTAGTGTCTTATAAGCCCATGAGGGCTGCGTGCACGCCGAGACAGCTAAATAAATGTTTGTTCATTCAAGACTGAAACCAGGCTGTCCACTTTGCAACAATCCCACCGGACTTGATGGGATGGGGGCTTCGGATTTAATGCATCGCCCCCACGCTGGACCTTCCTGCGGACTGGCTCGTTCCCGTGTTCAACCATATGAATGCGTCCTGTTCCGAACTGGTTCGCGCAGGCGCGACCGTGCTCAGAACCGACCTCTGCTGACGCGCAGACGAGCGTTTACGTTTGAAATGTCAGCTTCAGAGTTCCATCTCATCTGATGAAATGTTGCGTCAGGCTTTCCACACCATCGCAAGAATCTCAAGCAGAAAAAAAGTATAATTATTTCTAAAAGAAAAAAGAAAAATAGAGACTGTTCCTTTCAGACGTGCCCGAGGTGCTTTAAACTCTCCGTACAACCGTGCAAAATATGAACAAGAAGCTTTTTTTGTTTAGCTTTTCATTGAGCTGACTGCTGAACTGAATGAAGACTCAATGATGCATAGAATTGGGCCCCTAAAACACTCCCAGGCCCCTTTGTTTTGTCTCTTAACCCCCGCTAGCCTGTGCACATTTTCACCCTCTGCGCCCCTCATCTTTGGAGGATTAGAATAAGGGCCATTACCCTCTGCAGGGGCCACTCCTGCAGCCAAGACAGACGAGTAGAACGCTGACTTTTCCCTCCATTTGCACCCACACAAGTGTCATAAAAGCGCACTTGTCTTTAGTTTACTCTGGTTCGCAACGTTTTCCTGCGCCTGCAGATAAATGTGGTTCTCACAGCTTACGGCTCCGCTCCCGAGACCCCCGGCAATGCATGACACCGCACATCCATAAAAGAATCAAAGGTCCCTTTGTTGTCGATGGGTGACAAAACTTCCCACATTCTGAAGATTTGTATTCGTCGCCGACACCAAAACCTCCCGCTGTTTCTGCCTTCCCTGGAAGTCATCTAAATTTATCCAGAAGTCAGGACAAGATGAAAAGAGGAGTGAAAGAGGGCATCTTTTGTCCAGAACAGGCTCTAATCCTCAACGACATCACAATTTTCCTGGGAAAATTCGACCCGAGTCAGTGGGACGGCTTTTGAGAAGAGGGGGCGCGTGCTGTTGTTGCCGCGGCGCCCGGCTGAAATTCCGGCCTTGAAGACCAAAACAATGGGGAGGAAGAGAAAGTGGTTTGTGGGCACCAGCGCGGCGTTACGAGGGTTCCGAAGTGAGAGGAGGGGTTCTCAGACATTCACAGAAACAATCTTCCTCCGCCTCACTTTGTCTCGCCCGAACAATCTCTCATTCTGCTCCCGTGGGTCATTTGCTCTAATCTGGATTCCCGCTGTCTTCTTCATTACTGACAGCGCATCAATCAGCGTTAAACACTTTCACGGCGGAGGTGTGTGTGTGTATGTGTGTGTGTGTGTGTGTGTGTGTGTGTGTGTGTGTGTGTGTGTGTGTGTGTGTGTGTGTGTGTGTGTGTGTGTGTGTGTGTGCAGAGCAGCCTGGGGTTCCCTGACCACATGACTTAATCCCTTAAAAATGTCTCGATTGCTGCGGATGCGTTACGCTGCTCTGCGAGGCGGGATAGCGCCACGAATCAAGCCGGGGATTAGCATATATTTCAATTGCCCTTTTGTTTGAAACACGTCGGGTGAAGGCGAGGCTAACTCTGCTTCCCTCATGTCAACACTCGCTCTCTTCTGTTTGATGAAATGCTTCACAAAACATTGAAAACCTTCCGCCTCGGTGCCGGTGGAAGGGCCAGGACTCGTCACACCTGCTTTACCCTCGCCGGACGACCAGAGACCCCAGAGATGTACCGATACCTCGTCACCGTCTCCCAGTCATGCTGAAGCTACTCAAACTAGAACGTGCACGGCCAGACATGATTCTGAGGAGGGTCATGCAACCTGATGCATCAGACATAGATTTGAAGCGGACTCGCTCCCGTAGGCCCATTGTGGCAAGTTGTCATGGTGATTTCCAAGCCTGACGTTTGGGTGAGACACATTATCGCTGCGTTTCCGACACTTCCTGTGCTGGCGAGGAGCAGCGCAGATGTCGATGGCGCCTTCGCTTCAGCGGGAAAGACCAACTTTGATGGAAATTAACAGGAATGTTTAGCGATTCATTCCAGTCAATTTTGTCACCATAAAAATAATCAGCGCAGGTGAAAGCAGGTGTCTGCTATACCTCAGCAGGTATTAATTATGGGATGGCAGGTGTTTGTGCCTCGGTGACGGCCAGCAGGCGGCATATCTGACATTCATGGATATGCTGGGTTGATTATGAACAACAGAAAAAGGCAAACTTTACACTCTGCTGAACGGGTCTGAGAGTTGCTGTGTATCTCTTCTGAAAGCAACGATGACCTCATGCTCAGAAGATAAATCCAGAAAAGACGTCACACTGCTGCAAACAGCGATTGTGCTCGACGTTTACGGCCGCACAGGAGATCATGAAAAGACGAATTTGCGAGCCAGAATTTACGGAGGGTGTCAAAACACAACCGGAAAGATGAGATTATTCATAATTCACATCATCGGCGGCACGGTGAAAGCAGACCACCGTAAGATTTCCTCCAGTGACGTAAAACGGGATCAGATGAAAACAAACATCCTTGTGTTTTCCAGATGACAATTCCGGCGGCCTTTTCCTCCGTTATCTCCCTCATATGTGATTCCATTCAAATTTAGTTCGGCAAAGTTGGCCTCATGTTAGCACGTTCAGCTAACAGCCTGAAAGAGCTACGCTTTCAACCAAGGAATACAAGGACATCATCCAGCTGGATGACAGGAAGCCTTTGTACCGAAGGTGGTTCATGCCCCTGCATGACGGCACGCCATCCTCTGCCATCCGTGTGTCCCTGCAAGTATTCCCCTTTGTTTCATCCTCTAATAATGGGAGGAGGATGAGAGGAAATGTCTCAGTGTCAACAACCCGACCACCGAGATTTCATTATTACACCCATAAATCCTGCCCCCATGCCTCGACCTCCTCCTTTCTGTTCCCGTTCTGTCTTCCCTGCGCGCCTGTTTGGATGACAAAACTTGAAACGCACATATGTTTGAGAGAGATAGCGCCTTCCCGTGAAATAACCGTCCATCACGGTGTCAGCGGCAACACCTCTGCTCCCCCGGCGCCGCTCTAACTACTGTCATTTAAAAAGTGTTGGCGTGGGGGCCCCTTTGGGCTTTTGCATGCATTTGTGCCATTTAATCACAGTTCATCTAGCTCTGTATTGTCCACCAGAGTCTTTAAATATATGTTTTATGCAGGTGTGGGTGTGCTTATGTGTCAATAATGAAACCTTTAATGAAAGGGCCACTATTTTCACTCATTTCTGGAGGGAGGAGGTGGAATTGCTGAGTAGCCTCTGATTTAAAAGGCCGCTACATCACAGTAGAAGTGGCGCTGCAGTTATGAGGCCTGACCGGACCTAATGCAGACGTGCTGCTGGAGATAAAGGAAGGTCCTCCATGAACTAGATTTGCAACAGCCTTGTTAAAATAACTGGACTGTGAGAAATGAACCTGCCTGGAAATCATAACCAAGTGGGAAATAATTGGAAAAGGGCATAAATTTAAAAAAAAAAAAAAGAAGCAATGGCTGCCAAATAGGTTTTCATTGAATGGCATCAGGTTTAATGGTATGATTAATTAGGGGGGGGGGTTCAATCTGCAGGAGAGAGACTGAACATTTTGGAGAAAGGAAGTGAGTCGACCACGAAGGCGAGGCGCAGTCCCTCGTTCTATTCTGCACGCTGCACATTGTTTACATCTGCCTAGCTTCGCTCAGAAAATCCAGAAATAAAGAGGAAACAGGGAAAAAAAAGTTTCAGTCACGGCGTAAGTTACTGCCTCATATCCTTCTGACTCACAGGGTTTTCACTTTTATTGCAATTCCAATATGAAATGATGGAGAAATAAGCCAGAAACTTCTGCAGATGCTGCTAAGTGTTGCAGTAAACTATACTTAGCCGCACCTTATTGAGACTGTCTAAGAAATAACTGTTATTGGATAAAGTCTGTGGGGCTAAAAGCAGTTATTTAAGGAGTCCACGAGTAATAACTCGAAAACGCTCACAAGCTCACTTTCTCGGGGATTTCTCTGAAGCTTTTATTGACTTGTTATTTTGTAAGAGGGAAAATGCTCCACCTGCCCTCTGACCTGCCCCTGTGAACGGCTTAAATTTAGCCTCACCTTTCCACACGAAAAGGCAAAGGCATGTGGTTTTTTTAAAATATAGGAAATGAAATACATTCATTCAAAAGATGGAAATGGGGGCTGTGGTTTAACTCGGAGCTCTTTGGAGATTTTGCCTGAAAGAAGACTTGTTTCACAACTCCAGTCGAACTCGAAACAATCGTGTTAAACTTGAAAATCTCCAAAGTGCATTTGTTGCCTTAAACATTCCAATAAAACAAACAGTAAAAAAGCCGTAATGCTGCATCTGTAAGGCTAAAGGAGAATTTTACAGAAGCCATCGCAGCGATCTGGGCCCAGAGCATCAACACATCAGCCTCTTTCAGTCTCGCCGGCTTCGTCGGAACCTTTTAAAAGAGACGCAGAACCAGGGCGTTGTCTCTCAACGGGAATGCTGCAGCTCGAAAAGCGTCTCGCTTTGGAGAACCCGCAAAAGAGCAAAAGTGATGCTAATTTCTCAAAATGAGATGGTGACTGTGGGCGCGTGGTGTGACATCAGGAAAAAAGCAAAGTTTTCCACCTCATGTTTGTTGTCAGGAGCCGTCGTCTCCTTCCACGATGCGTCTTCTTGAAAACAGCCACCCCCTCCCTCGCTTCTCTAAATTCCTCCCCCTTAGTTGGTACGGGCTGGTCTCTAATTAATCCATAGCCGTCAGTGGGGAAAGGTTTGCTTGTTTACTCTTATTGAAATTAGCAAGGCATGCTTCCCCAGAGATGCAGCGTCAGAAGCACAATTAGCCGACACTGGACTAATTAGGACATGGCACTAATGACACCTCCATGGTTTCAGGGGTGAAGCCAGAAAAGGGGAGGAGGTGAGGGAGGAGAGCAGAAATGAGAAATTAAGGGGAAAAGTAGGAGTAGAACCTCAGCAGGTTTTGGATCAGCAGAGAAACCCAGAATGGTGATGGAGCTGCTGAATCTTTTAACCACTTTACATAAGGCTCTGTTCCACTGAACAGTAGCAACTCGACACGGTTATGGAACCGCCGCATTGGTTTTCCATTCCAACATGGTGCCTTTTTGACGTGGGCGGTCCGAAACTCTCGTGATGCCGCTAGCACATAAACACAACTCCTTCTTCCTCTCTGGTAAAAGTTTGTTTCGTAGAGTTGACTCTTCTTAACAAAAAAGTCTTAACAAAAAAGGCAGAAATCCTGATCCAATAAATTCTCTATTACAGTCAGAAATAAATAGCATCAATTGGATTAAATCTCTTCCAGTGCTTTCTGTTAAAAAAAAAACCTCCAGTTTGTTCCACTTCATTCTTTGATCATCCGCTAATCGTCTTTCCTCAATACCACCTTTGTGTCTACTGGTACGTCTACTGGAACACCCATCGGAGACCTCCAGGTAGACCTCATTTCCGGTCTCGCCATGTGGCTCCATCTTCTCTCACACAGCTGAACAACGCCTGCTATTTTATGTAGCCAATATTTTGCAAAATATAGAAATACACGCCGTCACTATTGCGAGACTTTTAAAGGTGGCAGGTTTGAGTTTTTTGAAATTCTTGTGCCTCAAGAGTGCCGTCAACCAAAAAAGCATGAACAGACCTACACTAATATAATAGAACCTACTCAGTGGCAACCCCAGCCAAATACTGTAGGTCCCTAAGAGTACCGGCCCTGGCGCCCCAAAAGGAACGCACCCACACACAGAAACCGCCAGTGGCAGTTCTCATAAGAAACCCCTTCGCATCCTTCAGCTCCTCGGCACCTTAGCAGAAGGCCAGCCTCACTTCCGCCATTACAATGATTACCACCTCTGTCCATCACATGCTCCATCCCCACCTCACCCTCCCCGAGGGGGGGGACACAGTTGGCCAATTAGTTAGGGTGGACAACCTCGCAGCAGAGAGCCAAACACAAAGAACCGAGCGGGAATGAAAGCTCCAGGGTGAGATGTGTCCTCCGCTCTGACAATCAAAGAAATAAACAACTGTCAGAAACGTTAACACAAGGAAAATGCGGATTTTCTTGGTAATTCACACCGAGTCCAGGCTTGAAAATGAAGTGTGAAAGTCGGGCAACACATATTAGTCTGCACAACTAAGAAGGTCGCATAGTGAGGGTAAACAAGCTTTAAACGCCAGCTTTGATCTTTTGTAAAATATGGAGGCGGCGGCCCACAAGATTGGGGTTAACCTCATTAGAATGGGGTGATACCATCGGTGCGGTGAAGGAAAGATAACACCAGCTTCTCCAGTGAGACAAAGATCAAACTGTGACCGTTAACGGCCTCCCTGGCACATGACTCCCATCCCTGGTGGAAGGATCCTGAGTTCGGAGTTACTTTGCACAAGTTTGCTCATCAAACACTGGGAATTTCAGAGAAAACATGCGGCTCTGATCACGATGTCCGCACCACCGCCGCTGCTCGTTAGGTTGATAAAAGTGGCTCATCAGGCTCTGCTGAATTCTTTCCAAAGGGAAAGCAACAATTTTCCCAACTTGTCTTACCTTCCCTCCACCATAACTCAACACTGGGAGCAGAGATTTAAGACTACAAAAGACCGGATCTTCAGAGAAACAGAACGCGGTGTGGAGGGAAAAGAAAGGATGAAACAAGGAATTCAAGGTCGAGGGAAGTTGTATAAATCTCTCGTCTCAGTTCATGAGAGCAGCTCAGGAGATCTTTCTCAAGACTTGACGTGAGCATCGAATCCCCGATACAAAAGGTCGGGTTTTTTGAGGTTATTTTAGCGCCGGTCAGGTCCTGCAAATGACCACAGACGTGTTGGTGGAAACAACTGCACAGCCAGCTCGAACCCCTTAAGATGAAAAATAAAACTCCACAGCTCACCAAACTTGGCCCGGTTTTCTCAGGACTCTGGATTATCTTCCTAGTTTCAAAAGCCTGCTTCTTCCTAATAATTTTCAAGTGGCGCATCAGTGAGCCCTTTTCTTTTTCTTCTTTTTTTTAAAAATCTGACGCTCCCAAGATATTTGAAAAGCACTTCAGGTCTAAACTGAGAAGTGGTTGAGTCTTGATTACAGAGCTGGGAAGAAGAAAAAAAGAACCTGTCCAAAGATCCTGATTTAAATAAGGTTTAAAGGGAATGGATATTATGGTCAAGAATGCACTTGCAAGACTGGAAGTGGGGTCAGGGCTCATGGAATTACACACAGAATGAATTCTTTCCAGTATTCAGATGGAAGGAAAATGACTCCAGGGAACGTTACTTTGGATATTACACAAATGCCCCCCCCCCATAAAGAAGAGGAAATTTGTTGGACACGTCCCAAATGCCGGCCTGTGCCACTTGGCTGAGGCAGTGTGAATGGGTACGACGGTGGCAGATGGAGCTGGCCGTCCAAGTGTCCTGAGAGGAGGGGACGAAAAACTGGGAGAGGTCACGCCAGGGGTCTGTTCCCCTGACCTGAGGCTGATGCTAAAATCTGTGGATTTCTACATATGAAAGAGTTCATTTCCTGCACGCATCGGGGGTGTGTGTGTGTGTGTGTGTGTGTGTGTGTGTGTGTGTGTGTGTGTGTGTGTCCCTCAGGATTTCCCAGAAGCCACTGCTGTTCCTGTGTGTCTGATGAATGAAGCCCGGTAAGAACCTGGGCACTCCCATTTAACACAGCATGGAGCAACAAACTGCCAATGAAGCAGACAGCAGTAGCAGGGCAATACACACACACACACACAGAGACACACACACATGCACACAGACACACTCGCGCACTCGCACACACAGCCTGTGGTTGACTGATGTCACTTTAAAGCTTCTTAAATGGCCGATAAACACAACTACAGTATTTGTTATCCTTATCACAATTCAATTTTAATGAACAGCCTTCAGAACAATTCCTTTATTCTGCATCCTCCCCACTAGGTGGTGCCAGATATCACACACTCAAGTCACAAACTTCTTAGTCTATATAAAATGTTTTTCTCTGTAAAAGCTTTTGTTTCTAACCAAAAATTTTAGCAAAAGATGGTTGTCCTCCTTTCCTGTGTTTCACTGGAACTGATATAATGAACTGTCAAGTTGCACATGCAACCCAACAGTGCCTGGAGCAACTCCAGGACTGAGGAGGCACTAATGTCTCTCTGGTTCTCCCAGATCCCTCCTGCAGGATTACTCACTCAAGAATAAGGCACAACTATACTAAATGCTCATTCCACATAATGTAAAAAATAAAAATAAAAAATCACGGCCAAATGTCCATTGAAGTGAGGAACTGACAGTAAAAAGCAAACAGAATGTCAAAATTGCTGTAACATTCAGACAAGGGAATGAAAACACTACAAACACAACATGAAAGAAGAAGAAACACGTGTGTTTGCTGTAGTCAGAGTGGTATTTAATTAGGAGACAAACATGTGGTATTTTTATGGTAAATTAACAAATTGCCTGTGTAGGTCCAAGCTGCAGCATGAGCAGCACCCCCAGAGATGTGCACACACACAGTAACACACAGACGCACACCCCAGTGAGCAAAGCCATAACAGCACGTAGTTAATTACACTCATAATTAAGCCTGGAACTCTAAAGGCCAGCATCATCACGCACTGCGCGGACAACTGCACGCCAATGACTTTCTCCTCATTTGAGGGTGCATTTTATGTGTGTGTGTGTGTGTGTGTGTGTGTGTGTGTGTGTGTGTGTGTGTGTGTGTGATTTGGGAGTCTTGGGCCAAAATGAATGTCATTTTTCATCTTCTAATAAATGAAGTAATTTCCTCATCTCTGGGTATGTGCGTACTCCATGTGTATATTATATTGTTTCAGTTTGTCCCCATTAGTGAAAGTTGTATTTGAAGGGTACATTTTCTCACACTCCATTAGTGCTTTCTGCGTATGCAGGTAGGTAGAAGTTCATTACGTTACGCGAGGAGAAGTGGGTGAAAATGTCAAACCACAACTGTTTTTTTGGTTGATTGGCTGGTTGGACTATGTTACAGTTTCAAGTAAACTGGGGGGGGGGGGGGGGGGGGGGGGGGGGGGGGTGAAACAGAATGGGGCAGATGTGAAGGGGGCAGACGCAAGAAGCTTGATTTCAGAGAAATGAAGCCTTGTGCTCACTGACGGCTGGTCTTCATTCCATTGTGTCGTTCCGGGAAAACGATGCACCAGAAAGGAAGAAAATGACCCCGGGTAATTTATGCCACCGGCTTCCTGGCGGTGCGTTTACTGTCCGCTCTTTGTACCCAATTGAAGTTTGTGATTTAGCACACTCCTGCGAGGTTTGGATGGCACCCGTCCGTCTGTCAGTCCGTGCCGAACATGTGTTGTAATGCAAATGAGGCCTGCTGCCTCTTCACCGCAACACCACTTTTTAATTGAACCATTTGATCTGTGGCTAATTTAACTAATTAGAGGCACCATTCTCCCAGCAGAACGTTGTTGTTGGGGTTTTTTTTCCCTTTCACCCGTGTATTTGCCCGTCTTTTACCTCCTTTTCCTAACTAACCACCGAGCTGATTGCCATCTGCCGTTTAAAAGAGTTTCCAAAAACAGAACAGCTTCTCACTTCATCTGAAGCGTAGAACTGACAGGTGCACCGTTAAAGGTAATAATGTTACTTTAAAAAAAAAGAATGCACAGATGCTCATTATACAGGCGCACGCAGGGAAATTAGCAGTAAGTGTTTTATGTGCCCGTAGTTTTATATCTCCATGGCAGCGACTGAAGAGGAGGCAGCAGCGGCTCCGTGCTGACTGTTTTATGCACTTGGCACTAGCGTAAGCACTTTGATCTGCATCTATATAAAATAAATTATGCATCTTTGATCTGCGTTTACATTCCTTCTGACACCGAATGTGCACTATAGAGGTTGTACATCAAAAGAAAAAAGCTCACTGTTCCAGATCCTGCTGGTTTTTATGGAGTGTTATAATAATAATCATCGTTGCTATTATTATTATTATTATTATTATTATTATTATTATTATTATTGTTATTGTTATTATTATTATTATTATTATTATTATTACAGGTGGAACCGGTCAGATGAGTGTCACAAGAAGCATGACATCATCTGCATACGCCAGTGTACATTCAGCAAACCTGGCGAGCTGTTTCAGGCTATCGCACGGAAAACGAGACACTCAGCAACCAAATCCTTAGAACTGGAGAAAAATGATTTTTCTTTGTAAAGAAGCTCTTTAAAGCCATTAAATCTTCCTCCCACTGGTTAAAACTCTTCAGAGGTTTGATTCCTGGGGTACTGGGGAGCTAACTCAGGTCATGGGCAGAAAAATGAAAGCGTGTGAGAAGCGTGGGAGAGGAGTGTGGCACAGCTCTGGACGCTTCCAGAGGTGATGAAAAGGTTTCATTACGTTTAAACAGTTGAATTCTGCAGCTGAAATTTAAGACGCTCTTAATGTTCCTCAACTTTAAGGGTTTTCGTGGTCTCCTGCGATGCGTATGTCACTGGAGGGAGGGCAGTTGTTCTCTTCTCTGTATCGGATGTAGAACAACCGAGAAAACATAGAAACGCATCAGGTCCATCCAGCCCAACCCTGACATTTCCCAGTACGTTTGCTGGTACTCGGCTAGCTCCTCAAAACAAGTAGCGTCGCGTGATTACAATCTGAAAGGTGGCAGCAACACTCAAGTCAACGAGTGATTATGTCGGCTTTCCTCATCACACTCGAGAAATCACTTGAACGAGGCAGGGAGCCAAACAGCCGGCCGTTGGGCCCGTTGTTGTTCGGTGAATGGGAACTCAACTGGGACCAGTCTCGGTTTCTGATATTGGGGAATTGGGCAAGAGCCCAGGGCAAAAAAATTCTTCTTGGCTGGTGAAGGGCGTCACAAAAAAACGTTAAAATGCCATGACGATCCAGTACGATTATCCAGCTTCCTGTTGGTGGACTCTGTTTGCTTATTATGTGGCGGAGACGCATATTGTCTCGTTTTGACGTGGAGGAAATCCTTCCGTCCGTTGTGTGTAAACGAGAATGTCACCGGCAAACTGGTGCTGGAGCCTATCACAGCTGCATAAGGGCAAAGGCTGGGTACCCCCCCCCCCTGAATGAGTCGCCAGCTCATCAGGATCCTAAACACATATTCTTCTCCACTTAACTTATAACATACTATTGTGTTTTCCCCACAGTTTTTTTACACCTCTTATTTAGCACATATATGTCTTTATAATAACACATATAATAAAACAGTTTGCTTACCCAGTTGGGTTTGTTTGTTTGTTTGTTTGTTTGTTTGT